>NC_054566.1:0-697500 GCF_017654505.1 Polyodon spathula | reverse complement strand
ATTATTTATTATTATTATTATTATTATTATTATTATTATATAAGGTGAATGATAATTTTACTGTAAACTTCAGTCTTATGACACATGGTGATGGTGTGAGACCCGTGTATAATAAGATTTCTTGTGTATAATAACGTTGACAATAAAACTGCTATTTGTGGAAGAGCAGAATAAAGCAAGTAAGTACTCTACAAAAAAACAATAAGCAATATAAATTTAGTAAGAAATGACCTCAGCCACTTGTACTCTGATGTTAGGCAGTTTCGACTGACGGCCTTCAGAAAGCAGAGGAAACTATCCAACCCCACCCTCAAAACAAGCCAAGCAAATGTTCTACTCCGATTCTTAGTAATAATACATGCACTGTAGTTATCCTCCCCCTGCCCAAGAACATTTAATAAAATAACACAAATACTGAAGTTTAATTGTTGAATCTTTTAAAAATAAACTTTTGCTTAAATTCTGTTTTCCAATGTTCTTCTCAACATTTCTTCAATGAATCAAAATAAACATTGCTAGTTCTCCAATTTCTGTTATGTCACCAGGTATTATAACAAAAAATATACACCAAAACTGTACCTATAAGACTCTAATTCTATCGTGGGTTTCTGGTGACATTGATTAATCATATATTTATAGAATAGAATTACAGCCTTATTATCCACAGCTGGGTCTACATTATTCCCTATATTATTATACTATTAGATCTGTAAATATCTCTACTCTTTGCTGTATGTATTCCATTGGCTATGCTGTTGTTTTTAAAGCTCTGGGAGACTTTGACGAACCAAAACGGTCCACCCTCACAATGTTTGGTGTTCTCACTGCCGGCGTGCGCATCTATCAGGATCGCTGGGGGTACGGCGTCTATTCTGGGCCAATTGGCACAGCTGTGCTGATGATCACTGTCAAATGGGTAGGTAGTCATTGGCAGCTTGAGCCTGGCATTTTAAACACTAAGACATTGTTACTGTTCGTAGGCAGACGACCTAACTGACCTACAATAACCAGACAGTTGTACAGTACACATGTTCATGAATCATCCTATATATTAGAAGTAATACAATTTCATTTCTTTCCTTTTTTGCTATTTAAATATTTATAATTATAGCCCAATTTTTACATTATTATTTTACATACCAAAGAACATAATGTTCACAATATAGTATCATCTGACCTCCAAATTCAGTATGCGCTAATAATTTGCATACACACAATATAAATACACACTATAAATTAGTGATGGGACAAATATCCGAATATTTTTTGACATGTATTCGGATACAAAAATCAGATGTTTGTATTCGCTAGAAATGACAAAATACGCATTTTACTGCCTCACCAGAAGAATCACTCAGAATCATGCAAAGGTAAAGAGCCCATTTTAAAATAAAATCAAACTAAGAAGAAGTCATGTAAAGCTACTTTATGAGTAAGGCCCGGTGATGCAGTAGCACAGTGTGATGGAAAGGGTTATCTATGTGAGTTCCGTTCCATGCAGAAGTGTGTCTTTGTATTCCAGCTGAGGAAGATGAAGGAGAAGAAAGGCCTGTACCCTGAGAAGAGTGTGTACACCCAGCAGGTGGGGCCAGGGTTCTGCTTTGGAGCACTGGCTCTCATGCTCAAGTTCTACTTCGAGGTACGACAGGGTATTCAAGGGATTCTGGTTATATCAAGCCACCACAAGTATTAATTTTGCCATTCATACCGGATAAAGACTATTTCAGAAAAAATTGAACTCAGTAGCAATCCTTGTTGTTGAGTCTGTTTTTTTTTTCTTGTAGAATATAGAATATTTCTATAGAATAATGCAGAATATTACAAATATTACAAATGTATATGAACGTTCTAAAGGAAAGAATACAAAAATCTCTAAGATTGTTTTTAGAAGGGCTTAGCTTCCTGTTTCTGCAAATATCCTGAATTTACAGACATTAATTAATTCTGAGCTAAAGAAACAAATGTTTAACTGATTCCCATATTTTCAAGGCATTTACTTTCAAAATGCGAAATCCCATGTTAATGTCACAATAATAAAAACTATTGAGTGTAAATGTATGTAAAATTAACGTGTGTTTTTTCTACTTCCAAAAAAAAGAAAGACAAGAGTAACTATTTTAAAAATATTGTCTCCTCATTAGTTTTTGCCATAGACATATGTAACTTGGATAGATCAGTACACCATGTTTATAGCAGTGCAGTAAAGGTATATAGTGAACTGTGCAGTAAAGGTATATAGTGAACTGTGCAGTAAAGGTATATAGTGAACAGTGCAGTAAATGTATATAGTGAACAGGTACTTTGGATTAAGTTTCCTTTTGGATTGCTGGCAGTACACAGCTGTGCACTGTCCTGGCACTGTGGCTGATCTATCCTGTGTTGCATCTGGCAGAAGACTAAAAGTGAAGTATTTCTCACTGGTTGTCTTCCTCGCAGGAATGGGATTACACCTACGTTCACAGTTTTTATCACGTGTCCCTGGCCATGGCCTTTGTCCTGGTTCTCCCGAAGACCAACAGACTGGGAGGGACGGGAGGGAACCCTGCGAAGCTCAGCTGTTACACCCTCTGCTGCTGTGTATGAAGCCATTTTTATCAGATTCACTGCAGGACTGTAGAGGTGACACGCAAAAGTGATCCTGCACTGAAAATAAGTCTGTTGTTTCAGATTAGATTATTATTTACCTAACTTGCAAACTATTCTAGCAAGAATTTTCAAGCGCTGGGTCTGCTCTGAAAAGACCCCTGAAAGCTGTATTTCTGAAGTGAAGTGATAATGAAAAATGACCACTGTGCTTTCTGTCCCCTTTGTATGATTTTCTATAGAGATTTTTAATTTCTAATAACCGTTCTGAATCAGCAATAGAGAATTATACAAAACGCAACAAATAAGACATTGAACAAATAAGGAATTGACTATTCTGAAAATTAGGTCCTTATAATCACAACATTGAAAACATAAGCAAAACTAGCCACACCCTTGTTAAAATATTGCAGAGATGGAAATGAAGGCTCCCATTCCATTGTGGTTTGAACCATTCCAGTCTAACCACGAAAATATTCAGTCCAAACTGAGTTTCTGCGGCTACTCAGTGTTTGCTAAAGCATACTCGCAGCAAAAACAGGAATGGACCAAACCGCTATGCATTGGTAGTCTCATTTCTATTCCTGTATTGACAAATTGACATTTACATTTCAGGGGACTAAGCCAGCTATAAAAGACAGGATTCAAACAATCTGGAGTTCAACGACTAAACGCCCCTGGATTCGGGCCTGCGATCCAGGCCTCCCTTTCCGCCGCCCCCAGCCAGAAACCAAGTAACCTGCAGGACCTTCAGAGAGAGGGAGTGGGGAGTGGAGTTGCTGTGTCCTTTCTAGGCAACATTCCATATTAAATTAATTGAACTAAGTTTTGCAGAGTGGTATGATGCAGGACAAATCAGTGTGCTCACATTCTCACTGCCTGTACACTGGGGAAGCTGTGGAAAATCTTAACAATGCAATTTAAGGGAATTGCACTGTATACAACACACTCCTTCCCCATAGTGACTCTTTTTTCATAATGAGTAGGAGTCCTAAATTGTAAAGAGTGATTGTGTTTGAATGTTATTTTCATATGTTTTGTAAACATAGTTGTTTATTTATATTGTCTTATTAAGATCATTTTAATTGAGAATTATCTGATGCAGCGAGAATTGCCTTTATAGATAATTAATAATAAACAAATCAGTTGTATTATATTATAGAGCATACTCCTGCAGGTACTGTTTTTGTATACAAAGACATTTAGAAGGCTTTTTGATTTTACTGTATACTGGATCACAGACTAAACAGATTGCAGTTGATACAAAACAGATTTTAGTTAATGTAAAACACACAACCAGATCTTTCCATCCCATTTCTCTGCTTCTTTGGAGCTTGCATTGGCTTTCAGTAAAGTAGAGCATTCATTTCAAATGATGTTGTTTGTTTCCAAAACTGTTCAGGGTCTTGGTCCAGCGTATTTCAACATCTGAAGCAGACGTTGAGCTCAGCAAGTGTCGTACTTCTGGTACTCCCCAGATTTCAAGATCTGGGGCGTTGAGTGCTTCCCAGCCTTATTCAGAACGCTGAGACATTTAACAGTTTTGGCTGGGTTAAAGGCTTCTGTTAATTTGCACTGTAGAGATGCATTCATTTATAGTTGCTTGTATATGTAAATTGTATGGTAATTGGTATGATGTAAGCTTGAAACTAAGCCTACTATTACAGTGAGAGTTACTGGGTTTTAGGGATAATGGCCCCATCAAAATCTGTTTCTAATTCTACATTAATGCACCCTCTATTACATTGGTCCTCAAAGTCGTGCCTGCCGGCAAATTCGTGCCAACGAAACTTTAAACACGTTTTCCAATAAAAGCGCCACAGCAGTCTGTTGACAGCGCTGCTCTCTTATGCTGTGCTTGTAAGTACTCTGCGATACGATCAACCAATTGAATATCTGCATCGATCAACCAATTGAATATCTGCATTGTCTCAGCGGTAGCCCAATCATAATTTAGCTGGGTGGGACATAATCTTTGTCTGATTCAAGTCCAGGTAGCGACTGTAAATTTAACCAATAAGAGAGTCAAGTATCTTCCAAGTTTTACGCAGCTGTCCAATCATAAGCAAGCAGATGTTGTTCACGGTATTCTGCATGAAAATTGAAAGCGAGTCAGGAGTCAATGGCAAAGTCAAAGATCTGACAGCTGTCCAATCATTCGTGAACAGAGGCGGGGTGTTAATATGCCGGGTAAGCACTGAATTTCGCTGACTGTTACTGAGAAAAATAATACATTTCAGTATTTAGAATTTAATTGTTTATCTCTGAATTTTTTTTTTATTTCACCAGACAAGGGAAACACTGTAGTATATTTAGTTACGAATACACTTTCTTTGAATAATTGTACTGCAGATGAGCGATCTTTAAAACAGAGTAGTGTTGACAAATTTGTCAAATTGAAACAAAGTGAGACGCTATCTGCACTCTTTTAGTTTATTCACGGTTATCTGTGTAAACATTTCATCACAATTATTACCTGAGACTTGGCCTTATCAGAGTCAAGAATAACCCCACTAAAACTTTGAGGACCACTGCTCTAGTCCTATGTAAACATAATGTAGTCTTATGTTATTGATTTACACAATAACTATAAACTTTAAAGCTTTATTTACATAAACCCTTGATTTGGTATAAGCTCTGGCCAGAGCTCAAATTGACATCTATCTCTGTAAACTGAAAACATATATCTCATATTGCAATATATACTTACAGCGCATACTGCCTTATAAAAGATTACCACTGTATTTAGCACTTTTTCTATGCCTTTTCCATGGTTACAGTTTACCATGATTTGCCATGTTTTAATATGCTTTACCATACCTCGTTGGGCTTACTATGATTTACCAGGCTTTCTATAGGCTTTATTACACTTTGGCATGCTTTTACTATGGTCTGCTTGCATAGGCTGGATTTATTCACTTGTAATTTAACTTTTGAAATATTTTGTAACATAACTAAATGCAAATATGTTTTGCTTTTTAAATGTATTTGTATCATTATGTTTATTTTTTGTCTGAACAAAGCGGTAAAGCAAAGAAATAAATATTCTCTCTTTCCACATTCAAGGGTAAATAGCTTTTAATGCTGTTTCATTTTTGCCATTATCTAACCAATTAACAGTCCCTCAGTGATTTAGTCATTTTCCCCTAGCTATTTCTGATAGCTTTCATCTAAATGCACTGCAGTGACATGCTAACTGTTTATTGTACTGTTTCAGTGATGTTGGCTCCACCTGCTCTATACTGTATGAAAATCTGTAGTGCTTTAAAAAATAAAAGGCTTAATGAGATTTGAATCTATGTTATTTTAGCACAGAACTGCTCTGTTTCAATGTGTCAGTTACAGGGGGCTAGCTAGTGCAACAGCTAATTCAGAAGCATTGCATGTTTTGGAGACCTGGCCCCCCATTGACGTCAGTCTGCACCGCATACTCTAGCACAAATCTGCACAACTGGCAGATATGAGGGTTTTTATAAACAGAATGGTTGAAATATTTTTTTGTTAATAAAATGTGTGTCTTGAAAAAGTTCCTTATTAGGTTATATTTGCTGTAACAGCATGCAGGGATATCAGTAAATAAATAATGGTTGTCAAATACAAAAATAGTGCTTCTGTAGCAATGTAAATCATCTTGACTTCCTGTGTCATTTCACTTGAAGAGGTTTCCTTCCTGTCAATAACCAATCAGCAGCTTCCCTGATTGACTGATATAAGAACATAGGAACATAAGAAAGTTTACAAACGAGAGGAGCCCATTCGGCCCACCTTGCTCGTTTGGTTGTTAGTAGCTTATTGATCCCAGAATCTTATCAAGCAGCTTCTTGAAGAATCCCAGGGTGTCAGCTTCAACAACATTACTGGGGAATTGATTCCAGACCCTCATGATTTTCTGTGTAAAAAAGTGCCTCCTATTTTCTGTTCTGAATGTCAATTTGTCTAATCTCCATTTGTGACTCCTGGTCCTTGTTTCTTTTTTCAGGTCGAAAAAGTCCCTTGGGTCGACATTGTCAATACCTTTTAGAATTTTGAATACTTGAATTGGGTCGCCGTGTAGTCTTCTTTGTTCAAGACTGAACAGATTCAATTCATTTAGCCTGTCTGCATATAACATGCCTTTTAAACCCGGAATAATTCTGGTCGCTCTTCTTTGCACTCTTTCTAGAGCAGCAATATCTTTTTTATAGCGAGGTGACCAGAACTGAACACAATATTCAAGATGAGGTCTTACTAATGCATTGTACAGTTTTAACATTACTTCCCTTGATTTAAATTCAACAGTTTTCACAATGTAGCCGAGCATCTTGTTGGCCTTTTTTATAGCTTCCCCACATTGTCTAGATGAAGACATTTCTGAGTCAACAAAAACTCCTACTTTCAGCCAGTAACATGCTTTGACCCAGAAGACACTGCTGGGATGAAATAACCCAGGAAGTGCAAACAGATAACACAAGAATAAGGTATAGAAGCTGAGAAAAAGCAGTACCAGATTACCATGTTTTTAATGAAAGTGAGTGCTATAGCATGTGTTTCTTTTAAAACTGCACATTTGAGACATATATATATCTAATGCAAGGGCACAATGGCTTAGACTTGTGGAATTATTTTATTAGCCACAATTCCTTTAAAAGGGACACTCCATGAGCCATACATCATGGCTCAAGCTAGCCTTTAGACCGCACTGCTCCAGACAGACAGCCTCCTTCTACACTATTCCATGCTGGATAACCCTGTAGCAATGTTGGTAGGGCTGGTTTACAGCTATTGGCTCACTAGACTTCTGAAGAACGAACGATGAGCTGTTCAGAAACATGAAGATATTTATTAAGCCAGGGGTCTGAATGGGATGAAATGGTGACACTGAAAAAGTTGAAACATTTGTAATTTAATTGATTTGTTTTCTTTTGATATTCTAAGTTCAGCCCTACATGTCATTTCACTTTCATTGCCCCAATAGTGAGAGTAGTGTGTGTGTGTGTGTGTGCCCAATAACAGAAGACAGATGAGGATGGTCTAGGATATCATACAGATAATATGGTCTGAACTCACCTAATTGCGCAGGATATCCTATGTAACACAGATAATAGCCCCTCTTATTCCCAGTTCAAAACACTTGCTAAAATCTACTAACATATGCAACAGGTTTAGACAAAACAGTCTCTGTGAAATCTCAGGACCACAAAGGGCTTCTGATTCTTGGCCAATTCTCCAGGGTTTTCTCTAAGAAAAGGTGTTTTTGTCTGAGGGAGTCTGGCTGGCTCGTGCCTCACTGCAAAATGACTTTTTTCAGCAGCTGTTTTTCTCATCTCTGAGACAGAGCTGAAACGTGATCCTTTTATTACTGGTGGTGTTAAGTGTTTTACAGCTCCTTCTACTGGGGCACATCATCCCTTCCACACAGCCCATAGACACCCTGTATCTACCATGTCCTTGTTGCATCCCGTGAATTAGAAAAGGTAAGGTTCTAACACAAACTGGGGCTGAATTTCAATGAAATTACTGTAAAAGAAACAAATTTGATAGACAAGCTAACCCTAACCCAAACTTTTACCATTCAACTAAATAACAAGCTAACCCTAACCCTAACCCTAACCCTTTACCATTCAACTAAAGAACAAGCTAACAGCTAACTCTAATCCTAACCCTTACCATTCAACTAAAGAACAAGCTAACCATAACCCTCACCCTGACCTTAACCCTTTCCATTCAACTAAAGAACAAGCTAACCCTAACCGTAACCCTGACCTTAACCCTTACCATTCAACTAAAGAACAAGCTAACCCTAACCCTAACCCTGACCTTAACCCTTGCCATTCAACTAAAGAACAAGCTAACCCTAACCCTAACCCTAACCCTTACCATTCAACTAAGGAACAAGCTGCCTGCCTGCCTATTTGAGAGGTAATTATGTGTCTTATGCTGATGTCAGTATTATTAACTCATCAGCCGCTATGTAACAATCTGTTACAAACCGTAAGGGTCCCAATCAAAGAATATCACCCATTCAACCTTATTTTAACCTCTTTCAAGCACTATGTTTTCTGTTTTTTAACCAGTTCTGTATCCAATGACATGCTCTTCCCAGTATTTTGACCCAAAATACAAGTAATGTGGTTAAAGCCTAACTAGAAAGGAATAAACTGGAATATGTTTTTATCTTTCCAATGCTGTAAATGCACAGAGCAGATAGGCAACAGGGATGACTATACAATATTCCAGTATTGATGACTGTAAGGATGAGTTGGGAACTAGAAGGTTGTGATACACAGCCATTGAAGATACTTCTGAGCCCTGTGCAAACAAGACTGGGATATGTGAGTGTGACAGGGATGGCCTTGTGGTGATGTCAGGCCAGATGCAGGAACAACACAGAGAGACACTGCAGGCATGGTGCAATGGCGCTTGTGCCATTTTATTTTGAAACAACAATAAAATAAAACGTTTGAACAAAACCACTGACAAAACAAAAGTTTTAACAAAACAAAATCTCACACGCTAAACACAACCCTAAGGTCCGGCTGGGCAGTAACCTTCACAGATCCTTACACTAGTTGTTCTTTTTACTTTCATTTTTTTTTCTTTCGCTGTTGTTCCTCCTCTCGAACACCCACACAGAACACAGACAGCTGCAGACATTTATTTACTATGGCCGAGGGGTTAATTATCAATTATCTCACTACCCCTCGGCCATGTCCTGCACGAGTTTCCTAATGACAAAGGATGAGCTGCTTGCCTTGCCTCTGCCAGAACACATTCAAATAAAAACAACATATACATATAACATATGTAACATATACAAAAAAGGGCCAATACAGTGCTCCCTGTAGGTCCCCAGCCAAGACCAGTAAAACCATGCTGGCATGACTGATCCTGCACCCCAAGAAGCAGTGATTTTACTACTGAGCCATAACACAGAATCTCTGATAACATTCTGTCAAGAATGGAGGCTGTAATTGAAGCAAATTTAAATGACACTGAACAGTATATGCACTCAAATCTTTGCTTGAGGTGCAAAACAGTGCCTGTATAGGTCACAATTACAATGTGGAGCATTACTGTAATCTGATTACATTAATTAGTAACTTTTAACTGTAATGGTTCCTTTTACAGACCATTAACTTTTATGTGAAAAAATCACATACAGTAGTTACTTTTAGGTGCATGCATAATATTGAAATGTAAAATGTAACTGTGCCTGAGAAGTAACGATTTGAAACTAATAAGTTACTGTAATAATTCAAAATGTTGTTCAAGTAACTTGTAACTGTAACAGATTACGTTTTAAAAGTAACATCCCAAACATTGAGCACATCATATGACAGCTCCAGCAACCACATTTCAATGACACATACCTTTCCTTCGTCGTTTCTGTTTAGTCTTTGCAAACCGCTCCGGAGTTCGTAACCATAGTGTTTAAACCACCTGATTGATTGGTTCTGCTCTGCAATTATACAACACATCACTCTTGTCTTTGTTTTTCGTTTTTTGAAAAATGGAACTGGCTAATCTTTTAACCATCTGGCAGAATGTGAAGCAAGGTGTGAACCCTTTCTGGTTCGAGCCCTACCCCATGCATCTCTTTAGTTTCATGAATTCCAGATGTGATGGGGTTTGTGCTCGGAACAGGCCAGTTTCCAATGCCTGGGTTTCAGTGTTTTGCTCTTTTTCAGAACGTTTGCAGGATTTATCATTAGAGGTTTCCAAGAGCTGTTGGTCTGTTTTATAAACAGGAAACTACAAAATGTCAAGCTAACTTTGAGGGAAATGTGGGAATATATTAGATAGGTCTTTCGAGGGTCCTCTAATTAAATTGTAGCTCTTATTTTTCAAAAATAAGTTCTGCAGTATTTTGGACACAGTTGATTTGTATTAGAGCTGCACAATATCCATACTTACACAGTGCTAGTGCACTGTACTGTGTAGGGGTGTAACAACACACTAATGTCACGATACAATATGTATCACGATATGTTGCGATGATCCTGACGGGCTACTTGTATGATATGTAACAACGATGAACCATTTTGTTGAAAGACAATCATTAATTATATGTATGTATTCATATCAACTATAAAACACACTTATTCTTTATTCATGAAACATTTGGTTACCTACAATGAGCTATGCAAACAACAGGGTGTCTCTATTATGATATATCCTAGTACTGAAACAATTAATATTATTACACATGCCTAATTAAAAAAAATTTAAATTAGCACCAGTGACGAGTGCAATTCATTTTTGAATGTCCCCTTGACTTTTTATGTCAGCCTTAAGGCATAATTCAGGGGGCGCAGGAGAGGGCCCCCTTCCCACTATGATTCCTATCCTTACCTCAATTCTGCTTTAATGCAACCTTTCCCAAAGGGGGGGGGGGGGCAGGACTCTCTTTGGCTATCTCACCTGTCGAATAACATCTTTAATATCCAACCATTGATATGGACAACCTGTTTGATCATAGTCCGGGGATATCCAGCCCGAGCAGCCATCTCCAACCGGCAGCCTGAGCAGCCATTTCCAACCGGCAACTTAACACTGTGGCTGGTCCAATACAATCTTTCACCTGCAGTACCAAGCCCTGGTACTGTCCCGTCCGAAACAACAGGGTTCCAGGACCTGCTCCAGCGCCAAAACAACTAATGTATAAAGATTGGCAAGTCGCCAGGATCTTGAAAGCCCTCTTTGACTCCGGGATCCAAATCACACCAAACTCAGGAAGCAAGACTCTATTCCTGATGCTCTGCAAAAGCATCGAGGCAGAACCCATCTACCCCCCTCCATTCAAGCGCTGCCGTGCAGCTCCAAGAGGCTAGCAGGCCAGCAACGCTTCAGCAGCCGCCCCTGCCCCAGGTCCAGCAATGGAGGCTAATACAGCACCAACTTAACTACAAGTCAACCTGTCTGATTCAAACCTCCAGACACAGATTCCACCTGCAGTCAATGCAGTAGAACTCAACATATCTCATCAGCAAGTATTCAAGGACATTAAAGCATTTATGCAACTATTTGCAGATAACATCTCAACTATAAATACTCGTCTTGATGCCACGGATGCCCGGTCCAGCTCCCTCCTACCCACAAGCAGCACTTCCTCATCTACCAACGTACTAGAAATTACACCAGTGTTCAGCTTGTCATCTGCTACTGCTGCAGGATTTCAGCCAAGCTCTGCTACCAGGTGCCGCACCATATCTGATCCACAGGATCTTAATTGTGTACAATCCCAATTCGTTGACCATCAGAGACGTATCTGTCACCTTAAAATCGAGTGATCCCTGCCTGCTAAAAGATCTCAGTTTGGTGAATTTGTTTTAGCATTTTCCATATCTCAGAGACATTCTCAAACTGGCTCCGGTCATACATTTCCTGCATCCAGTAACAGTACCACCTCAAGTGCATTTTATCTCCTCGCTTTCAATTCCAGCAGTACGACTGAGAGATGGAAAAGAGCCTGCCTGCACCCTCTCCAACTAGACAGTCGATAACATTGGACATTCTGTCCAAACTGATCAATACACTGTGAAGCGGCTGCTTCAACCCAGCTGACGTCCTCAAGATGGAAACACTATGCTTAACAGTATTTTTTGGCTTCATGCAATGTGCTGAGTTCACAGTTCTATCAGAGAACAGTTTTTCATTTTTAGGCATTCATCACTCTGACTTGTCATTGGTCCTTGACAGCCACTTCCTTCTATATCTCAGAATATCCAAGACTGATCAAGGGCAGCGTATTCAACTTTCAAAAATTGACACTCCATTATGCCCGTTTTCATCCCTATCTAAATATCTAGTCACAAGAAATTATGCTTTCCCATCAGACCCGCTGTTCGTGGATGTATCCAGGACAATTATAACGATCCATAGTCGTTTTACTAATTACTAATTTACTAACTGTCTTCTTATTCTCTTAGATCTCAGCCTCGAGGACGCCGTGCTGGCCTGTCAACTCTTTCTGTTTCCAGGTCCAAGACCTTTCTGCCCCTTGGGAAGCCGAGTCTAGCCAGGCCACTAAAACGTGGTCCTCCGAGCAGTAGGGGCTCTTCTCGTCCCATATGTTTTGGTTCCAACCACATGGAACCTCCGCGCTCTCATAGGTATCTGTTTCCCAGACCCAGTGAGGAAGCTCATCTAGGTCCTCCGAGTTGTGAGAGCCTGTCCTGTCAGTCTTCTAACACTCAGCCCTCATATGCACCCTGTGAAATGATCTTTGCATTTATTCTGAGTGTTTCTTATTTCAATTGCGTATTTCTTTTTCACTTGAGACTATTTGTGTAAAGGTGCTTTTGCCTGTGGTCAGGAGTTGTTCTTCAGTTCTGGGAGCCTGCCATAGGAAAACATTCAATTTGAAGCTACTTACTCTTGAACTAAATTGCATAGATTAAAGTAATTGTAGCTAACACAATCATTCCAGAAATCTTACCTGTTTGATCTTCCATTATCTCAAGTGTGCAGTTTTGAAAGAAACACATGTTACAGCACACATGCATTTTCATTTTAAAGCATGGTATCTGGCACCACATTAAGTAAAAGAAAGGTTGTAGTAGTCAAAACATGTTACTGGCTGAAAGGATGACTAGGGGAAGCATCTGGTTGATTAATGACAGGAAAGAAACCCCTGCAGGGTGGAGATAATTCCACCCTCCACGTGAAATGACCAGGACATTGCAACACTAACTGACACCATGGCTTGCAAACAGAGTCATTTAACTAAGAGCAATACCTGATACTAAGTTTTAAAATACAAACACTGGATATTTGATTTATGGAATTATTTTGTTTCCTAAAATTACTTTTTATTTTGTCTATATCTTTTTTAGTGTAGTGCCGCATAGATTTAAAAAATATGTGTGTGCATATTTATTGAAAATATTGCATTAGCTTGATAGATGTAACAAAAATAAATGTAAACTAGGAAGACGTGGTACTACCCGCGACTGCTGTTAAAACAATAATAGATCGCTGCTGCCACCTGCTGGACACTTGCAAGTCTTGTTTGATATTCCTACCTTGGTATACAGACGATCCTATTTTAATAATCCATACAGTGACTGCATTCAGATCTGCTACTGAACAGATCTGTCTCTGCTAGCCTATTACCTCCTATGTTTTGTTATTGGTCATACATACATTATCATTTTATGCATATGTTGCTTAGCAACCACAAACCCAACAATGTTGAGATATAGGACTAGGTAAAGCATGGTGGTTGCTGTGTGCACTAAGGCAGTCCAGGGTTTTGACTCACAATGCATTCTGATACTTGCAGTCCTGCATCTCTTAACGCGGCTGAGGTAAAAGAAACTAGGTACAGTAAACACGAAACTTCCCCAAACTGTCCCAGCGAACATGGGGCAATATGGTTTATCCTGTGCTCTGTTTACTAGTTCACTTTACACATTCACAACGCTGAGGACTCCCTCAAAGCAGCGTGCCACTGCCTCACTGTGTAAGACAAAAAGCACAGGAAGCAAAACCACCAAAAACACTTCATATTGCGTGCAGTTTGAGAGTTTTGTCCACACGCTGACCCCGTTGTTCAAACGGATTAAGATACAGCTTTCCCACATATTGTCAGCAACGGGAGGGTGCGCTGTTCTGATCGCAGAATCGAAGCTGGGCGTGGAGGATTTACAGAAGCAAGCAAACAATCAATCGTGGTGGCGAGCCTGTGCAATGTAATGGACTCAAAGGAAAGGTCTGTTACTGTCAGGGCTGATTCAGGGCTAACCAATGTAAACACCACGCCGTGGAGAAAAGGGGCTAGCCACCCGACGAAAGGCGTCTTCAGAAGGTAGTCTGCCGCTTCTTGTATCTAAACAGTTTTAAATTTCGTAACCTGGAAAGCTAAGTTCGTGAGTGTTTTATTAATTACTGGTCAAATGTTAATATGAACATATAAATACTAAACCTAAACTTGTCATTTTACCAAAGTTAGAGGTCTGTTTTACTCGGTCAGGTAAATAAAATGATATATTTAAGATACTGTTAATAGCTCTCTATCGTGTTAGTGAGTGTGTGTACTGTAATTGGATATTCCTGTATAGAATAAAACCGCCGTCAGTGCTCGAGAAGATAGAGAAGACCCCAATGTTGTTGTTAACCTGAAACAGTACCTGGGCTTCACACTGGGGGGCGCTGCTGCGCGCAGTTTAGTTATGGAGACGAGTCGCTAGATACTGCATGAAGTGTGCTTCATCATGGAGGTTGAATTGCATTATATGAAGTCGTGATATTATGGGTAGTTACTGTTTTGTATTTGTTTTGTTTCATTTTTTCAGAACACCTGTTAGAATTTCAAGGAATCTTAACACTGGTTTCAAATCTCCGGTAAATGAACTGATTTTTTTTTTTATTTTTTAATGTTTTGTAAAATATAAATTCATTGAAATTGCAGTCCCTCAACTCAGACCTCATTGACAAACTCCAACCACTGTGCCACACAGCATCCCAGTACCCTGGGCTCTACCCACTAGCCACACTGCCTCAGTCACTCAGCTCTAACTACTAAACTACAGTGATTCCATCCTTCAACCACTTTAACAACGTTTAGCCTGCTTTTTAGAAAAGTAATTGTAACTACTTTGTATACAGTAATGTCAATAGAAGTTTCAGGCAATAAAGTTTAGTGCATTTATCTAACTATTTTTTAAAGGTACATATTGACAATGAAGTGCCCAATGCAAACTATATTATCTGCACTTATTATTATAAAGTTGTTTACACCAATTTAATGGAGATAATGTTTTGCACGATCATTTTTTTGGGTGAAATATAGTGTGTGCAAGCACTGCATATGAGACCTCTGCTGTAATAGTAGATGACACAACTAAATGTGCTTTTGTGGGCTGTTGCAGCTCCTGTCTCCAGGCACCCCCTGCTCCTCCAGAGTGGACCAGGCCAGTCTTCGAGAGGACATTGAGGAGCTGAAGGGCAGACGGGAGGAGCTGAGCGCACAGATTGCACTGCTGGAGGCTGAGTGAGTAAACCATTGTTATGAGTGGGGAGACAAAGGGAGTCTACAGATTTAAAGGACTGAAAATCTTACGAGGTAGTAAGGGAATGTTTGAGTCAGTAAATTATTTGAGGAAGCCGCCACAGGAATGCCACTATTACTATTGTAATACAACTTTTACTTATTGATTTATTACATTCTGTTTGCCTGAAAAAAATCACTGTAGTCCAAGAAAGAAGCTCGAGCGTCCGTGTGACGTGTTTCTTCAGTAAGCAGCGGTTTCAAAAAGTGTCATCAGCAGTGCTTGAAAAAACGTCAGTCATCGGAAAAGCAGTGCTTGGTACTGAAATGCGAGCCTTTGCGTTTAGCTTCTGGGAGTTTCACATGTTACTTTTTAGACCAGTGCACCTTCAGCCACCTGTTACAGTAAAAACTGAATTGCTGATTTGCTTGCTCATTTTAAACAACTTTTAATTGAGGTCATACAGGCATTAAGAATTTGTTCCTTTCAGTACACTGGTATATGTGCTGTAGAATGTGTACGCATCATGAAGTAGACGGCACACATTGAGCTATTGATCCCTGTTCACAAAGCTTTAATACGTTTTTTAAAGTCGATTTGTTAAGTACAATTTAATAGTCATAAAAATGTTCAACAGTGCTGTCATTCTTAAATAGTCTTACCCTGAACTGGTGAGCCTTTAATGTTTAGTGACCATGTTTGTTTTTTTTAACTGCTATTTCCAGTGACCCTTTTAAAGATTCTTCTCAACTAGAAAATTTGCAATTCGACCAGGCTGACAGCAAGCTATACATGGACTATACAGTACAAGGGACCTTTACTAATAACTACTCAATTTTTCATGATTGGTAGCAAAAGAACGAAGGAGCACTATGTTCTTGACCACAGCATCCTTTTTCCACATGTCCATTTTAAGTCATGCTTACAAAGCATTCTATCAGATATGCCCCTGACAATATGTCCCAGGGGGTGCTTTGTGTTTGTTCACACAAGCTCCACTATCTATTGGATTTTACAATGTACAGTCTGGCAATGCAGTAGTGGTAGTCTCTGAAGAATGATTTGACTTGCAGAAAGCTAACCGGTACCTTCCCTCCAACTGCAGAGGTTACAATGTGGAAGAGCTGGACCAGCATATTGAGCAGCTTCATGAATACAATGACATCAAGGATGTGGGACAGATGCTGTTGGGCAGGCTGGGTAAGGCATGGTTTGAACAGGTTATTCTGTGAAAAGGCCTATTCATATTCTGTTGTATAATACCTATTTTTAATATTCTTAATTTACCTCCAGTATTTTCCTGATGGTAAAAAATAATGAACTGTCCTCCGTTCCTTTTTTGTAAGTGCAGCAAGCCCTTTAAAACCTGCCTTTGCATTGGCTGAAACATCCTTGGCGAGAACGATTTCTGCTAGCCCACAATCCTACCTGGGTGTGATGGAGTCCATGTGTCTATAACATGTGTTTCTTTCAAAACTGGCCATTTGAGTCCTGTGCCCAACAGTACACAACAGTAAATTTGGCTATAATCACTTTAACCTGATCACCTTGGGGCCAGATCGGTTTCTATGACAGCTTGACCCCATAACCTCTTATTCAGGAATATCAGAATGTGGCTTAGGTGACCTTTTGTGACAAAAAAAAACCAAGTAGCATCTTTGTCAGGACTGGTTGAGTAGAAGCATGCAAAACCTGTAGCAGTGTGTAATTAAGCATCTCCTTATTAAAGTTTACCTTAAAAGCATAGAAAGTGTAATAAAACACAGTGAAAGCACATGTAAGCATTGTGAAGAATAACTAAGGAGGGTAAGACACAGAGTTCCAGATAAGCTGCGAAAGGGGTGTTTTTTTTTGGGGGGGGGGGGGTTGTTTTTTTATCATTTGGCATCGCCAATTATCTTTATTGTTTTCTCCCCAATTTGAAATGTCCAGTTATGTTTTATTTCAACCCGGCTCACTGCTGCCACCCCTGCGCTGACTCAGGAAAGACTAAGACAGCCACACACGTCCTCCGAAACTTGTGCCGTCGGCCATCCGACACACGACATCTGAGTTTGAAATTTTACAGAAGGTCCTGATGTCCTGTAAAAAATCGGAGGACCTTTGTGATCATTATCTGAGATAAAAAGAAATGGACGGTTCGCACAGGACTAAATGTCACTGATGTTGGTAAAACTTCCCAAACCACCTATTTGTCCCACACAGCCTAAACTACTGTACCAATTTACAAAACACACACACGGGCGGGGCACCCCGCCACACTCTCCCAAAATACATTTTACTCACAGAGTGTCTAGGAGAGTAAATTACTCAATGATCCAAACCCTTATCTGAAGAGCAGGTAAGGCAAACAGGGGTAACACTATTTTAGATGCATAGCATAACCATGGGAAAACTGAAGCCTACCATGCAAAATATAAAGCATTTCAGCTAGCAACTTCTTTTCACTGTTATGGAATCTCTTCTAACTCCCCTCAATTTCTTACCTTTGACCTGAAATGGCCACCGTACTAGGATCACGTTACTTATCAATTTCCAGATGATAAAGACCTAACGCTTCAAGATATTGGCATCCCCCTGATTCTTTCTGTCAAGTTAAATTGTAGGTTTCATTCATGGAAAATGAACCCTTTCTTGACTCTTTATATATTTTAGAAAGCTTAAGCTGCCACAATGTCAAAGCGTCATATCTCTGAAAACCATATTCGATAGTGACTTCATACTTAAATGCGAACAGTTTGGAGCTATGTTGCTGGCCATGGCAGCAGGTCATGTGGCTTTACGTTTCTCTGGTATAGAGATAATTTTTTTTATTTTTATTTTCAGCCACAATCAGAGGTGTGACCACAAAGGATCTGTATGGAGAGTTTGGCTTGGAGCTGGAAGACTAGCAGTTCATATCCACAGCATTGTCACAACAATTAAACAGATTGTTTTGTTTTTTTTGTTTTTTTTTATTTAATGTACTCTACCACATCTGTTCCAGTACCTGCCTAGGAGATGTGAGATGTGTTCACAGCATGAATGGGGGGGGCCTTGGCCTGCCAACCCTTTAAAGAGAGGAATCAACAGCGTGATGTTGTTTCATAAAGCATGGTCCAACAAAAAAACAACTGAGCCGAGTCAAAGCTCCTATTATACAGGTTGTGTTTTTTTTTACAAAATTTTGGATATCTGTAAAGCAGCACTATTAGTTACCCAAAGCAGGCCCCAGTGATGTGAATATCAATGCACAGCTCCAGTACAGACCTGCCCCTTTCTTTGCCCCTTGCACTGAATTTGCAGGGTCCATGCCTGGGGGCCAAGTTTGGTGGATCGACCCAACTACAGCCCAGAGAGCATAGGTGAATTAAACGATGTGAGTGATGTTAAACTATTGGCAATATATTGCACCAATAGTGAAATGGGATGTCATTCTTACCAGCAGAGAGAAATATTTTGTTCCAAATGTGAACAATTACAGATTATATTAAAGTATCGATTGTGTGTCAATTATGTTTGTTTTTGTCTTATTAAAACTTTAAAAAAATAAAATAAATTACATCTTCTTAATGTCTGCCTCTACATTACTATTTCATCGTCAATTAATTTCTCATCCTGCAAACTTTAACCTAGAACAAAGAGGAGTTACGGTGGACTTTATTCAAGTATTTCAAATCTTAAAAGGAATTAACCCTAACAAATTTAGATGCAGCACTTCAACCTGAACCATAGTTAGTAATGAAGATAGGAGACACTTCCCCTAACAGTGGTGAGTGTAGGGAATGGGTTACCAAACTGAGTTTTTGAAGCTCAATTATTGGGATCATTTGAGACTCAAATGAACAGACTGGCAATGGTGTACTAAAAGGCCTTCTCTTGTTGGTAACATTTTCTTATGTTCTTGTTTTACTGTCTTGTCTTTTATATTTAAACATTGTTAATTGCTGTGCTGAAACTGAGGGAAGAGAGGGCTGCTCAGTTTTAATTAGTGTGTAATGTGGATACATGGATTTATAAAGCTAAGCTGAAGTGTATGTGTTGGAACACAGTCGCAGTGAATAGAGGTAAACTGCAGTGTGTGTGTTGTAACACAGTCAAAGTGAATAAAGCTAAACTGAAGTGTATGTGTTGTAACACAGGCACAGTGAATAAAGGTAAACTGATGTGTATGTGTTGTAACAGTCACAGTGAATAAAGGTAAACGTTTTCCCTAACAGCATTCCAAAACATTCAATATATATGGGGTATTAAGCATAGGAAACGTGGCGCCAGGGGTCATTGTTGTGTTGGTGGTGGGGAGGTTTGATAATAGCGACCCCTCGCTTCTAAATATAGCACCACACTCATGCCTGTGAACCCTTTTCTTGTCTCTTTAAAAGGAGAGGCGTTTGCGCCGATTTTCCAAGCCTGCTGTGGATACAATGCGATGCCCCGCCTGAGCCAGGAAATGAAGGTGCGATTGGCAATTGTATTTGTCGCTCTTCCTGTCTGTCATTAGACACAAGACGCCGGTGAATGTAGTGGTGGTGGGGAGGGCTAGACTTAAAAGGTCATTGTGAATTCCGCACAGGTAACTGCAGAGACAAAATAAATAAACCGATAAGATAATGAGCGAGGTAAACATGGGGACAAAGTCGACCTGACACGAAACACGGGCTCCGGCACACTGCAGTGAGCAGAAGCAGCTGGCAGCAGTTATCCTGAGCAGAGACATGAACTGCAGCGAGGGGACCGTCTTCTATTCCTAAGCGGATCAAGGTGGAATTGGACGGACTCGGCTCCTGCTTGGAAGGGGAACAAAAGTTTGACATTTGCTCGAGACGAAAAACGAGGTATGTCGCTTTGGAAGTGGCAGCTGGCATATTCTTTCATAGGCACCGTTTCCGGGTCCTCTATTGCTTTAGTCTATACCCCAGGCTTTACAAAGCCGACTGGCCTTGACAACCTTGCCCATATATGCTATGAGTAGAATTTGTTAAGCTTCTTCGCTGGGAAATGGTATATTATTTATAAGCGTTTACATTTGCTATGGATTGGGATGAAACACAACAGCCGTGTCAAACGGCGCTCACCGGCAGCGACAGTAGTAAAGCAGATTGCTAAATCCAAAATGCATTTTAAATGTTGATAAAAAAAAAAAAATGCATAAAAAATTGTTAATTGCAGGTAAGCACGTCTTATGATATAATTTGTATATTATTATTATTATTGCATATTTGCATTGCGAAACAAAATCCAACATGCTGGTGAGAGTGCCGTGCAGACTGGGTTGGTGTATTGCAGTGGGTAGGCTGTAATATTACTACGTTCAGTTTTGTGAGAAACCGGTCGATTCTGTATTTTGCTGACAGCAAGCAAACTTCTTATTATTAAGCTGCATGGCATTTTTATTAAAAACCTGAAATACTGACTAAACCCGTTTATTTGTTCTGTATTGCAGTGAGAAATTATCACTGCTGTAGTGGTGGGTATTTATTTATAAGCCATTGCGGCTTATGTACTGTCCCCCCTCCCACCCCAAACCGATCTCCAAAATCTCCCAATTCCGCCCTAAATGTTAAACTGAATGAGCAAAGCAAAAAACAATCATACAATTAAGACTTGTTGTGTTCTGTATAAGTGCTACCGCTCTATCCCTCCCTATGATGAAATAACACGAAGCGGTTGGGCAGGCCTTTTTTAAAGCGACAGGACCACTTTAAGTTTGTCTTTGAAGTCAGCATTTCAGCATCAGCAATACACCAAGCTCCTCTTCATTCACATATTATTAGTAGTCGTAGTATTGCCTCTGCAGTTTCAGTGTGCATGCTGTTTCTTAGTTTTGTTTGAATGCGGTTGTGATTTGAGAATGCTCCCTCTAAGGTTGCGCTGGACACAGGTATAGTATGAAGGGCAAGTGCTAGGCTAGGGTATTATGTGTTAATTTTTAGTTTTTTATTTTTTACCACCTGCATCGTAATCATCTGAAACATCTGCCCAGAATTGCTCACGTCCGGGTGTGTGCGGCCACTGTTTATGTGGAATCATTTGCCGTTCATTTATTGTAGCATCAACGTCAAGGCGGCACACTGCGTTCAATGCTACCGCAAGCCGAGCAATGCTAGGTCGTGTCTGAGCGGTGGCCACCTTTAATGTAACATCGTTATCTTTTCAAGGGTTGAAATACTGTCTGGTAGGCGATTTTTTTTTTTTTTTTATCTCGCAGCAGAGAGGTACTGAGAATGCCTTGCAGCGTTCCTTCACTTCAGTGATAAGGGCATCCAAAGTTGATTGCTACTGTTTACATAATTTGATCTTTGAAATTGTAGTTGAACAGTTCAGTTCTTTTCACAACCTGAAGCGGAGCAGGCACTGTGGTATTTTACATTTTGGAATGGCCCTACTGTGGAGACGATAATGAAATACAGTCTGCACTCGGATATCCGATACCCAGGTCGCGTTTTACTGCCCTTGTATTGAGAATAGAATCAGTACCCATTTTATATATGTAACAAGTTAACGCACTTACCCGTCACACACGATTTTTTTCTCTCTGCACGCCAAATCAGTCTGTTTTTATTGTGCAGTTACACAGTGCTTCCTCTAGTTTCACCTGACGAAAATACAAGCCCAAACAAACTGTAGGGACAAGCTAGGGTAATGTAATAGTTAATCATTAAACAGTTTTAAATGCTGTTGTGTGTTTGTGTGTTTTTTTTTTTTTTTTTTTTAAATCGTGATGTTTAGTTTTGTGCATTTTCATTTGCAAGTGAACTGTGACATTAGGGCCTTATCGAGCACCATATTCTGCAATTCTGAATACAGACTTTGGATACTGTTTTAATTCTGGAAACCTTTTTTTTTTTAAATCTTTTGCTAAATTGCATTACCTTATATACTGTACGCAGTTCTGTGCATGGGTAACATTTTGATTTCATTTTGCTGTTGGGTAGTTAACGGTGAATTTTACATACTTCTACAATACCTATCTGATTTAAAAGTATGTACTGTATTACAGTCCACATGTCCTCTCTTTTGGCAAGTGATATTTTCTGTACCAACAAAACCAATACACTGCATATAAATGGAAGCCTACTTATTTTAAAACGCAGTCCTTTTCAGATGTGTGTTTTTGATATTGTAACTTTTGGTATTGTGTTCCTTGAAAAATGGACAAGGGTTGGAACAGCCCAAAATGAAATAATCAGATATGCTGCAGACACGTTTAACCGTCACTGAATTGTATAGGGTTGGATATGAGTGCTGACTGTAATAAAGTACTGTTATCAGCATGAAAAAGCACAAATATAGGGGCTCCTGAGTGGTGCATCCAGTAAAGGCATTCCACACGGACTGCAGGATGCGCCCTATAGCTTGGGATTCGAACTGGCGATGTCACTGCCAACCGTGGCCGGGAGGGTTATGTTGGCTGGGGAGTCCTTGGCTCACTGCACACCAACGACCCCTGTGGCCGGGTGCCTGCTGGCTTGCCTGTGTACAATTCAGAACTGTGTGGTCCTCCGACACACTAGTTCTGTAATGGCATCACAGGGGGTTTGGGGTAAGAATAGAGCACTGACTGCATCTGCGACTTCAGGTCACACTTAGATGTTAAAAAAAAAAAAAAAAAAAAAAAAAAAAAACGCCTGCGCTATTCAGGTCTGCCGTGTGCTCCTCCATCCACAGTAAAATTCCTTCCTGCTTTATAGTATACTCTAGGGGCACTGTTTGTTGCAATGCAAGCCTGACCTTAACTCTCCTCCTCTGCATTTCCCTCATTCAATCCATTGACAGTGTTTAGGGTGTGCTTTTAACATGTAATGAATGAACACGTTTCTTATTGCAAATCCCCCCCACTGACATTTATCTTCAGAAGGTGAGGAGGTTCTTTAATTTAAATCTGAATGGTTTTATATGCAAATAAATGATTTAATGTGTTTTGTGCTAATAACCCAGAAGTTGCTCATACTGCAAAAAAAAAAAGACAATGCATTATCTGTGTATTACATTTTTATCTAGAATGATTTCAGATTGCTGGAGCCTAAAAGCTCAGAGCAGCCTAGCACTATGACAGCTGAGCTATGAAAGATTCCACACTGCACCATCTGTAGTTCTGTAATGGCTTTGTATGAGTGGTAACAGTACTCTCTATTGGTTTGGTATGAGTGGTAACAGTACTGTCTATTGGTTTGGTATGAGTGGTAACAGTACTCTCCTCGTTCCTCCGCAGGTTAGAGGATGTTGAGGTTGGTGAGCTCCACAGTCCTGCTCTTTCTGCTCAGGCTGGTTCTTGGCCTGCCTTGGTACCAGGTCCTCCCCAGTCTGCTCATATTCTACCTGGGCTCCGGTGGCTGGCAGTTTGCCGATGTCTTCATCAAAACCATCTGGAGAGACTTGCAGTGAGTACAACACAGCACAGACAACTAAGTGATGTCATTTTTTGAAACCCAACTGTTGTTCTCTTAAGCACTCCGATGTTTTTGTTTTTCATTTTGTAGCATTAACATGATATTTCCTTTTTAAAAAAAAATAAAAAATAGGGGGTACTTGAATAGGGGAAACACTGAAAATATGACCCATAGTATGTAATGAACTCTTCCGTACTGCACTTATTTTTGAACTGAGCTGGAAAGTTTGACTGTTATTTGATAGAATACCAAGACACTGCCTGGCAAGGCATGTGATTTTTTTCTAATTACATTTACTATGTATTTGAAAGAAAATAGAGATGTTGCAAATAGAGATTTTAATAAAGAAGTGTAATATTGATACATATGAGAAAATCCTGTACTAAGGGTTGTGGGTCAGACCAGAGAGAGGGGCTAGTGTTAGTGTTGTGCTGCGCTCTGATGCTGGTGTCTCTTTCCCTGCCCCCACAGCGCGGCCGGTGTTCTCCTCAGGGTGAAGCTGAGTGTGAAGCGGCACTTGCGTGAGGGCAACACTGTGCCCAAGATTTTCGCCTCCATGGTGCAGCTGCACGGGGACAAGCCTGCGCTGATCTTCGAGGGAACTGGCGAGACCTGGAGCTTCCGCCAGCTAGACGAGTACTCGAACCGCGTGGCCAACCTGCTGCTGGAGCGGGGGTACCGCGAGGGGGATGTGCTGGCCCTCTTCATGGAGAACCGCAGCCAGTACGTGGGTCTGTGGCTGGGCATGGCCAAGATCGGGGTGGAGGCGGCACTCATTAACTTCAACCTGCGCCTGGACGCCCTGGTGCATTGTGTCAACATCTCCAACGCCAAGGCCGTGGTGTTCGGAGGAGAGCTCGCTGGTGGTGAGGCTGCAAGATGTTTCTTACTCTTTGTATGAAAAAAAAAAAAAAAAAAACAATGCAGAGAGAGTACAGAGAATTCAAAAACAGCAAACCGCCCTCTATCCAGGGAGAGTCAGCACCAGCAGCATACTCATCATTCATAGTTTTCAAAAGTTTGGAAACAGCAAATGATTTACAGCAAGATTAGGGGTGGGGATTGTCTTGCCCATTTTCCTCAACCAGACCCCTTACTTACTAAATACCCTGGTATCTCCTGAAATAGATAAGTCTCCACTTTAAAAATATGCTAAATAACGAACGAGACATCTCACAAGTAGAATGGTACCCTGAAACGTTCTCCTTTTTCTAGGAAAGCAGTACAACTGAGTTTGTTGCCAGATAACTTCACTCAGACTACTTGCTCACTAAGTATCCTAGAATAGAATAGCATCTCCTCTTTTTTAAAAACATGCAAGAGGTTTTAATGAACAGTCTCTCCCACTAGTGCCGTGGTACCATAAATATGATTCACTCACTATTAATGTGGAATGACTGGGTATATCACTTCATTTTCTCCTCCAAATAGGTTTCTGGCTAAGAACGGCCAAGGATAAAACTATGTTGAATAATATTTTTTGGGTAAAACAAATGCTCCGACCAGTCATTCAGCATTGTTAGCAAATGATTAGGTTTTGCCAGTAGCTAGTATAACAGGAAATTGACAGCAGGATGTTACAGGGCAGATTTCTAAATGGAGTGTATTGGCTGACACTCAGGATTGTGTAGTTTGAGTGCTGCAGAGTTTAGCTTCATTCCCCTGGCCCTTTGGTGGGAAAGCTGCAATATCAGGATGTGATGCATCGCTCTCTCTCTGAGAGAATGGAAAAGTGTGTGGATTTAATTTGAAATTTTGCAACAGATGCCAAGAGTATAGACTAGCATAAAGAATGCTATGATAGGCTATAATATAATTAATGGGAAAAGTTGTGCTGATTTAACCACATATGACTGTTTTCACCAGGCCTGGTTCTCAATTCTAGGCCACTTTGCTTCCAGGACTCCACTTTAAAAGTCCTTGTAGCAAACAAAGTCATTCATAAACCATACCTGTTGTGCGCTTCCATTCTTTATATTCAAATGTCCAGTTTTGAAAGAAACACATGTTGTTGGTAACTGAAACATGATATATGGTGATATAACCAACAAGCTTCTCACCTCAACTCTAACCACTAGGACAAACTGCCTACTGGTCCCTCCTCTCTAAAGGTTAGGGGCTTCCAGTGTCTCGGCTCAAAAGAACATCCTCTTAAACCACAAGCTCTACCCACCGCCTCCCAGGCCCCTGCCTGACCAGCCTCTCTTTTTCTTTTAGCTGTGCAGGAAGTGCATGCTTCGATGGGCAGGTCAGTGAAGCTGTTTTGCTCCGGAGACTGGGATCCATCGAAGGTTCCTGAGGAGACTGAGAGACTGGAGCCCTTGCTGGATGCAGCCCCCTCCCACAAGCCCAGTCCCCCCAACAGGGGCTTCACAGGTGAGCAGACTCCTGAAAAACTGCCGTACATGGGCTGCAGGTCCATGATGCAGTGAATGCTCTTTATGCTGTAGCTGCAGTTCGTGTAGATTGACGGCTGTTCCCTGAGGGACTAGGTGGAGACCATCAAACTCGTTTTAAGGAGCGATAACAAAGGCTTACAATGCATTCTTGCTTCTTATAGGTATTAACAACCTAATGACTGGTTTCTTTTCATTGTGATACAACATATTTTAGGTTATTTGCTTGTTGCCGTGACTGGGAATATACAAATGATTGAAGTACAACTTTGAATCTACAGCGTACAGGGCTGTTCTGTTATTGTGTGGGTATCCGCTGAGAAATGAGAGACACAGAGGGTTTGATGAAAATGCCGCTCAGGCGTCCAGGTTTTATTTTGTTACAGGCAGTTGCAGTGTTGTTGGCTGCCACTAGGGTACCAGCAATGGTAGACCCTAGTGTGGAAGGACATACACAAACATAAATTATTACAAAAATGCTAACCAAAAAACACTGTACGAAAACAAATAAGAAACACCAAGCATGAGCCAAGAGCTACTCCCACTTAAAGGGAGGTCCCGCTGCAGGAAGCTTCTCCTTGCATAAACGAAACTAACTTTGGTAGGATTAAAAATCCCCTCAAATAATCCCTACCTATTGTCCTAAGGATCCGAGTTAAACACGCAGTGGTCTTCGCTCACCCTGGTCCCACACAGAGTCATGAGGGTTCCCTTCCTTCACCTCCAGGCTTGCAAAAGAAAGCACAAAGAAACTGGCCTGTCAGCCTCTTTTTAAAGGCAGACGGCCAGGGTTAATTGATGATCAATTATCAATTGAACCCTGGCCACCTGCTGCACATTGGCATTCAATTAGGATTCAATTAAAATATTGAACACATGAAAAGGGAATCTATAATGAAAGTGATATTGCCCAGGTTAAGATGAAGCCGTGTATAGGTTGTAGAACATTGTGATTCAATGGCATTTGTCTGTGCAGTGTTTTTATAGTTTGTGTTTTATTCAAGCATGCATTTCTAACTGCTGTTTGTTCCACAGACCGACTGTTCTACATTTACACCTCTGGGACTACAGGGATGCCCAAAGCCGCTATCGTGGTGCACAGCAGGTGAGGGCTCTGAGCGATACACCCTTAAGATACTTGAACCCAATGGCAACTTGACTTTGTATCTGTGCAGAGAGGGAAAAATCGCACATTTCTGACAGTTGGTGTAAAGTGTTTTTGCAGTGTAACACCGCTAAATTATTATATAAATTGATCTCGGCTAAGTAACAGGAAAAAAATCTTTTTTACATGACGTCCCCCATTGCATTGGTGCTTGTAGACGGCTGTCTTGGCAGGTTTCCATTTCATTGGTCCACAAACAAGTACAGTACTGTGAGTTAAACAGTATGGTGCAGTTCTACAGCTCACATTGCAGAAAGTGGTGAAAATAATGGAATGGAAGGAAGGTTCTGGCGAAAAATTTTGATGCATATGTATTTCTTTTCTGTTTCGCTAGCAGAGTGAGCGAGCGGGTGGGCGTGGTAGATCACGGACGTTGTTGACAATGCCTGTAAACCCCCACAGTGAATTATAAAATATACCCCGTGTTTAAACAAGCATCTTTTGAAAAACAAGAAATTGCCAGACATTTGCTTCCCATAGAAGACGCAGACAGAGTGAAAAATCAGGAGGTCATTTTAAACCTTTTTTTATTAACCGAACGTTAAGATTTGTTTTAGGTTGTACACTGACTCTTTTTAAACTTTTTTTTTTTTTTTTTTATTAAACTTACATGACGTAAGCAATTTGGTGTTTGTTTTTAAAAGCACTATATGTTCTTACATTTGTTTCCATGGTAACATAAAATTAAGCAGAAAATGTCAACTTTGTGCTTTATAAAATAAACATTTACAATATTAAATGCATAGTATAGCAAACAGGCCCAAACAAGTGGATGATTAGCACAAGTTCAAGAGCTCTTGTCTTGTGTGTGCCCACACTGAAAGTATTTTGTGTGGCTTCTTTTTCAGGTTCAATGTTTAGGCTTTATTATTATTATTATTATTATTATTATTATTATTATTATTATTATTATTATTGAAGCTCCAACAACAGGGAGAAAGGAAGTAAACAAGCTGCATTTGAGATCCAAACAAGAACATTAAAAGACATGCTTTACCGCATTTATTTAAGAAAAAATTGATTTCACTTGAAACTAAATATATATTTCACCTCAACTTTATTTGACTGAATACTTGCATCAAGTTTCATAGGCCCTGTTTTACTGTCCTGATTGACCTCATTCTGCTTGGCAGGTCCTGTTTTGTTCACTCTCAAGTATTAGCATGTCTGGGTTTATGAAATCAGCAGTTAAAGTCCACTTATTATCTGGTATACATTCTAATTTCCATTGTAATCTTCATTCAATTTAGGGTCCTGAGCAAAAAGTCCAACACAGCAGTGGATCCCAGATTCCTGCCACTTTCAGCTTTTTTTGCTTCTCCTCACTTTCATCTCTGATCTGTGGGCATCTTGCTAATCTTATCATAAAAATGCTACCAAGGATTTAAAATGACAGGATTGCAGCTGTAATTGGAGTTACAGAACAGTAGCCACTACTGGCTTAACTCTATCTACGTATTCCAAGTAAAATTTATAAACCAAGATATCTTGAAAGAGAGATGCAATTTAGGGCTGAGTTAAAGGCAGGGGGAATTTGAATGCTCTAAACAGTGCTGAATCTAAATCATTGGTCCTCAAAGCTGTGCCCGTGGTGTGCCTGAGACCACAACATACTGCAGCACTAACATATTGGGAGTCATTTCAATCTACTTGCTCTGTCTCTGCTTTTGTGCCGTTTTAATGAATCTATATTTAAATGTCATTTTATTTCACATTTTGGAAGAAGTCATTTGTTAAATACCCTGTTTTGGTAATCATCAATGCAGTGAAGGTACAGAGGAAGATTTAAAAGTAAGTTAGTGAAATCACTATAGGAGATAAAGAACACTGAGGATAAATGTTCATGGTACTGGCTGACTCCTTAGCTGTAATATTCTATGCTGTAGCTACTTCTAAATGCCCTTGGTGTTTGCATCCCTTGCAGGTATTACCGCATGGCTGCTCTGGTCTACTATGGCTTTGGGATGTCCTCCGATGATGTGCTGTACGATTGCTTACCGCTGTACCATTCGGCAGGTACATCACATTTCCTTAAGGATGCACACAATGTGCTCTTATACACACACTAATGTGTTTGTTGAAAAGTGGATTCCCATTCATAAATCATAATATTCTGATCATCAAAAGAAACTTATCACTTTTATATCTGGATAAAATTCACTAGATATGATCGAAAAATGACAAACTCTGTTTTAGAGCAGGTGCGGTGACTTTTTTTTGTGCTGATTTTTAACAATTAACATCACGAAGATACTGCAAAATGATCTGTCGATCTTGGGCAGGTCTTGTGACTGTGTCTCCCAGTTCGTGGCCTGTCGTTGACAGAGTGTGTCCCATTATACCATCTCGCTAGATTTGAAATTGCTGGCTGTGAGCAACCAAGACGTCGAGCCACAGTATGCTACCCTAGTCCGAAGGCGCTGCTCTCTTGACAGTCGTGCCATGTTGTTTTTTTTTCTGTGATTCTTTCTTGCTTTTATTCAAGCTTGCAATACAACAGCTGAAATCACTCCATATCCAGAGTCCAATCAACTCTCTCACTAATTAGGTGATTAAGTGCATTCAGTCATAGTCACTCAAGCGTGTCATGCTCAAGGATGAATGATCAAGTGATTAAAAAAAAAAAAAAAAAAAATTTAGTCAATGTCCATCATTTATGTACCTTCTTTTTTTTTTTTTTTAAATAAATTTGTTATAATAGTAATAAGTTTCTCTTGATGCTCTGTATAGGTATGGAGAGTTGTAATGAAGCTGCCTTCCTTAAGGAAGGAGTCTGACTGACAGTAGCAGGAGACGCTTCTATAGAAAACACCTCCGCAGTCCTGCCTCTCGTGATGGCTTTCATTTTGGTTGTAGTTATTTCCAGAAGTCTGCCTGTTGTGCGCTTGTATTTTGCTCTCTAAGTCTTAGGTGGACAGTTTGGAATCAAACAGATGTTACAGTAAACATGTTCTTCTTTTTGATATCCGATACATGAGGTGAAATATCTGTTGGCAAGCCTTGCTTTCAGTCTGGCACTTCCTTGGTCACTTCACCTGAAGTGTGAAATTGCCTCCACCCCTTCAACACTTTCTTCCCTGTGGTTAACCAACCAGCTGCTTCCCCTATAGACTGACATGCTTTGTAGCCAGTATCACGCCTTGCCCTCAGTCAATTCTGAGGTGACCTAGCAAGTAAAAACAGACAGACATGCTGCAAAACTGCATATGTGAGATTTGTGGAGTGACAGGTAAGAATCATGGAACCGCTTTATAGAAGGTTCTCCTGGGGCTGGTTTATCAATTTTTAATCTGGATTTTGTATTCCTAAAATTTGTGATCGATTACTTTTATCTGGATCATTTTTATCAATTTTTTCAGAAAATGTCACTGGTGGATTGCAAAAAAAAAGAACTTGAATGCAAATCACATTTAACTCAATGAAAAAAACACAATAATTAACATTTAAATTACTTTTTAATTTCTAGGTGCCGGCAGGGAACACTGTATTAGAGTACATTGCCTACTATATTACAAAAGCAAACGGATAAAGAAAATATGTACAGTATTTTCAGTATTGAACAACAGTCATTGCAGTTTATGGTAGCTGTGAAAGGGTAAATTACCTTAAACATTTTTCAGTCTGCTTTATTGTCCTTGTTTGTTTAATTTGGCTCTGTCATGTTCGTAAGCAAAATTTAGTGCAAGACAGAAATGTGTAGTTGATTTTTGGTTTGAGTTAGAGTTTACACTAGTAGCATTCACGTAGTTCAACCAGGCACAGACCATAATAACAGTGAGTAAATTAGAGAATCAGAGAGCGATGGAGAATCTGCCTTAAACAGTACACTCCTGGGTGTTCCTGTTTCTTGTGCTCCTCCAGATAGAGAAAGAAAGAAAAAGAGAGAAATATATATGTATGTATGTGTGTGTATATATATATATATATATATATATATATATATATATATATATATATATATATATATATATATGTATATACACACACACTACCGGTCAAGTTTTAGAACACCTCCATTTTTCCAGTTTTTATTGAAATTTACGCAGTTTAATGTGTCAATGTACTGCTTTAATTTCAATGTACATTTGCATGGCGTGGAGAATCTACAGAGTTCTTTTGTTAGCTTCAGTCACTTTAAGGTGTCTACTGGGTTGCAGGGAACATCGTTGGGGTTGGACAGTGTCTGCTCCATGGAATGACCGTTGTCATCAAGCGGAAATTCTCCGCTTCCCGTTTCTGGGATGACTGCGTCAAATACAACTGCACAGTAAGTATCTTTACTTTTCCCTTAGAGTCATTTCTGGGTAAGCCAGCCTTTGGTTCTTATTTTCAATGCTGCTGTTTTTAAGGAGGTAAATACACATAGAGCAGACATTGAGTGTGCACTGTTGTAGAAAAGTGGAATATCTATATTTTTGAACATTTTCATGTATGGTCTGGTGTACGTGAAAATGAATTGTGATACTTCCTGTACGTGATATTGTGTATATTCTACAGAGATATGTATTGTTTCTATAGTGATACAAGACCAAAAGCACAAAGTAGCTCATTGTAGTTCACCAAGTGGTTCTTGAATGAAGAACAAGTGTGTTTTATAGTTGGTATGAGTTCATACTCTCCCTAACCCATTGCATTTGTCATTTAACAAAACAGTCCTTCATAAATGGTTATTTGATCTCGCTATGCATTATACAAGTAGCCCACCAGGGCCATCACGCTTATCATGATACATGTTGTATTGCATAGTGACATTAGTGTGTCATTGCTCCCCTTACTGATTAGCTAGGGGAATGTGGAGGCTCACTAACCTCCCTGTGTGTTTGTCAGATTGTGCAGTACATCGGGGAGATCTGCCGATACCTGATAAATCAGCCTGTCCGGGAGGCAGAGAAGCAGCACCGGGTTCGCATGGCGCTGGGCAATGGGCTGCGGCCGTCCATCTGGGAAGAGTTCACCTCCCGCTTCAACGTGCCCCAGATCGCAGAGTTCTATGGGGCCACATAGTGCAATTGCAGCCTGGGCAACTTCAGCAACAAGGTAATCACTAAGGCTGGAGGGGATTGCTAGCTGTGCACTGAGAGACTAGATCACACTGCCCCGAGCACAAAGGAGCCTCTTTGTGGCCTGGTGAAGAGTCCTTGTACGTCTGTCTGTGCTGCCAGTGTAGGGTACATTTTTACATAGATCTAGAGAACTACTTATCCAATATAAAGGACATTCTTTAGTAGATGTTACTGAGAGTAGAAGAATATGGTAATATAATCTCCATCCATCCTCTATGTACATTTTATATTCACATAACATTTTACATATCTCTAGAGAACTGCGTATTCAATTGTGATAAAACTTGGTAGAGACATTCTTTTAGAGAATATAATGATTTGGGTGTGTATGGAGGTGCCTGAATGTGGGTCATGGTGGTCTACTTTTCAGTCATATGCTTAGGGAATTTTGTCAGCTGTAAAGGTTCAATAAAACCCAGAACCATTACAACAGTCTAATCGAGATAAGCTATGTCAGCTAAGTCATTCGTGGTAAACAAAACTGCATAGCCAAACTGCAATCTCTACCCTGTGCAGATTGGTGCTTGTGGGTTTAACAGCCGGATCCTGCCCTTTGTGTACCCGATCCGACTGGTGAAGGTGGACGAGGAGACCATGGAGCTGATCCGGGGTCCCGATGGAGTCTGTATCCCCTGCAAGCCAGGTACTGTCCTGCCACTGCACCCACCCTGCTGCTGCTGGTGTCCCAGAGCCAGCCCAGCTCTCATCTGATTTAAAGGAATTCATCTGCTGCTGTAAAAGCCCTGTTCTAGCCCCCCCACTAGTCTTCGCCCAAAGTCAGTTTGATCATACTGGTGGTAATCCCCACTCTTAACATCCTTGTGTGTAATAAGGTGCAAGTGTCCTTTTTGAACCAGGGGAATGTCACGTTTGGTAAAGTGTGCTATAGACTGTGCCGTCTCTGCCTTTCTCAGGGGAACCAGGGCAGCTTGTAGGTCGAATCATCCAGAACGACCCCCTGCGCAGATTCGATGGCTACGTCAACCAGTCAGCGACTAGCAGTAAGATCTCACATGACGTCTTTAAGAAAGGGGACAGCGCATACCTCTCAGGTAAGGGGCAGAGCAAAGCTGCACAGAGGAATGCAGGTGGTGTAGAACCCCCGGGATTACCGTGGTCTTGTCCCTGTTCCAGGTGATGTGCTCATCATGGACCAGTACGGCTACATGTACTTCAGGGACCGCACAGGGGACACGTTCCGCTGGAAAGGAGAGAACGTGTCCACGACGGAGGTGGAGGGGACCTTGAGCCGCCTCCTGGACATGACGGACGTGGTGGTGTACGGAGTCGAGGTGCCAGGTGAGCTGCAGTGCAAGGTAGTGTTGCAGTCAAGGCTGGTCAGTGGCAGGAAAGCAAACCCAGTGGCCGGAATACTGCAGTTTAAAGTGCAATGCACACTTTCAATAGCAAAACAGAATAGACAAAACAAAGAAACCAGGCACAGGGGCCAAAATAAAAGCTTCAAACAAAACAATACTTGCACCAGAACCATAAACTGCCATCAGGCTGGGCCGTGTCCTTCACTGATGGCTTTCTCTTCACTCCTGCACCAAACTGAGGATTTCTCCTGTTTTTATAACAAGTGGCTGGCACCTGATAGATGATCAATTATTCAATCAAGACCAAGGCACTTTCCACAGGTGATTTGACAGGGATGAAATTAACCCCCTCCCTGCCAAACTTTAAATGCAAAAATCCCCCCACACATTTACACCGGCAGGGCTTCTGTCTTGCCACACTGTGCTTCACACTTTACAATATTGATAGCGTTACATTTTTTACAATGTCGATGGGTCTGTCATAGTTAAAGTATAAAGGACTTTCAAAATTTACTGCTAAATGCTACAGGGTTGTAAAAAAATCTAACAAAAGCATGTCTGTCCTGAACTAAACCGTCTTGGCTGCCACCAGTCTTTGTTTCATTTGCAGCAATGAGGTCTGTAAATACAATCTGACAGACCTGAATAGTCTGTCATTATGTGTAACCATTTCCTGCTGTTTTTGTTTGAGGAAAAAACTTGGATCATACAGACTCAGACTATTAGTCACCAAATGCTTAATCCCGTTTTTATATAATTATTCAGAATAGTTTCAATTGGTTGCTAATGTTAAAGTCTATAAAATAAGATTATTTTAAAATGACTGTTTATTAATGTATAGTTTTAAATTATAGAGATATTCTTTCCACTGTGAGTTTGTCAAAGTGCGGTAATAAGAGAGGCAGAAGGGATCTTATTATTTTTGAACGGTTACGCGAACTAGACAGTTATTGGTTGTGACAAGAATCCCTCATTATGAGTACACCAGTAAGCTTCTGGCAGTTGCAGAGAAAGTGTTAATTTGCTTTTTGTAATACTGTTAAAGCGACGTGGGGCATATCTTTTTTTCAGGGCCGTAAAACTAATTCCAGATATTTGTGGGCGGGTGTAAATGAAGCAGTGGTAACCAAGCCTGTGCTACTATATCTTTTAATAGCCTTCTCGTGAATCTGTAAATGAATTCTCTCATAGTTTAAGTGTGGATGCAGTACACTGCCATGGCAGACACAGCTGGAAAGTGATTATAGCTAGCAAAGGCGTTCCATCTCGCCTGTTTAGCACCTCAGTTAGCTACATAGGTCTCAAATGTGCAGTTATGAAAGAAGCACATTTTGGAACAAGCATTTTTTTTTTAATATAAAACATGATGTCTGGTACATCAGGGTAAAGGGAGATCTCATTTTCCATCCCTTTAAAAAAAAAAAAAAAAAAAAAAAAAAAAAAAAAAACTTACACTTGAACTTCCTGGGTCATTTCACCAGGGCAGTCGTCTGATTCTAAGCATCTTACTGGCCGAAAGCATGTCCGTCAATAAGGAAAGCAACTGGTTGGTTACTGACAGGAAGGAAGCTGTTTGAAAAGGTGGGGACAGTTTCACCCTCAGGGTAAAATGACCAAGACAATGTAGCACTGGCTGAAAGCATGGTCTGCAAACAGATTTCTTTAAGCAAGTGTAGAACTATACATTAAGAGACATGCTTATTGTAACGTGTTGATCTCAAAACAGCATGAGTCAGGAATGGAAGTGCACGACAGAGAGGCTTAGTGGAGTTTAGCTGCAATGACTTGGTGTAGAAATAAGAGCCACATGGTTCACACAGTAGTTTTCAGAGATGTGTAAAATGGTGACTGGTTGGGTTGTGTCTCTGATCTCCAGGGGTGGAAGGAAGAGCGGGGATGGCAGCTATCGCAGACCCAGCCAGTGGGATTGACTTGGAGAGGTTTGCCAGGGACCTGGAGAAGGCGCTGCCTCTCTATGCACGGCCCATCTTCCTCAGAGTGCTGCCTGAGGTCAACAAGACAGGTGGGTGTGCCATTTCAGAAGACCGCAGCTAACCCAATCACCAAACTACAGGGAGTGCCTGCGAGTCTATAGTCTACTATCATTCTGCTTCTCATTGCTATAGTACAACTACCTCTTCGCATTCTGGTAACCCACATGCACTCCACAATCTAAAAGGTTCAATTTCAAGGTTGTTAACACTAGAACTGCCACTTTTATACTCATACCTAGAACCGCCACCGGCAGTCATAATGACAGATACATTTTAAACAACATCAATATTAAAATCAAAGACAAACTATTGGATACAGTTTTATTCAAGCGCATCATGTAAAATATGTTCACAGCCGAAACACTGTATTTAAATGAACAATTAAACATATAAAGCACTACTTCAAAAAATGAAAAACTATAACGAAATAAACATTTCAAAAGAAACTGGTGTCTACACAGGTATATGTACATACAAAACTGTAAGCTCAATTCCCATTATGTAACGTGAAAGCGCATTCAGGGAAACGGACTTCAAAGTAGCACAGTAGGGATGTAACGCTTCTCAACTTTTCCTGTGTGCCTCTGCTACAGTACAGTGTTGAATATGGTGTAGCGTTCGCATGTCCATCAGTAATGAAAAGCACAGAGTGCTACCAAAGTTACGTTTTGCATACGGCGTGGGACCTGAGGTTTCAGTCAAAACATTGTCTTCCCACAGAGTCAACACCGGGATTTATAATTTCACAAATAGTGCCATCTTTCCCACTCTCCTGAATGCCTGTTCGTACTGGCAAAGCCACCCTGAAACCCATCATTACCAGTTACTGGCTTCATTAGATTGGATGTCACTTCATTGTGGAAGGCAATTGCACAGGGTACTGTGTGTTTTAAAACTGTAATAGGTTTGTTGCCCGGTTACCTAGGTTTGTTGCTACAGGCAGATATACCAAAGTATAGTTTACCATCTAGTCTTTCACTTATTTATCAAGTGCCTTGGGGATGGTCCTGGGTTGGCCGATCAGCATTTAGTTACAGTGCCTCTATGGCATGGAATATTCTGGATATGATGGAGCATCAGATAAATAACCCAAATGTATCAGCTAAACGAAGAATAATGACTAAGATTACATTTCATGAGCAGGTACCAAGAATTATTCAAGTGTAAATGTTTCTGAGCCCAGATCGAATGTATGGTGAGATTGCCTTTTAGAGTGATGGTGTTTTTAGGGACGTGAAACTCTTTAAAAGAGGCCTCTGACTCAGCGGTTGTTTTCATGATTAAATAGTAAATGATTATAACGTGATTTTTTTAATTCAAATATAAATAATTGGCAACGTTTTGTAGGTAGAAGTTGTTGATATATTATGTTCCACCTACATTAATAAAATAATCCATACCAGTCCCGCTTCGCTTCTCAGGTGGGTTTATGTTGCATTTGCAGTCAGGCTCTGTAATTTATGAAGCAGTGTCTCAAATTTCAGAGCAGTGACTCTGAGCTTGATGAAAGCAGTAGTGCTCCTACCAGTACAAACCAACAGCGTCTGTCCACAAAGCACTTCTCGTGTGTAATGCCTTACCTAAGACAAGGTGTGTGACACTAGCAGTAATAAAGAACCACTTTTTATAAAAGTTATTCCCAGTGTGCTTAAGTGATATAACTACTGTATAACTGATTACTAGCATTGAAGTATATTTCCTCCCTCAACTTCACTCCTCATTGGTCATAGTGGAGTTGAGTTTTACTAGCTGATTCTGGTCTGCTCGGTGAAGTTTAGGTTTACAACATTTCGATTTTCTATTCAGTGGCAGATATTAATAACTGCACCAACATTACAGAAAACTGCTGATGTCACTGTAATTTGATTGCATTTGTTGTAGCTAATATGAGTATAAAAAAACAATCAGTGTTATTGCTATAGAATTATAGTAAATTGTAGCTAACAAAATAATTTCAGAAATCTGACCTGTTTTTTGCACTTCCGTTCTTTTGTATGTCTGGAATGTTACAGCAAACCTGTATTTTCATTTAAAAGCATGTTAAAGAAGTTCAAATGAACAACCAAGTTTAAATGAAAAATGTGTTTCCTGTTTCCCAAGACAATCTGAAACGAATGGCAGTGCACAGCCGGTAAGATTTTATAAAATTGTTGGCTACAATTGGTTTAAAAGATAATTAAATGAAGCAATTCCTGAGGCAGATGGACACACTGGAGGTAAAATGAATTTGAATTGAATGGTGGATTTCTGAAATGCTGTCCCTGTTCTACTGCTGATGCTTGCACTCCAGGTAGGACCACTAAACGGCCTGTCTTCCTCCTTCACCAGGGACCTACAAGTTCCAGAAGACAGAGATGCGTCAGCAGGGGTTTGACCCCAAGGTGGTCTCGGACCGACTGTACATCCTAGACTGCAGCAAAGGGAAATACGTTCCATTGGATGAGGAGGTCTACCGCAACATCCAATCAGGGAAGCAGAAGCTGTGACCACCGTGACCGTTACTCAATTACTGTACCTCAGGTCCCGGAGCTATTAAAGGGGGCCATTGAATGGGTTCCAGCAGCAAATGGGTTAACAAAAAAATACATGCAGAAGCAAAGTAATATTTAAAAAGGGATATGGACTGTTGAGTAAGAAAGGGACACTAAGGGGCAGGAGTCAAGCCAATCAAAAAGGAACATTTTCCAATTTTTATTTTTATTTATTTATTTATTTTTTTCATGGGCCAATGCTGTTTCAAACCTTTTCTCCCTTGTCTAAAAGCCCGCAGACCACAATGACTGCTTTCAACAGCTTGCAAGTGTGACCACCGACACTCATTGAAGCTGCCTGCAAACATGGCTATTGATGGCTCCGTGCAACTGCAGTTACAGGGCATACAGTAGGACAGTCTGGAGGAAGGGTAGACTGCAGTTCCAGTATAACTAGTGAGCTTTTAATTGCAGTTCTTCTACAGTCCTAGTGATGCTCTGTTATCACTGCTGAATTGTCATTGTGACATTTAAAGAGAAAATAGCTCTGAATGTCATTTTCACAAAGGCTTTGCAGTTTAGCTGAATCTCAGCAGATTACAAGAAAACTTTCAGGATAAATGTGTGTTTATTTTTTTTTAACCAGTGTAGTACAGGGGTGCTGGATCGTTTTGCTTCAGACCTTCCTTTTATAATATTTGACCTTGGCAGAGAAGGTAGTAATTACTGCTAGCATCCTAGCAAACCCTACTGCACACCTGCATGTGTTTCCCATCTTCATAGCATTCACCTGCACTAGGTCTGGTAATGTCGGCACACATTTCTGGGAATTGAAACCAGGGGCTTTGACAGAAGTGACAATAGCTGTAAATTCTAGCTCTAGCACGAGCACCAGAGAACGCTTAAAAACTCTACAAAGAGAAGTGCCCTATTCTACTTGCCTGCACTGTTACCTGTTTGTGATGCACGATGTTAGCTGGCATTGAATTAACACCATGTTCTGCATAAGCCCTTTTAAAATACTATACACACTTGGAGAGTCTGTGGTCTTTGAACTAGCTTTCACATCCCCCAACTGCAACATTACTAGGTGCTCCAAAACCCAGCAGCAAAGCAAAGCAAAAGCTATTCATTTCCTTTTATATTTAGAGCGCTCGCAGACGATGGCTATATCTGCTTCAAAGGAAACTAAAAGAAGCTTACTGCTGTTAAGAGCGCAGGAACTGGAATCCTCTTCAGTGCTGTGACAGTAACTTGCCATTTGTTTAAGAACTTTTTTGGCTCTTTGCTTGTGTTTTTCATATCCATATTTCATCAACCCTACAGATGAAAAGGTGCTGCTGCTTTCGGATACCTAATCACTTCATGTGTTGTAGTTGAAATCATTGGGCCTACAGCAAAGCTATTAGGTACAGTTTGTCTATGGTGTTGTGTCTTGAAATATTTCCATAAGAATTAATAAGAAAGGAAAACTCAAATATCAGCATAATAAACGGGGTACCATTAATAATGTTAATAAATCTAATAAAAGGTAAGAATTTTTTAAAAAGCTTAGAACTCCTTTAAATTTGTGCATTTGGGTGAGAAAAGACATTCAAGCCAAAAAAAACAAACAAACACGTGTGCCTCCCATGAGGGCCCAGGCGATTTGATGCCCTGCAACAGCATGCAACTGAGATTTCAAAAGGCGTACAAAGAGCTTGAGAATGGATTGCCTGTTCACTGCATGGCTGATGTGGGCTTTGTTGGGGTTAAATGGTTGATTCAGCTGGTTAGATGGGGGAATTCTAAAGGGATAGCTACTTGGTCACCAAAATCATGTTCATGTTCACGTTTGAGTTATTAGTAGAAAAGAGCTCGGCCCTACTTCACCTGTGATTGTTTTCAGTTTTGGTGCAATACATATATGAAATCAAGCCTCTGTACTGAGAAACCCAAAAGAGCTACCAAAGACTGGATCCACTGTCAACACCGAGCTCTCTTCCTTTTCTTGTGCAATCCAGTAAATAAAGGGAGAGATTTTCATCTGGCATGAAGGGTGAACCAACTAAAGCAGTGTGCCTTAGCATGACAGCCATCTGCAGGCTAGTTTCACAAGGGCAGATTACAGATCTTGATCTTGTTGATGCAGGTTTATAAGTGGGAGAAGAATCATTTGGGTCAAGGTGAGTGGAAGCACCATTGCTTTTAAAATAGGTAGTAGTTTTTATATTGTATCTGTAAATCTTTCATAACCAAATGGACTGGGGTCATTGAAACTTGAACACACTGAGCACATCTAGAAAAGCAATGCTTTAGTTTAAGATACAATTTTAATATTTTAAAAAAATAATACCATGTATATACAATTTATTAAAAAGGGCATGGTTAACCATACTAGGTATTTTATTGAGGCGCTGGATGACTGACAAAAATAATTTTGCTGCATATCCCTTGTTTGTAGATGCTTATTGACAGGTCCTTTTTAAACTAATGTATGACCAAGCATCTACCATTGACTAATGGTTGGTAAACAAATGATCTCATTTTCTGTCTCTCTGCTGCATTATTCTTCTATTGGTCATGGCCTTTACTCAGTTATGAGTGTACCATCACTATTGCATTGATTGGATAAGACTGAATTCCTGTGTGTTCGGGTTTCAAATCACCTCTGTACAATCAGGTTGGCTTTGTCATGCAGAGGCTGCTGTTCTCAGTGGTGCTGTCTGTGTTTAAGTATGAATGCACATTGCCCGTGGTAGCTCCACAACTGAGAGCTAAAACCTTTTTAACTGTTTTAAATGTATACAAAAAAGGGAAAGCTGAAGCACTTGGTGTTGTCTGTCAATTTGTTTTATTTTGTTTCCTTTTTGTTTGTTGTCTGTATTTAAATGCATTGTTTGATTGTTTGTTTTAAATGAAAAATGTGAGGCAGCTCATTGCTGCTGATTTGTTGCCCTGTGGTGGGCTGAGGATTTTGAGACAGGAGAGAAATCATGAGGGGTTCAATCAAGAAAATTAAATAACGGTATCTAGGCCGAGCAATCTGTGTACTGAATTGTACTTAAACACTGCAGTCAAGAGCAAGTGGCGTAAAAATGAAATTTTGGTGCCTTTCGTTTCTTGATCGAGGCAGGGAACGCTGTTTTATGTCATTAGCTGACGTGAACTGTAGGCTCGAGGACATAAAGGCAATAGTACTGAAGTTTCATGAAACATTAACCCTGAAGAGCATTGTGCAACATGCATTAACTAGTGTGCTGATGCATTATGCATACAACCCTACATAGAAATATTTAAGGGACCTGTTTCTAACCACAGGTAAGACAATGCAATCACTGTACATTCATTATATTCCAATGTTATGATTTATGTTTGGGAATGCTCAGCATCCATGATAAATGTAATGTAACCAGAGTATTCCAAATGCCATTGTTTTTTCATGTACAAAGAGTGCAAGGAAGCCGGGAGTAGACAAAATGCTAGTAATCTGATCCTGCTAACTTAGTATTCAGTATATGAGTTGTGAGGAAGTCACATTGCTGTTGGGAAATGTAATTTTCCAGCTTTATAAAAAGAACAGTGTATTCAATCTACTGCAATAGTGCATTAACAATGGAGCCATTTCATAGCTGGAGTGCACTTTGGAAGCCAAGAGAATTAAGAATTGTGTTATAAAAACCAAAATCTATTTCTACCACAAACTCTTTGAGTAGGCCAGTGCATCACAGTGCATATTCAGAATACTGAGCTCTCCACATATACAAGGAATGTACATAGAACACATACTACAGTGTTCCCCTTTATGCATGTAAAAGCAATATCTTGAATGCTGTATGTTAATAAAATTATGCCTTGTCTGTAAACACACTGAAAATGTCATTTTGTGCTACTTCTAGTGCTCTAAATATTTGAAAAGTAAAGGCAGTACAATAAATCCAAATCAGCTCTTGAATAAAACATTGTCACATGAGCTGGTCTATAGAGGCTATGAGACTAAACATCCTAGAGGCACAAGCAGACTCAACTTTAGTAAAGTTGATGTCTACGCAATTTGCCCTGGTGCCTTTTGGTCCAGTTAATAAATGCTCTGCCTCTTACCACTGGATATTTCTGATGGTAGCCTAGCCTGGTGCTGTATCTCTCTCTGACCAATAGTTAGTGGAAGGTCTGGCCAGAGCAGGCTGATTTGCTGGACAGAAAGATCTGTTGCACTATTTTTATTTTCTGGTTCTTGGGAACAACATTGTGTGTGTGTGTGTGTGTGTTATAAGGTAGTTCTGATTAGCGGTTGCTGGTGACGGTAGCTTCAGAAGGTGAATAGATCTACGCTCGTGTTGAGGCTACTCTATCCACCCTATTTTAGTTTTCATTTCACTGTTTTATCTGTTTTTGCAATGCCTAGTGTAGATTGAACTGGGTTCTATTAGCTTTCCTGCCCTGGATATACAGAACCAATTATTTTGAAGAATATTGACTCAGGTCCTCTTTCTGCAGGCTCAGCTATAAGCTTTTACACCGTAAAATTAGTGATAGCTTTAAAAAATATTGAGATCTTTCTAGGTGTTCATGAAAAGGACTGACAGTACTGGAGATTGATGTCGTCTTTATCCACCAAACGGAGATCGGTAGCTGTTGCAGTGGCTGTAGTAGTGTTTTTGTAATGTGGATTACATTAGTGTCCCCCAAAAGCGAAATTGTAATCACAATTTAATTTATTTTGTGTTAAACTAGATTTGAACCTAGGCTTCCAGAAGTAAAAGGCTAGTGGATTATCATACAGCACAACAGTACATGGTCCTAGATGGTTAGTTTCTTTTTGGGCATTACATGTTGTTCAGTGGCTTGATGACCAAAACTTTCATCTGATAGCCTAGGTTTAAATCTACATTGTTTGTTCTCAAGTTAAAAGTTTTGTGGTATTAAAATCACAAACTCTCTTAGCAATTGAGTTTAATTGGCAGGCTCTACTTGGTCCTTCAGGTCATGAGTGTGATGCATTGTTGAGTAGTTGTGTTGATTTAAAAACTGCTTTTTCACTGTGCGACTAGCTGGCCTTTCTGCTCCAGAGTCCAGCAGCCCTCATCAGAAGTGATTCTTTAGACGTTCACCTCCCTTTATCAACTGTTTGCATTGCTGTAGCATCTTTTAATATGCAAGAAGGGACAAGGTCCCATGAGTATGGGCAGTCTCTAATGTAAATATTGTGAATGGATTGCTACTCGGGTTACAGTAGCTGTACATCATAATCTTGGCCCTTTACAGTGATCCTAACATAGAAAAAAATAACTATATCCACATTATTGTGCACTCATCAACTTGTAATGTTTTTTTGTTCAACATAAACATTGGCTGTATATTCTGCTCTTGTATCCATAATAAAATGGTTAAATAAAATGTTCTGACTCTTGTTTTTACAAAAGGAAACAATGCTGTGAAACACATATGTTGATATAATCTTTAATTTGCATTCTTCCTGTGAGTATTGTATATTTGATATGAATTATTTATCAAAGTGTAGTAGATGGAGCCATTTACAGGTTGATTTAGAAGCAATGCATTATAATCTAGTTAAGAGATTCTAAACTTCAGCTACTATAAAAGTATGTAGTTCCTTTAAAGTTATCACGCAACCAAAAAGGCTGTTAACCAGTGCATCCACAGCTTAAGACAGCCTCCTAAATTAGTAGCATGCTATAAACACCTGTCCTGATACCTTGCTCATTTTATATCCTGGCTAGTAGATGAATAAATGAATTATAAATATGTTTTGGTGTTTTATTCTGAACACAAGAGAAGTGTGTGCTGGGTCTTCAGTTATCTAAACCGCAGCCCTACGGCAGTGTTAAACTTCTTCCAGCGGTAGGGCCTGTCTGCATCCTGTGGGGGCTCCGCAGAAGCTGGCCGGGCCAGAGCAGACACCCTGGGGCCATCGTAACGCAAGGAGCGGCGCTCCTGAAGTGCACACTTGACTGCTCGGTTTATCTGAAATAGAAGGGGGGGGGGGGGAATAATCACTTATTCTCTTTCTGCTTGCTCAAACTTTTTTTTTGTTGTACACATTTAAATACCAAGGTAGACAGGCATGTATTCTGGATGAGGATACCTAATTAAACTGCTATAAGGAATACTTAGTTAAATTATTGGCAAGTAGATGTAATATTTAATCTGTGCCAGTGGAGATATGTGCTGGATTTTTTTTTGCGATCCTGCCGGGGGTGAGCTAGGAAGCCCTGTTTGACGCGCCTGTCAGTCGTGGCAATGACAAGGCGGTTCAGCGAGGGTGTGTCGCAGACCTCTTTGATTAGCTGAGGGGTGGGTCTAGGGGGGGACTGTCATCCCATTCCTTTGCTGTATTATATCCTGAAAGGGTGCAGCGAAAGCTCTGGCCGAGGATGTGGATTAAACACATTTACAGTGTTGCAGAACCCCCTGCAGTGTTTACAAGAAACACATTACCTTCGCTGTGTTGTCCATTTGGCTGTAATTTTACTTGGGAATGTTCACTAGAGAAAGAGATTTCTTCTTTTAAACACTGCAGTGTATTCAGATCATGCTCCCTCCTGCAACAATGCTGGTGCACTGAGGAGGGTGCAATCCGGATACACTGCTATCCTTGGAAGAGTTTTTTTTTTTTTTTTTTTTTTTTTTTATCCTCCTAACAAACGCTTATGAGTAAATGTTGAGAAATGTCCAGTTCATTTATTATGACCCATGATGTGTGATTAAAAATCTGAAGTCAGCAATGTTTAAAAATAGAAAGCTGTGATATGCACAACTATGCAGAAGTTAATTGCAATTCTCTATCAGAGTATTTGTTATTTTTGTTGTTACCTTAACTTTACTCATCACAATTTCATGATATAGGTCGGTATCTCCAATGCACGGTGCGATGCGATTCTTGGTGTCCTCTGTGTCAGCAGGCTCTTCACTTGCTTTCTCGTGTTTTGCTGGCGGTTTGTGGGGGTCCCTTTTAAAACTGAAGTACAATATTTATGTAAACTCACTCAAATCTATTCACATATATATATAAGTATAATATATTTATGTATATATATGTATAATTTATGACACACACTCTACAAAAAAGTGACTATTCAATGGAAGACAGACTCAAACACTGAAGAATTTAAGTACTTTGAAAAATTTACAAAGCACAAATTCTTTCACTGTTGTTTTTACACATTTAAAAAGATCAATATAGTAAAAGCCGTATTGTAAAAATTGAATGTATCTGCTGGTTTCAAGGGTGAAGGAAACTGGTGTAGCTAAGGAATGTAACCCAACTGCCTGTTGACATGGTCAAATTTTATAACTTTTTTCTTTAATTTGTACTCCTCTGTTTTTCTACCCTAATTTGCAGGTCTCTAGCCTACATTAAGGAGGACTCGAGAGTAACACTGAACCGTGGTAACGGAGGTTAACAAACCTATTCCTAGTTGATTTCCTTCCTCACCCCTCTGGAAGGGCCAATGCAGCATTCCTGTGCCAAGATCAGCTACTCTGCACATACTGGATTCAAATCATGCTGGCAGGAGTCACTCTGCACTCCAATGTGTTTACTAGGCGAGCCCCGAGTTCTCATTTATGTATCAAGTACTGCACACACACACACACACGAGTGGATACGTACCATGCAGCACTTTGTATATTTACTACCCTGTATTTCTCTGAGACAAACTTTCTATCTTGACAAACAATCAAGATAAAATACAGCTGCAAAATACCACTATCCCAAGCAGGTACACCTGGCTGTAAATCAACCAGAAGACAGTGTTGGGTTTTTGTCCCAAGGTGTGAAGCTTACAGCACTGGAAAGCAAGAAATTTTAAAGATATCTGTTAGTAAATCATGCTTTCACAGTGTTGTACTTCCTTGGCCACTTCACTTGGAAGATGAAACTGCCCCCACCCCTTCAACAGCTTCTTCCCTGTCATTAACCAACAAGATGCTTCCCTTACTGCCTGGCATGCTTTTAGCCAGTAACATGCCTTGACACATTGCTGATGTGAAATGACACAGGAAGTGCAAGAGTAACAGAATTGTTTTGTTTGTTAATGTGTCTATATCACCTGCAACAGCAACAAGAGAGAAGAGCTTGGCAGGCCTTGTAGGGCAATTCAAAGGCAGCAGCCGATCGTATGAAGCAATAATAAGTAGACTGTGTACCTTGAGGGATCTTCATACAGGCCACAGGCTTGCAGGCTGACATCCAGCTTCATTTTGGCCATCTCCCCAGCCTCGCTGGATAGAATATCTGTGACAGTGCACCCAGGATAGAGCTGAGAAAGCAGGGGCACAGCCTGAAGAGCAGATGGAGGAATCTGTCTAGAATTTATATAACCCCTTGAATTTTATAAGGGGGTGGGACAGGAGTTTAGTGATCTAAGCAGTGCCTTGGGACTGGGCACTAGTATTAATAATCTTTATTTTCACATAGCACTGTTCATAGTGGACCACCATCACAAAGAGCTTTACAAGATACAAGATTAGGATGTGTGAGCTATGCATCAGCTGCAGAGTTACTTACAAGAACGTCTCACCCGAAAGATTGAGCACAAGGAGGTTAAGTGACTTGCTTGGGGTTACACAGTGAGTCAGTGGCTGAGCTGAACTGGGTACCTCCTGGTTACAAGCCTGATTCTTTAACCACTGGACCACACAGCCTCCTATAATTAGAGCTGAGCAAAGGGAGGCAGTGTGGCCTAGTGGTTAGAGATGATGAGCAGGAGGTAGTTTAGCCTAAAAGCAACAGGGACTGGGAGTAGGGAAAAAAACAGTAACTGAGAAGCGGTGTGGCCGAGGCAGGGACTGACCTGGTCATTGCTGGGGTCCAGTAGCAGTGACATTATCGTGTCCTGCCGTGCCCCGTGCTCCTCGTGAAGCTTCTGGCGAGCCTTGGCCCGACACTCATAATATTGAGACACACCAGGATTGTACTGGATAGCACGGGAGAAGTTTTCCAAGGCTTCAATGTATTTACTAAAAAAAAAAAAGAACAAAGCAATCCATGCCAATCATGTAAGATAGCTATGTTTGATAATGTGCTTCGTCAGGTTAGTGTGAACAGTCATATAAAAATGTAAAAAAAAAAATATTTCTGGTTACTAAATAATAAAGCATTCCTGTAAGCTGTATGAGTACTTTCATATATCACAGCAGAATCATTTTGCGTGGAAAAGGTTTCAGTAAAAATGATTCCATTTCAAGTGACCCTGGAAAGTCATTCTTGACATTACTTTGCTTTATAAAGCTTACCTTCCTTTCTCGTAGTCCCTCTGCCCCATAGTGCTGTATACCACTGCGTAGCGGATCTTAATACTCCGGTCCAATGGGTCCAGCTCCTCAGCTTGCTGGTAATCAGCCAGGGCAAACTCCAGCTCTCGCTGTTTGAAGAAACAGTCTGTAAAGGAAAAGATCATTCCTTATTTCACAGTGGGGAAAAAGTCCTGGGCTCTGGCTGAGAGATTATAAGTAAATACTGAACACACTGCTTTACCAATTTTATATAGTTGTGTTTTCAAAACTCTGGTTAGTTTGTTGTTGCTTATGCATCAGTTAACACCAAAGAAACTATTTGACAGATATTTGTAGAGTTTCACATGATTGAACAGTAGAGGTGCAAATTATTTACCAATTTCCTATTTGATTACTGGACAGGTAATAATCAATGTATTGAGAGCACTTTAGTACTCTGCAATCTTCACAAAACACAACTGAAAACACGCTTGTTCTTATCATTATATATGTGAGAATACATTAGAAATAAAAAGCAAGAAGACATCTTTTTTTTTTCATTTATATTCTGACATTTCTCATAAGAAAACCTTAAAATGCCTGAGGAAAGCACCTGTTTCTGGGTAGCTACGAGAAGCTACAAATATGGCAACATGAAAGCAACAGCAATCAATACATTGATAAACCAATTCATTATTAATGAACACTGGCTCGGGTAATAAACACATTACCTGAGGTTTGAGGATAGCAGAAGTGTTGCCATAAATAATGATAATGGACAATCACTGTAAATTTATAGTGCAATATTTACAATATTTTTTTCTCCAGCAAAATTACATACTTCATCAATTTTGCACAGCCAGGTCAGCATGCTGTTGTGCATTTACCAGGCGAGTCACACAGGACCCACAGTCTATATTCTGCATATGGATATTGTTGCTGTTCCTTCAAAAACTCTTAAACCTGTCTGTATTAAACTTGAGCAGATTCCAGTCCAGTATCAAGAGATCTTTACAAAAATTGAGCGTTCTTGAATGTCTAAAGCTTGCAGTTCAGAGATACCTGGAATGGTAAGAACTGATAAAGAACAAGAGACTTTATTGATCACATTTCAGGTTATAGTTAAAGCAGACTAAACGCATGTCCAAAAAAAAAAAAAAAAAAAAAAAAAAAAAAGGCCAATTTAAAGTTTGTTCCTCATCACTGAAGTAGGGGATTAAATCACTTGTATGCATTTGGTAACTCATTTATATACTTTAAATAAGTGTAACCTTATTTTGTTGTGTTTGAAGATCATTTGGTTCTTTAGATCAAAAAGGTAACAGAAACTGACCCCCTCTGTTAATGTAGAGGCCCTTCTCGTGCTTCTCCATCCCGATGGCCTTGTTGAGCAGCATCACTGCCTCCTCATAGAAGCCAGAGGTGAAGCAGTGCACTGCTAAATCATTATAGGTTAGCAACAGCTGCCTCCGGGCCTCAGTCTGCACGGATCTCCCCTCCTCACCCCCACTCATATCCAGAACCAGGATGAAGTCATCGATCGCAGCATTGAAGTCCTTTAGCCTCCGGTACAGGGTCCCTCTGCCACACACACAGACACAAAAAGCATGAGGAAAAAGTGTAGCATAATCTCATGAAGTGGGGCTTATTAACCACGAATCTGAGAAAAAGCATTGTGAATAGCGCTGCCTTTTTGGGGTAAGGTTAGTTATCTAGTGGTATCACCACATGATCCAAAAAAAAAAAAAAAAAAAAAGAAAATTTTACATCTAAATATATTTGTAGTTATTGTAAACCTGGTACCTTATTTGTTATTTATTGGGACGATTCATTACCTATTTCTAAAAATATATTTTTCATCCTCACACAAAACATGTTGTTAAAAAAAGTTAGTCCAGACACCTTACATCCAATAGCCTAATCAATATATTTTTTGTCAGGTAAGGAATTTAGGAAATAAGGTCACATAAAAAAAAACGATGAAATGTGGAGCATTATTTATTGCTCCAATTTCACTAACAAATGAATTCAAGAGGTCCTTATACTAAACACACCTCCCTATCCACTAGTACCAGGGGATTTGAATCCCAATGTAATACTGTGCTTCTTCTCTACAGCCTGTAATAGTGCTGGTCTACCTGAAGAGGTAGTACTGGACCTCCTCCGGGTTGTTCTCTAGGGCAGTGTTGATCTTTTGCAGGGCTTCCTGGAGGTTCCCTGCCACCGCCTTGCTCAGTGCCAAGCTCCGTGCTTGCTCTGCATTGCCTTCCAGTTCCATCAGCAGAGATAGTCCCTCTGGTATGCCTGGGGCCAGCGCCAGCGCTGCCTTCACATTGTGGTAACAAATGGTCAACTGCAACATCAAATGGCTCCGTTTAACAGATTGTGAAAGCAGCAATAAGTACAAATATGATAAAGCAAAGTCAGGAGATCAGAGTAAGGATTTTAAAAAGAAACTCCAATATGGACAGACGTACAGTAGATGCAAAAAATAAATGGTGTGAGTTGCAATTGCAATCAGGGGGAAAAGGAGAAAAAAGTTTTAGTAGAGAATAGTAAATAGTAAAGAGAAATAGTTAATTGAAACCAAATTTACTCATAAAAAGTCTGAACAACTCTGTAGTAAACAATTGTATATAGCAAATCTCTAGTATCTTACAATGGTTGGACACAGATTCTCACCTGGTTGAAGTGTTTGTGCAGCCGTGCACTCAGAATGTACAGCTCAGGGTCATCCATTTCTGTTTCTATCCGCTTGCTCACCAAATGAAGACAGTCACCATGTCGGCCAATCGCTGCCAGACAGGCCAAGCTGCACAACAGGGGAGCAGCCCATTAAAAACACAGGCGTCGTGACATCATGGGATCAAGAAACTGACTGCCTTAACTGTCTATCATTTATTTAGCTTTTTTTTTTTTTTTTTTTTTTTTATCAAGATATATCCACTGAAGCCTTGTTGGCTGTAACAATGTCAGTAACTGTAACAATGTCAACCACACAAACAAAAATGTGTCTTTCCAAATCGCTTGGATGGAGGAACAATCCCTAGCAAATTACGCCATTCGGTGTTGAATATCAGAATGCCGAAAACAAGCATATTAGCAGAGAAGACAGCTGAGTATTCATTGTACTGTCATATTTAAAAAACAACAACTAAGATAAAATAGCCCACACAAAAAGCAAGTAACTTTGTCAGTATCAATTTAACTTGGAAGTATTAAGGGTCTGTGGGTTGGAGTTAGCTCACCTCCTCATGTGGTAGGGGCGGTAGTCAGGTCTTAGTTCTGTAGCCTTGGCGAAGGACTCCAGTGCATCTAGATGCCTGCCATGGTCAAATAGGCACTGACCCTGCAACAGGCAAAGTTAATAGGCTAGAAATAATCTGATCAAATGGCATCCCACAAAATATGCACCAAGTTTTATGAATCCAGCTCTTTGTTTATTCATAAATGACTTTGGAAAGGCAGTCATGTAGGAAGGACCACAGTAATGCGGATTAACTCAGCTAAGAAGGCTATTTCAAGCTTTGATGGAAAATAGTAGAAATGTAATCACATTGCTCCCATGTCTCGCACTGTGTGTCTTTGTACCACGAGTAAAAGGACATCTGTGGATTAAAGTATTACTTGATCCATCACATGCTTTTCTGTACAAGAATCAACAAAAATATACATTTTGATTTAAAAAAAAAAAAAAAAAAAGAACAGAAAAGCAGCTTGAAATCAAAAAGATTGCTGAAAAAACAGACCTAAACATCTGACCACACTGTTTAGTTTTGGGTTTCTTTTGGGGTGGGGGTGTTTGATAATATTACCACTGGTTCCGTTATTATTGTTATAAAAGTCTTCTAGTTAATTCCAGATATGCAATTATTTCAAATGCAACACTATATATAAACTGCTGCACCTAGGGCACAGGAGTGAGTTTAAACTGTGCCTGTGCTAAACAAGATGGAACTACCCACCTGCAGGTAGAAGACAAATGCCAGGCGTAGACGGAAGGCCTCAGATTGTGGCTCGAGGGCAGACGCTTTCCTGTAGTTCAAGGCAGCAGACTGGAAGTCACACAGTTGCAGGTAGGCTTCAGCTCTGCACACGTACAGCCTTGTCTGAAACGACCACTACTCATAAACTTTCAACTCAAATATTCAAGGTATACACCACCAGAAAAAAAAAAAAAACATATATACATTATGTTTGCAATTCAGTCATTTTACAATAATACAATAAAACAGACCAAAATCAATTTTTGACATTTCAAATCTATTGTCCACATCTGCTCTATAATAAAGTAGAGAAGCAGGTAGAGCCGAATTAATTTACAGTTCATTAGAATGTGCTATTTGTTGAGTCAGGTTTAAAGATCAAGAAGTAATGTTTCTCTGTATATCATTTTATGATGCAGCTTGACCTTATATTACCTGCTGGGGTTGCAAATTGATGGTTTTGGTGAAAAAGTGCACAGCTCTCTCCCAATCTGCCTTGGACACTGCCTCCACACCCCTCCCATAGCTGCACAAGGAAGGAAGAAGATTTAGACCTTATTTTAGCATTCAATTAGGTGCTATGATGTAACTGTCCTGTGGATTGACACAAAATACCTTGCACTGGATTACTGCCATAGAAAGAGATGAAAAAGCCCTGTTGGACTCACTGCTCTGCAGCACGGAGTTCAATGATGGACCTCCCGCACCGCTCCAAACGGTCTTTCTTGTCCTCTTCTAATTCAAAGATGCGGCTGGACCCAAAAAGCCGTCTCCGTGATTTCTCTCGTGCCTCCTCCAACTGTTCCTCAGAGACAGCAGTAGAAAACACGCTGCCATCGCTGACCTGCAGAAGGGCACGCAAACAGCTAAGTCCTACCAAAACATGCTGAACCATCACAAGAAAGGTGTTTGTGCTTTGAGCTTCCTTAAGAATCACTTGAGCCCTGCTCTTCTTCAAAATAATGCAACAGGATCTTTAATGTGCACAAAGTTGACAGCACAGAGTCAGCTAAGATGGACTATTAATTAACTACAGGCTTGGAGGTTGGAATGTTTTTACTGCACTAACAACACCAAAAATATGATTGGATTCCTTCCTTCCCAAGATCAGGCGAAATCAGAATCTAGGTTAATTTGTCTAGCCCTGCCCTTAATTTAATATGGACACAGAGCTGCCAAACAAAGGATGCTGTACAAAGACAAACAAAAAAAAATGAAATATACTGCCTTCATTTAAGGGGCAGCAGGAACCTGTTGCCCTATTGTCCTACCTCTTCTGTAACTCTTGAGCCTTCTTTCCTCCCTCCCTCAGTTGATAAATCCATCTGATCTCCCATCAGTAGCTAGTCGTGATGAACCTATGAACAATTACAGCAATAGAATTGGGCTTCTGATTGTAACTGAATTTGGGCTTTTAAGGATACTGTAAATTAACTGTTTGAAAATATAGATATACAATTGAAATAAATGAAAATACAAATGTTAAACATAAAATACCATGCAGTAAATAAATTTAAAATGCTAGTTACAAAAAATAAATACAAATAAAAACAAAACTAGGGTGAAGCATGACCACCAAAATAATCTTCAAGATCAAATCTTATATCATAAAACAGAAATAACAGGAAAGCATTACTTCAAATTATTGAGTCCCCCTGAGTTTATAAACTATATACAACAATTGTTAATTACATTAGGGTACACTTCTAATTCTCCATCTTGAATCGGTCAGTAATGATAAACTGTATTGTATTTGTTGAACTCTATACATATATCTCTATACTTACGTGTATTTTGTTGCCAGAAAATAAACAATGTCCTGCTCATGTCTTGCAATACAACTCTCTTGCATTAGGAGATGTACACACGTAATTTGTATCTTTCTATCATATTCTTGTTTATGGAGGCATTTTGATAGCTAATGACTTCATCTAAGAAATGCCGGTACATAACACAAACAAATTCAACAATATGGCATTGGCACTGCGTTTAGGCCGTTAAACGAGAAGTTAGATATTCACTGATGTTTTTATATACATGTGTGTACATATATAAACGCTTCGTGTGTTTCTTCTGGTTTAAAAAAAACCCGAGCCACTGGAATCTAAGAAGTTATATCATGCAAATAACATGTTTTATCACACATTTACATTTAAAAACAAACGTGAGATTAATGTCTACCTTTGCCAGGACACCCGCCCTTTTAAAATGTATTTACTTTTAAACAGTTCTTCGATGCTATTTTTGACGTTTTTCCCACCGCAGCTCCATGCTTTCAGAACCGCAAGGTAAGTTACATCCAGAACCAACAAGTAACTTTCAGATCGCAAAAGCGTGTATTGCTACGCGGTAACCAAGGAGACGGTTCAAACTAGCTGGACAATTGAAAAGAACCCATGGTTTTCTCTACCCTGTTTGCTTTGTTGTGGTTGGTAAGCTTCGTGTATATCTCTCAACTGCACACGTACATCGATGAGTCTAATGTTCCCTGATCAACCTTGAAATAAACCGATTGTGTCAGTAGACAAAGTTTTTTTTTTTTTATTATTATTATTATATAAATAGTTATTGATATTATAATACAATATTAAACTGAAAATATTGACAGCTAACACTGTACGCATGCGTGAAAGGATCAAGTTCATATAGTCAGATCTATATACATGTAACTGGAAATTGACTTTAATATATATGTAATATATATATCTATATAATATATATATATATATATATATATATATATATATATATATATATATATATATATATACACACACCCGTTCCGTTTCACAATTCTGTATTGAAAGCAGACCCTACTGCAATGTGTACACGCTTGTACGGTATATATTTTCTCCAGCAGGTTCCCGTTTGCCCCATGTATGGATTCAGTTATGTGGTGTTCGTTCCTTGTATTTTGGTTTTGCCTTGCCCAGGAAGGTGTGTCCAGCCTGTACTTCCAATACCACCACCAGGCTGAGCTGAAGCACTACCTGCACTGGGTGAGCAAAACCTACCCGCACGTAACACATATCTACTCCATAGGGCAGTCCAGTGAAGGTAAGGCGAGGCTGAGTGTAACCTTTCATCAAAATGTATATGGTAACAGCTCCCCATGTTTAAAGTTAATTTCCAGGGCTACATCTAATATATTTAATTTGGTTGATATTTCTAAGTCACAGTTCAGTGGCACAAGCAGACACTGGTTTATTTAAATTTAAAGCCCTAACTGAAGTTTTAAAGGTAAACTTTTATAAAGGCCCCCTTTCTTCTGATATATGGCATGTTTTTTATACCTTAATATGGAACGCGCATATATTTAAAAGACAATGCTAACAAAGTACCAAATTAATGTACAGCAGCTCAGTTTTACTCCAATGGTCAAGCTGCAGTTGGGTCATGTGACCTACAGTACAGGCAATAACTAGATAGGTGTATGTGTATACCACATTTTAAAAACAAAATAAAGCAAAAGATCTCAATACTCACAACCCAGAATAGATTGTTTTCAGTATTCGTAGTATTTCTTATTATTACAAAATAGGAAGGGAGCTTTGGGTGCTGGTGATTGGCCAATATCCCAAGGAGCCTCGAGTTGGCATCCCTGAGGCCAGATACATTGGCAATATGTATGGGAATGAGGTAAGACGCATGCTACTACCGGATCTGAATTGAGAATCCCTGGTGATTTGTCAGGGAATTTATAGTGTCACTTGTGAACTGACCAGTGCATTTTCTAAACATTAGCACATATACATCTCTGTAGCTTCCTCATAGCGCATAATGTACACCACAATTAAAACATGTCAATAACATTGTTTATTAACCAAACTATAAGCAAACAGCTATGTAATACAATTCAAGCTTGTAAGCACTCTCAAGTTGTTTGTTTCTCATTTGGTAACAACAGGAGCTTTCAATCATATGCCCTAAACGTTGTGTAACACTTTAATTGTGTCGGCCAATCTCTTCACTCCACAGCCTGTAAGCTGAAAGCTGCTTCTTCACTTCACTGACCTGCTGGTGTCTCAATACGGCAAAATGAAGACCATCACCAGCCTAGTCCACAATACCCGCATTCACATCCTGCCTAGCATGAACCCTGATGGCTTCGAGATGTCTGTGCCAGGGGTGTGTAGTGGCGTAGACGGGAGGTACTGTGTCTATACCAGCTAGGGATGGCACTGAAAAAGAACATTCATTCCATGAAGCTTACCTAGTGTGCACTTCCATTCATTGCATACTGTATGTCCAGGTTTTAGACACGGTGCTACACTTGTTTAAAGCTATCTATGTCTTTATGGCTTTAAGGTAATGAAGTTCAATACCATGCGCATCCATTCACTCTGGTATAGAGGTCTCAAATGTGCAGTTTTGAAAGCACATGTTCTAGCAAGTACATATTTTCAATTTAAAACATGATGTTTGGTACAGCAGGAGGTTGAAGAATTCACTGTTTGCTCAGCCATGCTTTCAGTTAGATTTGCACCAGCTCTAGCTTCTTTCCTTTCATTAACCAAGCTGCTCCTCCTATTGACTGACATGCTTTCAACCAGTAACGTGACCCAGAAGAGACTGTTAAAAGTGAAATTACCCAGGAAGTGCAAGAGTGACAGATTTCCTTTAATCTCGTGTAATACCAGACATCATGTTTTAAAATTAAAATGTTTTCTATAAAATGTCTTTCTTTCAAAAGTGCATATTTAAGACCTGTGCAGCTGTTGGAAGTGCAAAACAGGAATTATTTTGTTAGCTGCAATCACTTGAATACACTGGCTAGACAGTTTATTAAGACTTGTAACTAATATTGGGTCCTACCACCAGTTGCCCTGATCACAGCCTTGACACGCAGTGGCATAGACTGCACAAGGTTCTATAAGGGATGCCTAGAGGGATGTTAACGTATTCAGGCATTCATACTTCAGACAACCCTCTTTAACCACCCTTCCTCTGTCCCACCACTTTATCTTCTTTTTGTCATTGCTGATACACTCTGATGAACGACATCTTGGACTAGCATACCAACATTACTGTTAGCTACAGGGCCTAATAAAGTGATTTATTAATAAACAGCAATTTCACTCCTGAGTCAAAGCCTACCAAATGTAACAAGGTGCAGTGAAATATAGGTACTGTATATCATATTTAAAAAACAAACAAACTGTGGTATAATGCAGAGTGGTGAAGCAGGGATGCGGTTCCAAACAGCAGTACTTTATCAGGTGCCGCTGGTCAGGTGCACCCCTCAGTCCCCTGAAATACTCGAATCGCCTCGCCATACTGAAGAGGGGGCACCGCCGTTGCAGTTGCGCCTGTGTAACCCTATGGGGAGCAGTCTCTGCGGCTGTTGCAAGCTCCCGGCTCCCGTGTGCTGCACATGGCAGATTGCAAACTCCTAGCACCGCTTTCAGCCTGTGCTGCCAAGTGTGACGAGGAAAAAAAGCGGTACCGCCTTTCAAAACAAGCCCAACCCATTTCAGACGTGCATGTACAATTGGCACCAGTCAATCACCAAAACCACTCCTACAACTATTTTAACTGTTAAATTTACGTCACCTATTACAAAAAAAACCCGAGCCTTTCAGAGCCAATGCGCCTTTTGAACAGTCCCGCAACACAACACAGATGCAGCGCAGCGTTCCGCCTGTGTCCGCAGTTACTGTACACATCACAGCATGGATCAAGTACATCGACAGCTAATCGTTTTACACCTATCCATAAACACGTGTAGATATTCCGGAATAATGATATAGAATCTAGGTAGACAAACGTTTGAACATAAACTTAGGCAGAAGGAGCGTATGAAAAAGTCAATACAGCCGTTTTGACAGTTATCAAAAATTCTATTTGATATAATAAATAAATAAATACTGAGAATTGTTATGTACAATGTTCTTGCTGATATCAACATTACTGATGTTGCATGTACCTGTTCATAAAAAGTGCAGCGTTCCTACATTTTATATGACTTTTCTTGATCTTTTATTTGTCGTAAATAAGTAACATGAAACAAAACCTAGAGAGAATTGTATCTTCTGTACTCTTGCCCTTGCTTGCTTAAGTCAAATAAAATTAGGCATCCATTCAATTGGATTGGAATTGATATACTCGTATACATCAATCTATTTCCTACTTTCACCTGAAGAAGAGACCTTTGAGGTCTTGAAAGCTTGTGAATAATTATTCTTTAGTTGGTCCAATAAAAGGTATCACATCTTCTCTTTGTCTATATTCTCGTATTGAAACTGCAAATTACAAACACTGTGCCCTCACTAACATGGCGCTCCACAGCACACTTTGTCGCATAACATGACGTGTTGAACAAAAAAAAAAAAATAATAATAATACATCAACATTGTTCCAGGCGCATTCTCCCGAGTGGTGTGTGTTTGTAAAAGTGAGTACACTGAAAATCATATTATAAGGCGTGTATGTTTAAAGTCAGGCTTGGGAATCGGATTTTACGCCTTTGGTGTGTTTCCGAGGAGCGAATCCCAAGCTATAGAGCACAGGTAAGAAAGTAACATCATACAACGTACAGTGAGCTCTTCGAAACGAAACGCAGCCTGGACTGTGTGACTACAGTGCAAACAAATTACTGCAGCTACAAAATTAAACTACAAAAAAAAGAAACGTTTATTAAACATACGACATCATATTTAATGTTTTGTGTATTATTGTTGTTGCTTTTGTTATCAATTGCCCGTGTCAAATAATCCAGTATTCAGGAGACGTTTTGCTATTTACAGTTACAGTGCTAGATCTTCTTGGAACTGAAGAGCACAGATACACTCAGTCCGAGTTCATTGTGCGTTTTCTTTATCATCAGTGACCAGCCCTGTGCAGGTAACGGTTCTCGGCATAAACATTTACTGCAATAAAACATTGAAATAAAACATTTTATGATTTCTAGACATATTAGAAATAGTGTACTGTGCCTCCATTCAATTAGCACCACGTATTCTCTTAAAAAGCCACGGTTAAGGATTCTGTAGATTGTAATGAAGGCTGTACTCAGATACTCGTGGTTATCAAGATGTGTGCATGTGTATATCTTGAGATGGGGTTATAGTGGAGGCACTATATCCCCTTGCATGTGCTTCTTGTAATGTAGAGGCTTCTGTATGTATAGAGCTTGGGTAGGAGATTCATTAGTACATATTAGCTGTAGAATGTAGGGAGGTACATTTGTCTTGTACATATGTATATCAAATGTACATTTGTACTTCTGCCCATAGACCCACTTATTGAATAAAACGTGTTTCGGACATTCTTCTTAAGTAATTGTGAGTCTTGGGATATAAGGAGGGACCCAGGTAGTATGTTACTATCATACTATCACTGTATATGAAAAGACAATTGAAGATATTGGTCCAGGGAGCTTTCACAATAGGATAGAATCAATACAGTAACAATAAAATAAAAATGCAGACATTTTTTCAAATACTGTATATTTCTAACACAGATTGTTTCAGTGTTCAAATGTTTGGCATAGCACAAGTTCAGAATGTACGTAATAATGATACTAACTAAAGTAAGATGTTTTGGTGGGGTAAACTTTGTAAGAAATTAAATAGAAATATGCACTGGTCTTGGTACCCTGGCAGGCATTGGTGAAATAATGAGAATTCTTCAGTATTTTTCAATTCCTTTTCTTCCCCAAGCCAGTAGGATTGGTAAGTGAGCCTGCTTGTATCATTCTTCTTCTGTCAAACATTGATTCCTGTCTTTCTCCCTGCTGGTTGTGATTTTAATTCTGCGTGTCATTCCAGGAGAAAACACTGTGCACCATTAACCTTCACCAGCCTTGTGTGACGGTGGAGAGAGGGACACACAGAGAACTAGAGGACGCCCATCCCTCACTCATGGTTTTTTAACTCTGTTCTGCTGCTACTTTGAAGACATGGAAAATTCATCTCCCCGTGGGTTTATCTTGTGCGCTTGTGGCAAGCACAGGTACGCTTCTACTGATTCTCATGGCAGCTGCATGCACTGCTTGGGCTTGGAACATGCCAAGTCATCTGTGTCAGAACGTGGCAAGTGCCCTCACTGTGCCAAGTTTCAACGGCGTGCATGCCACAAGCGCCTGTCTAAGGTTCGAAAGTTCCTAAACCAGATGACTAGTGATAAGAAGACTATTCCTCCTAAACCTGACCCTTTAAAGCCTGTGGTGAGTACATCGGCCGAGGTCACTTTACCAGCAGTGATGAAGAAAAGCCCACAGACAGATGCACCCAGTCAGCCCTCCATGGTGCTGTTCTCTGCTCTATCCACCGCCACATCCACACTGACGCCACAGTCATCCACACTCCCCATGGTGTTCACAATTCGTTCACCTGCTTCCACGTCTTCCATGCAACACGTGGCACCAGCCCACGAACCAAAAAGGGAGAATAATACAGGGACAGAACGGCGCTCCAGTAATTCAGAGCGGCGCTCCAGTAATTCTGGCTCTAAAAGCCATTCGCACAGAGGCTCCCACAAGAGGAGGCACTCGTCAGAACGTCGATCTAGACACTTCAGGCAGTCCCAGCATGCCAGGCGGTCTCATGGACTTACTCGTGCCCGCTCTAACTCCCCCCCCTCCCCTTACTCTTCTTATTCCAGCTCGTCAGACTGCTTCTCCCCTAAGAAAGAGATCAGCTCCCGGCTGTTGGCCCGGTTCTCTGACATGCTAAAGAAGCAGCGATCGCAGCTGCTGGATGTCATGCACTTGCAGCTGCAAGCACTACAGCAGTCCATGCAGGCCCAGCGGGACTCTATGGAACAACGAGTCGAAGCACTTGAGAAAAAGCAAAAAAAGTTCTTGTCTGCACCTTCTGTGATGCAAACGCAATCCTTGGGCTCAACCCAGGGTACAGATTTTGCACATGACGATACCTTCAGACCAGAAGCTGAGCCGACGTGCAAGGATTGGTCAGGATCCACTGCATCAATGGATTCTGACACAATTACTGTGAAAATTGAGGAGGATCCAATTTCAATTGTGGCTGGCTATAGTATGGAGGAAGGGGGGGACGATGAAGATAATGGTGATAGTGAAGATGCTTCCCTGCTCCCGGATGTTACCCCTTCCATGCAAGAACTTCTTTTGGCAGATGACTTGCAAAGCCTGATCTGTCGCGCAGCTGAATACCTGGGAATTGATTTCCCGGCAGTACCAGGAAGATTGATAGCACCAGATCCAACCATGGTACCGGAGTTCGAAAACCTAGTACAGAGCACATGGTCAAACCCAGCTTCATCCAGACCCTTCAAGGAGGTCCATTCTAAGATGTACAGCTTGCATGAATGCCAGGCTCCTGCCTATGACAGAATGCCTCAGGTGAGTGGGCTCATGTCAGCAATCTTTCAGGCTGTGAAGCCAGCAGATAGTAAAGAGGCTCCTGCCCCTACAAAGCAGTGGCGGTTCACAGAGGCGCTTGCAGAACGAGTTTACCAAACTGCTGGTATGTTGGCCAGGACTGCAAACTATCTCCGGTACCTGTCAGATTATCAGACACGCCTGCTTGATGAGATCACTGGCGAAGCACCTGCGCCACGCTTGCAGGCAGTCCTGAACGAACTGAAACTTATTGCCCAGTTCAGCCTCCAACTGTCCTCTCATCAGGCTGAGCTCTCTGGTAGGGCAATGGCATGTTCAGTAGCCATCCGTCGACAAGTTTGGATGGCTAACGCCAAGTATACTGATGCTCTGAAGGCAACTGTCGCAGACTTGCCCTTTGTAGTTGGCCACACGTTTGGGCCTCATGTAGATGCAGCTTTTAACGACCTGGTTTGCAAGCAGGCATTGTAATTAAATCATTAATAGATTTAGATGCATGTACAGTATTTCCCTGTTAAGGAAGTTCCAAATGTTACTACTGAGATGAGCCTTGTGCCTGATTCTGTTTATATATACAAACAGTCACTATTTGCCTGGTTTTCTTAAACCCAGGAATTTCTCCAATCCTGTGATATCTACTCATGGTAGTGCATCTATATTGACGCTGACCAGAAAATGTGAAAATCAGATTGTGTGGTCAGGTGAAATCAGTTTCAGAATGAATGTGTCTTAACATAATAATCTTTTGGCATCTCTACTGTATAAAGTATGTGCTGTATGTGTAACTGTTAGGGGTGTGCCACTAGTTTCAAAGTAATTGTCTTTAAGAAAATTGAAGTTGTTAGGTTAAAGTAAATTGAATAAAACAGTGCAACCTTTGTCTTATCTTTTATCCTTTTGATATGATTTTTTTTTTTTTTTCACTTTCCTTAGTTTGCTTAGAAATTAGTCATCTCTGCAATGAATTGTGGGGTTGTAGTCCTGGTCAAGGTGTTAGTTCTGTTAAAACTCGACAAAGAAATACATGTCCCAGTTTACACAGCAGTAGCATTTATGTGACAAATCGGCTGCATTTTCTAGTTTTGCCACGTATTTTTAGTTTATGGCCTACAGTACAGCTGTAAAAATGTCAGGGTCCCGGAAGAGATGGAAATTTAGCTTGCAGTTGGAATTTACATTGATCGGCACCCTGTTGTAAAGGGGAGGGCAGGGCAGCTATTCTTGCTTTGAAATCGTCACATTAATAAATAGGTGTGTTTTGATTGCTGACCAAATACTTCTTAAAGGCAGTTACTCTGAAAATACAAGTGTTGGCACACTCTACTAACTGTACAGCTGTGGTGCCTAACGTTCCCAATTCCTTGGTATTTAGGGATTTCCCCACTGACCAGAGCCAGCATGGGAAAGACATGCTGTAAAACCAATGTCAGTATTTAAGTATTATTAAGAGAGTTTCTGCACCACGTAGTGCGAGACAAGATTATCTCTGGAACTGATTTACATTGTCTGAGGCAATGCATAATCTACAAAATCTGTATTCTACATCTTTATAAATTACATCTGCTAGATGTAATAGCATACTGTACAGGCAAGATAACGCAGTATTGACCTGGTATATTTGTGTTATGTGGTTTGGAAACTCTCTAATGTTAAAAGGCCTCATTTTAGCAGTGTTTGCATTATTCTGACTTGCTAAATGTTTTAGAATCCTCATAATAGATTATTACATTGCAACAAGGACAGGTTGTGTATCGAAATAGATCCCATTGTCTAAAGTCTTTCAATGACCACCTCCACATAAATTCACATATAATGTATTTGCATACTACTGTGCAGAGCATTTGTGAGCAGTAACAAATAAAGAAGTGTTTCAGAGAACATTTTGGAGCACATGGTAATACAGGTAACTGCTTGTTAGTCTATTAAAAAATGTCTTTTGTTAGTGTTTATTGTTTGCAACAGTAATTGATTATAAATGCAGTATACTTTGCTAAAACAAGTAAGAATGTGATGGATAGTCATATACCCCTTCCCCACTGGCACAGCCGACCCTTGAGTCTCTCCACTTGCTAAACAATGAAACTCCGGCCTCACAAGACATCTGAATCTGGCTGCGAGCCGAGCCAGGGGAAATGAAAAAGTGTATGCACGAATTTCTGATGCTTTGAAGCAAATGGACATAAACTGCTGGTACGGTACACTCAAAAACACAAAATTCTACCAAATTTCTCGTCCTTCACCTTTGTTATATTAATAAAAAATCGAAAATGAAACCATTCTAAACTTTATTTACAAAAATAAAGTCAAACAAAATACTGTAGTGCCGTACACAACTACGGCTGTCGTCGTGCTCACACAGATTTTTTTTAAATTGCCCAAACAAAAATCAACTATCCCAAAACGGGAGACCTTTGGCAAATCATATTTTTTAAAATCCTTTATTCCCCTTCAACAGAGCTAATTGAACTTTAGTAAGTCGATATAATCACTAAAATGTGTGGATTATAAAGACATTCCTAAATATATTTACAAAATATAGCGATACAATATACAGCTGTACCGTTGGTCTATTCATTTTTGAACACCATTTGTTCAAAATTGATCTAAATGGTGGCATTACATAATTAAAATACCACCAACTCCAACTCTGTACTTCCTTTTAAAGACTTCTTTAATGATTCAAACATTAGATCAGCTGCTATTTAGACTGAATACACCCCATTGATTTTTCATAAACTACAAACCATTTCCCTTGTTATAGTCAGTAAACTTACCTGTTTGTTTTTTGTTGCTCCTGTACACGTGTTGCCATTTTATATTTGTATTTTTTATTTTTTTTGTTCAATTTACTCATGAATGAATCTGATAATAAGAGAAATCCACACAGCATATCAACATGTTATAAATCACAAAAATAAAAATTGAACTCAGGAATTGCTTATAAACATGTGTGTTGCAAACAGGTGATGACTTTACACAGGATAAGATGTTCTGGAATTTTGGTAAATACATCATTTAAAATGATTTCTAAATGAATTGGTTTCCAATATTTACATGTCAGTGTACACTCAGTTTAGCCTATGAGACAATTATTTTATTTGCTTTGCTTTTTCATTCGAGCTTGCATAATAACACTGCGGCAGTAGCCAGAAGAAATGTATTTTATTGGCAATTTTACAGATCTGAAAGAGCATAACATTTTGCCAATAATACACAATATAATATGATTTCCTTACTCCAGTACACCACACACGGCAGACAATGCTGTATCCATAGGGCACCAATCTACCCTGGAACAGAATCATTTTAACCTGTAGTAGGGGGCTGGGTGGTACAGTGGTTAAAAAAGGGCTTGTAATCAGGAGGTTACCAGTTCAAATCTCGGCTCACTCACTGATACACTGTGGGACCCTGAGCAAGTCACTTAACCTCCTTGTGCTTCGACTTTTGGATGAGACGTTTATGACTGCAGTTCACACACCCTAGCCTCTGTAATTCGCCTTTGATAAAGGCGTCTGCTAAATAAACATAATAACACAAGAAAGCCATCAGAGAATACTGTACCATTATCTAATGAAATGTTCCTGAGAGTCTCTTTTTCTTTCCATCATTTGATCTGTGTTAAGTATTGTAATTCATAACTGACTGAGATTTGAACAAATTGTGACATTATGAAATAGTCAATGAAATACACTGTTAATCCGAGCTAGATGAGTGGCGCGCTTCAAATTAGTGTAAACTGATTTGAAGCGTGTTCTAAGCTCGCAGCCACCCGCTCCATGTCTCTTTCTGATCGTTTAGTTTCCAAAAACTGAACTCAGGGAGCTGGCCGATTTTGACATTGCCCTCACCAACATGGCGCCCTACGTCTATACTCCTGTATTTGTCGCTAAAAAACGTCATCATACATTAAGGCACCAGCGGCTTCAGTTCTCTCGTGTTAACAACGGGGTGATTAATGCTGTCCAAATTGCAACTTTTGGTAAAGCGAGTTCACAGTACTATCGCAAACATTATGAAACGGGCGTTTATCAGCCTTGTGAACAAGGTCCTGCTCTATCAACCCTTTCCCCAGAAAATGAGCTGTACAAGTGTCCCTTTGAACCCGAAGCAACGCCGGAAAATGGTAAGACTGTAACGACCCTTTCAAAGTTTCATAATGTCATATATTAAAAACGGGCAAGATGGTTTGGCTTGAATCGACACGTTTGTATTGTATGTAAGTGAAAGGTCCAAGGTAATAAATTATAAAAAAAAAAAAAAAAAAAAAAAAAAAAAAAATTGATAATGGGGTATAGAATAATTATATTTAGTATAAAAGGTATATATTTCGAGGGCAAAAGGTTTTAAAAATTATATTATGTAATATTTCACAACGGAACATACATTAATGGCAGTAGTCAGATCTACTTTTGGTTTGTTTTCTAATGTGTGTGTGTGTATGTATGTATATATATATATACATATACACACACACACACACACATACATTATTTTGATAGGGCACATGACACATTACTCATGTTTAGTTACAGAAAATACCGTATTACTTAGAATTAACGCCTCACTCAAATATCAGTTTTTTTAATAGACGCCGCCCGCGAATAAACGCCGTTCTCAATAAAGAAACGTAAAGGTATTTTTTTCTACCCCTGCTCAAAAAAAATAAACAAAGAAAAGCGCAACTCTGGCTATGTGCATGAGACGCCCGAAGAGACTGCAGCCTGAATCCAGTATGTATTATACTCTAATGCAGACACAGTCCCGAAGCACAACCCAAGATGAACTACTTACAGCACAGCAGCCCTACTTTTTTATGTTTTCCCACAGCAGAGTTCAGTGCCAACACAGCTGGGCATAAAACAATGTCTGTCTGCTTACCTCGTCCTCAGCTTGGATGGTGAAAACTTGAACTTAGAGCTTTGCTGGTCACTCTAATGGCTATCTGAAAGCTGACAAAAGACATCTTCTTGTAGGGGCTTAGGTGTTTGGTTTTTTGTTCAATTGGAATTTTAATCAGTCCTGTACAAATAAGTAAAAAATGTGCTTACTCTCTATGAGAAGACTTAGTTTCAGTTTCTCTTACAGAGAAATTACAAACAAGCAGGTAATTTACAGTGAGAAAAAAAAAAAAATGAGTAGAATATGTTTTAGTTTTAATAGAAATCAAACCGATATTCAGAGGTAATGTTTTTCAACTGTACCACACTCAGCTACCGTTCTCTCCCCTCTTCTTGTCCCGCCCCATAGCAACCAATATAGTACTCCCCTGACCTCCCAACTCCCACCTAATAGGCTGTCGTTAACTGTCAGTAAATGTACTGTATTCAAGCCCCAAAAACACACAAGAGTATAGTGCTGCAGATCGGAGGCTCTCACAGCGCTGCTTCTAAAATGCCGTAAATCATGTAATAAAATACTGCACCTTTCAAAAAACATAGTATTTCTGATAAACGCCGCCCTCAATTAAGAACCGCAGCCGTTTTTAACAATTTTAAATAAACGGCACGGTGCCAATTCGAAGTAATACGGTACTTAGTGTCAAAAAAAAAAAAAAAGTCAACATGCAGCATAGTGAACTTCAAAGTCAAGTCAAGTGAGTGCATGCTTAAAACCTGTGTTGTGCTGCAGGTGGTAGGGCTGGGTAACCCTGGCATGGGCAGCACGCGGCACAGCGTGGGGATGGCAGTGCTGGGGGCGCTGGCTGGCAGGCTGGGTGTGGCGGAGCACTGGCGATTTGACAGGCAGGTGTCGGGGGAGCTGGTCCTCTCCGAGCAGGAAGGGGTCCAGCTGTTGCTGCTCAAACCCCGTCTCCTCATGAACATCAATGGAGCCAGCGTGGCCAAGGCAGGTGAGTCGCTGCTGTTTCCAAACACTGCGCCCTGATCTTTTTTACAATACAAATCTCAAAGTATTATGCCTCTGCAAAGGCTATAGTGGAGGCAGTCATATGTTGCACTTCACAAAATCGCCATATATCTGGAAATTGTCATGAAACTTGATAATAACATTATTTATGATAAGTAATTGATAGTAGCAGATTTGTGGGGATATAGGGGGGTGTCTGTCTGTACATCTGTCCAACTGTATATCACACATACATGTTTGCCTATACAGGAGAACCAAGAAACTTGGTATTAACATAATGTGTGTCCATCAACATGTCACATTTGCATTTCTCCATACATCTGGATAATCGCCCCTCAGACTCATGAAGCTGGATCATTCATATTCTGAACTGCTCTTGTGCGTCACCTCATCTTCTTTTTCATCATACTGACAGCGCTTTTTATTATTTACCACCATGGCGGGATATTACTGACATATGTGTTTCATTAATAAACACATTATTGAATTAGTATTATTTTCTTTTCTTTTTAAGCTGAGAAATTTAAAATTATGCCAGAAGACATTTATCTGGTTCATGATGAGCTTGACAAGCCTCTTGGGAAATTCGCAATGAAACAAGGAGGCAGTGCGAGGTAAGGAACAAAACGTGGACCTGATGGGTCTGCCAGTATTCCAGTATGAGAGGTGTGTGTGGACCAGTGTGTCGTAACTGGGTGGAGCTTCATTTACAATCTAGAGCTGTTTCATATTTAGTGTGTGTGAGCAGTGCTGTTCAGAGATGCATTGGATCTGCCCTTCCACCAGGACCCTAGATATGAGGGATAACTTGCACCTGTTCAAAAGGTGGAAAGAGAAGAGACCTCGGCACTCCTGCAAGACCCACACATACAGCAGGCTATCATATGGGATAACCCAACATTGCCATTTTGTCATATGAATAAAAGCTCCCCCACCCTAAAAAAAAAGCAGCAGCACACTTTGCTGAGTAATATTTTTAGTGCCATTGGATAAATGTATTTTCAGAATCGTTGTCTCTTTGCTTTCCAGGGGTCACAATGGAGTTCGTTCCTGTGTGGACTGCTTGAAAACTGACGTAAGCTGGCCGGTGCTAGTCTTGGTTTCAAATGCTACTGTCTTGGTTATACACATTCTATGTCATTGTCTATACTTTGCACTGTGTGAGTTGGGGTTACCTGCTAGTTTTAGGACCCAGTACTGTTCACTACATAGTGGACATACGATTGTTTGGATTTTTTGGTGTCTCTGTGCAGTCATGTGCAAAAGATTTGATCACAATGTAACCAAATACGGTAGTAGTCCCAGAGCACTCTTACTTGTTTCCAGAACCTCCCAAAACCACTAAATAGACTAATAAAAACACTACTGCATCTTATACAACAACCGGACACTACTCTCTCATAGTTTTCTATGAAGGTCAGCCGTCCTGTTATTACTCAATAATGGAAAGATGACACTAATTAACCACACAGTGTCAAAGCCTCATTCAGTATCTCAGAAACAATTTGATTTATATGAACCCTGCTTGCTATTATAGTGGCCTTGAAATCAACCTAATGTGTGCGACGAATGTAGACTGTACACATTGAGGTATTGTTTGGAACACAGTTGTATTCTTTGATAATCTTAAGTTTTTAAAGGTGAGTTTTTAACCTCAGGACATACCAACGATAGAGATCTTTTTATTTATTTTATTTTATTTTTTTTTACAAACAAAATCTGCTATGACTTTCACCTAGATCAGTGTTTCTCAACATTGCTCCTGGAGCCCCACTGTGTCTGCTGGATTTCATTCCAACCGAGCTCTCAATTACTTAAATAGACCCTTAACTGAACTGATAATTTGCTTAATTAGACCTTTTTAATTGTTTTCAACTCTTTACAGTTGCATATTTAAAGTTAGCTGTAACATTTTATAAGTAACTAGAAATCTGCAACTGTTAAGAGCCCAAAACAATTAAGTAGGTCTAATTAAGAAAATTATCAGTTCAATTAAGGGTCTAGTTAAGTAATTGAGAGCTCATTTGGAATGAAAACCAGCAGGCTCTGTGGGCCCCGAGGACCAGGGTTGAGAACACTGTCCTGCATGATTCCCCCAGGGATGCTGATCACAAAGATTATCATTTCTATTTCCATTGAATATTTCTGCTGTGATAATAAGGATAGGACTGTGAAAATACACGTGTGTCTTTAAGATATATCAAAGGCCAATGTCTTTCAAGAAACCCCATTTTCCCCAAGCCGGTTAATGAACATGCTGCTTGTGCCCGTCTCAGGTGATGCCGCGCATGAGGATCGGTATTGGCAGGCCTGTGGGGAAGGTGTCGGTGGAGCACCACGTCTTGGGCAGATTCTCCAGAGAGGAGCAGGAGCTAGTGAGAGCGGTGCTGGAGCAGAGCACAGAGCTGCTACTCCAACACGTCGCAGCCTGCAGCAGCAAGGGGACAGGGGCGCAAGGCATGACACTGCCACAAGGGGGCAGGGTCACTGTTAAAACATGACACTAGGATGCTGCATTCAGGGGGAAACAAATATCTGTTTTAAGAAACAGCTTGGAATTCTGCGATGGCAATTTTGAGCCAACTCGTTCTGGGAACTGGAAAACTCTGTCTGTGCAAGTGACCATGTAGTCTTAGCTGTGTATTTATTATTATGTTTAAACATTTGTTCTGAAAGGCAGAGAACCAAAACACAGTGTTGAATGGTATCTGCAAGCTACTCAGCTGAGCTCCACAACTGCATTTCTGACCTAAAGGATCACTCTTTGGTACTCTTGGATGCCTAATCGTGATGTGGTTTTGGAGAGTTAGCTGATGCCACTAAACACATTTCACTTGTTATGTACGATAAGCCAAGTTACTTTAAATAAGGGTAATTTAAATAATGTTATTTATTATTACAGGTGAAAATGCATCAAGTAAACAATGGATATTTTTTCAAAGTTGTATTTTATATTGAACAGTGAAATATAGAGGGAGCACCGTATAGCCACATCTCATTTTAAGCATTTGGGGATTAAATTACTTTTCACCTCAAAAGATTACCCAGTGAGTGAACGGACCTAATTTTTGCCCATAATAAGAGGATCTCCAGTTTGCCTCTGAACTTAATATTGTTTCTCCTTTATGATTAAATCATTCTTTCTCAACCCCCAGTACATTTTATATAGAAAAAAAGTGTGTGTTCTTTTACATGGGAGACTAGAGATACTGGCAAAATACAGTTTGAGGTGGAGATGTGTAAACAACAACACCCAGTTGATAGTGTTCACATTAAGTTCTGCATCTAACCAATAGACCACATCGCCTCCCAGACTCATGCAAGCCAAGACAAAAGCTCACTAAATAATGTAGGAGGGCAGACTCAAAGATCAGATCCATCCTACAGTGTTTTTAATGTTTTTATTTGAAATCTAAAACATAAAAGCTGTGCGTCTAACAAGTCTTTCAACCGGGAACACACACAGAGTTGCTGTGTGTAGAGGTGTTTATTTATTCAGCTGTAATCTCAGGGAGGAGTGCTGCAGCTCTCCCTGCTGTTGTGCCTGAAGCCACTGAATCCTAGAAGAGAGGAGGCTGTGTTAATGCCTTTACCCTGTGATAAAAATAATCACCGGTACAACAAATACTGTTCTCACAAAACAAGTGCATAAAGACTGTAAGTAAAGAATTGGGACAGGCTTATTTTGTTTTATTTTGACTGCTCCACCTACTTTGGTAATGGGGGTTGCTTTGTGTTGAGTGATAATCAGGGTTGTACCAGCATCCCATCATGCATTTTTACTTTACAATTAAGACATTAAAACCTGGTATACCATCAAGAACCAGACTGACATATTTAAATCTCTATGTGTGGCAGTGTAGCTCTGATTGCCATCATAACAACCCCTAAAATACACACACACATACACACAATTTACCTGGCCCAGGTGTTTATGCAGCTCAAGCTGTGTGCTCCTGGAGAGAGGTGCCGCTTTGCTCAGGGTGGTAGAGAGGGTTTGCTCTGGTCGAGGGACCAGCCCAAGGTCTCCTATTCTGTAGTGTGGCAGGAGTCTGGGGACCTTGAGCAGCGGGGAGAGACTGCAGTAAGAAAAAGATATTTCACTCAGGTAATATGCAATACTTCCTTTTCAAATCACCCTAAATAAATAAATAAATAAATAAAGACTTCTGTTAAGCCTGCTACATTTACATTTTTTTAAATACATTTACATAACAGTAAGTAAACTAAACTGCTGAATTAAAAAATAAGCACTGTATTATCTAGGAACAAGCATATGCAATTAAACTAAAACTAACATTCAAAAAGTTTCTTATTAAACCACATAGCTATAACTGTTACCATTTAGTAAGCTGTAGCTAATCAAACAAAATCTGAAAAGGGCAAAACATGTAGCTGCAGTATAGCACTCAGAACATGTGAAGCGCTAATGAAAAGTCATGGACACAGCTGACATATTTGCCATTGCAACCAACCCCTAATGAGATTTTGCCTTTAATGAATTAAAGGGCTGATATCACAGAGTCTTTAAAAGTAGTGAACACGTTTAAATCTTTTTTTGTTTTGTTTTTGTGCTTTGACTGTACTGCACCTGTCTGACCCAGGCTCGGTTCTGTGTTCATGGAGAGATACTGTCTCCTTTTTGAATTCCTTCAGAGCAGGTCCAACTCCTAGTAGAGCGGCACTGTCCAGCAGGGAAAGCAGCTTCTCCATCATCTGCCTCCTGCGTACGTGGGTCTGGATCTCAGGGTCCGCCTCCTTCATAGCAGACGGCGCCTCCTGTAGGATAATACAGGACATGTTACTCAGGCAGCCAAGCCAGAGAGCTTTAGGTGCAGCAACAACTGGCAGAGGCATAGTGGGTCCTATTCAGAAAACGGAAAGGACTATTTTAAGGGATGTTATTAAAGGACTTTATAAACTTAGACTAATGCACAACAAGCTATTACTGTCACATGTAGCATTCAAATGTACACAGTTACGGCCTACCCTGTAAAATAAAATAAAAAAAAGTTGTACCTATTGTATTTTTTACAGGGATTGTTTCACTTTTTTAATTGCTTTTACAAAATTGACAAAAAAAAAAAAAAAAAAAGATTTAGATTTAACTTTTGTTACTGCACTTTCTCTGATTGTATATGGTGCAGTGTAGGACTGAGTCATATACTGTCAATGCATCTATAATACTATTTAACAGCAATATATGTATTTTTGTTGTTTATTTTAAGGGATGCAGACCATGTAGTTCTAACAATTCAAGTCTTCACCACAGTCAAAACCCAAGATTCTAAAGACTGAAGATCACAAAACCCTACTGTCCCCACTCCCTTACGAGCAGAGCCTCCTTGAGAGCGAAGGCTGCCTCTTTGAGGATTCTCTCCAGCTGGCCCCTGCTCTGCCGCTCCGCTATCAGACACCTCTTCAGATCCTCAGCCTCTGCGTGCTTCACTCTCTGTTCATCTTTCCTTGAGGCCAGCTCCTGTCTGCAGAAAAACTAAACTGAAGATACAGTACTAACGACAATGAGCCTTTATCATTGTCTACATAAACTCTCAGGGTCAATTGCAGCGTACCAAATGTAGTCCACTTGATGTGTCTAACTAGTGGATTAAGCAGGTTTAGTCCACTTGAGTGGCCAAAAGTTACTACACCTTCTAATCACAATTGCATCGTACCAGAAGTGGATTAACTTAGTACTGTGAAGGATGAGACTAACATAGTAGGCTTGCTCGTCCTAAGCATTAACTAATTTTTTTGCAGACAGCTGCATTTTTCCTCTAAAACGACAAGTAACAACTGAAAACTTTATTCTGTCTTATGTCCGTCACGTTAAGTCTCACACAAAATATACAGGAAAAATGTGTTCATTCTACAGGGGGGATGCAAAACTTGTGGCCGTAGATGTTTGTATTTTTTTACTGGGTGTTACATGTGCAGTTGGCAAAATGGCCACTGAACAGCCATTGAAAGTAAATTTTGTGAACGGAAATAATTCACAATGGCACTAAAAACAATCCTGACCAGTTTACTGTTGAGAAGAAAATACTATCAAGAAAGACCTCTGACTTGGTCTTGTAGGAAACTCAGTGGCCCGTGGATCCCTATTTTGATGGCTTGCATTTATAGTCAAATAGCTAAGAATTAGGCATAAAAAAAGCAGCAGCAGGAAGTTTTGTCAAAAAAGTACCAGGAAATGACAAACAATAAACAGCGAAGAAAGGAGCTCTCTTCAGCCAATCGCAACCCCTGTAACATCTCGTACCTATCAACCCCACCAGGTTCTAAAATGCTTGCATTGAAAATCTGCAATCCATTTGAGCACTTCCCTATAGCCTACTTGAATTATAATATCGCTAATCAAGGGTCATTTAAATATCAGGCATTACCATGTTTCTAACGGTAATAAAAAAAAGATTAAAAGATGACATGTTTTTCAGTTTAATTTTTTAATGTGATATATTTTTAAGATACCATTTTGCTGTGAGGGGCTATTGCCATGGTGTGTTATATGATATCTAACATCACTTTGACTTCAGAGATTGCATGGTTGTGGGGTTGAGAATCGTAAATCTTTCAGTAGACAAATCTGTCTGGTGGGAAGGGCCCTGTGATTGACAGATTAAACGCATTACATGATAAAGAACTCCTAACCCTAGCTCTTTATAGATTCTTCATGTCCTGACAGGAACATTTCGTGGTAACAGCCTCAGCGCATTACCTTAGGACCTGCACTTCTTGTTGTAGGGTGGCATGGTCAGACTTCAGCTGGTCATACTCATGTTCCTTTTCCATGTATTCTTGCAGCACATACTGCTGCTCCTTGCACTTCTCTGTCAATATTCTCACCACCTGAAACAGACATCAATAACAGACATGGCTTCAGCTTTCACTAGCTCTGTAACACTACCATTAAAGCCAAATATTGGTGTCAAGTTTCAAGCACACTGCTACAGAACAAGAGCAGTAGGTGATCAAGCATGACTTTATTTTAATATAAAATGCAAATATTGATGTGAGCATTGAAACCTTTTTCAGGAGTTTTGGGTTTTTTTTAGAGGCCACACTGGAGCCCTTATGTCTCCTCCAGCTCCCAAGATCCGATGTACCTTCTGATTGCTGAGGCTCCTCCTGGCCAGGTCCTTCTGCCCGTGCTCCAGCACTCCCAGCTGCTGTCTCTGCCGCTCCTCCAGCTCCTTCAGGGCCTGGTTCTCCTGCAGCAGCTCCAGACTCTTACTGGAGCTCTTGCTTAGCTGAGCGGTTACAGACACGTTCTCCCGGATCATCCTCTTTGTGGTTTCTGCCATTTGCTTGTCTGAGACCCGGCGGAACTCTGCCGCCACAGCAGCCACACGTACCATCATCTCCTTCTTCAGCCTTCAGAGAGGGTACAGAGCATTTACAACCATCAGCTTACAGACTGTAGGATGGAGCCACAATCACAGAAGGGGCATGTGTACCTGCAGCTACAACGACTGCTGAAGCATACAAACAAACTGGACAGTCAATGCACTAGAGTGCTCACAAGGTCATTCAGAACTACACTCAAAAGTGACATTTACAAATTCTGAAAATAAAATAAACGACAAACGTTTCGATTTGAAGTGAACATACAGACCATATTTAAGCAAAGATGGCAATAAAATAAAAACTTTAATTGTGGAATAATATTTCAAGTGTGAATTTGGTTATTGTAAATTCTGTAAGGTTAGCTTTCTTTGAACAGCAAAATGAAACCTACAGGTTGTGCTATCAGAATTGGTTTAATGTAAACTCTGTACATATTGATAGGGTCATAATGAATGCTGGAATAGCCCTAACTCGCTGAAGAAAGGATCAGCATGTGAGGTTCTCATTCCCCCTCACGTAGCACTTTTATACAGCGGTGGTAAGTGAGAGTAACCTGTCTCTGTCCACCACTGCCTTCTTCTCCAGGTTAGAGATGGTGGTTTGGTGCTCCTGCCCCTGTTTCTCTAGCTGTTCTTCCATTCTCGTGAGCCGTCCCATCAGCTCTTCCTTCTGCACCCGGAACTCCTCCACAGACGCCAGCTTCCCCGCTGCGGGCACAGAAAACTCTGTGAGGTGTATCCCTGACTATTTTGCCCCCCTAACCTCGAGAGTGCCAAAGCCAATGTGATGATCCCTAATGTGACAGTGTCACTGGAGACAGGCGAGTTGCCTTACCCAGGATCATGTTCTCAGAGGTGAGCTGGTCCTTGCTCTCCTGGAACTCATGTCGGAGCTGTGCCAGCTGATTCTCGCAGGCTTCCTTCTCTGCATCCTTGGCCTGCTGGAGTCCAATGAGACGGTCAGTGAGGTCAGCCAGTTCATCCGCTCGCTGGTCTAGAGAGCGCTTCAGGAAGGACACAATCTCCTTCTTGTCCTTGGTCAAGCGCTCCAATTCAGAGCTAAAGTCCTTCTCCCTGACCTCCAGCTCATCACACTTGTGCTGGTATCTGCAGGGATGAATGCAGGGTAATGGGAGAAGGGCCAGGAAGATGTACATTACAATTCATAGGAATGAACTCTAAAGATAACAGACACTGCATGGCTTTGATTCTAACCTACACATCACTATCCAAAGAAAACAAAGACAATATATAATTTTCATGTATAATGTAATACCATGTTTCTTTTTAGTACACCTAGATTAATATCATACTACATTTCAGTCAATCACAGTAGAAGTTAGAGATGACTTTAACAAAAGAACAGGATTGAAATAACAAATACAAGCAGTAACTTTGATATCAATGACACAATAATCCTGTAAATTCATAATACAGTCAACACCTTTTACTATCACTTCAATAAGACTGGTGACAATAAGCACAGTTGACTTGATGAGTATATTCAGAACATTTTCAATATTGTATGCAACTTCTTTGAGTAAATCTCAGTTGTATTACTGTTAATTACATGTGAGGAATATTAACCAGTGTGATAATAACAAGATCTTTCCCTCACGGATTTAATTTCTGCCCCCGACATTTCAATGTGGTGCAAATAAGCGCGTTTGGCAGTTTTACATGTGCTTACTGCACTTATCGTCACAAAATAAAAACTAGGTCGCAAAGTGATTTCTGAAAGCTGATTTGGGTCACCAGGTATACTACGGCTTTAAAAAGATTGCGATGAAATGAGTCGTGCATTCACTTGTTGAAGCTTTAAAAATATAAATCAAGTGATTACATTCAGGTTTAAAAAAAATCATTTTGCGAATGTTATTTTGCCCCTTTTGAAAACGCTGTTCAAGCCGGCAGTTACTTGCAGTATATTATTGTAATGTTGAACGTGTTTTTTGAGGAGTACTGCACTCTGCACTCGATTTGTTTTCTGTTTGTTGGGTATATCTATGAACTACGGTACTTCCACCGCGCCCTCCCTTCCCCTTTAAGATGGTGAGACACAATGTGAAGAACACAGGAATAAATAAATACGAGTCCGATTAAAATATGAGCCTCCTGTGTGTGGTGTAAACTGACCTCTCCAGCCTCTCTTCCAGGTCCCGAATCTGGATCAGGTAGAACTCCTTGTCCAGCTCTGTCAGCGGCTGCTCGATCTTCTTTTCTCCGGCTGCCGTTCCCCCTTTCACCTTCCCCTTATCTTTCTTTTCCCCCTTTTCAGCGCTTTTCCCTTTCTTTTTTGGAGGCATCCTTTATTTCGTTCCCGCCTTCCCAAAGAAACCCAAACTTTTTTTTTTGGTGCCAATTTACTTTTTCGGCTAAGCAGCACCCTGTTTGGGCAAGGTGCCTGCGAGGTTGCCAGGTCTGACGTCACGTACATAGCAACAAGCCACAAACCATTTAAAGGGACAGTTAGTTTGAACTCTATTGATATTCAAAACAAGCGGGTGAGAAGCTCTATATATGACAAAGCGTCATGTAAACAGAAGTGATAAAAAAAAAAATTCGATAGAGGAATTGAAATCTTTCAAGAAACAAGTACACATTTAGACTGTTTAAATATACTAGATAGCCAATACTGCAGTTTAAAAAAACGAATGCATTGACTACAGCATATACACATTATAAAAACATGCATACATTTCTGGGGCATTAGAAAAAACTGCAGTACGCCGATTATAAATTCAAAACAGTATTAGGTACGTACGTGATTGTATTATTTTATAGGGCAGTAGAAATTACATTTAAGTAAAACAGAACTTGTACGTCGTTTATTATACTTACTATAAATATTAAAACAGGGTCATAAAAAAATGAACTTGCTTGGCCCGTACGGGGATCGAACCCGCGACCTTGGCGTTATTAGCACCACGCTCTAACCAACTGAGCTAACCGGCCGCATGCGGTGCTTTACGAGCGCTGCGCAGAAGAGAATTCTGTTGGAGAAAATAAACGCGGAGAGATTTTGGTCAGTTTTTTGGATGTAAAATAAAAGACCGTCCGGCCCATGGTGACATTCTGTGGCATTACGTATTCATTTACAATTTGTATACACTTGTTTTTTAAACTAAAAAAAAATCTAGAAGCTATACGATCGGTAGTCGCCCGGCTAGCTCAGTCGGTAGAGCATGAGACTCTTAATCTCAGGGTCGTGGGTTCGAGCCCCACGTTGGGCGCATTTCGTTTTGGAAAACTGAACTTTAATAAGTAATTAAATAATACCATTTTAGGTTGCAATAGTCTGTTGTAATTAAACAAAGAGACGTGTTAACGCAAGTAGCAGAGTGTAATCTAGGTTAAATCCGTGGTACAATCATATGGAGTATATTTTATGCTAAAATAAATAAATGAATATATTACCTAAATAAATAAATAAATACTGTAAATGTATTTATTTAGGTATTATACATTTCAGATCATAGAATTACTGAGCTGTAGAAGTTTACAATAAATAAACTTTCCTAACCAATACTTTATGTGCAGTACTTATACAAGTGAAACATGAACAGGCAGTTAATATCTAATCCATCAGTGAACGCTACACTCAAGTGGGCATGCAGTGTTAGTACACCTTGGGTCCAATGCTGATGTAGTTCAGCCGTTCATGTTTCCTATTATTCCATGAGACAGAAAGTGAATGAAGTCATTATTCAGTCGCTGATTTTATGTCATTATTTAGAATATATATATATATATATATATATATATATATATATATATATATATATATATATATATATATATATATATATATATATATGAACTGGAACCAGCCTGTATGCTTTCTTGAATTATTTTGGGTAAAATGTTCTTAAAGTATTACAGATAACCCAACCAGAAAAGTAATTAAAAAAAACACAGAGACAATGAGTTAACCAGGCAAAATAAGCTTTAAATACACAGAAGTGTTGATACAACAGATAATCGTATGAAGAGACAATACCACAGGTGCACTTTCAAATTCCTGATGCAAGAGGACATGCGGTCGCAATGGTAAAGTGATGGGCTGCTATCCTAATTAAATAAAATTTGAATTGTAAAAACTAAATTGTAATCGTTCAGTCTCCCTGTTCGGTCCTGCCTGGCTGGGGGAGCCCCAGGGCTGTGTCGCGGCGGGGAGCTGAGATGCAGGGAGGTGGCTGTCCTGACCGGGCAGCAGTCTCTGGAATCTCCTGGGACACATCCAGCCACTTCATGCAAGATACCTCGACTGCTGGTCTCTGAAAACATTTGACAGAGGCAACAGTCAGTTACACATTGTGGGTGGTAAGATACTTCTATTGATTTCTGAGATAACTGGAATCGGATTGCTTTTAGTGAACAAACGGAATGGCATCTCTGTGACCCGCTGTGGCCAGCGCCATTCACACCTCTCTGCAAGGTCTGCAAGTATTAGTAGGTATGTTTTGTACACAGGATGTTAAATTGCAGTCATTCTTGCTGCAATCACTCCATGCTGTTCATTTGTATTTTTTAGTGTAAGTCTGCACTTTCAACAGCAGACCACATTTATGCTTTGGAGTGTTTCCCGTCTTACCCGCTGCTAGAGCTCGTCTCGTGAGGTGGGGCTCTGCAGTCCCGCATTGCTGCTGGAGCCCTTGAGGGTCTTGTGTGAGCCGCGCCAGTCTGTCCGCACAGAGTCATCGTCCCACAGCGTGGAGGACTCAGTGTCGCTGACCCACTCCGGTTCCCCGGCGTAGTGACAGGGGAACACCAGCAGGGGGTGCGTCGAGAACACCTGCAGGTTCCGGTTTGGGAAATGCTGCTTGTATTCCTCACTGGAATGAATAACGTTATTGGTGAGAAAACCATCTGATCATATTCATTTCTAACCAGACGGAAGAGCAGGTTGGTTCAGTGTCTGTATGAAATTAAATATCACAGGTATCCTAATGTTTTCTTGCTGTTTAGATTCACTTTGTATCCTTTTCTGTTTCAGCCATCACGTCCTGGTGTCTTTTTAAAAGCACTCGTGTCCTCAATGGAGCTCTAATAAACATGTCTAATCACTATATTGTACTCGAGAGTGTAACCTGTCCTTCCGAAACACTCTGCCCCTAGTTTAAAAAAAGTCACTAGGAGGTAATGAGTGAAACAGAAAATTATATACAAAGTACAAAGACAAGAACACATGAGTTCTCCGATAAACAGAACGCAAACTATCTTTGATTACATGACCATACTAAGTTGCTCTTTAAGCTTGAAACCTGACATAAAAGCCAGTCTGAAGCTTTTCAATTCAAAAGTAAAATTCCAGAATGTCACAGCCAGCCTTTATGGAGCATTGATTTGATTGGTTTGAGCTGTTCATAAAGGTACTGTGGCAGGGTGAAGAAGTCAAAGGCACTAGAGGGAGTGGCTCATATGCCCTCACCAAGATGAAGCATGGCTTAAGCATACGGTCTGGTCATGGTGGCCATCTTGGGAAGGGCGGAAACAGGTGTTACAGGTTGTGCTAATATCAAAGCTGGGTTACGTCCAAGGTGACCATATGGCTCTGTGTTCAGTGGGATAGTTCAGGCTTTACAACTCATAACCCAGTGTATTCAGGTATATTTTACCTGTCAACTCAGTGCATTCTGGTACATTGTACATGTCAACTCAATGCATTCTGGTACTTAATTATAATTGTAAATAGTGTGTGTGTGTGTGTATGTGTGACAGAGATTCACCAGCAGCAAAAAAAACAAACAAATACAGAGTATTTCATTAAAACTTTGGACTTGTGTTGTTGCTTTTTCCATCACACACCCTTCTCCTTCACAGCCACCCTCTAGGAGATAGCTGATTGGCTGACTGCCTTGCCATGTGTTATTATAAGACATAAAGGCAATAGTGGCAAAATACACAAAAAGAGTCCAGAGTAACCAGGTAATTTAGCAGTTTTCCCATACTTTTCTTGTGGTTAAGCAATGTATTTGCCATAGTTTCCCATGCTTTGCAATGCTTTTTATTATGCTTTATCATACTTCTCTGGGCTTTATAATGCATGCCTGTGCTTTATAATGCTTTCTTTCTGGTTGATTACACACTGCTAGGCTTACTGCACATCACTTTTATTATGGCAGACACATGCACAGATGTGAGAAAGAGGGGGCGGGAAACAAAAACAAGAAGGGAGAGGGAGGGGGAGGGGACCATTGCACTGGAGTCGTAGAGAAGACAAGTGAAAGACAGCAGCAAGAGAGGAGAGAGCTGCAGCACTGCTCCTTTAATTGCTTCCAGAGCAACTTTCAGAATATCTGAAACAGTCCCAGCTCAGCGATCAATGCCAACACAGGCAGGGAATTCCACAACCAGATGGAAAACATACAGGACTGTTATTCATTTCCTAAAGACAAATCAAGTTTATGAAGGCAAAATATATTAGCTCCAGTGTCAGGGCTCTCAAACACTTTTCAACCTCAATACAACAATGAGGAACAAGCCGGGCTTCTTTCCAGAGCCAGAATGTTGGATTTGGAGTGTGCAGACACTCACATTGTTACTAACTCCCTTTAGCATTCTGTAAGCTGTTAGGTATTTATTAAAGTGGAATTAGACCTCTTTAAAAATATGTAGCTACACAACACAAAACAAAGCTTCCTGTTTGCCATACATAAGTATTGATTACCAATCTATGACAAACTCACAGTGTGATTTTATATAGAACCTGTCATGATCAAACCAACTGAACAGTATCAGTGTTTTTTTAGTATTATCTATTTTTTACCTGTTTGATATAAAATAATTCTGATTTCCCTGCCTGATTTCTATAGAAATGTGTCACACTCCCATTGTGCAGTGAATTGTAGTCCCAGGCAAGGTTTAACCTCTGATCAAACAAATACATCTCCCAGTATACCAGTAACCAGTAGAGAATCAGAGTGATTAGCTCTTAGGCAGCTTTTTATCTTCATCTTGCTAGGACAGGCAGAGCTCAAGGGGGATGGTCTCGGTACCATTATCTCTCACCTTTCTAACAATCTTTAAATGACAAGAGTTAGCACTTATGTGTACACGACCCATTGTTTTCAGTGGTAGTATCTGGATTAGCTGTTTAGATCAGACCCACCAATGGCTGCACAGGGTACCAGGTATATTCTTTGGCGCTCTAGACAACCTGTGAGATTTAAACTCCTCTGTTTCAAACCAATGAAATAAATCCAATCTCTGGCTCTCCTTTCGGAATCTTTTCTGTCTGGTTCTGGCAGGATATAGCTATAATTTTTTTTTGCTGCAGAGGTTTGTTATTAGATCACCATCTAAGCATCTACAGTGGGCCTGAAGCCAGCTTCTAGCTCTCAGTACACTACAGTGGAAAATGACTGATTTCAGAATTCTCTGCTAAGCCTATTAGTGGCAAGGCTTCTTTAACAGTAGTACACTTCTATATACTTTAAAGATCATTTTGTAAATTAATCAAAGTTTAAATCTAGCTTACATCAAAATGAGGAGGAATGTTTTCAGATCATTTGTTAAACATTTATATTTGTTTCTAAGCATTTAAATCACTGTCAAATAAATGCACGGGAGGCTTCTCATGACGGCTTTGTTGATTCCCAATGTGTTCAAGGTTAATGGTTTAAAAGCAGCCTGCAGTCCTGAGCTGGAGGAATGTCAAACAGACCTGTCTGGAATGTAGAGGCTTTGTTTTCATTCTGAAAGGAGGGTGGAGGCGATTCTCTCAAACACACTGGAGATGTGACAGATGGACTCAATACAACCTGGCACTTGAGTTTAAGGCCAGGTCTTAATGGCTGGTGAAAACAAACTGACAAAGACTACAATATCAGCATTAAGGGGACTATATGGTTTGGTATGTAATGCATGTAGTTTGTAAAAAGTAAAAGTAACATGCATAACCACGTCAACACATTAACTCTCATTCGCATATGTAATGTGGAATACGCATTTGAGTATTTCACATTATATAGCAAGCATTTGCGTATTCCACATTATGTATCATGCATTTGCGTATTCCACATTATATCCCCATATAAAGACTAGAAGAGAGTTTATAAAATCCATCCCCATATGAGGCTGCCATGCATGAAGGGTTAAACAATACTGTAGTGCAGCAGCTGCCTAGGTCAGCATGTGAGACCCCACAGGGAAGCTTGCTTGATTAGCAATACATTCTACAATGTAAATGAGCCACATGGACAGCCGTTTACAATGTAACCCATATCAGGTCTCCTGTCTCTAAATTTGACATTTCTTTATAGGAATATCAGCCCGTCCCTGATTCAGGGTGCATCACGCTCGCTGGGCAGATGTTTTCTTGGCTCTAGATTCCTAGCTCACTGCCAATGAGAAAGATTAGCACACTAACTTCTAGCTTGTGTGGAGTTTACAGCAAGGGGTGTACACTCCACTGCTAAGATAATTTAGCTTATATTAGTCACAAAACAGTTTCAGTTTAAAATAATCTTTTATGAGTTATTTACTTTGCAAACACAAATATACATGCATGTTTCTTAACTCTAATATAACAAATAATAATAATAATAATAATAATTGATTCATAATTGATAAATAAAGTGAAATATTTGCCAACAGTCACCAGCTCTCTTTCTACTCTGGGTTTAAGAACAAAAGTGTTTCTGCACACTTAGATTTGACTTGTGTGTCCCACTGGCAACCACCATTAGCGTGACCAACCCAATATTAAATGAGTACAAAGCTCTGGTGTTGACTTTTGATGCCCTCAAGTAGCACAAACACATTATAATGCTGATTAGTCTGGGCAATGATCCATGGGCACAGCGGCCGGCCCCTGTAGATTCCTACAGTTCAATGTGGGGGTGCACTTACTTGGGGTGTTTGTCGTACATGAGGGGCAGGAACTCATCGATGGGTACCATCTTGGAGAGCGGCTCTGCGTTGAGAAGTTTCGTTGCGCCCTGCAGTGAGATCACGTAGGACAGGGTCCAGTAGGAGTAGCCCGCCTCCACCAGGTTCCGTACGTTCTCCACTGGCTGTTCCTTAGTGGGGTTCACCTCCTTCCGACCCAGGTATCTGTGTGCCAGTGGAACACCCGCCCAGTTAAAGCAGTGGAGCTGCAAACACACTAACAACCCCTCACCCCACTGCTCTGCGGAACCCTTGGGCGCTTGAGCCAGTGGCCAAAACTGTCACCAAAAGATGCGTTCATTGCTTCTGAAATGAATCAAAGCACTTGGTGCTAACAAAATATTTCCAGTAACTTTTCCCTGATATATACTGACATCATTTCGTAGGTATCAGATTTGCCTATTTGAAAAGCACACACATTATTGTAAAAGTGAATTTTTTAGGCAATTTCTTTGAAGCTGTTAGTGAAAATAAAACTCTCCTTGCAGATACTTCAATGCTATGCTACCTACCAGCTAAAATGACATTGAATAAAAGCATCTAGCTTTTAAGAAAAACATATATTTTAAAATATGCTCAGGAAGTAATTGTCTAAAAAACATGAAGAATTCAGAATTGTTCTTCCTACAAGGTCTCAAACTACAAGAAGCTACTCTGTACTTTGAAGACAAAAAGCAGCATTAATAGAGACTCACATGAGGTCCCAGTCTAGCTCCACAAGGTCAATCTCCTCCATCAGCCTCAACAGCCTCTTCTTGAAGTTGCCTTGGAAACGGACGTCGTCCTCAAACACCACGGCCCGTTCCAGCTGTAGGTCCACCATCTGAGGAGACAGGAAACGAGATAATACTTCCTGCCATACAGGACCCTGGAGGACCTACAGTGCTCACTTCGGGTGCGTGCTTAAACTCAACCTGGAATAGCAACGCCACTAGAAATCATTCCTACTCTCAACGATGACGGCTGTTGATTTTCAGTGCTGGCTCAACATTGACTCATAACTCTAGGAGCTGGGGAGCTCAACCACGGCATCCACAACAAGCAGAACACTGCCTGTAACAACGCTTTCTTCTGTATAGAAATGTATTTGAAAGATACAGATCACGAGGGACAGCCTATTTTCAGTCACAACACTTAAAGTACAGTTATTTTTTAATGCATTTAAAATCTCATAGTCTATCTTCATTCAACAAAGCGTTCCTGACTGTTCGAATGACCTTTCAGTGCTGTTTCTGTTGACTCAATGTTGAACACAAAGATGGAGTTAGGCATGCAGTCTTTTCTACTGTGCACCATTGATTCATATTTTATACAATCACCCGCTGGTTTCTCAAAGCATGACTAGTGAAAATCACTCAGAGAGGGAGGCCACTTATTTCTTACTTGCCAGTAGACATTTTAAACAGACCTGTAAATAAGGGCCATAAGTGTGAACAAAAAAAAAAAATGTTTTTAAATATACCAAATATAAACCTTGCATTGCTGTTGTATTAAACATGTTATTATGAATAAATGCTGTTTCCAGAATCTGTCTCTCTTGTGGTTTGCTATGAATCATTTATTTTGTCAACAAACCACAAGTGATGGACTCAAGCTGCAAACATCTTGCTGTGCCAGAGCTGTAGAAATGCTGAAATAAGACAATTACTTGAAATGGGACGAGTCTCTAGTGTCCCACATGTTCACCCTAAAGGGGGAGTACCATGTTTCCATTCCCCTTACTGTGCTATGGTGTTTGCAATCATTGTGAGGCAGGTCTACACAAACACAGCTAATAAAACCAGTGATGGTACAGAACAGAAGCAGGTCTACACAAACACAGTGGGAAACAGCTAATAAAACAAAAGTTATTCTGGTTATACACACTATGGCCGCGTCTTCATTAGTACTCAAAGGTCGTTTCACAAACACTGCTGCCTGTCACAGACAATCAGTCCTGGCTCATAAGCCCGGGGAGGGGGGCAGTCTGTCAGAGACCCGCAGCCGACCAATCCCCAGCTGCCGTTCCCTGAGAAGCGAGTGACAGTACAGAGTCTAAAATACACAGTCTAAGGCAGAATCTTCTAGACAAGTTCACAAGCAGGTCATGACAGGTAAAAAAAAAGCTTCGTAATAACACAATATTGGATCAAAAGGTAGCAGAACGGCTCAAAATAAATGCAAACATCGCAAAAAGACAAAGAACATTTGAACAAAAAGACACTGTTCTTTGTTCACTTTGTGAACAAAGATCTCCTGCTGTAATTGCAGTGGCAGGATCATGAATTCACAAAAACATGTGTAGCTACGCTGACTTACCTCCTTCCAGATGCTGTAGTGGCTGAGGAAGCAGCCCACCTCCCCCTTAGTCAGGGTCCGGCCTGAGAAGGGGTCATAGTACCCAGGAAGCAGGTCCACCCCCAGCTGCTTAATATCACTGCTATTGAGAGCTCTGGAGGGGAGGGAGAGAGAGACAGAGAGAGAGGCAGTGAGGGTCTGCTTTCACCCAATTTAAATCACCCAATTTAAAAGGCATGTCACATGCAGACAAGCTAAAAGAATTGAATGTATTCAGTTTTGAACAAAGAAGACTATGTGGCGATCTGATTTAAACGTTCAAAATTCTAAAAGGTATTGACAATGTTGACCCAAGGGACTTTTTCGACCTAAAAAAAGAAACAAGGACCAGGGATCACAAATGGAGATTAGATAAAGGGGTATTCAGAACAGAAAATAAGAGGCACTTTTTTACACAGAGAATTGTGGGAGTCTGGAACCAACTCTGCAGCAATGTTGTTGAAGCTGACACCCTGGAATCCTTCAAGAAGCTGCTTGACGAGATTCTGGGATCAATAAGCTACTAACAACCAAACGAGCAAGATGGGCCGAATGGCCTCCTCTCGTTTCTAAACTTCCTTATGTTCTTATGTACTCTATTCTTATTTTTTCAATCTGTATCAAATCCTATGTAGGCCCACTTGTTCAATTTAGCTCATTTAAATTGTTCCTATGCCGCATCAATTTTTGAAAGTGAGCACCATCTTAAACAGCTTCCCTGTTCAGAATGTTGTTTAGCACCCTGAGATGTGATAAATACTAAAGATGACGTCGTTTAGAAATGGCGCTAACACAGGATTTGATGGAAACAATAAGAATGTGGCAATAGTTAATTTCTGCACAAATACCCTATGCAGATTTTTTTTTTCCAGGCAGAATTCCCCAAATATTTGCCCTTTTATCCCAGGACTTTGCCAAATACACAAATGTAATTTTCTATATCATAAACTGGTAACTGAAATTACCAAATACAAATGACTGAAAGAAAGAGTTTACCCTCCGTCCACTGCGTCCATCACTTTAACGTCGATGTCCTGCTCATAGAGTGACCTCACCATTCTGTCCCTGCGGTCCGGTCGTCTGCGCAGGTTAATCAGGTACACCTGCCAGGAGACAGGGGGCGCAGTCAACAAGGAGAGTGAAACCCACCCACCCACACACATCCAGAATACTGGAACCATGTTACAAAAAACAACACTGCACTCTAGTGCTATGACTACGATATACACTAGGGGGCACTGTCTCTAATGCCCTGACTGGGTCATACACCTGGGGGCAGTCTCTAGTGCCATGACAGGGTTATACACTAGGGGGCACTGTCTCTAATGTCCTGACTGGGTTATACACTAGGGGGCACTGTCTCTAATGCCCTGACTGAGTTATACACTAGGGGGCACTGTCTCTAATGCCCTGACTGGGTTATACACTAGGGGGCACTGTCTCTAATGCCCTGACTGGGTTATACACTAGGGGGCACTGTCTCTAATGCCCTGACTGGGTTATACACTAGGGGGCACTGTCTCTAATGCCCTGACTGGGTTATACACTAGGGGGTACTGTCTCTAATGCCCTGACTGGGTTATATACTAGGGGGCACTGTCTCTAATGGCCTGACTGGGTTATACACTATGGGCCACTGTCTCTAATGCCCTGACTGGGTTATACACTAGGGGGCACTGTCTCTAATGCTCTGACTGGGTTATACACTAGGGGGCACTGTCTCTAATGTCCTGACTGGGTTATACACCAGGGGGCACTGTCTCTAATGCCCTGACTGGGTTATACGCTAGACCGAGTCCCTGATGATTGTTTTTCTACAGTAGGAGGCCATGTCCCATAGGCAGCTCTTACCTCATCAAATCCCATCTTGTCTGGGTGACGAGGAGGCAGGAAAACATGCTCGGAGGGGTACATGGGTGGTCCATCAACTGCAGGAACAAACAAAATGAATCAGTGTTGTGATGTCAAAAGTTTCTTATTCTGCCTTGTGAAAGATACAACAATCTTTCTTATTTAAGAATGTTTGTGAGTCTGACTGACTGAGGGTTAAGGAATTAAACTAACAGTGAACTCTTTCATTTCCAAATTCTGAATCTAACAATGCCTCATGGTGAGTTTTTGAAGGTAGATAATGGTACCTAAAACCCTGGGCACCTCTTCGTTACAACTGTACCCACACCCATCCTTGATCTGTTTTTCCTGCTGAATTTTCAACTGGTTAACATCGGACTGGAACTGATGCCTTTCATTTTGTTGTCTGTATATAGATTTGCAACGAGGACAGTCATTTTTGTAACATTATTAAGCTTTAAAAAAAAAGATTTTTTATAAAAAAAAAAACTTTCCTGAGAAACAACAAACAAATAAAAGCCCACCGGAGAGAACAGAGAAGATTCCTACACAGGAGGGTTCTGAAGCAGGTAAGGAAGAGACCCCACTCACTCATGGCCTCCAGCTGCAGGTGTACGAAGTTGCCCCGATCGTCCTCGTTGGTTTGGTGTGGCTTCGCCGGCACGTTCAGGTAGCCGTAGCGCTGCTTGTTACACAGGTACATCTGCACACCTGGGGAACAACACAGCTCTGTCAGAATCACACTTACAGTCTCTGTGTGGGGCTTGTGAATGAAGACAAGTGACAATACACGACACAGCGCTGTCAGAATCACACTCACAGTCTGCGTGGGGCTTGTGAATGAAGATAAGAGACAATGCATGACACAGCCCTGTCAGAATCACACTCACAGTCTCTGTGTGGGGCTTGTGAATGAACATAGAGGGACAATACACGACACAGCACTGTCAGAATCACACTCACAGTCTCGGCATGGGGCTTGTGAATGAAGATAAGAGACAATACATGACATAGTGCTCTCAGAATCACACTCACAGTCTCTGTGTGGGGCTTGTGAATGAACATAGAGGGACAATACAAGACACAGTGCTGTCAGAATCACACTTACAGTCTCTGTGTGGGGCTTGTGAATGAAGATAGGAGACAATACATGACACAGCGCTGTCAGAATCACACTCACAGTCTCTGTGCGGGGCTTGTGAATGAAGATAAGAGACAATACACAACACAGCGCTGTCAGAATCACACTCACAGTCTCTGTGTGGGGCTTGTGAATGAAGATAAGAGACAATACATGACATAGTGCTCTCAGAATCACACTCACAGTCTCTGTGTGGGGCTTGTGAATGAACAAAGAGGGACAATACACAATACTGGCTCACTTGTGACCTGAGCTGGACTCAAACTTTTAGACAGTAGCCACAGGTTTCAGTTTCCATAGTTTTTTTAAATGTATTTATTAGGTTCTCTCTCCAGCTTCAGCCAGTGTCTCCCTCTCTTTCTGCTGTGTGAAACCTCCCATATGAATAACTAGACAATATATTCCATTGTAATAATAAATTACACAACTATAGTATACAAAACTATAGATATTGTAGCCTTAAAATGTAAATGAGTGAACAATGTTGGTGCCACTTATGAACCTTGATATCTTGCCCAGAAGGTAATATTTCTTATTGGAGTTTATTTATCTTCTGTATGTAAAAATCAACTTTAAACTCAAATTCAAGATATTTTCTTGGCAGACCCTTATACAAGCTACCACAATAAAATTGCAGTATACATTTGCAGTTTCCTCTAATATTTATAGTTTGGTGTCTGGTTAACCAGACTTAACAAACCTTTACAAACTGGACTGTGATTCATTGTGCTTATGTAAGCACTATGATTTTACTTTGCTTTGCTACACTTTGTTGCCATGGTACCTGAGACGCGGCAGGAGAAGGCGAAGGCGATGATGTCATCGAAGGGCCAGGAGTAGTCAGGGTGGGGAGGGTGGAAGGCCAGCTTCTTAACCCCTTCCTTGCGCAAGTCCAGCAGGAAGGTGGAGTGCACCATGGGAACGGGATAGCAGCCGCGGCGATGCCGGTGTCTGGTAGGGAAGTACTCTGCTGTGCGACGGTAATAACCCTTCACATCCAGACACACAAACAGACAGACGGGCCATTTTACAGCAAAGACCACAGAACACCATAGTGGGATCCAATTATATTTTATACCTGTTAAGTACCTGTTATCAAAGTTTGGCTTAACATGTTGCTTATACGGGAGACATACTGTACAACTGAAGTTTCATGAAAGAAACAATTTTAGAAAATATTTTTTCTTAACAAAATGTTAAATATATTGCAATGCCAAATCGCACACAAATGCAATTTTGCAGTAGCGGATTTGAAATGTTGCTTCTTACGCTGTAGAGGTGGTTGTGCAATAAGGCCGGGGTCGCTCAGTGGAGCGCAGATGGGTTACCTGGGGGGTGATGCCACACCAATAGTTGGAGTAGGCGGTCTGAGAGTCGAGCATGGGTGCCATCACAGACTTATTCTCAGCGATCATCAGACTCAGGGTCTGCGGGTTCGTCAGGATGTTGTCTGTGTCAACATACTGAGAGGAGGTAGGAGGGAGGGAGGGAGAGGGGAAAGCACCTTGCAGTCAGTGAATTGGTGGTTCATTTAAAAGTGCACTTGAATAGTAATTTCTACCTTTTGTTTAGCTTTTTTATATTAACTACTTTGTGTTCATTGTAGACTTTTGATTACCAGCATATTTATTGATGTTACTTGATTTTATTTGCTGGCTATTTTTAGGGCCCTCGTTCTAAAAATGGTCACCCTCAAGTGTTGATCAAGTCTGTCTATCTGTCTGTCACACTGAACATGGACACAACACTGCATAAATCTTCACCAAATGTTTATCATACACTCCTACAGTTTATACAAATATGGATACACTTTTAGGTACCTCGATTATGCATGGACTAGTTATACTCATCAAGATCAAAACTCTAATCACTAAATTGACAGCAGATTAAATCAAATGCTCAATCAAACAATGTAGGACAATCTGATCCAAACGGCTATATGATAATGAATTGCCAAAGACCTGTCTGAATTCTATAGAGCAAAGAGTACTTATACAGTAAATGCAACTGCTCATCTTACTCAAGGGGTTTCACTAGACTGCTGCAGTGCTTACCATGATGTAATCAGCCCACTGTTTCTTGGCGTAGTTGAGGGCTGCCTGTTTGAGTTTCATGAGGTACTCGTATCTGCTGTTGGTCCAGTGCTTGGGCCCCATCTCTCCTGGATAGGACCTGCACACACATAGCTGCATTACAACAGGCTCTAATCTGGCTCTAACACTGCTCCGATATGTACAGGGCAGCTGGATTGTTTAAGCATTAATGTCCAGTGCAGTGGTCAATACCTGATAAACTGAACAAATGTTTGTGCACGAGTGCATAAATGTGTTACTAGATGATACTTTGGTCAGGATTGCTTAGGCTGCTTAAAATGTATGTTGTGTTAAAAGCGAGTTTCAAGATTCTCACTAGAGGGCGTCGACTGTAGCACAGTGAGAACTCTGCTGTGAACCTGATTGGCTAAGACGATTCATGAGTTTAAAAACAACTTGTAATTTAATTAGGTTTACTTCAGGTGTCCTGTACAAACAGAAACTAGAAAGACACTCAGGATGTTTCCAACAAACCCGTACAGTTCCTTATTAACTGTAACCTAGCAACCAGCAGAGATTCTTGTTGATTGGTTGACTTCTGAAAAATAACCATTTGAGACTAATGATGGATGTCTCATTTAAACAGACGACAAGTTTACAAGCTGAAAAACTGAGGAAGTACTCTGTTTACCCATTGAGTATTACCTTTCTGGTAACCCACAATAAAACTGTCAATCCTTCACAAGTATTTAATTCAATTAACTTTTCTAGAGTTTGCCAGAGACAGCTTGGAGCATACTGTCATGACTTCAATCATACACAAAATAAAAAGCACCTATACTGATAGAGACCTAGTCTAGAATCTTTATGCTAAGCGATCCCCAAGCAGTCAAGTAAAATCAGTGTCTCTCTAGTTGAGTAGCTAACTTCTGGTCTGGACTCACGTAGGCTGGTCCATGGGTCTCCACTCCACGTTGTGATAGTATATCTGCATGACTGTCAGCCATTCCCTCAAGATTGCCGTGGTGTTGTCAATGTTGTGATCTGTCGCCGCCCTGGTGGAGTGGATTGAGAGATACAGTGCAATGGATTTATGGAACCTCCTTTGCAGCGGCAGGGGATCTGCAAACTCATACAGGGTCCACTGACATGAGTGCCTCATTATAACAAAATGTTATACGAAGGAAAACACCTTTTAAAAACACAGCTTTCTTTAACTACTTTACACTTCCTGAGCTATAGCTGAACTTGAGGTTATTTATAACCTACTGCTGGAGGCAACAGCAAGGACATGCCTGTTTCGCCCACAGGTTGACTGAGGGGGTAGAGTTTCAAATAAGGGGAGGAGCCCCGTGTCTTATGCTACAAAACTATGGAAAACAGTAAACAGAAAGGGAGTTCTATCTTAGTGGAAAATCAAGCAGGGTTAAGGGAGACTGCAGATTTAATGAATGTCCTGTATTAATTAAGACAATGCACTAATGCAATTCTACTACAGAGCTTCGAGTAGATTGTAAGAAAGTCATGGCTAGAGCAGGGAGTCGGTCGGTCGACCTCACATTTGTAGTCAGTGTGTTCAAACAACAGGCTGCCTGGGAGGTTTTTAATCTGGGAGTATGCAGAGTAGTGACATCACTGGATCTGAGTGCATGCATGGAGTTTCAGGTTTCTACCACAAACAATATGTGTTTGGCAATGAGTAAACCAGATGGTGTAGATTTGGCACATTTCATAATTCAGCCTCATGCATGTGCCTATTGTACTGCAGGGGGTTGAGATACTGTACACATACTCAACTACTTTAGAAAATACTTATTTTTACATTTTGAAAAATGATGTTAACTCACTGAATGTTCTCAAAGTTGAGAAGTATTTAATTGAAAGTCAAATACAAAAATATGTTTTTTTTTTGTTTGTTTGTTTTTTTTACTGATTTGTATACTAGTCAGAGTGGCAATGACTGAGCCAATGAGAAAGCTGCACATTAGGCTGTGTAGCCAATCAGTAAAAGTACGAGGAGGGGTTTTGCCTGAGAGACAATGGGCCATACTCACAAAAAGTTTTGTTGAATTTCTTTTAAAAAATTTTTAAAATATTAATTAAATGAGGCTTGCAGATTATGAGATGTTTTAACAGTTTTAGATATGATTAGAAATGCACATTTTAACCTCAGTTAAAATATAGTTTGTTAAAGGGCAATGTGTGAACATGCTAATGCAGAGAGTCTGTATGCAGTGGCAGCTGTGCAACTGTTGTATGAATGCGTAATCTTTAATAGAATCCTACACTAATGTAAGTGTGAAATGGCTTACGTTATCTGGTATGTAAAGAGGAGTGACTTCACTACAGGGAACCTTTTTATTAAGGCCAATCATGGGACCAACACATATTTTTTTAAATATTTAATTACATTTTTTAATATTTTTTTTTAAACCTGTATAAAAACGGACATCATGTATTCAGTGGGTTTGTTTAATAAAATGTTTGCTTATAGCAGGTCGAATTAGAGATCTAGCTTAACACATGTCTTTATGCTTGGGACAGCAGATGGTGGCTTTAATACTCAACATAGGGACGACTTCCCATTGCTCTCAATAGGAGCAAATCGGGACTGTATAAAAGTGGCCTTCACTGTTAGGTGGTGTTTGTAATGAGGTGTGAAGCAAGGTTTCAGTGCATATACTTGTCACTGGGGATATTAAATAAATAGAAATACCGCACGGGCTTTCTCAGTCAACCCTGCATTCTCTGGAACCTTGCATACACTAAAAAACGTGTACAAAAGACACAAGCATGCCGCCTGGCACAGTTTACACAGCGAGTCTATATTAGCAGTAATGAATCTCACTATGTATAATGATAGTGTGCGATGTTATAAGAGTCGCTGCTAGTGTTGTTTTGAACAATGAATTCAAGGTAAAACGCATGTAACACTTTGCCTGTGTGTGCATATTCTACCTAACAAACATTCACTGCGATATTACTGCTAGGAACTTCGTGTGTAAATTGTAACTTTGTAATGCAGTACAACTTCAGTGCCTAGCAGAATTCCAGCTACTGTAGGTACAGAAACACTGGCCTACCCAACTGGTACTGTATATCAAACCAGTGTACATACACTCATCTATAGGTTACTGTAGGTTACATGAAAATCAATATACGGCTATAGACATACTCGGTTCTGCAAAATGTTGCAGTATTTTGTTTTGTAAAACCGCAGCTATTCAGTTGTTGGGCCAGGGCATAAATACACATACGTACACAAACCACACGAGATCTGTCCGCTTGGTGTATAGCATACAGCATTTAATGCATCTGCACTTTCAGCTTTTTCATACCGCTGAATAGAAATGAGTCTGTTCTAACACTGCATGACTCAGAGAAGCCCACTTACCACACGGATATTCTGTCTTTCGGGTAGTCGAGTCTCTCTATCGCTCCCAGATAAAACGGCAGGGAATGCGCTGCGTTCCGCGCAATGATGGCCAGCACCACCGTCGGTTTCTGTATGATAGATTCCTGAGGTTGCTTCTCCTCGGAAAAATACCCCCGAAGTCCTGAAAATGCCCCCAAAAAGACGTACAAAAACACAGGCAACATGATCCCAAATTCCGTGTCAAGGTTTTTTCTCTGTTGGAAAAAACTAATTCGCTTAAGTTATACGCGTCAGCATTTAGAAAAAAAAAAAAAAAAAAAAAACTTTGGTAAACTTTGATAACACACCTCTCTCTCTCTCTCTCTCTCTCTCGTTACAAGGAGGAGTTAGTCGTGTGCTGTATTGGTATTGAATTACAGTATGTGCGTTATATATTTTGAGTGTCTTGGGTTTTGTTTTATTCCAGAGTGTCTGTAACTTTAATTGTTTTTTAGACACACCCAACCAGACTGTGGAATGGATTGCTGTGATGAAGAACATGAAGCAACACGTCAGAATGCAGAGAAAGAAGTCACTGTGGAACACACTTCAAATTGTACATTATACTGCTAGAACTAAACGTTATAAATGATGCACACTTAAGTCCCGTTATAAAAAGAGTACCATAGCAAAAGACAGCATAACAAAGTGTAATACGTCCCTTTGAAAGCATTGTAAAGCAGAGGTAAGCCTTATGAAGCCCAGAGAGATATGGTAATGCATATTTTAAAAAATATCAAACCATGGAAACTGTAAAAATAGAAATACATTTTTTAAATGTGTACATTCAGATATAATTTATAAATCTTAAAATATTTAGCAACTTTTCAACATTTAAATGCTCAATCTTTATTTTAAACATAAACACGGGTATATATTTTGTTATTAAATATTTGTTTTGAGAATCGAGATTTAGCTGTTCGCAAATAAATCCGGATTTTGTGAACTTAAATATTTAACTAAATCTTAAATCTCTAAAAAAGGCCACTGTCCATGAATACTAACTGAGATGCATAGTATTGTTTACATTTATTTTCAAGAGCTTCCAGTATCTCACGGAGGAACTGTCTTCCAAACGGAAGCAAATCTAAACACTATTTATTCTGCTGGTGTCCCCCCCGTCCCCGTCCCCCCGCTATTAGAATATACTAAGAACTCTTTGGGGTGTTGTATAACAAGCTGTGTTAAGAGCATCGTGTCCAGTGTGTAGCACACGGGCGCTGGCTGCTTTAGCAGACTGTCAGGGGTCAGACACAGTTGATGCAGCAGGGATGAGGCAAGTGTTTCTGGGTGGGAAGCTCCCTGTAATATTTGAACAATGCATACTGAACCAGCTGGAACTTGGATTTTCCATCCCCCAAGGCTAGCAAGATGTGTTGTTAAGAAACACATAGCAGAGTGCAGGTGTCAATGCTGTGAATAAGCAGATCACCCAGAGCCCTGTCATTCATACACAGGTCATAATAAAACCCTGATAAAGTGTCAGACACTGAGCCTTTAATAGCTCAGATAAACTGGGATAATGAGCTACATTCATGGGATGGGGGGATACATTTTGTAAGCAATGCCCATAGATATTGTTTGCTCGTCAGGAGCGGTGACTTATGCACTTCAAACATCTTAACTAGTAGGATCATTTAGAGAGCTTCCATGTTCCAAAGCCAGTGTGACACAAGAAATAAGGATGGCAATAGCAGTGCTAGTAGTGACAAGCATCACCCCTGTGTCAATACAATTTACTTTTTCAAAAATGGTGTTTGTGTGTAAACCAATATGGCCGGCTGACGCTTTTCTTTAAAAACCTTTCAAACTCTTCGGTCAAATGCAAAACTAGCTTATAACTCCTTATAGAATGCACATAGGTTAATGGTTACTATGGAACACAGATAGGAACCCATATATTGCTCTATCCAAAAATCACTTTGATCGTGACCTTTGACCTCTCCTTAAGGTTAAATGTAAAACTAGCTTTTATAACCCCTTACAGTGTGTTTACTATGGTGTTTAAAATATCGTGAGGTAATGAACTAATGTTGTATTTTGAGTTGAAACTGCTCCATAAAACTGACCTGTTGCTGACGCTTGTGCTGCAATGCTACATCTTGCCATAATTTCCAACTGGTACTGAGCTATAGGACCTCCAAACTAAGGAATTTGGCTTATCGGTGTTACTATGGTGACCAGACCATTCCATTCATTTATCATTCTAAAGTCCCAATTCCTCCCTGTTCTAAATGTTAAAAATCCCTTAACTTCTGTTACATTTGCAGGTGCTATAAAATTATGCCAAAGTTAAACTTTGTAACTACTCTCATAGTCCTACAAGTCAGTCCCAGAGGCAGATGGAAACGTGGTATTGCTGAGAGTGAGTTGGAGAGTGCAGCTGATAGAGTAAGAAGCTTGGGCAGATAGTAAAGAGATGTGCCTGAAATGCAGTTCAAAACTCAATGTAAATCAATGCTTTTGACATAATCCTGCAGATGTGACTGCATTGTGGAGGTGTGATCCTGTAAGAAGACATGCGGACGCTGCAGTCCAGAACAGTGGGCAAGCCTCGATAGAACATAGCCAAGGATCAATGCTGCACACAACACTGCTGTTCACATTTATAACATTCCAGTTAATGTGCCATATGGAGTATGAAGGACAGACACACAGGTGGACAGAAGCACAGCAGACAGATGCAATCCAACTTTTCAGTATACTATACCGCTCTTTGCAATACTAAGGATAAGAGCCCATAACAATGACGTTACTAGGATCAAGGGTCAATTCATGCAAGACCATAAAATGCTAGTTTTAAACAAGAGCTATGCAAGATTGACACAAGGAAGGATTGTACTCATCACTTCAACAAAATGCGCATAACCCTTTCTAGCCTTGCACTATGCAAGCATGACACTTCCATTGTTATCCTTATGTCATCTTTGCATATTTACTGCATGTCGCGCATTGTTATTGTCATTGTTATAGGTATGGATTTTTAGTTTTCTCAAGCACCACCAGGGGAATCTGGGGCAGACCCGCTTTGAAAACACTACCATCTAGTGTATCGATTTGTGTATTGCAGATAAGTCACTTTTTTAAAAAAAAAAAAACTATTTGTGAAAACTCTCCTTCAAGTGGTTATAGCTAAAACAAAAGAATTCCACACATTCCCTGTGTTCTGCACTGCTATTCAGACTCTGTCTTTTCCCAGTGGAATTCTGTTTTTCTATGTTCATGTATGTATGAGTTATTTGTTTATTATATATATATATATATATATATATATATATATATATATATATATATATATATATATATATATATATGGGGCCTTCTTATTCTTTATAAAAACATACACGAAATATTCTATAATACTGGCAATATTTAAATAGCTGTTTTACAATTACTATTTTAATATTATATTTTAAAACTTTACCTGGCTTTGAGCTGTCATCATTATTCCATTTATATCATGTGAACATGTGACCTTCCCTCTTTGAAGTGACGCAATGTCCCAGCGCACAGAATTCTCCACAATCTCAAAATAAGTTCCAAATCAGTGGGAGAGATTTAGAGAAAGGGGGTTTAAACTGTAGAACTAACCCAGTCAGAATGATTCCTAACACCCGTAACATCGTAAAGGAAACGTTTAAACACTATTAAAATGACTTCTGAAGTCACGTAGATTTTAACATTATTACAGATCCCCTTTTTTTATTTTGCTGAGAATGTTTTGGTTGTGATTGTCATGGTTAATGGGATATGCAGCTGTCTGGGTGGACCTTCAGACTGACTGCTCTCCCGTAGCTGTTCTGTGTGACGGGCCGCTGTCCGGTTACGTGACCTACTTACCACTATTATAATGTCCCGCAGCCAGGAGTCGCCGCTGAGTCGCAGAGGATTATGTGTACAGTGTTATGCGTAGTATTTATTTAAAAGACGACTACAGTTTAGTACGATAGGTATTGTTTCAAGGTTGGGATCCCAAACATGAACAAAGCGGGCCATCAACCCGAGTGGATCAGATTGAGGTCACAATAGGTCTTGCATGGAGCTGGACTCCCCAATCAAAATAATATCCTATTGATTACAAATATATAGAAGCATGCTTATATATGGGGTTACATGTGTATTTATTATGTATTTAATACTACGCTGTGTTTTCGTATTTGACGTGTACTGAGAGCTAAGCGTTTATGAATAATGTATTGCTGAGGTATACAGCTTTAAGGTAAAGGTTGACCTGTCACCGACTATAGACGAGGATCAGTTATTTTGTCTGGAACTCAGGAGGTCCCCGTGACAGCAACTATTTCAAATGAAACACTGTAAGATATGCTGCCTCCGGGTAGCTTTGCTTCGTTGATTGTGACTATACCATCGGAGTGAAGTTTGAACTCAGGCAGTCTTAATAAGGGACGAGACATCATTTTAAAACCTTAACACTCCTTAAGCGTCACTTTCAATTCCGATGTGTAATTACTTTGATTACCAGGAGGGGCAGCAAAGCCCCTATAAAAACTGTTTAATGATTTGGGGATTTAGGGTCCTTGTCTGTGTATTTTGATATTTCATAACCTGTTCAAATGAATATAAGAAAGGCTTTGCTGTCCCTCCTTTAAAGTAGAAATGTCGTTCTTCATTCTGTAGCAATCTGCACACGAGAAATCACTTTGGAACACAGTATTGCTGCATGTGATGTGCGCTACATGACAGCATACGTCCACCAGAGGGCACCATCGTCTGTCAGTTCCATTGAGATGCTCTATGGTTTACTCAGTGAGGATTTCGAAACCTGTTGACCTCAGTCAGAGCACATTGTCACGAATCATTTTACAAGAACTAACTAATGTATGAAATCCACACCATCCACTGGACATATCTCATCGGTTGTCGGGCCAAAAGGAGGAGCGAAGCCCAAGAGGTCACTTAAGCCCCTTTCGCACTGGCGTGATCTACCCGGGTCAGAACCTAACTAGACAGGACCCAATGTCATGTGGGTCAGGTACGTGATTTCACACTGCTTTTGATAAAGCAGGGTTGACCTGGATGACAGAAGCAAGTACACAATGTGCGTATCAATGCCCCGGAAGCAGCTTATTACTGACGTTTCCATCCAAACTTATCTGTATTGAACAGTTGGCCACATTTTTAATTAGAGCAAATGCTTCTACATCCCACCTGCAATCTGACTCATGCTGTCTGAATCAACAGCTGTCAAGCATTTTGTCTCACTTAACCTGGGTCAAACAGTGTCAACCCACATCCTGAGGTGAGCCACTGGGACCTGGGTTAACCCTGGTCTGACTCAGGTACTGGTTTCACACTACGCAGGATTTTGACCCCATTAGCCAGGACCTGGGTGAAAGGGGCTTTAGAGAAATAATGGATATATAATACAACTTTCACAGTGTTGAGAAAGTTGTTACAGCACCTTAACTATAATGTGTTGTGGTATCAGCATTGTCTCTTGAACAGTAAAGGCCTATACTCAACTTTGCAAGTGTACAAATCTTTATACACACTGGAATATCGGATCGACTAATACTGAGACCCATCAGTGCTCATCCTGTTCTCAGTAGCTGATTGATCTCAACACTTTGTCAAGTCTGCTCTTAAGGTTGATTCAGCATAGTGAAATATTAGTGAAATATAGCTTCCAAGACATTGAAAAGACTTCTAGTCGAAACGTTGTCATTGAATTTCAGTTTGTTTTAGTGTTTCTATTGAGTGTTTAATAGTTATGGATGATCTAAAATGAGGTGTAGTGTTCTATACACAGGGTGCCATGTGTACACAGCACGTAGAGAAATTTCCACAAATCCATAACTGATCGACGGATTTCTCTTGAAGTGATTTATAACATCTAATTGTTTTGCCAAAACTTTTATTTTTTCATGCCAATAAAACATATTGACATGAATTGAGAGGGAGAGAGGGCAGGTGGAGGACGAAGCAAGGGCGAGAGAGGCCTTCTGCGCCCTTACCAGAGGAAACAATGGAGTCAGTGACATGGCTGTAGACAGGGGGCTGGTCTCAAAAGCCTCTCCATTCACTCCGGCTCCCCAGGCCCTGTGAGTAAACTCACCCCAACATCAGGGCACTTTCCCAGCAAAGCAGCAGCAGAAAGGCTGTGAAAGATCAGCCTAGGATCCAATAACTTTACACAGCAGGGTCAGGGGTCACGCACTCAGGGCAATGGCTGAGACACGCTGGTTTGAGCAGAGAGAACAGGCCCGTTTTCAGCATTTATTTAGAAATGATTTCCCCTGGACAGCCAGGCTGTGAGGTGCACACTCCCATGCCTGGTGGGAGGTCCACCCCCCCCCCCCCTACCCCTTGTGGGTTACAGATGTGCTGGACTGAAGAGACACAAAGAGAGCATGGGACTGGGAAACCTGTCCCCAACACAATTAAGTCAGACAACAGTATGCGTCCAGCTACTAAGCTCGGATGTGAACCCAGGACCCTCAACACAACATCACCCAGAATTTAAAATCACTGAGTCAGAATTCTTTGGAGAACTTTAAGAAGCATGTGACGTAAATATGACATCACCTTGAGCAACATTTTGTTGAACTGTTCCCTTGTAAATGTCTTTTAGTTTGCGTGGTAACCCCATATTTTTCCATGGTTATACTGTGCATAGTTAACCATGGTTTGTCATGTTTTTGAATATGTGTTAGCATGCTGTACCTCTCTACACTTTCTCACACATCGCTATGCTTGTACTTGGGGAGTTTGTATAAGGGGGAGGACGCATTTAGAAGTTGAGTACAGTAAGAGGGTATGGAATTATTTTTCACACAGATAGGGTAGGTGTATGAAATGGCTTGCCAAGCCATGTTGGTGCTGCTAACCAATCAGGATCCTTTAATAGCCAACACATGTCTAGAACTTAATTAATATCGAACTGGAAGAAAATATTCTATTTAAACTGCTTACATTGAAGACTCTAATAAGTTGCCTTTGAACTTGCTCAAGTTATAATAACCCTTATAAAATATTTCACATTGTAAAGGCATAGAAAAGTTTAATAAAGCATAGTGAAAGCATACCAAAGTATAGGTAAGCACTGTCAATGTCAATAGGATCGGTCTCTTAAGCACTATGTCTTTATCATGGAACGATTTTTTTTCCTTTGAGGAAAACTTCAAGCAGACAAGCATGAATGCCTTCATCAGTGCTGACATTAGATGACACAGCTATCTACTTGGCTTACAGTTTTAACTCAGTATTGAAGTTATATCGTCAGAGAAAGAATCTGACAGTTATAATCTCAGAAACAAAATATATAATGTACTATAATTGGAATAGAAGAAAGAAACATCAATGTTTTGTCTTTCTGCCTTTCTTGTGTCATTTTGTATTGAGGCTTGAGGATTTGGATGATTCCTCATCTAGATGTTGTGAACAGAGCCGTGGCTGTGCCCCTGCATCCCTCTCGTCTGTCTGTCTGTCAGTCCAGTGCTGCTGGAATCAGGTCAGCCACCCCAGGATCCTCTCACCCCAGGGTACAGACTCCTCTCAGCTTTTGCTTGTCTCTGAATGGGGTTGCTGGGCAACTCAGGGACCCTAGTGAAGGAATGCTCTTTTTGTTTTAAGTCAAACAAACCAGGGGAAAGCCGGAGAGAGTCAGGAGAGAAGGCAATTAAAGAGCCAGAGGATTCCACAGGTTTATAAACTCCCTGTGCTGTGGAAAGCAGTTTGTGTCACCACAGACCAACTTAATAAAATAATGGTTTAGTGTGAGGGGTCTGTTGAACTTGAATACTGCAAAACAGGTGTAACATCTGAATGGCAAATGAAGTGGAAAACAAGTAAAAACTTTAAGCAACATTTCTAGATCATAACCTTATTTTCAGTTTTTGATTTAAAATACAATTTTATTACACATTATATATATATATTTTTATTTTTTTTAATATGGAACAGCAGTACTGCTGTACCATGACTAAGGTAAACTTTTTCTTGATGGAATCTGGAATCACACAAAGTCTCTAAAAAGTCTTACAAACTTAAACATGAATCAGCCCCCCTGGCAGTTTAATTCATACTACTGACTTCATTTGAGTGCTTTACTGTTTTGTCTGTGCCCCCACTTATATATCACATGGATTCTATTCTGAGTACCCATAGGAAAGCAGCAGAAGGCTCAGGAGAGGCGAGAGTGAAGGGGTTTTATCGTGCACGTCAGCTTTAACGTGAGTATGCTGTTACTGGGATTAATGTTCTTCTAAAACAGCCACAAAGCACAAGGAAAGTAAAATCAAACAGAACAATATGGATGGAGTGATTTTCTACCTGCCCTAAAACAACCAAAGGGCCTAACCCAAAGTGTCTCTTTATAATATATCATTTTCAGACGGTATGCATGGTAGAAGGTAGTTGTCCTTTGTCTTTGATTTGCCACAAAATCAATGAGGTTGTAATGTTAGATTTTTTCAGCTCTGCCTATTGTGCAGAACAGGAGCCAATGCAGTTACAAGGGCACACACTCACACAAGACGTGCATGCGATGTCACGTCATGTGAACCACTGTGAGAACTGTGTACAGATTTCAGCAGCGCTCACAGAAAAGCAGACTGGTCTCTGTGACTTGGCTACAGTTTGCTATTTTGACCTAATGCATGATTTCAAGAACATGTATCATTGCTTGTTTGCAAATTGCAGGTGTGAGAAACAACAAGTGACATATTGGCACAGTATAACAGTGCTCCACTGAGAAAGCGTATTACTGATTAGTCTTCTGCCTGCGAGTGTTAGTTAACGCTGCACAGAGGAGTCTGTAACTGCTTTTGATTGCTTATCCACTACTTGTGCAATAATCCCTGAAGTAATTTTACATTTCTACACATATACAAGTTTAGCTGAGGATCGAACCCCAGACTTCAGTTCTATCATTAGAAGGTCTTTCACACCTTATAAAAACATTTTGAAGCAACATTTATTTTTTCAATAAACTTTTTTTTTTTTTTTATTAGAAAAACAACATTCAAAACATATTTAAAAAGATACTTTTGCTGAGCTTAATGGCAGAAAACCTGTGAACGACAAGTCATAAATCCCGATCTAAACTATAGTTTGCGTCAACTATGTTACAAACAGACAAGTAACAATTTGACAAAGTGTTCAAGCTGTTTAAATTTAAAAACAAACATTTCTAGACATAAACCATGTCCCTGAATGCAGTTCTTGAAACATACAATAATTGTTGTCAAAGACCTTACTTTTTACTTTAAATAATACTGTAGAATCTACAAACTGCACCATGAAGCACTCTACATTTGTATAGAACTGGGTTAGATATCAGCATCATTTCCACAAAATATTTGGGATCATTCTCTTCCCTTTCGTCAATCAACAAAGCAAGTTATGTCATTACAAAATATAAAATAAGATATTGTGGAGCAATATATTTGCAAGTAATATAGCTGACATCACAGTGACAGACTCGATTGGACAATCAGGGCAATGGCTATTTTGTACATTTTTAACACGTGTTCACATATGTAAAGGTGTCATAGTCACAAATGTCATTGTGATACAACCGTTAGACACCTTTTGCCTTCAGATGGGTTGCAGTAAACAGAATTTTGACATATTGTTTCAAGCTGAGCTAAGACTTTTCCAACTGCTATACAACAAAGACACTACAGAATATTTGTGTGTGTTTTGAATTTGTGAATTGTAATCTTTTCACAGCTTATTATTTTGAACATGTCCATCACAATTGGGAGGAGCTGTACTTTAATCTGATGTCTTCTTATCAGTGTTGATGTAGAACAAGAACTTTACAATGTTAACAATGCACGCAGCAGCATTGCACACACCCAAACAGAAAACCTACCATTTCAAACTTATCAAAGTGGAACAGCTTAATTACATTTTTCCATGCAATGTGATTTTCCATAGTGTATATTTACACAGCTATTTTGGCCCCTATTTCTTTGGAGATCGCTACATGGCGGGCAGTCACAGACTGTGGAGGTGGAATCATACATATATTTTGTATTTAGACCACAAGCGTGGGTACATCTAACGTGGTATACATTTTAATAATATGCTTAATGGAGACTAGTTTCAAATGTGACATATGTCACGCACTGTTGCAAGTTTAAATGCCCCCCATAGAAAGTCTGGAGCCGCCACTGAACCGAACCTTGAAGGTTCTGGTTGAGGGACCTCATCTGAACTCTCGAAGGTGGACCCTACTTTCAAATTCAATGAACAAATTGAACAATTGCATATGTAAGAAAAAAATTGCAACAACTGGTACATTTTTATTTAAAAAGTTAGCAATGTTACCTTCAGTCAACTATGTCAACACGTAACAGAGTTGCCAGTAACAGTAAAATGTGTCCTTTATGTTCCATGAGGTCAACTGAACGGGAGCACATGGTAAAGTTTTCTGATTTACTTCATCTAACATGGTTTACACTTATAAAGTACCCTATGTGCCCCAAGACAAGTTAGCTTTAAAAGATATCTGAACAATTTAAAACAGGATTAATTTATCTGACTTTTTACTCTGGTCCCACCACAGTTGGATACACAATGGAATGCTGTATCTTCTTTCTTGATGATGAGGTCACTTGCTGAAGATCATGTGATATGTGGGATAATCCATTCTTTTGCAGAAAGAGTTCTCCTCAGTAACAGGACTGACAGTGGATTTAGGGACATTATTAAATATCTTAATTTATATTAAGAAATATTTATTGATTGTGTAAAGGTATAGTTGAGAAACAGTGTTTTCTATTATAATGGTAAAATGTTATTAATTTATTAGGATTTAGTGTTAAGGACTTAGTTAACAGATGAATAGGGACATTGCTAAATGCAGCATTTTGCTTAAAAAAATAAGCATAATTTTCATGTTAAATGCTTTATAGTGTATTGTTTACAAAGCATATGAATATGAATTACATAATACTTAATTATGCATCAATTAGTTTGAGTAAAATCAGTTGCTTTATCCAAAATATGGCCTCGGAATGCAAAAGGCACTCTAATGGTAGAATGAGCGACTGCACTATAGGAACTAGGCTTCACATTCATAGCTGACAGAGCCTGTTCTGTACTGCTTATCTCAGTTTGCTGTCACTGAGAGTTCAATACACAATATACATCAACGGATTCATCCAACAGGAATGGTGGTGTTTTACATAAAGGGGCGCTTTGTTGAGTCTGTGTCGAGCTGCTTTCACCTCAACTCAGGAGAGGCTCTTCAGTTCCAGTTGCCTGCCACAGATATTTTAACGTAGGGTCAGATCAGCTGCAGTGTTTTGTTTTTTTTATCAAAGAGCCAACGCCATCTAGTGATCTGTCACTTTGGCGCAAGCTTTCTTCTTACTCATTTTTTATTACACTGCTATGCACTAGAAGAGAATGCTGGCAATTATTAATATAAAGCTACTTTGGCTGGTCAAGCCTACATTACATATATCTATGATAGGCAACTACAGCTAGCTAAATAGCTGCTACTGAATTCAGGTGAAAGCACTTTAACACAGACTTATAAATTGCAATAAGAACCACATAGAATATTTTGATTGGCTGAGCTGGGGACAGTACCTCACTTCCTATGGGAATGTTCTAGGGTTGGAGGGAAGGAGGGGGAGGGATCCTAGGACTGCTGTCAGCAATACATCCAAAATTTCCAATTGTTTTAGTTCATCAGCAGGCAGGATGGAAATCAATACTTACATTGCGTTTATGGCACAATTGTGTAATGGTCATGGAAACAGTTAGTGGGTAAAATATCAGGATTGTTGGCCAACCAATCCCAGAGTTCTTTTCACTCCAGTGACATTTGGAAACGAGACACGTTATGATGTCTTGAACCGATTCTTGAATTGATCAGTCAGTCTATCGGGAATTCCATCTCGTTCACTAACAGATCTTTGCAGAGACATTCACTCAACAGTTGCTACAGTAACAACTTGAATATGCATCATAAAATAAACTGTAATGCTCCCCATCATAAAACTCTGTGTTTTATATGTATGCATGCAATATACAATGTTCTTCTTATTTACCCATGTTTCAGTTGTACAGTTTTATAGTCTCTCCTCCTGCTTTTTTCACACCTTGAAGGTTTTATTCCTAATGTAACCCCCTCCTTTGGGATTACCATGTTACTCTGCAGCCTCACTGAATGAAATGTAGTGTCGATTGATATGTGTTTAACATTAATTGCTTATAGAATGTCATCACAATCCTTCCGTAAATCTGCTGTTGGCTACATGGGGCTGAAATGTACAGTTTTGACACATGCATGTATTTTGAAACATAACATCTGGTCTACACTTGGTTAAAGAAAGTCCTTAGTTTCTATGTCCTATTTTCAAGAAGCCTGGCACTTCCTGGGTTTTCACCTCTTGGCTGTCTAATGACAACTCAGTTTGGATCAACAGAACCACTGATTGCAAACGCCACACTAGATCAAAAAGGAAATGTACAATAGCTAGAACACAAGGAAATAGGGAGGCAGGCAAGGTGACACATAAGAGGTGTCCTGTCATCTTCACAATGAAGAGCCCAGCAGAAAGCATACACAGCAACCCACATACACATTGCAATGTCCACATGCAGTCAGAATTCACAGTGCATCACAAGCTACTGTTTAAGTGAAAATCTGAATTTACAAGCAATAGCAGTTCATGAAACACGAAAACAATAAAATACTTTTTGTGCTATACTCTTGGGTATAGGGATAGGGATGAACTGATTAAAAACTTTGAGCTGCTTATCATAGTTAAGACATTGCTAATTCAATTGATATTCATTTGCAGTTGAGACTCCACCTAGCAGTTAGCATTCATAATTCAATTGTCTGGAGCCATTCATAAAACCTTAACAAATGCTGCATAACTCTATAATTCTTCATAATGTTTCACAAGTTGTGTTACTACAATTCTGCAAAAGTATATTATTTCATAGATCTCCAGAATGCCAGTAGAGTTGAGGTTGATAGCTATTAGCCAGACACATAAACACAAGGTGGTAAATGTTCAACTCCAGTATTTCTGGTTTGTAATACATGTTCTAGAAGCATGCTATGAATGCTATGCATGTGGGTTTTCACATTGGTTCTGATGCTGGATTATGTACACAGTTAGACAGTGTTATCAAGCCTTTATCAATGTGTTAGAAATGCCTCATTGTGTTCACTTCAAATAAATTGCTAACAGTTGACTTTCTCAGAGCTGAAAACTAGTAACTGACTACTGTGGAATTGGTGACTGTGGTTTCTTTGACAAATCCACAGTTTTCCCACCAATCCACTTTTCTCTGTGTTCTCTTTGACTAATGCACAGTTCTCAGTTGAATTGGAAAGTTTATTAAGATCAAAGGATAGTGTCACGTTTTAAAGCAGGGAAAAGCACAACAACATTGATTAACCTTCTCTTCTCACACTCCTTCCCAGGCATCGCTCCTCGAAAGGAGAAGTGAGAAACCCTGAGCTGACATTGTGGGACGACGTTTCTTTAAGAAGTCACCTCCTAGCCTGCAGCTGTGCCTGTAAACGCTGTGGAAGATCCATTACCTGAACACAATGGGCATTGTTACATTATTGTTACGCAAGACAAGACCACAAATAAATCCTGTTAAAACACTGCTTGAGCTGCAGGAAGGGTGAAAAATCGGAAATATTTTTTAAACAAATAGTCCCTTTTATAGAGAAGTAAAAACAATGACAAAAAACTATTACAGCTAAATAATTTTCTGACAAACTTGCTATTGGCAATTTCTAATTGGTTCCTACTAGTTAATTCCAAGCTTGACAGTTTTTTCACACCAGTGCAGATGGGACATTACAAAAAAAAATGACACCTCCCTTGCTTCATTTTTAAATGCTTGATATCTTTTAATATTTTTAAACTTTGCAACTAGTTTTATAACTTCCACCTGTAAAATGGGTGTCTGATCTGCATCCATTTCACAAGGCATTCAGGGTGCAGCCTGGAATAGTAACGTATTTGAAATGTGACTAAATATTATAAATCTATTTCAATAATAAATAACAATAAGAGCATAAGAAACGTTTCGGAATGAGAAGAGGCTATTCGGCCCTTCAAGGCTCATAACTTGTTAACTTGTTAGGACCCTGTCGCCTCTGTTAGTGGGATCTAGTTTAATAGAACAGACTCTGGACGTTAAGTTCACAGGGTTTGAGATTCTGTATATATATATCTATATACTCTATATATATAACTCTATATATATATATATATAGTATATATCATATTATATATATATATATATATCAATAAAATGTATAGAAAAAGGCTAAAGTACATACACTCCATTAAACTTAGCAGTCTAGATATTTGTGCATCATTGCATATGGATTGAATTAGCATTATGTTTTTGCATGTGTAATTGAAATGTATGTAGACACAGGTCAATGGTAATATGACTGGGGTTTGCTCATCCACTTGGAGCTCGTCTAAATGTCCACCCCAATTTGTTTTTGGTGAATAATTATAATTATAGCATAGCAAAGACTAGTATGTATTTATTCTAGAATAGCTAGAACTACTGTAAAAAGACTGACATATAATTGTAGTCAATAGTTTACATACCCCAATGGAAATTTATAATTTCTAGAAATTTCTTGAAAACAAAGAATTTTAGGAAAAATCTTCTGTAGCAAAAGATTTGCTTTTGTGGATGAGGAAAAAAGTTACAAGAAATAGATGTCTACAATTATTTATTTCAGCATTTTTTCTTGCAAAACTCCAAAAATGCTAATTCAAAAGTATTCATACCCTTTCATGCTATGATAGTATTGTCTACAAGGTGCTAAAATTCAATATGAAAATGCAAAACCTAATTCTAGAAAAGGCTAGAAAATGCTAGATTGTAGGTGAACATTCTTAGAGAGTATAAAAGGGTTAGGCATAGGATGATAGCTGTCATAACCAATAAGTCAATATGGGAAAAAGTAAAGAGCTATCTGAAGTCCTTAGGCAGAACATTATTTATTGTCATAAAACTGGAAAAGGATACAAGAAGATTTCCAAGCATTTGAGTATCCCAATTTCAACGTATGTTTCTATTATCAAGAAGTACAAGACTCATGGTACTGTCACAACGTTCCCTTGGTCTGGAAGAAAGAAGGTTCTTTCACCAAGAACAAGTAGAAGATAGGTTAACAACAATCCGAGATTGACTGCCGAAGATATTCAAAGAGAACTGGCTGCAAGTGAGACTGGGGTTTCCATTTCAACCATAGATCGAGTATTGCATGGTGAAGGTCTCAATGGTCGCAGGCCAAGGAGAAAGCCACTCTTAGGAAAATGTCACAAAGAACGGCATTTGAATGATGGATATGAGTTCTGGTCAAAGGTTTTGTGGAGTGATGAAACAAAGATCAAGCTATTTGGTCAGGCTGATAGTCGTTTTGTTTGGAGAAAGTCTTGTGAGGCGTACAAGAAAAGAACACCATGCCTACTGTCAAGCATGGAAGTGTTAGTATCCTTCTGTGGGACTGTTTTCCTTTAACAGCACAGGACATTTAGATCCAGTACATGGTCAAATGGATTCCACAGCATACCAAAAGATATTGGCCAATCAACTGAAACCTTCCACTACAGATCTTTGTTTAGAGTGCAACTGGACATTCCAACACGACAACAATCCAAAGCACACATCAAAATCTACTTCAGAATGCTTAAAGAAGAATAAAATAAAGGTTCTGGAATGACCTAGTCATAGTCCCGATCTAAATCCGATTGAGAATCTTTGGTATGAGGCTGTGCACAAGAGGTCCTCGGAATATGAATGAACTGGAACACTTTTGCATTGAAGAATGGTCCGAAATCACAAAAGAATCATGCCAAAAGCTCACTGGCAAATATCCTAATCGTTTAAAAGAGGTTACTGTTGCTAAAGGTGCCTCAACTACCTATTAATTAAATTTTCTTTGTCAGGGTGTAAATACTTCTGAATTAACATTTTTGGAGTTTAGCAAAAAAAATGCTGAAATAAATCATTGTAGACATCTATGTCTTGTAACTTTTTTTCTTTTTGTAACTTTTGCTACAGAAGATTTTCCCTATAATTATGGTTTTAGAGAAATTTCTAGAAATTGATAACCATGGATAGGATGCTCTTAAAATAAAGTATTCTGAATCTTTTTACTCACACCTTATTCAAAGACTATAATTAACAAAACATTCCTCACTGAGGCACGTTTAACCAGAAAAAAGAAAAAGAAAACACAATGTTAACAAGCTTCAAAATAAAAATGTTAACAAGTTAAATTAGGAACTCCAGGATTCACCACTTCTTGCTAGTACATTAGCAGTTTAACTGACGCTTCACATAAAAATGGTGCGAAACTGTAAATATGACCCTATAGTGAACGTTTACAAAACAAAAAAATGGTTCAAATATTAACCCTCCTCTCCTATTTCAAAACACTACAGTTTGAAATCAATTCTAATAAACGTATGGGTTAAATTTGACTGGAGCCCATGTCATGCTATAATAAATCCGCATCGGTTGCTTCTGAGCTCCATAGTCTATCTAATGCATGTCTCACTAAATTATTTTGACACGACGGTGAATAAGCGGCAGTGGGCTGCCCCTGGAAGGGATCGACGCGCATGGGAAGCGGGTGGTGGGAAGTTATTTCCCGCAAAAGAAAGGTTAAAGTCACTCCCTTTTTTGGAGAAGCTCAGAGTAAAACCAGTGAGGTATAGCTTAAGTAGGAGAGGCCGGGCGATGGCACTGGCGATGTAAAAACGATTTATTACAAAAGGGTTGCGCGGAGTAAAAGAAGAGCTCATTCCAGGGTTAGCGATATTTATACGACTCACATATGACATATTATTCCACCGTTTTATTAAATTAATCAGGACTAATAGTTAGCGCGGCTTGCGTAATGCATGGTTGGTTAAATTCGCCCTCCTGAATCAGAGCGGTTTAAGACAAGCGAACAGTCCATAAGATCTAGTGTAAAAGGTTAAGCTGAGAGTCATATTGATCAAACTATTTGTACAATTGTGAACATTGCAAAACATTAATGTCGTTACAATATTGCTGTGCAAGAAAGAGACATTTTAAACAATGTGGGCCTACCGGTAACTGCATTAGGGGATTGTACGATGGAGCGTTTCAAGACTAATGCACCAGGGTGCCAGTATAGACCCGTTTTGTGTGTGTGTGTGTGTGTGTGTGTGTGTGTGTGTGTGTGTGTGTGTGTGTGTGTGTGTGTCATCATTCGTGTAGTTATGAAGGGCGTATCAGTGATAGCACATTCTGTGAACCAGTGTTTATTTATTTACCTGCTTCTATTTATTACAAAAAAAGCCTACTCGATTGCATTAACAGCTAATAAACAGTTTTTTGTTTTTTTTTTTTTTTTTTTTTTTTTTTTTTAATATGCTGCCTATTGTAAATATGAGAGAATCGCTGAATTATACAATGAGATTGTGTACAGCAAAGTGCAATCAGTTATTGTTATATAGAACAATTTATAGGCAAGCAAAGTGTCTCGTTACAATGAAACGCACAACTACAATGTGAATGTGGATTTCTAATTTTTGACACGGCCACAGATCTACATTTTGATTTTTTTTTTTTTTTTTTTTTTTTATTATTATTATTAATGATGTAATGATGGCTGACATGTACAGTTAGACATACATCATGTAAGGCAAATCCGAAGAACCAACGTCTTGGTTGCAGGTGATTTTTATATTGAACGTTAATTTCTTGCAATTAAAGAAAACTTCAAAACAAATACACACACACACACACACACACACACACACACATATATATATATATATATATATATATATATATATATATATATATATATATATATATATAAATTATCAGAGTATATCGCAGACGTTGTGAACACTTGAAGTAATCGTACCCATTAAAACAGAAACAGCTGGAGAGTACAGAGCTGTAAATAACAGATAGGATAAGCTTCAGTGTAACCTGTCTGTTGTTGTTGTTGTTATTATTATTATTATTATTATTATTATTATTATTATTATTATTATTATTATTAGCACTAGTTCGTTTGCCAGTGTTTGGAATAGGGCTACAGTAACTGTTGTTTAAAACGCAATTTAAACATATTTATGTCTGGTGAGTGATTTTATTATCAGTGCGATAAGGCAGCGCCACATCTATTAAAGTATGTCGCGGCCATACACTTCGATTGACTTCAAGGCGGTACATTGTTACTGTAAACATATATAACCAACAGCAGCAATGCGTTAACATGGTCACACTTAAAAAAAATAAAAATAAAACAACCATCCTATTAGCACTGTTTTGTTTGTTTTAGTTACTTCTGGCCATATAATTGGAATAGAGCAACACTGCTCAATGTATATTAGTAAGTCGTGATTTACTATTAAAAATATAACTGCCAAACCGCAATATGATACATCAAATGCAGCCATTTCTCTGCGCCGTGAAATGAGTTACACAATACATTGCATGCATCTATTTGCTATTAAGAGTGTGTGTCTGTGTACATAAACTATCTTTCAGCTATACCGGCATCTTAAAACACCGAAATGGTGGCAAAGCCCCCCTGAGACTGAAACTTGTCAGGTGTAACGTGAAAGGGAAAACAGGAGCCGTGTGCGGAATAGGTCAATAATAGCAGAACAAAAAATATGACCATCTTTTAATCAAATATAAACAGCTCGTATTTGCTATTGAATGATAAGAGTTCATGTAAAGGTCAAGTAGCTTTTTTAAGTGCACTGTTTTCAAAGAATATAACAAAAATACATGACGCGTATGTGCATAATGAGGAGAAATAAGAGCGCTGTGTCTCCAAGAAGTGCCTGGTTACAGCAGCACAAGTTCTGAAAAGAAAGAAAGAAAACAAGACTCATGTAGTTTTTACAAGACGTTTACCGTGAAATAAACAGTATGTGAATTGTGTGTGCGCGGAGAGAAGGCAAAAAAGGAGTGTTGCACCTTTAAGAAGCGGTTTGCAGCTGCTGGCTGTGCTGCTATAGAGACAGTGGAGATTCATTACTACTTCTAAAGCACAATGGACATTTATCACCCCGTGGTGTTATTCAAATTCAGTACCAATTGAAGACCATCCCCAATCCCTTTCTCCGTCCTTCTCAGAGACGCACTTATTGTTCGGGCGAGTGAAGAAAACCCCCTGTGGAAGCGAGTGGCCGTTCAGAGCTTTTTCAAAATAGGCGTCCCATCAACTAACAGCAGCCTCCGCGACGCAAGATCGCAATCTTTCCACTATATCCCTTGTACGCGTATCTTTTCCGAGCTTGCTTTGTGGAATCACCGGGGCGAGGATATGTATTACCAGGGTGGAGAAATGGAGAGAGAAATCAATAGATAAAAATACAAATATGGAAGACGAGGAGATCAACGTGTCATCTCAGTCTTGTTTTTCAGCTTTCTATTCACCCTACAAAATTCTCTTAGACTACAGTGATTAATGTTGAAATAATGCAGCCGCGGGTGTTTGTGTACTATACGTCTGGTTCCACCTTCTCTTCTCAGTATTGAATGCTTGTGTGGAAACAGAAGCCTATTTATGTACAGGTGCTGAAATGGCGAAACGCATTCTAACGAATTTGTTGGAGAAATCCAAGATTACGTGGTTTCGGTAATCGCGTGTTTGCAAAGCAGTATTGATGCACCGGTATTGATGGAGATTTAGAAGTATATTTCTAGCGCTGAAATAATTCAAATAGTTTCATAAGTTGTTTATATATTAATATGAAAAGGGCAAGATGATTTTGTGAAATTCTTGAAATTAGATTTTTTTTTTTTTTAAGAATAGGTTATTGTGTATTTATTTATTAAGAAAAATATAATTGTAACGAGACTAATATGCAGGCATGCACGATCGGATTCGGGGAGCACATACCAAATATGAATGAAAAGATTTTAGCAGTAAAAATGCAACTTTTAAAAATGAATAAGTATCAGTAAGAAGTTATTGGTTTCTAGCTCGCTATATCTCAGCTGTATACATATTAGAAACGCGCATCTGTGTTAATAAGTCACGTCTCTTTAACATGGGGGATTGGGCGATGATGCGTCCTCTGCAATTGATAACGATTCATACTGTTTACATCACTCATATGTTAGTGATAGTTTACAAATTTGCATACGGCAGACAGTTCGTTATAGTTTAATTTCGCAATTGTCTTTTTTAAAGACCAATAGTGGGTGCAATTTGGAAAACTAAAAGAAAAGATGACAGAGTTGTAAAACATTAGAGTGGGCATTAGTGATTATTCTGTTTAAATGCATGATCGACATGTTTTGTTGGTTTTATTTATTTTTACAAAGAGTGTGTGTGTGTGTACAAAGTGTGTGTATATATATATATATATATATATATATATAATATATATATATATATCTATATATATCTATGTGTGTGTGTGTGTGTGTGTGTGTGTGTGTGTGTGTGTGTGTGTGTTTAGTTGCTTTGCAGCTTTTCAGTTTTTTAAAGCTATTCCACCACATGCAGATTGCATTTGAAGTTGTTGATGTTTAGTGTGATTTCGAAAATATTTGAAAAGCACAGTTTCTGTTCTTGTGGAGAGATTCGTGATTTATGCTGCTTAGAAGCCTAGCCGCTGATTGTCCAAACGCAATTCTTGTGCATTTTTAAATGATAATCCAAGAATTGTGGCTGGACATCTGTTGCTAGAGTTTCACATTCATCGTGTATTTTTTTTTAAAAAAAAATTTACGTTTCAATAAGAAATACATGTTTTTTTTTAATCTGTTTTTCTCAAATGCGCAACAGAGGTGGTCATAAATTTTTGCTGTCAGTTCGAGACAGGGAGAAAGCAACAATGATCAAATGCAACAATATTCAATATTATTACACATATCATCGTACTAAATACCCAAGCTTTTATCGGTAATTATGTGTTTTGAAGAAGACAAGAAAATCTGCCCATCTATACTTTTTACACAAATACTTTATGAAGTGTAATTACTGAGCTTTATGTAATCAAATATTTATATATTTAATATACCTTTTTGGTTTCATAAACAATAGATTTTGTTTATTTTTTACTACACGTCGATCCCCTTTTTTTAACTTGGATGTAACTGTAGGTTTAAAATATGCTTTAATACTTAAATATATATATTGCTCTTAAAAAACACACACACACATATCTATCTACATCTATATCTATATATCACTTTGGATATAATTATTGTTTTTTTTTTTAATGGAAAATCTTTTTTTTTTTTTTTTAATTACTCAGTTTACATTTAGTAAAATGCATGGCTTTAAACGGTTTCCATAATGTAATGTGAACTATTTGGAATTCACTTATTTGAACTGGAGATGGAAAAATACCAAACTATACAAACTCAAAAGCAAATCACTTTTACTGAGGGAGGCCAATAAAGCGCAGCGTGTTTTGGCACACGAGAAAGGATCTTTATCGATTCACTTCCATTTGAAAATGCAATATTCTCTGGGTTATAGTAAGCCTTGGATAAACTGGAGGTTTCATAAAAGAGAAGAACAAGGTGTTTTCAACAAGTGTTTGTTTGGTAGGCTCTTCTCGCTGCGGAGCAGTTCGACTGAAATCAAGTTTGTTTGTCAAGTCAGGTCAATTGTAATTTAGTTTGCCATGTTTGAACAAAGCCTATAGCATGATGTGTTTTGTTTGTGGTGTGTACCATTATATTCAATATGTGTTGCGTTGTTAATAGTTTAATAAAGCATTTTAAGGTGTTGCTAATATATAATACAAACTATTTCAATGCTGTTTCTTAAGGTACGGTTGCAGTGAAATTCAGTTTGAGGTAAACAATGCAATAGTATGGAAAAAATAAACATAACGAATACAGAAACTTGGGTAGATAGATTTTTTTTCAGTGCGTTGGCTAGTCCTGTCCTCGATGGTTTACTTGTAAATTATGTTGTACACAAAAAAAAAAAAAACTGATTGGATTGTGTTGTTATCTTTTTCAATGGTTTTAATAAAACTGATAATAGCAACCTTTTGTCAGCCTCTGTAATGCTTGCATTCTGAAGAGCTGGTTTTAAAATTCGGAAGAAGTAGTGGGCGGTTCAGTAAATCTGCGAAGTGGCCTGTGCTGGGGACGTTACTTTGTTAACGAATGCTTGGGGACCAATAGCTTATTCAGCCACGTGGTCCCTAAAATGGTGGCTTACATACGTTTTTGATGGCCACTGGCTACCACAGTTTTTTTTTTAACAAATAGAGATAATAAAATGTTTAGTATACTTGTATCTGCTTTCTTTTGTTAGTTTTTTTTATATAAATTAACTGGGACACTAAATGCACGTGTTACACGTTTCTGCGTTCTTCTGAATACGCAACATTAACACAGAATGTTTTATGATATATAAGTCATGCATGTCAAGTGTGTATTTATTCCCCTCGTCTCCCCCTCGGTTCTAACACAATGCAGTGTAATATATCCAAAGAAACCAGTCAGCCGTTGCCAGTGACATTTGCAGATCTAAACCATTCCTTCGGTAGAATATCAATACGAAAACAAACATGCTGCGTTGTGGGAACCCTAGTTATGTTTTGGGTGTAATAATTATTCGATAGGATGCTATGTATAGCCGATTTGATATGGTTAACGCAGCTTCTTTTTCACGGATAAACGCTTTGTGGTCTTGCACCACTCAACTGAAAGCGCCGCAAAATGGAGTCAAATATTACAACAAGAACCGGAAACTGAATTATTATGTAAACGAAATGCAAAAATAGAACATGCGTTCTGATAACACGCAGTTCAGCATTACATGTAATCTACCTTGAAGAGACACACATTTGTCTATTATATAAATAAAAATCTACTTTATTGGCGACACAAAAATGCGTTTGTAGGCATCAGCATTCTTTCCGCGCAGCACATGCAAAAAAAGACGATTTGGTGTATAGGCAATTGTGCATTAATATTCGATAGGCGCTCCCCCAGTGTATGTATTCGATATAGCCTGTGCGCAGGTAAGGCCCGTGTCGATTGAAGTCTGCTCGGCAGCCATTACTGGGAAGATCGAAAAGGATTTGAAAACGCCCACGGTTTGAGGTACAGTGTAACGTGTACAGTATTTCAGCCGTCCTGTATTTGTTAGCCTATGCATTCTCTGCAAGTTTTTAGCCTTGTACTGTATTATTTATATTAAAACCATGAATTCACTGGAAAAATAGGCTACTCAGGTATTAGTAGGCTACTTCATATAATAACACCCACAAACACTGCCAGCTGTCTTGTTGGTCGGATCTTGCCTGAGCGTTAATGCACATGCAATATAAACACGGGATTTATTAAAGAAATTGCTAGTTTTTTGGACTCTCTTGCTCCTAAAACTTTATGAAGCAGAAGGTGTGAAATGTAACACATTGTGCATGTGACTCCAAACAGATAAATTCCTTTAATACATTATGCTCTAAGTATATATACATATACTGTGTCAATGCTCCAAAATCAGGTCAAGCACTGAAATGCTGATCCAGTTTTGGTAAATCAGCTTTGCCCTCTAGTTTTTGGCACGCAGCCAGCGTGTTCCCTTCATTAATTAATGCAGCCCATTTTGTGGCGCAGGCACCCGTTGCTGGATGTAACATCACTCTGCAGAACAAAATTAGCCACTATGTAATCATCTATTTGTATTTATTAAGGCCTCTGCATTAATTATGCACCACATAACAGGAAATAGTCACTATCAGATCAGTTAAAATTAGGTTTTTTTTTTTTTTTTTTTTTTTTTTTTTTTTTTTTAACTAAACGTCTCAGAAAAAAATAAGTACCACGTGCAATGCAAACGCGACCTAGCCACACACCACACATAGTCTACTCTGTACACACTATAGGCTTTAGGCTTCTGGCAGGTAGACACTAGTTGTGCAGTTAGAATTGTTATAATCTTTTCATAATTCAACATTCGATTATAAACACATTTTAGTATTAAAATATCGCAAATAATATTTATATTGTAGCAGTTTGTGTTTTTGAGCATCTAAAATAGCAAATGGTGTTCCTAATCTATTCATGGAGAGGTTTAATTGGTAAACATGTGGTGTTACTGTGTACAGTGTGCTTCGTAAACCAGGCGAATTGTGCTTTGTGGTAATGTAGCCTTAAGTATTGCAATTTCAGAAATAATATACCCGACTGCATTTAATAACAACACCACCACCACCACCACACATACAATACGAATCAACATAAATCATAGACTAGGCTAATAAAATGACGTTTTACAAAATACATAAATCCTGAACTTGTATGTAGGCTGTGGCTATTCTGGGATAGCTGAGAATGCAGAAATTAGCAGTACCATAGAAACAGATGCTGTAAGAAGCAGGTAGCTTGAAAATAATAGGATCTGGCCTTCAAGTGCACAATGCAGGTCTATCCAGCCATATTGCCTGGTAGAGCAACCGTACAGAAATATCACAAGTATTTAAAAAATAGTCTATGGTATTATTATTATTATTATTATTATTATTATTATTATTATTATTATTAATCTGAAAAGAGAGTTGGCTAATGTTTTTTTTTTTTTTTTTTTTTTTTTTTAGTTTTTCATGTTATTAAATTGTACATTGGACGGTATTTATAGCAAATCGAGTAGCCTATTGCAGTGTCCCATCAGTGTCCGCAACAATGTTGTGTTCATATTTGTTGTTTTGTGTGTGCAGTGATGACGTTATTTTGACATGCCCAACAACACTTTTATTACGACAATGAAGTTAAATAGAAAACCCCCAGTCGATCTCAAATCTCATATGTACGCGTCACCTTGTTTTTGTTTTAAATTTACATGGTATCAGATTTTATACATATTGCTTCTGTGCGTTAATTTCGTTTCAGCTGAATAGCAGGATGATATGATTTCATCATATAAGAATCAAACAAAAAAGGAGATATATTAAAGAAAAATAGATTTGAATAAAAATGGTATACGTCGATTTAAACATCACCAAGAATCTTATTAATTTGTATTACATTAGTATAATGTCAACACAGGTTGACGTTTTATTTCTTTCTCAAAGTAAATGGCATACGCATTCATTTTATATTTTCGGTCTTACATCCTCTCACGATTGAACTCGATTTTTTTTTCAGTTGATGTCTCGTTTGTTCAGCACAATTTTGCAATCCTTCACCACTTTAAAACTGAAGTAGGCTTTTCTATCACATGATTGCGACTGCGTCATATTGTCGTTGCGGTGTGTGTTGTAACCTATAGGGCCAGGACAACCCAGCAGTGACTGTTTGCATTCGTACAGTCACAGTGATCTTTGATAATCTAGTGCTTTTCGTTTATGAGGGAAACACGTTTACAGGGGGTATCACAGTCAGAAGGTCAATGTCTAGTAAACGAAATTAAGTATAATTTTTTACCATTTGGCATGATGCCTCCGCCCCTTCAAGGTCTAACCCACGGGGAAATGGCCCGCTTGGGATACTGTCAGTCTCCATACATGGCATGAATGCACTTGACATGCAAACAGCAGCCTGCTTCTTCCAGTGTATATTTGCATTTGTATCAATATCACAATTAGTCCGTTTCCCGTTTCAAATCAAGTCCATTGCCATGAAAAGGTCGCTCTGATCACCGACCGATTGAATACAGTCAATGGCAAGATCAATGACCTCCCGGCGAGTCGCCCACTCCTATTTTCATAATGAGTCCGAGCCTGGAGATCAAACCGCTACAGTGCACCGTGTTGACAATTAACCAACAATTAACGATTGCAGTAGCCAATAAACCGCACAACACCCCCTTAAAAAGCAAAAGACGCCTCTACTGTTAAATCACACGTTTCAGACGTACAAAAACAAACACGTAGGCCTACAATGTATTATTATGAAAATGTGTTTAAATGGTCTGTTTCTTTAAATATTTGTTTTACAGTAGATATTGGCAACTACATATTTTCTATTAAAACTAACAACGGAAAATGTATCAATTATTATAAATAATTAACAATCCTTGTAGTAGTAATAATTAAACAACTATAATTAACGTCTCGGTTACATTTAAAAAGTCACCTTGATAGCAAAAATACGATTAAATAACTGCTTCAGTGTTATCCAATAACTGTTAAAACAGTATCTCTTGCATTGCATCCTTGATAATATATATATATATATATATATATATATATATATATATATATATATATATATATATATATATATATATATATATAAGTTCATACCGTAACTCAAGTTTATTGTCCGCAACCCCAGTAAACCAGATGTGGACAGGTAATCACACATTCATGCCATGGAGCCACCCCCGTCCCAACTACGGGCTGCCCACTGGCCGTGTGTGGCGACTGGCCTCCTTGTGTCCTACGGGCACGGTATCCCTCGTTCTCTGGTCAAATGGTCCGCATTCATATTCACGGAACATGTGTTGACCCGTTGTAACCGTACACCGTGCCTGTGAAGTGTTCCTGCACACATTGTAACGGCTTACATTAAACCATTTTACATTATTCAGCCAGGCTCGGACAGGAACAGCGTAAGTGTGCGTCTGCTTCAGAGTTCAACTGTGAGGCCTAAGAATGGATGTCATTTACAGGTATTGATTAAAGATTTAGAACAAAATAAAAATTTAGTCAATACTATCATAGTATATAATAGTAATCATTGCTATTATGTTATTATGTAATAATAATAATAATAATAATAATGATAATAATAATAATGTTAGTGTATTTTGCTGCAAGTCTGAATCCCATATTACAAAACACACAATATTCTACAAATGAAGGCTATATAAATATCAACACTGATTGTCACAGTAGAAATCTGCAATATATTGTAGTTACTGTTCTCTTTTTACTCGGGTTCCAATGATTTACAGGAAAGTCATTTCTTTGTGTCTAAGCCTGTATGTTTGTCTCTTGCATGCATGACTTGTGTGTGCTGTGGTCGCGCATGCAGGACTAATTCAACTTATAGACCTGACACAGCTAATATGTTCAATCGACACAGAGGCAAATTTAAGCATCTTTGAAGTGCAAAATAAACACTTTTTGCAGAGACCCCCCAAAAAACAATCCTGGTGAACTGAGAGAGTCATTTTGACTGTATTAGTTAAATATAATAAGCTGCCAGCTTTAAAACAATTCCAGTTTGCAAGCCAAGCACTAGTCAGCTGAACACAATCTGCACAGGGCAGCTCCAAACAGAAACAATACCCAGTTCAAAAGCTAAATCTTAACATCCCAGCTTGACTTCACTTTTAAAGATAAAACAAACAAACAAAACAGCACTGAAACCTAAACAAATCTTAATAAGCCACCTACAAATCCCAAAAATAAAAGAAACTAGCGTGCATCATGCCGTGTGTATGTAGCATTCAGACATACAGGCACACAGATATGATACAGCAACTGGACTGACAGACAGGCACCTCACACATGCAAACAAGGCGTTTTTTGTTACATTATTTAATTACTAGACAATAACTACAAATGATTCCAGGCATTCTGGAGGTTACAGATACTGGCTAATCATTAACTGAATCATTGAGAGATTTTTTCCATTATGTCAATGACACTAAACAATTCGATTGCATAATCTGTCAAGCTACCTATAAGGTCATTTTGAGGTGTGTAGTAAGAAACAGCATTGTTTTGAGCAATTCCTTGAATTTTATACTGGTATTTTTTTGGTAAATTGGGCACAACTAATTACCTTTTTTTAATGAATATACAGTATGTGTACATTAAACCAGCTATATTGCAGAATCCTGTCTACTTTGTTCTAAACATATGAATCAGGCATCATATACAAACCACCACTAGCGGTTTCTATTGCAGTATTTGTTCTGTCCTGTTCAGTCTGGAGGGTACTGCTCTACACACAATGCAAACGTTTCCTATTTTTTTTGCTTTGTGTGCAGCCAAGACCAGAGCTCATCTCAGAGAGGATTTTGATTGTTTTTCGATTCAGTTAATTTTACATACAGTAGATGTTACTCTTGCGATTTAAAAAAAAAAAAAAAATCCACTGAGAAAAAATTCAAACCATACTTTTTTTAAAAAAATAAAAACTAAAATCATATAAGATAATTGTTTTGTTTAAAAAATACAGAAAGAAAAAAGGTACATTCACTCTATTGCCTTACATGCATAAACAAATACATATGAAATATTATTTTGACATTTATTTTTTAAAAAGCAACTTTGAGGGAGAATTCTATGATTTTATCACCTTAACTGTAACACACTTAACTCTAGAAATATTAGGGCTGCTGTGATTAACAGATTACTCGGACTGATTAATCTGTTAATTAATAGAGTTAACTAGAGTTGACCGCAGATAGATTTTTTTTTTTATAATTTAATCTGCAGAACTGTATTTGTATATGTAAAATAAAATCAGCCAATAGAAGGTCTGCATTTTCTCCTCGCAGACCAATAATAAGGAGGCGGGACATAAACAGTTGACGGTATTCTCTGCCTCAGCTGAAGGTCTTGAGTAAGTTTAACCAATGGGAATGTCAAAGATCTGCCCTGTTTTTGCAGCTGTCCAATCATTAGTGAGCAGAGAGGGGACATAAATATGCTAGGGAAGCAAAGAATAGCTGAATTTCGCACAATATTGCTTACTATGGAACATCAAAGTAATATTTCGAATAACTTTTTACAATTAAAAACAATTGTCAACAGACAAAGGAGTTGGTAATGAATCAATTTTCATGCAGAACTTTCTCAGAAAAAATTGGAGATTGTTTAAAAAAGGAAGGATATACCACAAATACCCGAACCGACACAGGAAGAGGAGGGACATACTCACCACTTCCAACATTTAAATTATCCGTGGCTTATCGGCAGCTGTCAATTACAAACAATGGAACTGTGTTTTGTTCAGTACAGTAAAGAGATATGGAACAGCACTGGCTACAGCATTGTAAAGGATATCTAACGAAATCAACACAAAAACATGAGTATTCCCAAAGTCACTTATGAACCACTGTAACACTCAACACCTTTGGATGAGCAGAAGTACAAGGATACGAGACATCACAATGAGCAAGTAAGAACTGGCTTTCAGGGGGCACGATGAAGGCACCAATTCCTCAAATAGAGGTAGTTATGTGGAATTACTTTCTCCGATACTTTCTATGACAGCATGTTAAGCAATCACTTGTCAATAGCCACAGTATTCTTGGGTACCTCTAACAAGATTCAGAATGACTTGTTGTTAAAATCTTCAGTGTCTCAGGTTTTGCTAGGTGCAATAAAAAGGAGAAGTACAGGAAGCCAAGCTGTAATGGGAAACACATGTGACAGTGGCCTGAATGAACAGTTGTTCTGTGAAAATTTGTTACATTTACTAAAAAAGTAAAATAATAAAAATGCTTTTAAAACACCAAATTCCCACTTTTTTTACATTCTATTCATTTAGACAGCTGCTATAAGATCATTACCTTTATTAAAAATGTGGATGGATTAATCTACCAATTAATCAACTATTGGCCTTAAATTAACCGATCAAAAATTGTAATCAAATGACAGCTCTAATAAATATACTATCGGCTGAGCATTTTAAAAATAATACAAAATAAATACACCACCACCACCTTACAACCCTGTGGAACCCCTTCCATAACACAGTCAATGTGAGATACAGGGAAACCAAGTTTGTTATGCAGAATGGAGACTGTTCCTATCAACAAAGCACCTGCCCACTGATTATCTTTGGCTCGGCCCATAGAATCTGTCAGTAGTGCCCAAGCAAAGGGCTTTAAAAATACAAATGCCTGGTAATTAACCAATCCTTACCATTAAGCAGGAATCTGTGTTTGTAACAAAGCAAGAAGGACTGGCATGCATGGCAATAGAAGGAGGAGTATGAATCTTAAGACCTTGCAGACCTAATGAACAACAGATACCAGATTCCAAATAACAGCAAGCTTTAATGAATTCATTTTTCCATTTAAAATCATCATAAGTTTATTTTATGTGCAGGGATATACACAATATCTTCCTAAATAGTATCTTAAAAAAACAAGGTAAAAAAGGCAACATGTTACAGTAAGTAGAGCAACCAGATCAGTGTCACTATCAGGTCACCTGTCTGAATTCCTTCACTGCAGAGCACAGTGATCCTCCAAGAATCCCATTCTCACTGCCTCCTTCCAACAGCAGAGTGTGGGGGACGGGGGGATTATTACATTTAAAGATCACAATAGGGGTTGCTGTCCTTTAATCCTACAGTACTCTCAAACTCTACCTGTAATCCCCCCGCTTACTGGGTTGAATCATTTGTGTATGAACAAGAGAGGGGATGGATAGTTCTGAAGAGTGAGGTGTTGCTTTGAAAAGCATCTGCTTTAATTTGACACAAAGGGGCAGAGATGCCTTGAAGTAACTAGTGAGCTCAGTCCTTAGTGCACACTGTCTGGCTGTCCTAGCCTCCATGCAGTGTGGAGATGAAAACCACGTTGTCCTGGTCTTCAAGCATGTAGTCCAGTTCGCCCTACAGTAGTAATGGAAAATATGGTTAATATGATGGATTTCTTGATTCTTATGAGCAATAATATGTTTGTAAATGCACTAGAATAAATGCCCTGGAAAAGGCGAGTCAGCAGTTGCTTGGTATGGTATCCAACAACCAAGAATATCCACAGGCAATACTTTAAAATCAGTTTACATCTTAATACTGCATAATGGAATGGACTAGTTTACTTTTATATCGATTTTGGCTTTGTCGAGGGCTGAGAAGTGAAAAACACAAGTCAGGGGTCAAGCCCTTCTAATGTTCTTCCAGATGATAGTCACAGCAGTGGAAACAGACTGATCTTTGCAAGGTGGAGGCATGTTCCACAGCATCAACAACATGCACAGAACAGCTCTATCTGCAATATCAATTTGGATTTGCTTCACTTTCCTATTTTGTCTTGGCATCTGTGATGGATCTCAATAGAGTATATTACACACATGCAAAATAACTCAACAGACTCGCTTCCAGTAGTTACTGAATGCAAACGAAAGCACAAGGCAGAGAAGGAGGTGTATAAAAACAGTGTCTTTGACAGGGTAGATACAATTTGTGTAAAATTGCTAATTTCTGTGAGTCCCACTGGAGACAAATGTGAAGAAGCATGTGAAGAAGCTAACCTGCATGAAACTGCAGCGTGGGAAACAGCATGTAGCATGTGAAACAGCAAGAATATCACAAAGGGAAAGATGTGTTTGTACACGTTTACTATAAAAAACTTACACCCTGAAAAGACTTTTCAAAGAAGAGTCAGGGATTACTATAAAATATTGAGGCACATAGTCAAAGCTTTCTGAGGAAACCAACACTGGACCTATGCTTGACTAGCATGTGCTATCAGATCACTAACATTCACAAAACAGTGCTTCCACACACCTTCAAAGGGGTAATGAAACAACAAACAACATTTCTGTATGAGAATCAATCTCATATTTCAACTACTCACAGATTGACTGTAACAAGACTAAAGTCTTTCACCAACCAGGCCATCTGAAATGATAATTAAATGTGAACTGTGCAGTACTAGGGCAGGTAGACATGCACAAGTGATACTAACCATGAGCTCCCAGTCTGCATCATTGATCAGCACGAGAATGCCAGGTCTCCTGAAAAACACGAGCACGCTGTACATCAGCACCATCATCTCTCAATCCATTATCAAGGCACTGGGGATATTACATGGCACTGGTATCTTTATAGAAATAAAACAAAGCGATAATACTAATACAGTAAACATCAGCAATTCAAATGTACTAACAAAAGAAACCCAATATATTTACGTTGAATTTCTATGCAATAAAGAACCCATCAAACCATGACACATGATCCTATTCAATAATAAGCACGGTGATACACTCTGTTTGGCAAGCATTACCTTGCTTTTCTAACTTCACCTAATGCAATATTCCCTTCCTAGGGTGGTCGTTTAGCACAAGGTAATGCCTGCTAATAAGGGTCTAATGCTTACAGTAATTACATTGGGGAGGGAGAAAGGGTCACATAACGGTTGAAATATTATCAGCACTATTAATTTAGAGCTGGCCTAGCTAAAGAGGCAGAGAACAAGAACAAAAAATTGGATGAGGATATCAGCAAATGATTGGAGCTGGAGGAAGTCCCATTTGATCTCCTGCAGGCTGTAATTGTCTCCATTTTAAACGAGATGGCACACTTGACAGCTCTGTGTGTCTGTGTTGAATCCTGAAGCCATTTCGCCAGCCTTCACAGTGAATGTGGTCTTCTTTTCATCCCTTTCTGCATTTGAATCTTTTAAAACCTGACAAACGGCTTCATGTTTTAGATTTCGTGCTGCCGAATGATATGGTTTGAGAGGGGGGTGGGGGGGGTCAGTAAGGTGGACAGTGGAATTCCCGCAGCGCAGTGCTCCGGGCTGCTGCCTCTGCTTCCCCTGCTTCTGAAAAGGGAATCCCCTCTGTGATCAGACACAATCCGGGCCTCTCAGGAAAACCACCACTTAATCAGACACAAAACTCACACACAAGGCAAACCCGCACACAAAGACGAACAGCTCAAGAGTCTCTACAGAACACACACAAACACAGAGGATACTGTGGCAGGGCAGAAGGCTGCATGGGTAAATAGTGTGTGTGTGTGTGGTGTGGGGGGGGGGGGGGGGTGTGTGTTTTGTTTTTGTTTGTATATTTTGTTTGAATCTTATGGACAAAAAACAAACAAACAAGCGTACACAAACACTGCTGTCTGGCTGGGCAATCTGCCTTCAATGAACAGATACAAACAAAATGCAGTTTCATAGAGTTGCACTACCTAACTCCCTCCCCCCCCAGAGGATTTCTCCTGCTTTTATACCATGTGGCTGAGACTTAATGATCAATCATTCAATCAAGACCCAGCCCCATTCCGCACATGTATTCAGCAGGGATGGAATTACCCCCCACCCCCCCACTGTTTACCCGTGAAGGCTTCCACCCTTCCAATGCAAAAGCAGGGGATTAAAACACAAACATTCATTTCATATTATTGTTTTAATCTAACAATAATTAGCAAGCCCATGCTGAAACCATCAAGTATATGGGGGTTTCCAGTAAAATATTGTCAGTAATCCCCACTTGATTTTTGTTCATTTTTCCTGGACTATTAAACGTTTTTAAGATGTGATTAAACCTGTTAAACAGGAACATGTCTATCTGGGTCACAGAGAGATAAACAGGAAACGAGTGGGGCAGTTACGAGAAAGTATAACTATGTAAAAAAATAAAACAGAAACCCAATTCTCCACTCTTAAAAATGGAGTACATTGCCCAGCATTCCCGGTGTGATTTAATACATTTCCATTGCAGACTACCGCCATGACAGAAGTTTTATTTAGTTTAGACCATTTCCTTCTGCCTGCGCTGACAAGGAGAAGGAGAGAGTATGCTACTTCATGGGCTGTGATATATAAAGAGGAAAATAGACAAGCAGGTAAATGCTATGATGAATGGATAAGATAATCATGAACCTGAATGTGCACAGAATGCAACTTTCCAGAGTAAGCTATAGATGAAGGGGAGGTCTGTCTCTCAGCCTTGCGTTTTACCGAGCAGAATGGGGCGATGGATTTCAATGTAAACCCCCTTTTTAATCATGGGGGTCTCCACACTGCATATTTTTTCTTTGTTCTGTTTTTTTCTGCACAGATAACAGAACCTATGGCATGTTTTTTGTGCTAAATAATGGACATTTGGCCACTTTTATCAACACACTCACTGACCATATTTTATGAAAGGCTTTTTTTTATCCCGTGCAGAATGTGCACTAGCGAAAAGCAAACTATATATAAAACACTTACACTGTGTCCCCCTGGATAAACAGTTCTGGTCTTTCTTTCAGTAGGTTAGTTTTAATCCAAGCCAGTAGCTGCTTAACGTTCCCTAAAAAATACAAGTATTATTATAATTAACAAGAAAAACAACAGTACAGACAATTCTACTATTAACAAGACATGGCAGTAGACATATATCCCCTTCCACATACTGCATACCAGTACCATCTAAGAAATGCAGCATCACCACCATGACCTACACCCCAGTATATGAAACAGAAGGGTCCATTAAATTAACATACATCCCACAGCATTTTACACTTTTTAAAAGATGCAACCGTACCACTTTGAGTTTGCCCAATCTTGGTAACTTAGAAAGACAGTACTTGCACGGGAGAACACCTTGGATTACCAGTACTGCAGGTACCTTACGTTAGCCTTTTAAAGACATGCCACACTTGTGAGATTTGCCGGCATTGTTAAACAAACAAATGTTTATGCACACACAGGCTCAACTAAATCAGACAAGCTATTTCCAAGACAACGCCTTCACTAGCTAAGCCAATGCATAATCTCATCAAAACTGGACAAATAGTTTCCAAGTACCAAGACCAGAACTGATCTTACAAATGGCCATGGCAAGTTTCATTAAAATTGGATGAGTGATTCTTATAATAGCGTGCTTCTGAGTGTGTTTGTTTGTTGTAAATAAGAAGTTTTATTTAGAATTATTTGTACAGGAGATTGCAGTGCCTAACCTGTTGTATTAATCAATTTTGCAGCTCATGGAAAGTGCTGGACTAGCAGCAGTGGAGACTACAGTCCTCTCCATCAACAGGGCTGTGGTGGCAATGTGAGCATCCCCACATCCCAGCAAACATTTTGAATGTTAACTGTATGTTTGCATTATACAGTCGAGAAGATGGAATAGCTGTTATATTTGGTGCTATACAGAATACACAATCACCACCACAAACCACCAGAAGAATACAAACACGAATCAGATGTTTTATTTGTTATGAGCAGTAATAAACTGCTACCATCATCGTAACATTTAATTGTGCCAGCTGATTATTTTCTGGCAGTTAGTTCTGCCATCTGCTTTGTATTTTACATGTATTATTGGTTTACTTGTCTAGGTTCTTCTTGTTTTTTATATTATGTGACAGGATGGCTTGGTGTGTGACGTCAGACCAGACCAGGAAATACTCACAGTACTGTGGGGTGAGATGCAACTGCACTCGTTTTTATTAAATTGAACACAAAACACTAAACACAAAACAAACAGTAAACTGACAAATAAAATAAATATTTGCTGGAATGCAGCCAGCCGGATAACAATTGTTTTACCTTACTGTGCGATCTCTCTCTCTCTCTCGTTCCTCTTAACTCGGACAGCCAGCTGTTTATATTGACGCGGCTGTCCTCAAATTGGCAAACAATTAGCCAATTTGAAAACAACTACATTCCACACAAGTATTTTCCGACATGGAAGGTTTTTAACTCCTTCCCTGCCAAACAAAACAACAATAACAATAAAACAAGTTATTCACTCAATACATTTAAATAAATAATAACAACAACACTACAAGTAAACATAGGGGCGGGCGTACCCTGAGACATGTATTATTTGGTTGCTTTTTTCAGGTGTTTTTTTAGACGCATTATTGGGTTGCTTGTTTCGGTTCTTGTTTCTTCGCTTTAGTTTTTCACATGTTGCTGTTTGGTCTTCACTATACTTCAAGGTGTAATAGCTGATAAAGTAATTCTATAGATCTTACCTGCTCTGCATGTCCATTCACTTAGTAGGTCTCATTTAAACAGTTTGACAGAAATCCATGTAACAGCAAACATGTAACAGACATATACCCGAAAACAAGTTCTGCAGACAGAGCTGTCTTCCAAAGGCTATTGCAGCAGGCATTCTAACCTCATATAGTAACATATATTTTGTAAAATGAAAATTCAAAATTATGTTCTCTCTTAACCCTGCATGTGAGATCAACACAGCAAATGGAAGTGCCCACAAGATCAGATTTATGCAATTATTTAGAAATGTAGGCTTAAAAACATTTTTTTTATGTTCAAGGAGGTTGCTACCTTAGAAGTCTGTGTTGAAAATAATAGCCATACACAGCCAGCATATTTCAGGAAAGGGGGTCACATCGAACCTCAGGGAGCCGTAAAACTTGAATGCCATAGAAAACGACGAAACTACTGAAGTATGTGGTAACCAAAGCAGGACAATTCACGATACATTGGAATTGATAGTTCTGTGATTTTTCCTAAATACCACAACAACAAAGAATGAAATAAAGGAACAAAATGTACTCATCGATGCATTGCTTAATGCATGAACAATACAAATGTTCTACTTAAATTCATTGTGCCACCATCTTCTGGTCAAAATTCATTCAAAAACGTTTTGCAATACATTGATGTATGACAAATGACCATATATAATGTAATCAACTTCTTCCACGTACCATCACCTGTGTAACAATTTTGTATGCATGCGCGAGTCTGCTAGTCTGCTGAGAGCTGACACTGGGTTTGCGAGTGCTTCTATGCATATATCACCTGACACTATATAGACACAACTTCTATACGTGTCTCTGTGCGAGTGTCAACCAGCACGCCATCTGAGCCAGAACTATACACAGCTTCTGTGTGTGTGCGTCAGCACTGTACACAGCCTTGCACTGGAAGACAAGAGTGAGGCTGTAACTGCGGCTGCTCCCCCACCCTGTGCCTGCCAGTTCCAGCCAGTTTGTTCCTCTGTACTGTGGACAGAGACGAGCATGGCGAGAGAGAGAGAGAGAGAGAGAGAGAGAGAGAGAGAGAATATATCAAACGCAAGAGTATGAAAGAAAGTGTTGCGGCACACACCCTGTGCTGCCCTTCGTACAATTGATTTCTGTTCTCGTGTGTGTGTGTGTGTTTGTGGTGCAGGCTGGGGGGTTGCACTAACCCCCAACACGACCACAATAGCTGCGATGAGCTCCAGTCTCAGAGCTGGCTGGTGCTATCAGAGGCTGGCCATTCAAAGGCAGAACATCTGGCTGTTTTCTGGCCTCTGCTGTCCAGAATTCGAAAAACTAAAAAAAGAAGGGGGGGGGGGGGTCCTGTTCCCTTTTGGAAAATGAATACCTTCTACTGTCAAGCCGTTATTGTTTGTTATTGGCCATTATTTGATTTTTTTTTAAAATACAGAATTTAAATCAGACCATAGTACAATATAGTATGGATACTGCAAATATCTGAATCATTTCTGGTGCTATAGATTTACACAATGCTGTTTCATTACAATCTTTCTTTACCACCTAAAGGAACACAATCAGAACTGAAATAGGTGGTCCAACTTTCAATGTGATGAATAATATTGCTTATTAAAATCTTTGTCTATTTATTTATTAAGGATACACTTATTTATTTAGGGATACCAATATATTAAGTGACTGAGTGGTTTGGTTTGATTTGGGTTACATGGGCAACAAATCCCTCCCCCAAAGAAAAGGAAATGCTACAGAGGTTTTATTTTAACTTACATTTTTGCCCAAGTGGATAATTTATGAACCCACCCTGCACACAAGTATGTTAGTCTTCCTATGCTCTACCACCACAGACAGGCTTAAAAAACAGTCCATCAACACGACAATGATCAGGAGACGAGTGGAAATGCTACGAATGAAAAGGTGTTTCAAGTTAGTAGGCATTTAAATAGTGAAGTTTTTTTTTTTTTTTTTTTTAACAGCAAATATCTGTTTGGGTTGTTTAAAGTTTAATTTTCCACAGGGAACATGTTATATATGGGAACAATGCAGAATCTCAACAGGAATACAAATGTATGTATGTCTATTTGAAAAATTTAAAATTCCACTTGACAGTGAAGCTGTAGGCCAACAACAGTAACCTTGGGCCTTACAGTAAATTCATCTATATGTTATGTCTTAAAAAATAAAACACTGAATGTGCTGAACTAAGATTTCTTATTGCAACCACTCAAGAAGATTATTTTCTTCTGTTAAGGAAACGATTAGGCGAGAGAATCTAATAGACTATCAACAAAGAGGGCGAGGAACCCAGCTCAGCATCTATCTACTGCTCTGCTGAACAATCTAGTGAACGGACAGTGCAGCTGTAATCAAAAAACGAGCATGTTCACAATACGATTACCCTTGCTCCCCTGTAATGGGTAGAGGACGTGCCTGCCGCAGTTAATTATCAGGGCATGGTTCATGTCTTCTAGTCTAAATGTCAGTACGAATCTGCAATTTAAATTGCTTTATTACTTTGAATAATACATGACAAATGGGGATATAATTTGGTCATGTGTGCAGGCTTTCAAAAACTTATTATTGTATTATCTAACTAAAACTGGATTTCTCTTTACACTCCTGACAGATTAGACAACATACGCTACAGGATGCACAGAGGTGGCATTTTTAGAGTACTGATTACGAAAACAATCTATTAACCCTAATTAGCACTTATCTGTGATAACACTAGGTAGTCCATGATTAGTGCATATAGTTTCGGTGAATTAAATGGGATATTATATATTTTATATATTTATATAGTACAGTAAGCAAGAGTATGTATAATTTAATACTCTGAGTGGTTATCTAGCGTACACTCCGGTGTTGAGAGTTAATCATTGCACTACAGTATAACTTTATATTCTGTTAATATAATGCAATACTCATGGCCCTGACAATGCAGCTTGGAGGAAGAGCTGAAATGTCCCGGAAGTTGTTCCTTGTAACACTGAAGACAGCATGAATAATCCCCCTGGTAATCCAGACAGTGCTAATTCTCCAGGAACCAAGGACATCACTTTCACTTAGAAATCTCTCTCTTTCTGGAGACAAGGAGAGCTGTTAACAAAGAGCCCCGTGTTGCACTGCACCCAGAATACTGGATATTTAAAGAGACACAGAGGAGGGGCTTCGAAATACGCTAGAAAACACAGAATTGCCCATCTGTTTATAAATATGAAGACTTTATGGACTGATATGCTTTGATTCCAAAACTGAAAGTGGTCAATTAGGACGGGAGGGGTGTGTGTGTTTAGAGAAAGTGGGAGTGCATTCTAGATCTGCTCATATTCCCTAGACAGGGCTTGTGCAGATTTTAAAAAGGAGCTCTGCATTTAAGGCAGACCTAAACCAGGTTTTAAGGTCACCCTTTAAAAAATAAATAAATAAATAAAATAGTGGTTATATTAAACAGTGTGCTTGTATGACGACAATGTTTTCTGTACTGATAGAGTTTGTTATTTTTTAATACAAATAATATGTATTAATATATGTATATATTAATAAAAGGATCCAGTTACAATACACAGTTAAACAGAAAGGAAAACCAGGCTGCTGCCTTAGCGCTGCTGGCTGAGAAGTTGTTCAAGTATTTTAGCTGGGACTTTTTAATGCATTGAAGTGTGTGCTTTACAACACGTCTGATATATATATTTTTTTACAATCTATTATAGTCCCAAAACATTATTTCTAAGCATAGTGGTGGTACAATGTACTGTCAACATGGCTAATCCTCTATTAATAGAACATGTGAACTATTGAAAGTTTTTTGTGGTTAAGATGGAACCCTTTACAAGCAGATATTGTTTTTCAATAATAAAGAGTAAAATGCTGACGGCTAACACCAAGGTGAAACTTAGAGACAACACAGTTTAAAAATAAATAAACCCTCCTAATCCTTTAACAGAGACTCCTCAATTAAGAAAACGTGATTTAACAATTTCTATGATACAGTGCTACAAGAGGCCATTTCTTTCCTTCATTAATTTTTTAAAATGTGATTGCATTCCCTATAGCTACAGTGTTTACAACAGCTTAGAATTAGTCTTACAGCACAGTTTCAAAGACTGAAGAGTATGCTGGGGCACACAAGGTTGTTTTACTATTAATATTATTGCTGGGTGTTTTCTTGAGGTTGGGAAACTGATTCTTTTTTCTGGAAGGGCGGTGGAGGGGATACTGTCATTAATCATAAAGAGGTTTGGAATAAAGATCATGGCTTTCTCCTTGTTGATTATTCATGCAGCCCCTCTCCATGTCTCCCCATCTGACCGGGATGCTGAGCGCTACACACCAATAGTCTGTCATTTGTCACTGACCATTCTGTCCACAAATCGGCCAAGGTCATACTCTCAGGCCGAGTCCCTCAATACCTCTTCCCACATTCCCCATAGCGGTCACCTATTGTGGCCAGGTTGCTGTGGAGACGTCATCGCTACAGCAGAGGCAACCCTTTGTTCTGCACTCGGGTTTGGGAAGGTGGGGGGGAGGGGGCAGGAGGTAAAATGTCAACTAATCCCTTTCACCCTCCCGTTCCCACCAGGTTACAAGGGTAGAGGTTACAAAGAATGGACTTCTAGCACATTGTGGATCTAAAAAAGCACTCATTCTATAACCTTCTAGTTAAGATGCTCTCTTTGTAGCAACTGGCTAAATATTTCAATATATTACTTTAACTAAATACCTTTTACTATGAGACTTTTTTTTGCCTTGCCTATTAGAATAGAAAACATGAAATAAATAAGCAAAAAGCAGAGACCAACTAGCATTGTTTTATATTTTTAATCAATATGTAAAAAAAACACAAAATACCAAGTCATGCTGGTTGGGCAAAACACTGTGCACTGCCGAAAGTGTTTCCTGGTAATATTTGACCTCTACACCAGCCAGATACAGTCACCCCTTGTAAATGTGTACAGTATTTTGCATTCAAAGTATTTGGGATTTATGCTTACCACAGCAACTACTACCATGACACAAGCATATACCCTTACTACAACATGAAGCAAAGTCCACTTCAGATCCCACTCTCTCAGTTCATAAAAAAATGACTTGTTTCTTAGTCATGTGAAAGGCCAGGGTTATAGGCACTACCCATTAGTGTCTAAGATATGCACTGGGGACTGTTCATTAAAGTAGATATCTGGATGTGGAATTTTAGATAAATTGTTTGCCCACATGCAGGACAGTCTTCAGATAAATGGTTTGTCCACACCAGGGTTGGCTGATTTAAATCAATTCTTTAAATCAATGATTTAAACTGCAATTTAAAAATCACTTGATTTTTTTTTTCTTGTACTACCTATTTTATATAGTTTCTCAACGAAAATACATGATGTATGTTTTAAAAAACCTTTCATTAAAACACCAACATCTTAAACCCTTACTGTCTTATGAACTAAAATGTCCACCAAAGTTTATAATAAAGCCTAATTTAAATTTAAATTATTGAGAACTTGTAGTTCTCTTATCAAGTAATTAAAGTGAATACAGATTGTCCAGTTTTGTATTTTACCCCTGTCTGCTAAGGATCTTTCTGGAACCTATTTAGTTTGGGTGTGTGTGTGTCTATATATATATATATATATATATATATATATATATATATATATATATATATATATATATATATATATATATACACATATACATATATATATATATATATATATATATATATATATATATATATATATATATATATATATATATATATATATATATATATATATATATACACACACATATATATATATACACACACACACACACACACACACTGCTTTGCTCCATCCTAACTACTGTGCTGGTCGGCACACCTTTTTTGACCACAGAGGTCTCTTCAGCAGCTGGCTTGTGCTTCTTCAGCCTGGCTGCATATGGCTGCTTCTAAACTGCAGGGTTTCCCTTTCCTTTATGCAAGCTTTAATCAGCCTCAGGTGCTTATTTCAGGCAGTCCCGTGGCATCCTGCGAAATGCAGTCCTTGTTTTACTACATTTTTTCCTCTTCCTCCCCCTACTCTGCCACACACATATTTTTATTATATATATTTATATATTAATATATATATTTAATATATATATTATATATATATTATGTTATATATATATATATATATATATATATATATATATATATATATATATATATATATATATATATATATATATATATATATATATATATATATATATATACACACACACACACACACACACTGCTGTGCACACACTGCTGTGCAAAAGTCTTAGACAGGTTGCATTTTTATACTGTGATGCACTATGAGCATCAGCAATTTACTCAAAGACTCCACTAGTGTTTTCTACTATTATAACAACTGACTTGCATAAAGAAGGAAAAACATTGAGTGAAATAGCTCGCATCACTCGATTTTCAAGGTGTGGTATCTGAAGCACAATCAGCAAAGTACAGAGAAACATCATCTGTAATTGACAAACCCAGGACTGGAAGACCAAAAAAGCTGACTAACAAGGATGAGCAATACTTGAAGATAATATCTTTAAGGAATAGAAAGAAGACAAGCATTGAATTGACAACAGAACTGGCAGAAGACACAGGTGTCGTTGTCCATCAACATGAACAGTATATAAAGGTCACTCTTAAAAATCAGGACTTAAAGGATGTGTTGCAGTAAGAATACCTCTGTTAAAGGGGAACAAGACTAAAAGGCTAACATATGCACAAGAACACAGAAATTGGACTATGGAACAATGGTCAAAGGTGCGCTGGACTGTTGATGGATGGACAAAGACACGTATACCTTCTGTCAGTTCTGTTAATTCAATGCTTGTCTTTAATTCAACAATGATGAATGATGTAATAATAATAATGGCCGTGATGAAACTCCAGAAAGTCTTTTAGAAGACAAAATATATTATAGTTCACATTTAGAGGATGCCACAAGGATACCTAATTTGTTTTATTTATGTATTCATTTAATACAGAGTAATTTGGTTTGGTGTGTAACTATTCACAAACCACCATTTGCTTTTCAACTTTCAGAGCTTTATTAATTCAAGATTTACACAACATAAGTTACCAAACTTTTAACATCAGACTCACACTGTCTGGAGTTCAAAGACACATTATTGAATTACATCCTACAAAAAAGATCAGAAGGGCTGCCAGACCTTTTTTCTTTTGTACTCTAGTTCATCTAAACTTACATGAAGGCTAAGCTTTACAAATAACGCATACCGACTTTACTCTTGTACATTAAAGTGAGAAACGATGATTACAAATGTATGCTTATTTCTTATTAGCATTAGCAACATTCAGTTATTTTTGTTGTTTTTTACTTTAATGCAGCTTATTCTCTAAATACAACGCTTCATTTCCTGTGCTTTAATGTTAGGTACCAGGAGTCAGCAGTTTACTTTGAACCTAGCAAGCAAAGAACCAAAATATCTGCAGCACATCAGGAGGGACCAGCGATCATGCAAACAAGTATGTTAGCAGCACACGTCCACTAACACAGCAGTAAATACCAAATCAGAGCTATCACTGTAATTAAAGAAAACCACCATAACCTATAACGTGGAGGACAGAATTTTCAATTAAACAGAGGAAACACAGTTGGGTGGCGTTTGTGATGTCAGAAACATCCATTATATAGGCAAGTAAACAATAATACATCTTTTTTTATTTAGGTGTGTCCAATTATTATTTTCCCCTGATTTTCTCCCAATTTGGAATGCCCAATCGTTTCTTCCCACATGGCTCAGGAGACCCAAAGATTCAGTAGGTGTCCTCCCACGATAAAAGCAAGCTTCCTTTTTAACCCAGGAACACGAGAGCGGATGTCAACGAGCTGCCGACATCTGGAGGACAAAGGCCAGCCCTGCAGGAGTTCACTGGGCGCCTGGCCAGCAGGGTTTGCTGTAGCGAGATGAGGAGAAACAATCCCTGTCGGCTTTGGTTCCTTAACCCATGGAAGCGCCACTGCCAATGCAACTCTCCGTTCAGAGTCTCAGCGAAGACCCTCCTACTTCACACAGCCAGGAAGCAAACCTGCGCTGCATCACTCTGTTTTAATCAACTTGCAGGGAAATATGTTTGCAAAGGATTTTTTGAATCATACAGAAAATTGAGAATTCATAAAACCTCCCTGTATCCACTTAAATGTACTTTGTTTTTTCTCTAGGGCCTAAACATGCCTTCACACTACCTATAGAATAAAGGAAATGTAACAAGAAATCGCTGGGAGGATTGTTTTGAGTCTTTGCTGGTGGAATAGGGGGGTCACAGTTCTTAGCTTGCCCTTGCAACAGTCCGAAATGATTGCTAACAAAAAGGATTTTATTCTTTGACACAATTGTCCCTGCAGCACCCCCAGCCCTACCTTTCCTCTGACCCCAGAGCTGCGTATAAAAGGCGCATCAGCAGTATCAGTGACTCCATTTACAAGTGAATACCCGGCCATAATGGAGCAGTTAGGAAAAGAATGGGGAGGCAGACGGGGGCTCACAGATGTTGGGAGGGAGTTGCAGCCTATTGTTTAATTGGGTGGAAATGGAGGGTGGGGGGGCTCAGCTTCTTTTTAACTACGATTTGCGACGGAGTTCTGAGATCGGCAAACAGTGGCTGTGTTGGGCTGTCACCGAAAGGAACAGCTGGCGCTGAGGAGCGTGTGAAAAGCATCTTAATGAGGTTAAAGAAGCCGAGGGAGGGAGGTTTGGAGGGGTTTTTGTGTTATTTTCCTTGTATTGCATTACAGCACTCCCTTCCCTTTTCACTGCTGTATATAGAAATCCAGAAGTGAATCTTTCAAAGGGACGCTCACCCTCCTTTCACACACCTACTTTAGCCTGAATTTACACAGGGAGACAACCAGAGCCTTTTTATTTTTGGTTCTATATTTATAGATGCCAATTACAAGATAATAATTTGTTCTAGATTACCTAAACAACGGGGATCAATAACAGGTATTTTTAAAACTATACCTAGTCTATTTAGGTAAAAAATAAATAAAAAGTTACACCTTAAAATCACTTTAGATTTAGAATGTATTGAAAAAGCTGCTTTTGTTCTGGTATTATAGGGATGAATTTCAATAAGATTATTGTTTTACTGATTACTTTGGTAAAAGTATATATATATATATATATATATATATATATATATATATATATATATATATATAAATAAAGAAAGATTAATTGTAATTAAACCTTTTGTACAATTGCATACTTAGTGGTGATTCCAGTGTTTTTTGACCAAGTAAAATCACTCAAATAAAACAGATCAAATGAATGTATCACTGGAGCAATTTGTCTACACAGAAAATCCATATTAATCAATTGTTAATGATAAAAATTGTATATGTTTGAAAACAAAAAATTAACAAAGATACCTTATTATAATCAAATAAAGAGAGTTTAAGAGAGCAGGTTGATGAGCACATGTGTGTAAGCTGTGTGCAACACGCTGGCCAATGCGACTGGCTTCCTGAAAGCCTGTGTTTCATTTCACAGATGGTGTGGATCAGCTGAGGAACGCTTGGGATCACAGAAGGGTGATGCAAACTCCCCAGCTAGAATAAACCTGAACACAGGAGGGTGATGCAAACTCCCCAGCTAGAATAAACCTGAACACAGGAGGGTGATGCAAACTCCCAGGCTAGAATAAACCTGAACACAGGAGGGTGATGCAAACTCCCAGGCTAGAATAAACCTGAACACAGGAGGGTGATGCAAACTCCCAGGCTAGAATAAACCTGAACTCAGGAGGGTGATGCAAACTCCCAGGCTAGAATAAACCTGAACACAGGAGGGTGATGCAAACTCCCAGGCTAGAATAAACCTGAACTCAGGAGGGTGATGCAAACTCCCAGGCTAGAATAAACCTGAACACAGGAGGGTGATGCAAACTCCCAGGCTAGAATAAACCTGAACACAGGAGGGTGATGCAAACTCCCAGGCTAGAATAAACCTGAACACAGGAGGGTGATGCAAACTCCCAGGCTAGAATAAACCTGAACTCAGGAGGGTGATGCAAAGGCTAGAATAAACACACAGGACCAGGAAATCAAACTCCATTACTTTATTTAGGCTTTCAGAACAAACCTCTTTGCCCCTTGCTTTGCAGCAGTCAGTTTAACAGGCTGCCATGTCAACTAAAGGTAAAGGGTTGGGTCAGAGAAAACTGGCTCACTATAGGCTATTTGGCCATGGCAGCTAGTTTCACAGATCTCGAGCAGCACTCATATTTTACTATATTAGATAAGGTAACATTAGGTAAGGTATGCTAGAGTCTGGTGCTTCCCAATGTTAGGTTGCTTGGTAGTATACAGAATCTGGCAGAAAAGAAGAAAAAATGGAAGGTGCTGCAGAATACTTTGGATGACTGTTGACAAACTAAACAGAAACAACATTGCCATTTATATTGTCAGTTGTGAGCATACCCAGGTTTTGCAAGATCTTTACCAGCTGTGACCTTTTTAAAACACCTTTTCAATCTATGTAGTAATCAAAAGCCATACAGAGGATAATGTCTCTATTCGGACTGGAAAGAAGCCTTCATTTGTTAGTGAATGCTAAGTCTCTCCACACTGGTCAATACATCGTACTAGCTACCTATATTCTGTGTTTGGGTTATTGTGCACATTGACTGACACTTTACACAGTCAATGCTGCAGTCCCCTTGCAGGTGTAATCTTTCCCTACCAGTCAATATCCACAACCAACTTCCTTGAAGTAATCCAAGGCAGTTATCATTGAGGTTCAGTCACCTATGCAATCCATCCTATGCAAGTTTGATGGCCACTATAGACCAGTGCACTTGCAATCTGGGATACACATGCACCAACTAGTCAGCACACACTATGATGCCATTGTTTGTTACAAACACAAATACATCTTTCTCTCCATTTTATATTCAGATAATGACTGTACCTACTTTTATTGCTAAATACCTCCCAATAAATTGTCTGCACCCTGTGCACTCCACTCCACTGGGCTGAGAATGGAATACTTACAGGGCTCAGACTGGCTTGGCAACTTCACATGGTGGTCCTTAACACCTCCAAACAGCAGTTCAGCTCCACCTCTGCAAGACAAAGCATCAATTACATCACTACAGGAATTGGTAATGCCTTCACATTTCTATGCATCACTCATCAAAGCATTAGAGAATGCAGAAGGCAGCTTATGGCATCATGGATCACTTTTATAAAGCATTGCAGTATGTAAATGTAATGCAGTCCTATATATCTATTTACACACTAATGCTTCACAAACAGGTCACCCCACATCTGGTGTTCCTTGGGGGTCTACCATCCATGCACTGACCAAACCAAATCTCTTGAGATCAAAGAAGATCTGATTCCAAGGTGGCATGGATTATAAAACACTCAATGGTTCTATATATAGTACTACTGAAAGAACCATATACAATTCTTTGATAGACGTTTGGACTAGAAGACTTTCTCAAGGTCTTTGTTGTATGGTTGTAGACTAAAATGATTACATCATGGCAAAGCACTGTGTATCCAAGGTGTTGGGTTCATCCCATCTTCTCCCAAAGCTGTCCCTGACCTTTGGTGACAGTGATGCACAATGAATGCCTGGGTTCCACCTAACCGAACAGATCTCCATGACTGCTGGATTTCCACTGAACCGTCCCAGCTTGTGTGTGTCCATTTATCCCACATCACCATGCAATGCATTGGTCTGCATTTAGATGTGACCTGGGGTCAGGGGCTGAGATCAATCCCCCTTTGCCAGCTATGCAATAATCTCCATTGAGGCACAAACGTGGGAGAGAAGGATGCTGGGATTAAGAGGAATAAAGAGCAAATAAAGACTGCATCGTAACTGCAGCCCGCAGCGAAAGCCCAATCCCTGGATTTCCATTAATGAACATGTTGAACGGTCGCTGCGGTAAAATCCTCTATGTGCGATTGCTTTACTGTGACATGGCTCATTCTAGCCAGGGTGGCTGGACCAACCACACAGTAAAGTGAATGGTTGTCTGAACAGCTTAGAAGTAAAGGATCATTTTGTCATGCAAAACATAATCAAACCCTGGTATGATTACACCGTGTAACAATTATTATTATTATTTTTTTTTTGTTCCTGGGTAGTAAGTGTTATTTCCTAATTGCTTATGCCTCAAAAGTATAGAAAATGGCTATTATTCCCCACAAACTTTGCTTTTGTGACCAGGACAGTGATATTTCAAAATATCACTATTTCCAATGGGAAAACGGGCAAATGTGTGTCTTTTCGTTCACATAAAGTCAGAAAAAAACAACATATGAATCCAAATTAACATGTATTTATACTAAAGTAATACAAAAATGACTACAAAAGACTTAGAAGCGAGTAGTTTTTCGAGATTTACGATTATACTGTATTTACATTTATTTTTTTTCTGACTTTATGTGAACGAAAAGACACACATTTGCCCGTTTTCCCATTGGAAATAGTGATATTTTGAAATATCACTGTCCTGGTCACAAAAGCAAAGTTTGTGGGGAATAATAGCCATGTTCTATACTTTTGAGGCATAAGCAATTAGGAAATAACACTTACTACCCAGGAACAAAAATTGTGTTACATAGTGTTACAGATGTAGGTGTATAATGAAATTAACTTGTTTTGCTCTACAGTATATATCAACTATAATCAGTAACTTGTACACACAACAAATATACAAAATAGATATTGTTAAACATAGAGAATCCATCGTGGGTTAGGGGTTTGTTTTAACTATGCTAGGCTATGTCAGAAATAGAATTTAAAATTAAACTGAAAACAACAAAAACAATTGAATTTAATCAGTTAATAAACATTCTCATTGCCATACCCATAGTTTGGGTGTCGCAACTATACCTGAAGTCTTTAATATTTACCTTCCTGAAGTTTTTGTAACATTGCTATACATTATAGAACGTGTTTTTTCAAGCGAGAACATACTGTTGTAGGCCTATCCAATTCAATGGCTACAGGGAGTCTATTGAGAACCCCCATTGCTAAACTATCAATTATTAACACTCATCACCTGTAAGCTTACTATTAGTTACTGGAGAAATGTGGCTTCTAGAATGAACGAGTTGAAAGAACAAAGGGACAGCATAATCATTAAGAAAACATCCTGTTTCTATAACAAAAGACAACAGCATGCCATTGGTGCCTTCATCACAGGAGGTATGGGAATCTGCTATGGATTTAGCCACGGCAGGGGTGAAGCTTACCTTCGTAAAGGGGTTAGAGCAAGTAAAATAGACATAAATTTAACCTGTTGTGCACTTTAATGTGCTATATTTGTAGCTCCCATGTCCAGTTTTAATAGGAACACAGGCTTTAGCAATCACGCATTTTAATTAAAAACAGAAAGTGTATCTCCTATAACCATAATATGACAGCACAGTTTGTATGCTTTGTTTTAGGTAGCAGTGCACTTCCTAGGTCATTTTGCTCAGACAGTGAAATTGTCCTCATCCCTTCAACGCCTTCTTTCCTGTCATTAACCAACCTGCTGGTTCCCCTAATAACTAACACACCTTGATCGAGAGCACACTGAAGGTGAAATGACCCGAGATGTGAAACAGTAACACACTACATAAAGTAAGCCATGCAAACTGGGAGCTTCCTAGCATGGTGGAAACTAGAACTTACTCAAATAGAAATACTGAAATACATGTTAGCTAAAACAGGTGCTTCTGTCTTATTTGGCACAAAAAAAGAGCTACATGGAATCGCATGACGGGCAAGACATAGAATTATTTCATAAGACTTACTTGACTCTTCAGTCATAAGCTTTTGAAATTAAATTTTATTAAAATAAATTAAAACAGGACCATAAACATGAGAATTACTGATGTGAAATCGACTTTTTTTTAAAAAATCATTTCAAAAATGGTTCACCTGGATATCTTCAAGGGGTCAACTATCTATTTATAAGTCAGTCCTAGGAATGAAAGTCCCTGGTACTACTGGTATAACTGCCTTCTTGCCCTTTCATGGACTAATTTAAAATTCAATATCCAAATAATTTTAATACTGTATTTAAAGAAGGGATTAGGCTAACACTTAAATGATCACTTTAAATCCCTCAATGGATAGACCCTAGTAATAGTCCAATAAACAACAGAGAATACACAAGGACAGTTCCTCCCCGTTTTGCAGAATCTCTTCAAAGGGGGTGGGGGGGACCTCCCTCAATCTTCTTTAACCCTACTTTTCTGTAACAAAGCCTTGTAAAATAACAGGTTTGCCCTTTAACTACAGGGGGTGGGGGTTTAATAGAACATGCTGAGGAATCCTAAAGATCCCTCCCCACACACTTAAGCTGCTGTCGTTTGCTGTGATGTACTGGGTTTAATTAGTAAAAGTGAAAGCTCTCTCTCAGGCAGCATGGATTTCTAAAGAATGCTAAAGTTTTGGAATAGCAATCAGGACAATCCTGGCTTTCACTTGTGTGCACAACAAGCACTCCTCAGATCAGAGCGGCTAGTGATATTACTAGCAGTAGTAGTCCTAGTATTAGTCATTCCAGCTCAAGTGCTCCACGTTCGGGGTAGGTGTTTCCTCCATTTGTGGTTGATGGTATATACCTAGCTTACATGTGCACTGTGCATGAGCAGGCGTCGTGTGCATACAAAACAGAAGCTGTATGCCCAATTTGATGGCCTACTTATTTGATACAAGGGGTCGAGTAACCCTTGTCGTGGAAGTATTAGTCGTCTTAGTTGTACAGTATGTGTACTCTGAGTTTACTTCAGAATCTTTTGATCAGATTAGAATTTCACCACTGCGATCCCAAGGGAATTGCATAACGTTTAGAACTTGAAAATAATAATATTCAGATTCTAAAAGAACACAAACTTGCCTTACTCCCAAACATTTAGTTATAAATTCTGATCAACCTAGGCTCTCATTTACCCAAATAACCCTCGTGGGATAGTATTTAATGCTGATAGTGCATTTGATGTTTAACTTCTGGGTGTCAGTACAGTATAAACCACCTTCTGTGATAGTGAAGGGTGTGGTATTACTGTCCCTAGAGGAAAAAACTATATAGCAACATTATAAGCCCATGAAAACATCACAACTTCTCCCTGAATTTGTTTAGTTATAACACTCAGTTATGTTTCATGGACCACTGTATAACAGAGATATAATGTGGTGTTGTGTCATGGTTGGACATACACTGACATATGTAGCACACACTTTTGTGTAAACACAGAGTCACTCACATTCTGATCTAGTGTGCATGTGTGATCCCTGATTTGTACTGCACACAGTAAAGGTGACAAGTCAGATTCAGTCACATTAGTGGGCAACACAGCAAATCGTTCACTTGATGTGTCTAGTAGTGGATTAAGCAGGTTTAGTCCACTTAATTAGACTAAGTTAGTACACCTGACCTCCATATCCTGATTGCAGTGTACCAGAAGTTAATCATCACAGGTAGATCACCTGCTAAATCACACTAGACAAGATCCCGATTACAGCAGCATACCAAATCAGATTGGTGATGATCCTGTTCAAGTGGATTAAATTCAGTACTGTGAAGGTTAGACTAACTCGGTACGCTTGCTCTTCCCAAGCATTTTCCAGAGACCGCAGCATTTTTCCTCTGAAATGACTACATGTGAAAACTTTATTGCGTACTTTTCTTATGTCCGTCACGTTCGGCAGAAAATAAAGTCTTGCACAATATTTTTTTTTTTACTTAAAAATGTTTGATGTAACAAAAATGTGTTTCTTTTTGTACAGGGGTCCTTTAAATAGGCCCTGTGTATGGGGCACTGATTCCCTCATATCAGATTTGTAAAGAAGGATTTATACAGTTATGGACAAATGTTCTGCATCACCTAGATTTTATATTAAATAAATAAATAAATAAATAAATATGAACATAATTTAGACATTTCATTTATCATGTAGTCGAAGAAATTACATCACAAAAGTCTACCGGAATACATAATTAACAGTAGTACAGTGTTTCATGTTTGATTTCTAAATGTCACATTTTTCAATTTGTCAGTTCTTTGTTAAGTATATTAAACTTCAAAACGGTATCTAATTTAATATATTAATGTAACATTATTCAGCAGGTTTTTTTCGACTTTATGAAGCAACATGTATTAATTCTATAGGGCGATTCAAAACTGTTGGCGAGTCTTCATATCGGTCGAACACTAACTTGTTCCGATCAGTTAAATCAATTACCGGGATCATCTGTTTGGTGCGCTGCACAGGTTTTTCTAGTCTGTATTTCAGTCCACTTGATCATGTGGACTGAATCACTGGCACAGTGGACTCTCAATATTTACCTTTAAAAGTATGACGGTGTTAATTATATACAGTTATTTTAACGTCTTCAGAGTCGCTACAGATTAAATTAATTGAAGAAAATGTCCCTTTTCTCCATCTGGAAGCCCTAGACACATACTTATTTGTAACGCAAACGTAGCAATGTTGTTCAAGAATCCATGTATTTGCTTTCCATATATATTTCAATTATTTTAAAACTGTACTAATCAATTCGATTTTTGTTTCCTTGTTTTAAACAGAGACCACTAAGAACTCTCTCCTGAACCAAAACGTGATGTAGAATTCAATTTGATATCGGCTGTAAGGATATTTTCTTATTTTATATCAACAGATTTCATTAAATTGCATCTCGAAAGTCTTATTCGCTGTCAGCAAGCATCCGCGAGTTCCCTGAAAAGAGCTCTATAGAGGAAACTACACGTGCAACAAAACAACAAACCATAGTTTCCTGTCGAGTTTTCTAAAGAAACGAGGACATAATTAATCAAAAGCGATCTTTTTGTGAAAAAAGTGTTTGCTCACCCGAACTCCAGGTGCAATTCTATGGGCGCAGCCATCTTTGTTCGGTATCCTGGCGACTTCCTCACACACCAACATTGGAAACGAGGCTCCCCTTCCGTCTCCTGACAAGATGTCATTCCTCTGCGCAGAGGCTCGGGTGTTTAAATTTAAAGCGCCAGTGTCCCACAATGGAATGTAATTTTAAAACAGATATGACTCATCCCTCTCTTGGTATGAACGTCAGACTAAAATCGCCCACCCTATTACGGTGTTCTGTCTATTCCTTCTAGAAGGAAGTTGCCTTGTTGACAGACCACTTTGTTTACATTCCCTATAATTGTTTTAGCTGTAGGGACACTTACCTTAAACCTGACATTATACCCCTCTGTTATATTCCTGTTAGCACTTGCTGGAGCAAGAGCATATACAACTTCTGTTATAACTCACAATTAGAATTATTCATAAATAAATAAGGGATTTCAAAATGGTATTTTTGTATAATGATAACATTTTAAGGTGACCATATGGCTCAGTGTTCACAGAAACAGCTTGGGATAGATCAGACTTTTCAACTCACAACCCAATGCATTCTGGTAAGCGTAGTCCTGCTTCTCTTAAAGGCAGGGATGGTATCTGAGACAGGTGCAACGTACCAGAATGCACTGGGTTGCGAGTTGAAAAGCCTGAACTATCCCAAACTGACCTGCTGAACACAGAGCCATACGGTCACCTTAAGTATATTACAGTATAAAGCAGCTATTTGCACCATAAGGAAACATGGAACCTTCTTAAATATTTAAAGTGTACCTGGTTTAGATATAGGATACAGCAAACATACATATGATAGGGTGTCCTGTAACACAAAATTAGAGCTAGAATTATATTACTTTGTAATTTTTGTACTGAGAACCTCTTTGAAAATCAACATCTAACTGAATTACTCTCCAATTGTGTTACTGTTTTATTGTCTTATAGCAACTTAAAAAAAAAGACCAAAACACCAAATAACTAATGATAATGATTAACGAGAGATTTAAACAATGTCTAGTGTTAGCATCAAATACTTGCGCTGTTGTCAGTTGGTGTTGTTTGGTACTTCTTGAAAAAAGGCAGCGGCACCATAATTAAAAATGTTCTGAATACCTTTTAGTTTATGGAAAACTACCTCCCCTCTCTCCTTCAACATTCCTCTCTTTCCTCTCCCCGTCACTATCCTTCAACCCCCTCCTTCCTTTCTCCCCCCGTCTTTTTCAAATGCATTCCTCTCCCTTTCTCCTAGCCCGGTGTGAGTGTTCTCTTGAGCGCTTTTTGAATTGCAAATCTCTGGCCTTCTGTCGGGATGGAGCATACAGCGCCTCTGCCCTTTGCAGGCGTCCATTCATGTGGTAATAGGGTGTCAAGGCAAGATCAGTGAGCGTCCGACCCCGGGGGCACTGCCCGGGTTAAACTCAATGAAAATAAAGGATTAGCCGGGCCCCCAAAGCCACGGCCGACAGAATGGCACGCAGGAAGCCCCCCTACCCGATGGAGCCACTTGCTCGTCGTCGGAGAATTGTGTTTAAATTAAAAGTGCAGTTAAACGGTAGCAATAATAGAAGGTGCGAGGGGGATGGTAACAGAGTTTAGGAGTTTAGAGTTCACACAGCAGCCAGCTTTTACAAGCTTGTTTCCTTGAACGCTTGATTCAACTAAGGCGGCAGCCACACAAGTGTGAATCTTGCTGCGTCAGGATTTTGTTTTGTGTATGTTTCTGCATCCATAGTTGAAGGTATGCTTTACATTATATATATGACTTGCTTGGAGGTTAACTGTGTTATTGCCTTTGCAATGTATGTGAGTAAAACTCACTTGCAAACAGGGAGCTTTTATTAAACAAATTATTAGGAAACTACGTGAAGTTTCTACATGATAAAGAAGTGATGTATTTCTATTGGAAAATAAGTCATTTCTCTTTTAATGAACTTTCTTGTAAATTACAGTGTTCAATGATATTCAGATGGAAAAATAAATTTAGGGGATGTCTGATTTACAGGGTCTTGGTTCAGTTTCATAAACTGGTTTCGTATGTTTCACAGGCCCTAAATCAAGTTCTTTATGCTAAATTGTTCGGGCTCAACAAGGACATTTTTTTTTATTCAGTCAGCAACTTTAAAGGAAAATGTAGCAAAAGAACAAATTCATCATAATGAATGTAGTCTTTTGCTGGCAATACACAAAAGTGCACACGATTTGAGTAATTGCTAAAAGAATCACAGAGGATCACTGCAAACCATTAAAAGTTGAGACAATAAAACAATCTTTCTCATTTCTAAATCAGCATGGTCAGACTTAACTAAAGCGTAGAATTCAACACTCAATTGAAACATAATAAAAAATGTTATTTAAATAGGACATCTGTATAGATTTTTAAAAAGCTACAAAGCACAAAAGCCGAAACAGAAACATGATTCACAAGAAAATAAAACAATACTTTGCTGTTCAGTACATTAACGCAATCTATAAGTATGACGGCACTTCCAATACAATAGGCACGTTTTAGTGCATTTTATAAAAAGGACCCCTTCATTTTTCAGTTATAACAAAAGAAATAAAAACACCATATTTCAACAAAAACATATTTAATATCGACTAAACTTTTCTTTATTCTGTGTAAGTCATCTTAACCAAGCCGTCATCTGCTTTTAAAAGTTATTTTTCAATACAAAAATGGCAAAGTATCGCCACAGTAATTGGGTTGTGAATGAAACCAACAACCATTGTGTTTATGTAACGTGGTATTCTGGGCTGTACTCGCAGATCCAAGCTGAGGGCTGAAATAGTTCTAATGCATGTTCCATTTTGGGTTTCCTTTGACTTTAAGGGAATGATAACCAAGGCTTCAGAATCAATGACCTCTTACTAACACTGGCAACATTGTCACTTGCTTTGTGCTTGGCCAATTTCTAGTTTAAAGTCTTTTTTTTGTTTTGTTTTGTTTTTAGCCACTTCATAAAAATTTAGACTTGTTTCCTGGTACACTTTTACTTACTGTGTCACATGGCACGTTGGTCACAGGAAGAGTTATGGTATCAGGAAAATGGAAGTCTAAACTTTCATTTGCAACGACGGGAAGCTTAAATAAAACCCTGCGTATTCCCAATTAAAATAAAAGAAAAAACACAAGAAAATAGCAGCAAATGATCTGTGGTAATGATGGGAATGCTAACAAGAACTTGTTTATGAATGGAGTATATGAAGTGGTAAATCTGTAATTAATAAAGCGCTTTTAACCGTCTCCTTTAAATGGAACAGAATAAATGTTAAGGATGAAGGACCCCTCCCCCAAAACCAGGGCGATCTCACAGACTGGCACACAGCTGGCACCACAGCTGCCTGGCCCTCTCCTCTCTGCCACAGAGAGACACGCACAAACCAAGAGGCATAGACAGCCCAGTCAGAGCTGAGAGAGATAGCCTCACATTGATAATGACAACCGGACACATCTTTTTTGTTCTGGGTTTCATTGTTTGGGAAGCTTACATTCCACGGTCTTATAAAACACAAAAGCACACATTCAGATCCACATACACACAGTATATTGTATGCAAACACACATATATATTTAATGCACTAATGCTCATGCAACAATGCCTATTAATTGTATAAAAAGCATAAGCATACATTAACAGTGGGAATTACATTACAATATAACTTAATTACATCAATATAACTTATTATAAAATAACATATAATATATTTCCACACTCCTCCTCATCCCACTAACCGCTGGGCTGCACATCAGGGAATGAAATTTCACAGCAGTTCCTGGTTTACTCTGAGTTTAATAAGACACTCATGAGCTTGTTACCTAAACACTGGGGCTAATCAAGCTCCTAGTAAAACCCACAATGGGTGAAACTGCTATACATTATGAGTCATTTCCATCCCTGTCACTCTACAGCCCAGTGTAAAATGAAAAAAAGTTAGTACCGATTTTAAATATCCATCAGAGATTTTCTAAATATGAATTTACATTTAATATATTACAGAACCAAATATCTATATCTGAAATATAAAAGCGGGAGGTACCGCTGGATTTGAGATATCAAACATCGCCTCATACCTGGTGCACGTGTGCGTCTATAAGACAACAGCACCACCTGCTGGCAAAACCCTAACTGTCCTTAGAAGGATCCAGATGTTGTATTAACCTTAATTTTTCCATAACACACCCACGCAAATCAAGCAGAGTAGATTGCAATTCTAAAGCACTCACAAGAGTTTCAAATAACTAGTTTTAATACTGCATTAAAAACAGCTGTAACCCTACGACTAAATTAGATTCCACACCCTATTTCACTTCCCCATTATCATTCAGTAAGTTTAGATGCATTGTACATCCTGTCAGGGCATGTTGAGGATAATCCTCCACAGACACACTTCTGGATATGATTGGCTATGCTTGATACAGTAGCAGTGTGTTACAAGCAAGTATTAAAATACAACCATTCCCTTGCTACTGTACGTTGTGAGCAATAGGGAGATTTTCTAAGTACCAGAGCTCAGTATTCAGCATACTACAAAAGTGCATGTAAACAAGGAAATCCAGAGGACTAGCGGAATCACATACCAGATTTGATTTCATGTCTGCACAATATGTAGAATACAAATAATAACATTAATATCTGCATACTGTATGTGGATTACCAATGTATGCAACTGATTGTTTAGTGCTATTAAAGCAAAGGAAAACCCTGCCTTTTTCACCATTTAGAAACCTAATCAACCCAAAATAAAGTGCTCCTCCTTTATATAACTCTCTAGTCTGGAGCTATAGGTAAGAGATGCAATTTGTGTTCCGCCTAAGACAAGCGCTAGTGTAATAGCATTATGGGGCATTACGCTAGCCATACTGCTGCAGCGTACATCCATCAATATCACAAAATAACCCACAGTATTTTGCAGTTTAATTTAAAACAAGACCACGGTTTTGCTCCTCTTATGTGATATTCTCACAGTACTGGGTTCAGGAGTGAAGTTTAACATAATTTATTTCAAACAACTTATTAACAAAATTTTATCTATCTAAATGCAACACATCTGCTCCTCATCCACTTACATGAAACAATACCACTCTAGGGCTGTCTGCACGTGGCACTCTCGCAGAGTTGCATGATTTCTGTATTGATAAAGATGTCAATGCTGACTAACTGGTGGTGCTGCAATAAAGTAGTACTCAAGCTACTAAAATAGATTTCAAACCCTTAGGGACTACACATTTAATACTGAAGTATTCACTTCTTGTTATTGATTGTTGTTATTCTAATTGATTAGCTATAAATCTCCTTTGAGAAGACAGTCTTAAAAGTCACTATACAAAATTACCTTACCTTTGTAGAGAGGCCCTGGTTTGCATGGATTTTCATACCTAGAAAAGGTGAAGCAATTATTTTTCAATTTTTCAAAAAGCTAGTTAACCATTTTAATTCTCTACATTTGCAGGCATAGCTGGTTACAAAGATTATTTTGTAGCAAACACAATTACCTTAGTGGTTCCACTTTATTAAAGGAATACTATAGACCTCTGAATTAACTTTTTCTGTGTATTAGTTACAGATGTGTGTTCTTAACCATCCTTACTGTCTCTGCACTCGTTGATATTTGGCATGTTTAAGTCATCATCATATTCTATGTATAAAGTAGAACTAAGGTAATTGTTTAAAAGATTTGCAATGAAAAATAAATATTAAATATGCTGTGGATTTTATTAAACATGCCACATACCTATGTGCAGAAAAACAGTAATAAATGATGATAAGAATGTATATCATGGGGTCATAAAAGCATAACAAATTGCAGAATTGTGCTTTGCTGGAGACCACAGCTGACATGAGGAGGCAAACCTTGACCCCAAACTCTGTGACTGGAGTACGGTCTTTCAAATTTCCACACATTTTACATGTGAAGTTTCAGGCTGTTATACACCAATAACACAATTCCCTGACCCTATTCTGGGGGGACTAAACTGAGATGCAAGCTGGTGCGCTGAAACTACCCCTGTGTTCTATCCTCCATTTGGAGACCACCATTCAAAGGCACTGAATTCACCCCAGATTGCATGCCCAGTGGACAGACAAGGCTCAGGTTCTTCCACGGTTCTTGTTGCTGTTGCAGACTCTCAGAGTTAGTAGTTAACCTTGGCGGGTACAGTCTTGCAGCCGCTGTGTGAGAAGAGCCGCTCTCTCTCGGGGGAGAAGGTCATGGCCCCCGTGATTGCCTCGATGATGTCACGACGGTGGCACTGCCCACGCAGGCACAGCTCCCGGCGTATGCAGCGCTCCACGTGACAGCGAGTCAGGGGCAGGAAGGGCACGAAGCTGTCGACCAGCTTCTCTTGGATAATCTCCGAGTGATATAACCCGTCTGCAAGGCAAGAGAGGAGTCACAGCCCGGCCCAGCGGTCCACTCAAAGCACAGGAACATTAAAACATGTTCTTAACAGACGACATTCTCACAAGCTGTCCTCAACTATGGGCCTTATTTTCCACAGAAATGTTCTTACAAGAATTAAACAATTATAAAAGGACTGTATAAAAACAGCAGTTTAAATGATAGTTCAGAGGAGAGTCTGCCGCTTTCAGTTTCAAAAAAGTTCAGTGACTGTGTTTCATGAAGTGGACCCTACCACAGCCCGATCTATAGGGCACATAAGTAACCATGTGCGGATAGGTGGGATCCTTTTACTTGCAACACAGGAAGTGAATGGAGAGAGAAAAAAAAACATTTCCATCAAATGTGTTGCACTGAGGCAGGACAAATGGACTTCAGTCTTTATTGGACCTTTTGATTCTAACTGTATGATTTTTATGTTTTAAGTATAGCAATACTGGGGGCCAAGACCACCATCTAGGCAACTCACAATGGTATTGCTGTGATGAAGCATCCTGCAAACACTCCCAACCTCCTAATAAATCTGTATTGGGTCAATTACCATGAACTACATCCACGATATACAAATGTAAGTGCAAAACACAGTCAACTGCCTTCATATACCCCAAGATTCAAGTTCCACTCAGCTCTCAATACATTGTGCTAAAGATTGTCCTCTGAGTGTTTCATTAGAACTGGATTATCTGGGTATGTGTTAAACTTTCCTTGTTGCCAGGAATATGCAGCTCCATCAGGGATATTTATAAAGAAATTTCCTTACAAAACACATTAATTTTAACAGTGGAGTTGTCTACTTATATATTCAGAAACCGGACTGGTAAGTCTGGAACCTCGTGTAGTACCAGATACAATTTTTGAAAATGAAAATACACAGCAGGTTTGTTACGACAAACTTTTTTTAATAACTGCACAATGAGACCTAAATAATGAATGGATGTGCATGGTGGAGAACACTGATGGAACTATTTAGTAGCTAGAAGCACTTTAAATATGTTTACGTAAAACGTAAGGGGTTCTACACCGTTAAACTCGGTTCCCTCCCTGCTCTAGTCTCCAGCACAGTCCAAGTGGGAAGGTTGTCTTACTGCAGCTCTTGTTGAACACTGCCTGTGCCTCCTCCATCTCATCCAATAGGATTTCCTCCCGGTCGCGGCCGGCCTGCCTCGCCTCCAGAGCCAATCGGTTTATCTGCTCCTCATCGGCAGTGGTGAAAAAGGGGGAGTCAACACAAACCAGCCTCCAATCAGGTGCTGTCTACATATCACTGGGTCTTTATTAGAAGTCTTCGTATAAAACAATTCATGACGGGGTCAAATGTTTACTGCCCATTAACGCCACTAAATATCTTGGGATCTCTGAATACATAATATTCTCTTTAAAAAAAAAAGGCACAATTTAAATAGATGTACCATTGCAGTGGCATATCCGAATGTTATCCACTTAAGCAATGCAGAAGTGGCTGTGAAGTGACTGATCCAGCACTGTCCAGTGTGAGACTTGTCTTGCAGTCACCATTTCAGAAACACCCTATTGTTTTGCTTTGGTAGTAAATGCCATTGTGGCTATGGGACGTCTTGCCTATTAAAATCCATTGCCTAGTTTTTGAAGAGAGATCGATTGATTATCTGTTCTGTATTCCTAGAAACCGCATTACATTTAATCTTTAAACAGCAGATTATTTAGTGATACCAGGATATGGATAAGTAATGGATCTGAGCAGAGTATAAGTGGTGATCAAAACCCCACCCCCAGCCAAACAGGCTGACAATCCACAATTTAGTAGTGTAAGAACAGCCCTTGATAAAATACTGGGATCTGCAAGACTTCCCCAGCCAAGAGCACCATCTAGGGGACTTTCAAAGATATTACAACTACTGTACAAATCAAGCAGTCACAGAACAATGCATGTCCACTGTGGTTGTGCATAGGGTTAATATGGAAAATAAGAAAAAAGCACACGTTTATTTTGGTGGTAGACTGCAGTACAACACTTGTGCTTGAATAGTCTCTTTGTTGGCTCTCCACTGTGTTGTCAGGGTGTCAACGGGAGCAAATAAAGGGCATGCTGCATCCTTTCTAGAAGGGCAAAAGCAGGGTAGCAAATATTTATAGGAGTCCAAACGAAGATAAAGTCAACACAGACCAAACACCTACAGGTGGAATCTGGAATGACTGTCTGATAAAATGTGTGGGGTTTTCTATAATGTGTGAATATAGAAGAACAGATAGCTGTGTTTGGCATTGGACAGCAAAAAATATATATTTCTAGTCAATAAAATCTATTAAAAATAAAACCAATTTTGTACAGACATTCAAGCGTAATATGTAAACAAAAGTGACATTCTTCCTCCACAAAATGAAGGGCTTTCAGTAACATGAAAATGTAGCTCCAATGTCCTACATATATCCACAATATACAAAGTAAAAAAGTGACAGACTACAGATGCTTTCAACTAGAACTATACATACAGTTTTGTGACCTGAATTAGCTTTAAATGATCTTCGCTCTTTTCTTTTTCAGCTGTTTGCAATCATTCAGGGTAGATCTTATTGCAATGATCAGATGCTGCTGTTTGCGGGAGACACTTTCATTTGATTTCAGGAGTGATCATCTGTTCTACATGTTGCAATAGAAATGTGCAACAGGTCAGCCAATGTATCTTTACAGATTTAAGAGCCTGCACCATCTAGTGAACAGACACTTAGGATTTTCACAGCAACACACTGCTGTGCAGTTAGTGGTGCTGGCATTTATGAACACCTAGCTTACATGACATATGTACCTGGCAGGCAGCTAGAACATAGCGAAGCCCCTCAAAGTGATTCTATCTAACAATGCAATTCCATCAACTCACCTGTCATGCATGTTCGTTCACTATCTAGGTCTCAAATGTGCAATTTCCAAAGAAACTCATGTCATAGCAGACGTGTATTTTTATTTTAAAACAGATATCTGGTACTACATTAGGTTAAAAGAAAGTTCTCAGTTTGCCTGCCTCGCCTTCTACAAAGTCTGCTACTCTCGCACTTCTTAGGTCCTTTCATCTCACCAGTGTATTTTAGGTCAAAGCATGTTACTGGCTGAAAGCAGGGATGGAAATAAGGCTCCTATTGCATAGGAGTTTTGCCATTTGAGGATTTAACACAGTGTATAGGTAACAAGCTTAGGGTTGTGTTAGTAAACTCATACTAACACCAGTGAATCTTATTTCCATCCCTGCTGACAGCATGTCAGTCATTAGGGGAGCTAGCCAGTTGCCTACTGACAGGAAAGAAGGTCCTGAAAGGTTTGGAGTCAATTTCACCCTCCAGGTGAATGACAGACAATCTGAAACCAAGGCTTGCACATGTTCTTCAACTGCACATTTGAGCCCTATGTAGTGAATGGATGCACATTGAATTTTGTTATCTCAAAGGCATACCTGATGAAGACGTAGATAGCCTTCCGGTAGTTGGTCTGGTAGACCACGTGGGACGACCCCAGGAATGGGACGAGGACGTCAATGAGACCAGGGGGCATCTTATCCATCTCATCGAATACAAACACGGAGCGGGCACAAGCTGTGAGGTTCCCCTCCACCCAGGCCTTCAGCTCCTTCTGCAGAGCAGAGACATACAAGCAGCTACCTTAACAGAACTGTAGGGACTGTCCAGATCAATCTGCTCATTCCAGCACGGGGACTATGCCCTACACCACAAGTGAGGAATGACCAGATACTATTAGGGGAAGTAATTCAAGCTCACTCTGCTAGTGTTTAATAGAAGTGGTAGTTTCAATACAGTAGTTCTACCAGATGTTTTTAGTTTTTCTTTTCTTTGTTTGTTTTAGTGATTAATTTATTATTTTAGGAAAGACTTCACGTTGCACAGTTCAAATATAATAATAACACACAGCAATGTGACATTAAAAGTGTCACAGAAAAAGAAACGCATAAAAGGAAGATTTTGGAGGTTGCCATTCTGTTTCTGAGGCCTGGGTTTGACATTATTTTGGTGGGCTCAACCTAGCCCTTAACGGATATTTGCCCACATCACAAGGGGGTGTTCAGGTCAGGATTGTAGTGCTGTGAGGGGAAGTGCTCATGGCTCCTGCTGCCACTGTGCCAGTGTCCCTCACATTATTCACAAAACAATAACACATTACTTAAAACGTAAGAACAATATTTGAACGTATTGTATGTATAGCAGTTTGAGCCATGTCACGTTTTAACAATATACCACTATGCACTGTAGTTAGGCTCTCAGTACAATCTGGAACCGCTCAAACTGACTTGCAAGGGGAACTAATTCTAGTATTAAAAGAAAGGCTCCACGCAGGAAGTACCTTGTATTGCGGCACCCTGTGTGGGTAAGGGAAGTGCAGGGTGGGTATGAACTGGTGCACGTGAGGGCTGGTCTTGGCTGAGCCGTACAGGTACCTCCCCAGCAGCCAGCTCACCAGGGTCTTCCCCGTGCCAGAGGAGCCATGGAAGGACAGCACCAGCGGCTTCTCCGGGCTCGCATCGTTGATGAACTCAGCCAGCGCCTCCGACACAGCCTCCTGAGCGAGGTGCTGCCCGTACACATTGCGGTACAGCTCCAACTCCAGCCCTGCTGACACAGACAGCTCCACTCAACTCAGACAGAAATGCTTCTTTATATCCACACAAATTCTACTGCCTAGAAAAAACCTCAAAAAGACTGCTGCTAGTAAGAGGGCAGGTGAAAGAGAACTTTTTTTTACTGGGCTTAAGTTTAAAGAAAAGGTAGAGGGTAGTTATATTAAGGATGTGTGTAGAATCTGCCATCTGCAAAATGAGCTGCCTTAGTGCAAGGCATAAACCCACTGCAAGTGTAAAAAAAGTGAACATTTTAATTTGAAGTGAAAGTGCAAATTATTACTGAGGCTGCACTGTCCCACAGTCATGTTAAACGCGACTGTAAAACAGCCTAGTACTTGGGTGCCTGCAGATGACACCTTGTGTGCACTTCTTCCAAAAGGTGACCTGTTGACAGCCCAGTTTGTTTACATTGTCTAACTATGTGCATCAAAAGAAGGCTACCTGGAGGATAAATGGCAGCGTTAATCATTAGCCTCCGTTAGATGACTGGCATATATATATATATATATTGCCGGGTGGTCAAAAGTAGCTTTGGTTACGATGACAGTATGGCATTTCAATTTATCAACACACCTACTGCACTTTTAGATTTACGTTCAATTAGTACTTAATAAAGCTTCTTACATTTACAAAGTCAACAGAGGGAAAAAAAACACACACACACACACACACATTGACTGCGCCAATAAATGAAAGAGAAATTGCACGGTATATCTTATCAGAGTGATTAGAATAAGTAGAGAATCTACCGGCAGGAGCCTTTTTGGTGGTTCTTAAAGATTCTACTGCCGCGGTATGAAACCCCACAAAGGCTGCTGCTAGTAGTTTAACATCAGAGCTGAAGAAAGAGAACTGTTTCTATTTTAATGTAAATTTAGAGAAAGGGGAGTGTGTAGTTATTACGTTTAGTTTTGTGCAGCTACTGGCAGCTGCGAAATCAGCTGCTCTGCTCTGCCACTGCCAGTCAAAATCCAAACAGGACTGGAGTAGGTTACTGTTTGTTTGTCAACTTGCCTTGAAGGTCCGGGTGGAAGTCGCACTCGCAGTTGTTAGATATGGTGCAATAAACAGTCTTGAACTGAAAAGCAGAAGCCACTGAGCTGAGAGAGTTCGACAATAAAACAAATAATGCGAGAAACACCGCTGTCATTTTCTCCACGTGAAACAGATCAGGTCTGCAATGAGTGTACAAAGTGATTCATTAAGAAACCCCGCGCACTGGGAGTTGTAGTCTTTGGGGCGCGCTCTGCGTTCTGAGCGCGCATTTGGTTTCTTTCAAGGACACTATCTCCCATAAAGCACTGCATAGAGTAGTTTTAAAGGATCAGGCCTTAATCCAATTTTGCTAATTACTAACATAAATACACGCTTTGTTCTATTAAATGTATACTTGAAAAAATACCAAAAATAAATAAATACGTGTTTTCAACAATACTAATATTGATAGGAAGAACTAGTGCATAAGGGAATTTACTTCACACCCGTGGATAAGTTGTGGTTGTGATTTATTTAAACAGTCGCACTAACCTGTTTAATATAGCTGGTACTTTATTAAGCCAGCATGCAGACTCTGAGCTGAAGTGTCCTGTAAGGCTGTATTCAGTTCACCACAGTTCATGGCAACGGTAACATGCTGCAGCAACACAGTTTTGAAATACTGTAGGCTATTTAGCCAGCTGTACAATAGGCAGTTTACTCCAGTTCATGTTTTTGCGCACGGTAAATGGCAATGGTGCAAAACTTTAAAGACCCGGTATGTGAATTTAAAAGGTCCTTACATACACACCTTACAATGCATTTCTAGCCCGTTCTGTAACACTTACTAAAACACTGAAACTTGGTGCAAACTTTGAACTGGAATGAATAGCTAGTGAATCTGACCTACAGAAAACAATGTGAAGTAAAGCATAATTAGGCATATCCAGAATGAGCTGAGAGCATTCGAGAATTGCACATCGCCATGGCAGAAAGCCATTTTTTGGGAGTAAAATGCATTACCTATCAAGTAATTCTGAATAATATTCTGGGTGCTTCTGAAATATTTTGCATGTATTTGAAGACAGGGCAGATCAGAGGTACCAGTATTAGTCAATAAGTGGTTTGAGTGGTGGGCAGCTCCCTAGCCATTCCAATCATTCGTGTTTCAAATGTCATAGAAATGCACATGTCAACGTTCCTCATTGTGAGTGGTCTGGGTTCCTTGAGCTCCACTTTTCAATGTATTTAGCCTCACCTACTCCGATTACATATAGACAGAGAGAGTAGGTGGACTGACTGAGTTCAACGTTCACGTTGTCACGTGATTGGATGGAAGAAGGAATGCTCTTCAGTTCTGGCTCTTCAAATTCTCCAGACAAGCTTAAGCAGCTCGATGCCAGGTAAAGAGCAAACATGGGCTCGGTACTGCAGCAACACAACGCACACATGCACTATTCAGTGCAACAGTACATGATCAAAAGTAATCTAAAATGACATTTGATGATACTTATTCTTGCGCTTTCTATTGGTAATTCTTAATAGAAGTGTGTGATGTAACTGCCTGAATATCCTGGCTATTGTCCTGTAGACTGAAGTTAGCTTGTACTTTGAGGTCAATGATTAACAGAAGTTCCAGGAGTAGGCATGAGACACTCCAACGTGTTTAAAATGGCTTTCAATGGGCAGAGATCTTCATTATCTCAGCCAGGTAGTGCTTGGGTGGAATGAGCAGCAGAAAATGCACTTTGAGAGTCTAGACTGCACTTTCTAGCAGACCTTTACTCCAACACATCACCACTGTGGTTGGAAGGTTAACTCCTCACATGGGACAAAGGTTGGTGATGATTACCATGTATTCTTATAATAATTGCATAAATCCAGGTTTCATCAGCCTGAGCCCTTGCAGGACAAGCACAGCTGGATTTTGACAGTGCATTATACACTGATGAAGGCCGCAAAGATCTTGAAAGCTTATACATTTCCAATGTCTATGTAGGTCTGATAAAAGGTATAGTCTTCAACATTGTTTCTTCACTTTAAAGGAGTAATGACATCTTTTTCTCACCTTGTGGGAGAATGGTCTGATCATTTCTCTGTAGTTTGTTTCATTTTCTACACTTTATTATCACTTTGACTCTGGTGAACTTCATTCATCTTGCCACCACATTATACATGTGCTTCCTGTGCAACAGGTACAAGAGTCCTACACAGTGACTGTGGGCCCAATTCACTGTAACACAGAAAGCTAATGGAAAGAAAAAAAAGGACTATTTGCAATGATATGCACAGCAGTACATGTAGTTCCAGTAACTAGAGTGCCTAATTGCATGTTGCACTGGGGACAGGTTTAATTGCAAGACCGCAGCTCAGTTGTATGTTCTTGTCTTGGTTCACTGTTAATAAACACAGTTTAATGTAATCCCAGCTGGAGTATTTTAAAACAACGAATGCAGTCCATTCGGGCCGACAATGCAATATAACACCAGTGGCTCTGATTTTATAATCAGCTTGTATATGTTTTGCTACCATGTCTCGAATAAAACTGCTGCTCTAGCGCTCCCGGCCCAACATGGTTAACAAGATTAACATGGGAAACCAAACAAGCAAAAAAAAAACAACAGCCAAGACCCACATGAACACAAGCTTACTAGATTCTATATCTCTTAGCAAAAAAAGAGGAAACAATGACATATGTACATAAGAAAATTATGCAATCATGTTTTTGGTTTTTTTTTACAAGTAGGAAATGATGTAAAAATGACTATGTACAACAGGAAATAACACAGAATTCTGTACAACAGGAAGTGAGGCAAAGAACGCTTTATACAAAAAGGAAATGATGTTGTTGTTGGCAATGGACCCTCCCAGTAGGCAATGGTGATATCCATCAGCGGCGGTCTTTGAGCACAGTGAGAAGTGATTGAAGGGTGTGAAGGTATTATGTTGACTTTGTTGAAATGTGTAAAACACTACAGTTGGGAATATATAGTAACTAAACCAGCAACACTTGCAGTAGCAGTTCATTCTTCATTTTGATTCAGTTCATACATTATAAAGCAGACACTATATGCAGAGGATCCACTCGCATGCATCACTGAAAGAGATGCTCAGCAGTTCATTCCTCAAATCACTGTGTTTATAGACGAACCTGCTTCCTCAAGCATGGCTCGATATCACCCCTAGTGGAAGGAGAGAGAGCTACAGCATATTGTGGAATGTGTTGGCATATCTGCGTTTTGTTTAAGAACCTACTGCGTCTGCAATAATGTTAGCTGAAACTGAAATAGAACGTGGCAAGCCAACTTTCCCTTTTATAGAGAATACACCCTCTGGTGTTTGAAAATAGCATTAGTTGAAGCATTTGGCTACTTGACTCATTAAAAAGAAAAGACAAAAGTCACTTTTGAAAAGAAAAAGCCCCTTTTGCACACAAAATGCTGTCTCCAGGAAGTCAATCAATCAATTGCAATTCGTATAGGAAATCAAAGTGCCCCAGTATAACTCTTAAACATAATAATAACAATTCACATTCAGAAAAGAGAAAGCTAACAAAAGCAATCCCAGCTAGATTTGATCAGATACCCAGACTTATAAAAACAATACAGCATCACTGTACAAATAACTTTACACAGACAGAAAGCCAAGGAGGCACGTCACCCCTGTTCTCATGTTATCACTCTGTCTGGGAAAAATAAACACCTTTTATTAAAATCTTTCTAAAAGATACAACAGAGGCTGGACTCATTTCTCGATACACCCTTACCCAAAGTACTGCTCAATCACTGTACCCAGTAGTATTAGCAGACTTGATCTATTTAAGCACTACTTAAACTACTTGTATATTACTTAATGTTTACTACTTAGCTACAGCAACTAAATCATTTAAAAGTTGGTTTCACCCTCAATCAGTAAATGCTGTAGAACTTAGAAGTACCATTCTACTTGATAAACTCGGTACTTCTAACTCGGTCACTGCTGTCTTTAGTAATACAATATTGTAATGAATGTCGCTATATATTTGTAATTTCAAAAATGCATTAAGAAACGTGAGGCTGTTATTTCATTCATGACTATGAAACACTGAAGAGTGCTAAATTTAGAAATATAAATGGAAACGCAAAACATTTTGAGGAATTTATAATTTAAGTTCCTTTTAGTATTTATTTCTAAATGTATTTTTGCAGGCAATACAAGTAGAAAATACACATCAAGTGGTATGATGACATTTTTCTGCAGTTCAGAAACTGAAATGGCGGTCCTCACATTTTTTGGCATTTTTGAATTTATAATCTTTGATTCTTAAAGTATATTGTGATTTTTAATATTCTTTAAAATGAATTCTCCTCAACAGTACAGAGTAGTACATTTTTTGTAAGGGTGTCTCCATTTGCTGTAATGATATCATCATGCCAGCTCTGTGTGTAGCCATCTTGAGAAGGCCTTGCATACTGAGTGTTGTCATGACAACAATCAAACCCCCTGGATACAACATCAGCTAAGATTCCTTTTGAATGAAAAGTGTTTCTGTTCAGTTTCCTTGTATCAAAGCTGTCCATTTGAAAGTGAAACACACTGTGGTATATATCAGCTACTGCAGCTGGTTTTTGGGGGGGGTGTTAGTCTTCATGAAACCCCTTCGCAGGTCCGCACGCCCCCTAGGTCCAGGAGTGCTGCCTCCTTGTCCAGTGCACAGTCCCTGCAGGGGGTGCTATAACTCGCTGTGTCTCACAGGAGGCTCCAGCTTGTTAGACAGCGCTGTCAGGACCTTGTCGAATTTCTCATAGCGCTCTCCCTGGCTGCCCTCGACCCCCCTGCTCCCCCACAGCAAGCGCATCTGAAACTCTGTGCAGAAAACCTCCAGCACTTCCGCTCGCGCCTGGAACCCTGCAGGACAAAGATAGAGAAGGAGGACGTCAGGACGCAGTACCACCAAACTACCACTACATGGCAGCAAAAACATTCTCAAACACCCCTACACAGGCATATCTGTTTCTTTCCAGGGAGATTATATTGACTCCCATCATGCACCCTGTAAACAAGGCAACAATTATCTGAATTAATTCCGCTTTGCTTAAATACAATTTACACCTAAAATAGTAAATAAATGCCTATGATACCTTTAAGAAGTCCCCAGATTGTAGGGACAGTTTTATTTAAATGCTTTCCCAAAATGATTTGGTGGCTAGTCCCTAATATCTAAACTTGAGGTCTATATATTTTAAAAAGCAGTATTTAAAAAAAGAAAAGAACAAAAAGATTTTTAACACGCTACAGCGTAATGCCTGCAAAATCTCTGCATCCACGATTAAAATAAAGTAAAAATACAACAGGATCTTCTGCACAGCAGTGTTTAGAGATGATGCTGCTAGTGCCAGTAAGGTTTTAAAGACTAAAGTGTAAAACCAGAACTAGAGATTAATTTGCTGTTAATCCAAACCACAGAGCTATGGCTGGTGTTGGTAGGGGGGTGGCAGTCACCTACCTTGCAGTTTGGTCTCTGCGTTGGTGTGGTAGATCCCCCCGTGGTGGGCGATGGTTCGAGCCGCCTCCAGGTGGTTCATCACCACGTCCACTCCGGCGTCGATACTCTCCCAGGACTCTGCTCCCTCCACCACGGCCACGCCCCTCTCCAGCAGAGACAGCAGAGGAATCATGTGAGGGAAGGAGGTGTTCGAGAGAGGGCAGCTTTCTGAAAGAGGGAGGGACAGAGAGAGTGTGAGGGAGAGAGAGACAGCACGAGAACCACGTGAAGGGAGAGGGAGTGTGAGGAGGAGGGAAGAGTTAATACTATATAAGAGCAGAATGGTGACGGAAAGGGGTTGGGAGAGAGGACAGGAGGGCTGTACCTTTGCCGTCATTCATGCTCTTCATAAAAGGCTTGAGTTTTTTCTCATAGAGAATGGCGCCTTCTGTGTGTCTCTGGCGGAGTGTCATCCAGGTCTGCTCCAGCCGAGAGATCTGAGGAGGAGAAAGCAGGAGTGAGGAGGATACACAATTCAAGGGTGCTGTAGGAAGCAACGGACTGCATTTCCAGAGTATGTAGCGGGCTTCCGAAAAAAAACAGCGTTCTACGTCTCCACGTGTTGCTACAACTGTTTAAATAACGTACCTGTCAGTTTATACACTTAGAAATTTAAAGTCTCTCTCAAAGGTATTTTCAAGATGTCTGCTTAGTGGACTCGGGTTTGAGATCAGAGGTGTGTCCTCTCTCTGATCACTGCCAGTAGACGTACTGGTAATTCCTAAAGAGGCACACCTCAATGAAGTCAGTGAGTCAGTGACCTAGGGGCTGTTATTTCTTTATCTATCTATATAAGGACCCCAAGCTGAAATATGACACTTTTTCCGCTTTTTTTCGCATTGCAAGCCTGCCCTGCAGCCATATTTACAGCATTGGAGTTCCACGCGGTTCTGAATTGCGTACAGGCTGGCCTATAGGCACTCGGCCAGCCACAGGGGCTGCTGGTGGGTGGTGAGCCAAGGACTCCCCAGCCGAACTAACCCGCTAATTGTGCGCCACCCCCTGGGAACTCCCGTCCACGGTCAGCAGAGGCATAGCTTGGATCCGAACCGGCGATCTCCAAGCTTTAAGGTGCATCCTGCAATCCGGGAGGATGCGCCACTCGGGAGCCCCAAATTCAAAACAGGAACAGTGGCTAGAAACCTGGTTCCAGGGGATTGGGAGACCTAGTCTGATGCAACTTTGCTGTATCAAACTCCAAGTCTCTCCTTGTGCTATGAAGTGGCCTGAAACCTATCTTCTGAACCCAAGTTACAAGACACAAAGCTCCTAGTTTCACAGACCCCTTGGTCGCTAAGTAGTTTTTGAAAATTATGCAAGCATTACACATACCCTGCCATGGACATATCTTATTACAGGTGTCAGCACTAATAAAAGTGGTACATGTGGGGCATGTGGAATACAATCTCATATCAAATCCCTAGCCGGACAGTCTCAGATTCATGACAGCAGGACCGTCGTACCTGTGGCAGCTCTAGGGCCTTCATCACAGCAGCGAAGCCGAACATGTTGCCCAGGTTGCTCTTGAGCTCAGCTGCCAGCTGGATGGTCTTGTGTAGCAGGGCAGCACGTTCCTCTGTACTGCCAGTGCAGCCAAGCAGATCCACCGCAATCATGATCGACATGGTGTGGAACCTGGGGGGCAATGACATCATCGTTAGAGACAGGGAGAGAAATTACATCATCGTTAGAGACAGGGAGAGCAATGATCTCATCGTTAGAGACGGATAGCAATGATCTCATCATTAGACAGAGAGAGCAATGACATCATTGTTAGAGACACGGCGGGCAATGATCTCATCGTTAGGGACACGGAGAGCAATGATCTCATCGTTAGAGACACAGAGAGCAATTACATCATTGTTAGAAACATAGAGAGCAATGATCTCATAATTAGAGACATGGAGAACAATGATCTCATTGTTACAGACACGGAGAGCAATGACATCATTGTTAGAGACACGGAGAGCAATGACATAACCACCTCTCTCAAAAAATCAGCTTTTGAGGGGTTATTTCTGAAGCCGTCCCCATGGTTGAAAAGTCCTAGCCTAGCAAATAAAGATCTAAGCAAATACCTAGGCCCTGAAGCATGGGCTACATGCACACTCACACTGCAGTGGGCAACTGAACAGGACTGAGCTGGCATGTAATTAGCGATCAGACCACTGCAGGTTCTCTGGTAGGTTAGTTCACTCGGGCTGAAATTATTTTTGCAAGCTTCTGGTTTATGCATCATAGCAAACATTTTGCTCACCTCTCCAGCAGGTCCAGTCTCAGCTGTCTCCCATGGGGGAGGGTCAGTAACTCCAGCCCTGAGCTGACCCCCATCATCTTCTGCATCTCCTTGGTGACACCCAGGATTCTAGCAACCTGGAGACAGAGAATAAGAGGACTGTTAATCAGCTATCCATGCTGTAGGAGAGAGAGACAGAGAGTCAACACTGGAGAGTGGTCCATCTGTCTAATTCCTTAAGGGTTTTAAAAAAGTGCAAATGTGGAACAATTTCCTTCATTGTGTAATATGCATTTTTGAGTTTCAGAGTTTCATAAACTCTTCATAAATGTGTAAAGTGTGGTGTGACAGGGCCGAGATCCTGCACATGTGTTGTGTCGAGTTGGCCAACTCCATGTGAGAATGTGGCTGGAAGTGAATAATTCATGATTAATTGGGCTCCAGCAACAAATCCTTTGTGAGGGAGAGAGTTTGGGTGAGCTACCTGGGTGCTTAGGGGTGATTTTGTAAAACGTTGTAGTGAAGGCAAAGGCCCAAGCTATATTCTATTGTTTTGTTTAAACCTTTTATTTTGGCCCTCGTGCCATTTTTTTATTTACTTGTTAACACTTATTCATTTGTGTAATAAATCTGTGCAACAGCACCTTTAAACTACAGCTGCTGCCTCTGGGTCTGCTTCCTGACATTTACCAGCCTTGTCTGTGACACTATCCTTTCACATATGGCTTTTTACCCAAACGGAAACAATATGGGCCATATTTTCAAAATGTGTACTTTAATTAACTCCTATTTTTGACAAACATAGTGCTTAAGAGACCTTCAGTCACATTTCTTAGATGTTTGGTACTAGTTTTGTAAAATAAATAAGTGTTTCTCTCATTTAAAAAATAATCTTTGAGATTATAGTCCATGTGTCTTCAAAGGTAATGCAGTACCCAGCTATATACTCAGATACCTGTACTCTGTAACATTTTCTACCTGTTTCAAAGTTGCTATAACAAACTTAAAACAAGCACAGAAGCAGGATTTGTATTAAAGATTATACATGTATTTGCATTCACAGACCGTGCAGTCGGCCTGGGTGAGGTGCTTGGCAGTGGTCTTGGCGTCCACTTCGGCTAGCAGCTCCTTCACCCTCTTGAGCACGCCCATCTCCAGAGGCTTGTTCTCAGCGGGCATCAGCAGGGAGGGGTAAGCGTTGGGCTGGAACGCGGAGACTGTTTCAACCATAGGCACAGTGAATCTCTCCTCCACAGACCCGCCCCCCAGCCACCTGCCCACCTCCTCCACTTGCAGATGCTCGACATAGCTCTTGGCGGACAGTGGGACTGGCATGGTGGGGCCAGGGGGTTGGCTGTACCCATGGGCGGGGGTGGAGTGGGTGCTGGGTGGAATCTCAGGGCAGGGCACGTTGTTGTTGGAGGACGGGCAGAGCTGCGGTTCACTGGAGCGACGCATCACTGGGGAACTAGGCACCATGCCCACTACCCGCCCCACTGCTGGGCTCTTGTGTCGGTTAACTGGGAGGGGAAACAGAGAGAGAAACCCAGTTAGTGCTGGGCCTCTAGTATCACTCTGGTGCAAATAAACAATGAATGAGGTTGTCTTTTATTAAGGGTTTAACTTTAAATCTTTTATTAAGAGTTTTATTTTAAATCTCCTAATTTCAAGACTCTCCTTTTTTTTCCTTTAAATATGAAATCAGTGTATTATAAAAACAAAAATGACCACAAGATGTAATTCAGCCTTGTTTTCCTTATCAAGAAGAGCAGGACATGCATATTTAGTCCAAGTCCAAGTGTAGTCCAGTTTACTGGTCTAGAAACTGCAACTTCATCATACTAGCACTAGTGTATAATTGCACATACACCACTATAGACTACAAACTACACAGAGAAACAAGCAGGCTAGGCTAGCAGATGGCAGAAGGGTGCTTTACAATCCTGACACAGGTTTAGTGTAAAATATTACTTCCTCCACAGTACCAAAATACTAATTGGAAGAGCAGGCTCCAACAGAGAGGGCTGGCGAGACAAAGCAAAACCTATTTTTCCACAAAAAAGACAGAATGTGCAGCACGATGAGGATTGCGTTGTTCCAAGTTTCTGAGATCACTTAACAATCTGTTATCCCAGAGAAAACGGAAACAATGGTGTTGAGTTTGTGAGACAGGGGCGAGTAAACATGGCAAATCCTGGTGCGCACAGTCAGTGTCTGAAGCGTATGCTTCGTTTCCATGAGCACGGATTGACCTCCAATCCGAGCTGATCCTGGTTCTCCCGTATTCCTCCCGAACCCCCATTGACAGTCTACCCAAGTGTTTCAACAGTTCTTTCCCAGCCAGCCTTGTGGCTATGGTCACCTTGATTTCTTTATGAAACCGAAAGGATGGACGGTATTGCTTTGCTTCTGATAGTCTTAATAAGTCAAACATGGTGCCTATAAATGAACTATTAGAAAGTGCGGTACAGCTCTGTGCCATTATTTTAGATCATGACCGATTTTTATTAAGATAATATCATGTCTCCAGGGTCTAGAGACTAAAGGATCTTTTCCTCCCTAGGAATGTAAAAATTCATTGTGCATGTCTTTACATGATCTATTGTATCATACTGAGGTATGTAATGTTTGTATTGTGATACCAAAAGCACAATTTAGCTCATTGTAGTTCACCAAACGGTTTTTGAATGAGTCTAGACTGAGCTCTCCCTATTTTATTAGATTGTTGTCTTTTAGGAGGATAGCCCATCATTAATGGCCATCCCATGTATTGTGATACATGCTGTATTGTGACCTGCATATCGTGATTTGTATCATGACATTAGTGTAACGTTACAAGCCTAGTCTTCAGTAGAAAAGGACTAACAAAAGGAATTTGAGCAGCATACATATCTGCTTGACTATTAACTGAAAAACTTAAGTTTACTTTAACAGCAGTACCATAAACCCTATTGTTAACTTTTACAAGCTAATATGGGCATTCCCCTGCTCTGCCCAGTGTTAGATTTCAAATAATGAACGACTGTCCTCTTGTGGTTAAAATGTTCTAGGCAAAACCTACAATCACTTGCATCACTTTTTAAACCTGAAACTAGATATACACTCAAAAGTGTTCATTTAAGGGCCTCTCTATTCCAAAATGAATACAGCGATTATGGCAAAGCATGGTAGAGCACACAGAGGTATGTTAAAGCATGGTGAACTGCAGAGGCACATAGCACATGTATTAGGGTAGAAAGAAACTTGGTCATTCTTCCCAGTATTTAGAGGGATTATCTGAATGGACTTACTGGTGCTGTAGGCAGGGGAGAGCGACGCCTCACTGACTGGAGACATTGGGCAGCGGTAGTCCTGGATCTGATCCATGCTGAGAGCGCAGTTCCGGATCGCCTCCTTGTGGTGAGGGACGGAAGGGCTGTGTTTATAGAAAAAGGGGAAAGTTACTGTATTAGTGGAGTGGAGTTCAGCACCGGTCCTGGTCATTAACCAGCCAGCTGCTTTACCTCTGTATGGGTTCCTTAAACTTAGCTAATTGTCTGTTAAAGGGAGTGAATGCTGGAAACAAGTGTTTGTTTCTAACTATTACTCATGCACTCAAACATCTCAGTTTACAAAGTGAGAGACGGACAGTACAGCAGTGACTGAACCAGGCGTGACAGCCTCTGCATGCATCAGCATAGTCCTCAAACAGCTGTCATGTGGGCCGTGTCAGTGGCCATTGTACTGCTCTGTGATATTTGTGATCTGTGATATAAGCCAGTGTCTGCTCTGAACTTGGTTCACCTGGTCCCCTCACCAGACTCCACTTTGCTTGCAGAGGAAAGGACCGCTGTCCTGAGCAATGACATTTCTACTTCACCACCCAAGCTATGTGCCCTACTGGAACACAAGTCACTGGAAATGAGTTCCAGGCTGCAAAGGAACTTCTACAAGCTGTTAATGTTTATCTGTCTGTACTGAATGTCGGTAGGAAGTTAGTGGGGGTATAGCTCCCCCCGTAAGAAAGAAAGACCACCTTTTAGCACATAAAAACAGGATCTTAGGGGGGCTTTGATCGGATAGTTTTTTCATTCTTAAAATGATAAACAATGAGATAATTTGCCATGATTTTATTTGTTTTAAAATTCATCACATTTTGCATGATTCATTTTGATTATCCAAAAAGTCTAATTAAAAAAAAAGTGTATTTTGTGGGTTTAGCTGGAGAACAGATGAAAAGAAAAGAAAAACAATGAATCCTTTAAAAGTTCCAATATCAACTAAAGGTGAGGACTAAGGAGAAAAAATGAGATTTGAGGGGGAACAAATTTAACAGAATAAGAACAAAAGTTGAAAGAACACAATTCAATTAATACAAATAATACAATTTCAGTTGTGTACCTGTGTGGTAATTTCTCTGTCGTCAGCCCGTCTGTCATGGTGACACTCCGCCTCTTGATGTACGCCCCCCTCTGATTGGCTGGGGAGTGGCAGAGGCCGTGCTTGCCATTGACCAGGGAGAAGCTGGCCTCCAGGTAGCGCAGAGGCAGGGTGCGGTTGATGGGGAATTGGATGTGAGCGCCGCCCTGCTGGGAGAGCGGCCGCCGGTTGCCTGTGTAGAACAGCACAAGGGCGGGCACGGTATCAAAGCTCTCATGCTCCAGCAGGTACTGCACCCGGGAGGACGAGTCGCTCGTCTTCACCAGCACCTTGCTGATCTTGAAGTGCAGCGCCTCCTGGTTCCAGCGGCTCGTCAGCACGTAGTCCCCCACGCTGGTGAGGGAGTCTCGGACCAGGAAGTCTCCATTGCGAACGACCAGAGTCTCTGAAACCTGCCCACAACAACAAATACAACCTTTATTTCTCAATCACCAGTCAGTATACAGGTCTCCACTAGGACCCAGAGGAAACGACAACCAAGTGAGGCAGCATTGGCGCGCAATGTGTTAGGGGAGATCTATGCAGCGAGGAGAAAGCAGAGCCCAGTAGTAAAGAAGTGTTTTAACAAGTTTTTCTCAATCTTGATGCTATTTCAGACGTCTGTGGTCTCAATGCCACAGTGTTTTATGTCTAAGTGGCTGCTAAATACTCCCTCGTGTCCTCTGAAGAGGGAGTTCACGACCACAAAGCGGCAAACTGAATGAAATGAACGTTACTTTTAATTGTATTACTATATGCACCAGCTACAGAAACTGATCCCCACCTCACTTTTGAAACCAAACAGTAAATCATCTTCTGGATTTTTTGTTCTCATTCTGATTGGTGTCCATCACATGGAAGTAGCAGATCTGTTGTTTCTAATTTGGCTTTTTGTACATCTAACACATGTTTTGATTAGATGACAATAGAAAGAAAACAGCTGTTATGATCTGCAATAAATATACCCAATGTTTAATGTTTAAATTATCATTGTATTACTACATACTGTTATTTTAAAGGCTTCAGAGTTGCTACATCGTCAATGAATTGAAGAAGAAATACAAACGCCCCAGATGTTCACTCTGGTAACCCTGTACAACACACACTTTCAAGAGAAGGGAAAGCCAGCTACAGTATTCCACAAGGCATATAAAGGGTGCTTATGTTAAATCACTCAATTCATTAAAATCACCCTGTTACAGTGACATTGGGTGAGCTATGAAAGTTGTATAAGCTGAAGTTATTTCGCCTAGAACAAAGAAGAATTAGGCAGAACTTGGCTGAAGTCCTTACAATCACAAAAACCCAAACCAAGACTTAAGCGCAGCCTCCATTTCACAGTGTCAATCTCATCTGTGCAATTTTGAAAGAACATGCTGCAGCAAATATGTATTTGCATATAAGCAAAATGTATATATGGTACCATGGTTAATAGGAAGCTTTCATTTTGAATGCCTTCATTTCATACACTTTGTTGCTGTGTCACTCCCGAGGCCACTGGCTGCAAAGTATGTCAGACAGTTAAGGGGTGGGGGCAGTTTTTTCTCCAGGGGAAATTACCCAGTTGAAATCTACCTGAAAGTAAGGCAGCAAATACAGCTTCCTTGAGCTAGATATACAATTAAAATATCTGTTTGCTATAACATGAGGTTCTGCAAAACTACAGATATGAGACCTGCATTCAGCAGCTAGTTGAAATGATCTGCAGGTCAGTGGAAGAATTTCATTAGCTAGAACCCCTCTCAGTGGTATTCATTTAGTAACATAAATCATAATTGTTGACAATTCCCCTTTGAGGGGGCACATAAGGTTTATAATATTCATGTCATAACTCTGATGAATGCATTAGGCAGCTACTTGACTACTGAGTATATGCTGCAGGAGAGAACTGGAAAGTAGTAAATACAAACTGGCAAAACAATTCAATTAACTTTCTCATGTGAGTGAAATTTGAGCTTAATCTCATTAGCTGTGTGAAAACGCAGTCAGGGTTATCTAGATTAGATAAACATAACACTCAGTGGACACTGGAGTTGACAGTTAATGGGAAGAACACTGCTGTCAGTTTGGAGAGGTGACCATCCCTTCCTGCCCGGGGAGCAACAATAGCAGCGATTGTACAGATTGTACAGATCTAAAGCAATCTATAGAAATGCGATGCAGTGTACCTATTGCAAAAAGACAAACATTCTATGGTTTTTCTATAGTAATATATATATATATATATATATATATATATATATATATATATATATATATATATATATATATATATATATATATATATATATATATATATATATATATATATATATATATATATATATATATATATATATATATATATATATATATATATATATATATATATATATATATATATATATATATATATATATATATATATATATATATATATATGATTTTATTATAAGGGAGAATATAATGGCGCAGACACATGTGAGGAAGCAAAATTACAGTTAAACGGTCCAGTTTTGACTGCATCCTTTATTAAAATAGAACTAGCTACCTGAACTGTAAGCAGAAAAAAAATACATGTGATTACATTTGATATAATCTCCATTTTATGAATATGTATTGGTGACCTCTCTGATATCCTGTTATGTATGATTTTCTACTGATGTGTCAGCTTAGATAATTGTTTTCCAGCTTTAATGTATTCTTTGTACCATGAGTAGTGATTAAGCTTACGATTCATTTCTTGATGGACGGGCTGACGACAGAGAAGCATATCCTTTGTGTTTAGCCTCTAGTGTAATTCTATTAAAAGACTTTGACGATCTGGAGTAAATCGCTGAGAATCAAGGGTCAGAGCAGGAGATGGGGCAGTCTCTTACTGCAGCTGATTTAGCTAGTTACAAGTATCAATCAACTTTTTGAAGTCATTTTAATACGAACTGCTCAGAAGGATTGCAAACATCATAAAAAGTAACAGGGACAGTAAAAATATAAATTGAAATTAAATTTGAAGCTATTCGCTCTTTTATCATTTAAGCAGGATCAATATTGTTGACTAGTAATACATTAGAAATGAGCTATTTAAAAAAGAAACGGCACTTTTTAAAGACCAAGTTGTGAAAAAGAACAGGCTGTTCAGCCCATCAGGATCCATTCCTGTCTAGCACACCATCACTGTGAAAAGTTCAATATACAATACAATATAATATAGCTGTATTAATATTAAACTTAATACAACTTCATACACAGCTATGGCCAAAAGTTTTGCATCAACTAGAATTTTAAGACTGAGACACAATAGAAAACATTTTAAAAAACTATATGAACATACAATATAATATAGCTGTATTAATATTAAACCTAATACACAAGCTATGACAGCTTGGCCAAAAGTTTTGCATCATACACAGACACAATAGAAAACATTTTAAAAAATGAACATACAATATAATATAGGCCAAAAGCTATGGCCAAAAGTTTTGCATCAACTAGAATTTTAAGACTGAGACACAATAGAAAACATTTTAAAAAACTATATGAACATACAATATAATATAGCTGTATTAATATTAAACCTAATACAACTTCATACACAGCTATGGCCAAAAGTTTTGCATCAACTAGAATTTTAAGACTGAGACACAATAGAAAACATTTTAAAAAACTATATGAACATAATTTTGATCTATTTAAAAGCATGTCATTAAAAACTACAAAATGATATCACAAAAGTCTACTGGAAGCCATAATAGTAGTGTAGTATTTCATGCTAGACTTCAAAATGCCACATTTTTAAATTTTTGTCAGTTTTTCTTTAAGTATATGGAAACTACAAAGCGGTATGTAATTCAATAAGTTAACGTAACATTATTCAGCAAGTTTCATTCGACTTTACAAAGCAAAATGAATGAATTCTTCAGGGTTATGCAAGACTTCTGGCCAGAGCTGTATATCTCTGGAATAAAAAATACGATTGAGCGCTGGAAAAGCATGGGAAAGTTCGAAAGGCATACACGTATGTGTTCTTTTTCTATGTATGTATAATTTTAAATAAGAAAATCTATTAATTTAAGTTGCTGTAATATTTAAATGTATTCCACTGGTGTAATTTCACCTTTTACCAGCAGAGGGGGCTGCAGACAAAACAGTTGTAAAACTGGAAAAGAGGGGATGGGTAACCATGGTAACCTCATACATTGTTTAGACACAATGAGGATTTTCTTGTTTAACTCTGCTAAGTATCCATGTTAGAATACATTATGATAATATGCAGTAAAGTAGGATTAAATGCAGCTTGATAGACACTAATTGCAGAGGTTCTACAGAAGCATTACTGGGGAAGTTGCCGATGTTGAATGCAGGCTACTTCATCTCAAACTGCTCTCTGTTCCCTGAAGAAATTCAATTGAATTCCAAATATATTCTTTTTTCTGTTTTGTCGGCGCATTCCTCTGCTGTCAATCCGTAATGCACAGTTCTGATCACAACCATGAATTACGAATCAGAACTGTGAAGTCATGTTTAATAGAGTGTGGGTTGCAGAGATTAACAGCCAAGAAACCAGAGGATGCAACATCATGAATTGTATTCTAATACTCTTGATGCCCTGCCATTATGGATGCTGTCCCGTGTCTCTGAGATGACATGAGGTTAAAGGTCTACAACCACAAAGGCAGATGAGCCCGGCTCTTTTGATGAGCCCGGCTCTTTTGAATAGCGGTTCAGACGCTTGCTTGAAGGGTCGCTGGTTTGATGAGCCAGGCTCTTTTGATGAGCCCGGCTCTTTTGAATAGCGGTTCAGACGCTTGGTTGAAGGGTCGCTGGTTTGATGAGCCCGGCTCTTTTGATGAGCCCGGCTCTTTTGAATAGCGGTTCAGACGCTTGCTTCCAGGGTCCCTGGTTTGGTGAGCCCGGCTCTTTTGAATAGCAGTTCAGATGCTTGCTTACAGAGATGCTTGTTTGATGAGCCCGGCTCTTTTGAATTGCGGTTCAGACACTTGCTTTCACTGTCACTAGTTTGCACAGCCTTCACCCTGTTTAAGGAAATGTATACGATCCCTGATCCAGTGAATATAAGAGGGTGGGGTAGCCTGGTTCCAACCAAACAAAATCAGCCAATAAGGATGGAAAGTCAAGGTGTCTGACTGCAGCTTACAGAGAACATCACTGGGAACTACTCCAAAAAGAGCAATGTGTTGGGATCAGTGAACAACTGCAAGGTTTGAGCAATGGTTTCAAAAGGACCAGTACATATGGATAAGAGAAGCAGGTTTAGTTTTCACAGGCTGAAAAAAATGCTTGGCCTTTGACAAATGGAGGCCCCCCCCCCCCCAGAAAAAAAACATTGCGTATCGTGGCCTGTTTATTCCAATTCCTAGGGCAATAAACCGAGACATATAAACTTTGGAATGAATAAGATGCCCCGTGATTTTCACCCATTGCAACAGTCCACATTTTCAAGGTCATAGTCAGGGCTCTTCATTTTCGGTTTTTATTGTTTGATCACATGATTCTGTTTCATTGATAATGTAATAAAAAAGGCAGCTCCTTGTTTTTAATTCTAACCAAACATAAAAAGCGAGTGAAGTTAAATAGATTTTCCCTGATTTAAAATCTTAATGACTCGTTGCAAATAACAGTTTTTTCTTAATTACGACTTACATCAATTTAACTTAACTGGCTTTTTGTGCATGGTTTGAATTAAAAACAAGGAGTTGTTATCAGTGAAACAGAATCAGTCGCATTCAAGTTACGGAGAAAAAACTAAAGCGGTCAATACAATACAAATCAGCATTTATCCTAGAGTTTAATTAAGAAACAGAGCCGTCTCAAAGCCCCTCAGCTATAGTGCGCGTGTGTGGAGGTGTGTCTCACCTCTCTGGGGATGCGCCCATGGTACCAGCCATGGCTGCGTGGGTCGCTGCTGCTCAGCTTGAGTTCCTCCTCCAGCTCACGACGTAGCTTCTCAGGGGGCGAGTCGATCAGGTACTTCTCCTTCGAGAACTGGGGAAGAGAGAAAGAGGACACAGCTTAGCCGTTGGGAGACTCTCACTAGCAGTTTATACATGATATTGTTGCATTTAGCACAGTTTGTTATGTTAACCCTTTATATCCTGGAGAGGTTGTAGTAGAAATGATAGCCGGTGCATGGCGTAGTTGTGATGGAATCTTTTATTAAGTTACTCTTATTACAAGTAGAATCAATCCCACTAACACAAATGAGTTTAGACCTGCCAGGAAATCCAGGTTGAAAAGGGTAAATATAATGAAATTGTGTAGTAATGCCTGGAAGTGATATGAAACCTGGAATACTTGCTAGTGTCCTTCAGAATGCCCTGATATCCAGTATAAACCCTTCCTTGTTAGTCCCTTGCTCAGGTTCTTGGAACTGCCCATTCAGTGTCTTCTCCTTGTATTTATGTGCAGTGTTGTGGTTGCTATGTACCACCACAGAATAAGTAGACACAAAACAGAAGCTACATTCAATCAAATCCCTTGCCTGGGGTCATTTTATGGTCTATTTTTTTTTTGTTTTACTTGCAAAGATAAACTGATTAAGTTGTTCCCTGTCTCCCCAGAGGGAAGTGGCTATGAAATTGCTGTTGCTTATTCTCAGAATTAATTTGATGCATTTCGTTAGCGCAGCAGGCATGAAGAACAAAAAAGTGGAACGGGGTCAAGCAGCGAGCTGGCGGTTTACTCACGCCTCCCTGCCGATTCCTAGCAGAGCAAGAACAAAAGCTGCTTCACAGGCGGTGAAGTCCGGAAGGCTCAAGTATTCAATTCTATGGTTCTACCCTTAAGTGAGTGACCAATTCTTTAAAATACATTTCCCTACATCTTAGTAGCTTTAGAAACGTCATCGCCTCCCTCTCTGTTCTGCTAAAGATTGTGTTTGTTCTTGTAGTATTTCAAACCTCTGGTACTTCCTGGTACATTGTCACTTCCTTTGTTGTTGGTGTTCAGTCTAACTGAAGACCGCTAGAGTAGATACCTTCATGGGTCCGGACGAACCCCAGGACCGACCCATACCCAATTGGGCTTCAAATAGAAAATTATTATCCAACACTCGAGTCGGTTCAATTAATAACAACATCTTAGTGTATTTCATCCCCGTAATGCTAAAAAGCTATGCATTACTACTAAAGAAAGGTAATTGTCTTTGCTTCTATTTTTTCACTGTTGATAAACAAAGTACAGCTGTTGTACCGAATTTTGCATTATTTTAAGAAAGTGTGTTCCAGCAACAAGTGTTGCTAACGAGGCTGCTTTTGGTACCGGAGGATCAGCGCACTTCTCTAGGAACATCTGCCCTGAATATCAAAGCTTTTCCGACCGTCGAGGAGGGCTTCTGTGGCAGGGTTTTAACTTTCCGACTGTTTCATGTACCCTGAAGGGTCATGCATTGCCAGTATCACTCATAGACGTGTCATTCTTTGTCACGGCTGTTTGTACCCTGTTCACGTGTTATTAATTTTTTTATGTGCAACTGGGTATGGAGGATATTTTATGCCAAAATGAAAAATAAACAAATAAATAAACAAACAAATAAACACGTCTATATTTATGTAATTCTATATTTATTTGTCGTTAATTAATTGTTTTTCATTTTGGCATAAAATATCTGCCAAAACCGGGTGCATGAAACAATCATTTAATTAATACAGAACATACATTCAGAATTAGGCTACATTAATCTATCTATCTTAGTTTACTTTTTTCTCTGTACTTGCTTTATTGTTATATTATATTATATTAAGTGTTTCTCCCTATCTCCTGAAACACATGCCTGTTCTGTTTTTCTCAGTTTTTACTACCTTTCAATCCAACCTGTCCATTGATCAAACCCTGACATGATGTAAACACTGGCATATGCATTATTAACATACAGGTTTCTCACTTAAATACAGACAAGTTTTTCCGCCACCTTTATGTAAATTGCATCCACTGCACCTTTCGGAAAACAGCAGAACAGTGTGACAGTGTGTCTCTGTTTATGTCCCCTGTGTAGTGTTTCTACGGCCATGTATAGTTTACATTTTTGGGACTGCACTCATTATAGGGAAAGCTCGAAATGCACCAGTGAAGCAAGAAAAAGAATGTGAAAATGTTTTAAACAGATGACAGGGAATTCATTTTAAGGCCCTGGTTAGAACTCGATAAAGGATAGGAATGTCCATTACGTTACACGCTGAAACGGTTTTCATTTAAATGTGAGCTTGTTTTGCTTTATTATTTATATCCTACTCAAGCATTGGCTTTGTTAGGAAAGGAGCTTTATAAAAGTGAGTTTCACTGCTGTTGTCAAATAGAATCGTCCTGGCTAGCACTCCATCGCTTCCTTCCCTGCTCACAACTGATGCACAAGTAGAGCAGCTCTGACAGAGAGGCAGAGAATCACAGGACTGAGAGTTCACACTGAGAAGAGCGATGGGGCCCAGTGGACAGTGACATGGTGTTTCAGAGGCTGTTATCAGGGGCTGGACATTGAAGAACAGCTTCTACCTCTGCTGACAATCACCTTCACACAGACCAAGGGAAATCTCAAACACTTTGTACCTGGGGCAGATATTCTAGGGTATGTAGAAAGTACAAGCAAAAGGTACTAGTGATGGGAATGGGAATAGATAGGAATCTAAATTTCTATCTATCTATATATATTAGAAGACAGAAGCGGAAATGCTGTAGTGAGTTTTCAGTTTATGAATTACTTTCATTATATATATATATATATATATATATATATATATATATATATATATATATATATATATATATATATATATATATAATGAAGATGAAAAGTATTTCATAAACTGAAAACTCACTACAGTATTTGTATCATGTCTACAAACATGGTAGCCATTGTCCAGGTAGGCAATTTTGTTCTTCAGCCCTAGTATGACTGAGTCAAGTGATCTTTATAAAGAGCTGGTCCTAATAGGAGGGATCTTGAGACTGACTGGGGCTGACAGAAAGTGGTCTGGGCAGGTCTTTATATGACGCTTGTCACAAGCAATGGGTTAACTGTAGTTCATATATTGTTCTGCTTATCATTGGTTTTGGTTGTAGTGTGGATTTGTTTCTCCCATTTTACAGAATAGAAAATCTTTACCAACCCAACTATGAAATCACTCGGATCCTAAAAACTTTACCAACCCAACTATGAAATCACTCGGATCCTAAAATCTTTACCAACCCAACTATGAAATCACTCGGCTCCTACTGAATGCCACAGTGCCTGTGCATTTCAAGACGATCAGTGTTCTGCAGCTTTACTCAAGTGTGGATTTTCTGTTGACAGATTAGTTTTATTGCATGTCAGACTCAGTCCAATCGCACAGCATGTCTGCCCCAGGCTCCGAGTAGCTGGCAGGTTTGTACGTTCTCAGCCTGCAAGACTCCCAGCTAATCAAACCAGAATGAAAGGGCTGACTGACTCTACCTCAGGTACTACCTTCAGAAAACAAGCCGATTAGATCAGTGCTGGTATGCTAGGCTGCTGCACAGAGTGGGCAGCTCATTAAATCTTAAACAGATCCTGGATTTCACAACAGAAACGTTTCTTAAAGCTGCAGTGTCCCACATTCAGGTTTGAATACACTTAAATATGATTCCTGGTTGATCCTGAAACGATTCTATAAAAGACTGCCTTCCCTACAACTACCTACACTAACACATAGCACCTCAATAAACAAGCACACTTGCTCCTAATTGCTAGGTATTATAAATTATTGGCAATCAATCAATCAATCTTTATTTAAAAACTGCTTCCAGAGATATCCGAGTAGGTTTTTTTTTTTTTTTTTTGTAACACAGTCCAAGAGAACTCAGTGCTGTATATCTTGCTGTAATATAAGAGCACCACTAGAAAACAGGATTTCAGTTGCTTGTAGAGGTACTGAAATACAGCACAGCCCAGCTCCCCGGGGACTGCTAAACAAATTCTTTGGTTCAAGCAGAAGCAGGCCACTCTGTAATCTCTGTCTCGCAGCTTCACTTCAACACAGACATTGTAGTTAAAGAGAACGCTGCCAGCCAGGCTTTAGAGGGACTCCCACTGAAAGACAGGGCCAGTATAGACATGCATCATTCATAGGTATGCCCTGTCACAAACTAAAGACTGTTAAATTTCACTAAGATGGAGGGAATTCAGCAGGGCCACAATTTATGAACAATTAGAAGGATTTTCACCGTGTTCCTGCATTTAAAAAAAACTTGAACCAAGTTTCAGCAATGTGGCTGACCAGGTCCTCTGATTTAAAAAAACACCTGAGGCATCTCTCGATACTCCCTTCAACTGCAAAATGATGACATCACAATCAGTCACATATCTTAATCGTATTCTCTTCATCTTCATAAATCACTTCCTTCTTTTGAAACTGACTTGAGAAAGGTTGGTAATAAATAGAAAACAGCATGGTAGTGTGTAGTAGAGTTAAAGGACACGTGTCTTAATCAGAACCTTGGTTTTCAGCCTCAGTCTGTTCACGGTCTACTTGTGTCGACATTCCCTGCCACACAGACGCTCAACGTCCTACCATAGCTGCTATTTAGGATCACACTACATAATGCCATTGTATCAGACAACAGCTCTATTAAGCTGATCCTATACTGTAATCCTGTACAATCCTAATTGCCCCACTATTAACTAACCTGTTTGAATTGCAAACAACAATTGCACACACTCACCGTTATTTACTGCCTGTGATGTTAATTGCTGTTTTCACTGAATTAAGATCCTGGTTTTAATTAGCATAACTGCTTCATATGTTTATTGTTATGCAAATAAGCCTCCTTTTACAGAAAGGCAGTAAGGCCCGTGCAGGTCAGTGCTGTAAAGCTGCACTCTTTTAGAGATATTCTGAAAGACTGTTCCCTACACAGTGTGTTTGTGTGTGGGGGTGGTGCATTGTGTAATTTGTGTGTCAGTAAGTAATTGTGTGAGTCCCCTGTGCTATGTTGTGTCTTTGTCTGAATCTATACGCTATACCAGACTGTTTTCTCTAAGATTCATTTTGCAATTTGATGTGTGCTTGTAAAATGCTGTGACAAAAAATTGTAATACAGAATGATGCAAAAGTGCTATTTTTCCAGCAATAAATGGTAATGTCCATTTTGAAATTGCTGTAGTCCCGCTTTTACCTCTAGGGAGTCAGCAGAAAAAAAAAAAGATTTACTGTTCAAATTAAAACTAAATAAGACGCACAGGTCAGTAACCCGTCGACCCGGCATCAATATATTTTCAGTAAAGACGTGGAATAATGCCTACTGTGGCTGTTGTCATAGAAACAGCCCATTGGGTGTAAGATGCTGATGAACCCTGCAATGTTTAACAAGCTTCCAGTAGGTCATGGTAGAAACTGGGTATATTGGGTGATTTTTAATATTTTACGTGTTGTTTTTTTATTAACATAATTCCAGGGAGACTTGTGCAGGGAATCGTGCTAAGAGTGCACTGTTATAGCAATTGTAATCCATTAGAGAAGTTGTGAAAAAAATATAGAACTCACACTTTATAATTCACAGTGGTTTAAATCAAGAAATGTAGCATCCGGGTTGTTAACCTAGTCTATAAACAGGAAAAAACACCGTCCGTAGCGCAAATCCACTCTTACAGAAATATTCTGTAGGGACACCTTTATAATCCCAGTGAATTACCCTGAAGAAACATTAGCAAACGACAGCATTACCAGCAATGGCAACGCAATAGCATTGGAACAAATATTCCAAAACAGTAACACGCTGGGGCTCATTCGTTGATCTAAATGGTGGCAGAGCTTTGTTCAGATTTGTTCAGACAGAAATGCACCCAAGAGAACACGCCCTTTTAGCTGATGCTCAGAACTACACAGTTGATTGCTAGCAGTGTTGGTTCATACCATTGTGATTCTATTGAAAACCTTACCACTGCGGTACCATTCTACCACTCGCTGATACCACAGTAACTGCGCTGGTGATACTACTGGCCCAGATCCATTGCAAACTAAATTAGTACAGAACCATTGCATTTAACTGAAGTGCCACTGTTGCAATGCCATTGAAGAACACTGTCTTATTTTTTTTCAGCATTGTAAGGTAAATACCTTGGATCCTTACTGAGAAAATGAAAAAGAGAAAACCAATGACTTCTACACTGTGGTGCCAACATCTGGCTACTGCTGTTTTCCGCAATACAGCTGCTACACCAGTGAGATTCAGCTTTTGTATATTACAGATTGCATGTCAGTCCGGTTAACAAATGAATCAATCACGGGAAAGACAGTTTATTTACCCCCCCGCCTGTACTGAAGCTGCAATTGATAACACTAGCTTGCAGAGGACCCAGGACCCAGCCAGGAAAGAGTTAACCCCGCTGAGAAGCTGCACCTTGTTGTTTTGCCCCCTGCTGGTGCTATGAATATTAATGAGGGTCATTACAGGGATTATGAATGAGTGTTCACTCAGGCACCTGAGACTAGCAGAGACCAGTCGGAATCACCCATATCAACGCAGCCAAACCCCGGTCCTTCCTCCCGACCGCCCAATCCCTGTGCTCTCTGGCACATGCCCTGCTTCTGTCACCCAATCGGAGCACATCCTCCCCTGGGTCCTCACGCCAGTGCCTGTATGTGATAACAATAATCTTTTAAACATGCTTTGATCCTCATCTAATCCTTTTTTAATGCAGAACACAGTGTTGCAAATGTAAGTCCTGATCTAAGAAAAGCGGCAACGTTAACAATTGCTTTTATTGCACCTCTTCTTTTATTGTAAAAGAGCTGGCCATTGCTGTGTGATTCTGTGCCAGTGTACATTGCATTGCACTCCCAATACACAATGTAAAGTGTAAACAGCAGGTTCAACTTCCTGTTTTTTTCTGTCACTGCTAGCTCATGTTTCAGCAGGTGGCTGCAGTTCAGTTGCAATATAAAATATTACTTGTGAGTAATATCAGAAAGAAGCATTGCAATCACTTTTTAATTTATAATAAATAAAAGCCCTCATAATCTCTGACTTTTATGAGAGGGGACTATAAAAATAAATAAATTACACAATTGAAACTATCTGCGGCACATAAATACAATTATGAATATTGAAATTGTGCCTCAATAATATGAAGTGGTGGTACCACTATTTTTATAGCTTCTGGGGTTTAATTAATATAATTAATATTTGGAACACAAATCCATTTTTTCCAAGCTAAAGCATTTGAACTTCAAAAGTAACATCCAGCATAGTACACAGGCCACACACGTCAACACCTCCAATCCCAGAAACCATAGCTAGGGACTTTTAGAAGGAGAGACAAGAGTGCAGGCGTCCTGCTGAGTGCCTGGCTTAATTGGCCTCTCTGATCAGCACAGAAGGGTTGAGAAGGGAGGGGGGTGAAAGTGCCTGGAAGCTGTTATCTGAAATTCCCCTCCGTGCAGCTGAGTTCCATATCTCTGGGATCCCTCAAGGGAGCCCTCAGCACCTGCTAGTCTCTTCCAAACAAATCTCTGTGTTCACACAATGTTTAGCGGCACAGATTAGGATGTAAGCCTGCCAGATCCCCCTATCTCTTCACAACCGTTAGCCTAAGCCTATCGACTCAGCGCCTCTTCCCAAATGAGTACCGTATGCCTCAATGGGAAACTTCAGCCGCTGGCCTCTCCTTAGGGCTGTCGGTGGTTGTAATCTGGTCAGTCAGAGCCTGTGCATCAAGAGAACCGTCTGTCTGTTTATCTAGCCACATGGGCAGGTACAGCACAGGGATGGGATCGGTGGAAGCCTGTCACGGTCTCTGTCTCTCTCTGTACAGGAGGTATGATTCACAACTCAAATATCACCTTCATTAGATTGACTGTTTTTTTGTAGATATAATTTTATCTTCACTAACCCAATCACACCATAAGGCACAGCAAGGAATTCAATGGCTGTACTGGAGCACTGGAGACTAAATGTGCCATTCATAAAACAATCTAAAAACCACCCTTGGTATTTTAACTTCTATTTATGAAAAAAAATCTGAACTGTATACAATGTACAAAATGTTATTTTAAAAACTGAACATGATCTAATACGGTATATTGGGCTGTTATTTAATTATTTATTTTTTTAGGTATTTAAGGCCTAAAATTGACAAATTGTTTATAGTAATGTCAAGTGGTTTCCATGTTATTTTAAAAGTGAAACAAACATACTTGTAATAATATTAAAAGAATTGTATGTTGTCAATGTTTACAATATATACCCGGTTTACTTCAAAATGACAAAAGATTTTTAAGAAGGTAACCACGGCATTATTTCACTGTATTTTTGCAGTTTTACCATGAATTACCCATGACTGAGCTTTGAATTTACCATATTTTCTCCTGGTTTGCCATGTTCATGAATACACTTTACTATACTTTGCTGGTCTTTACAATGCTTACCTATGCTTTAACTATGTTTTATTACACTTTACAATGGGAAGTTCTTACAAGGGAAACACTGGCAGAGATCCATCGCCACTTTTGCTTACATTTAAACAAAAAGGTTTTGAAATTTCAACAGCAATGAGCTTGGTAAATGCCAGCCTCTGTGTTGCTGTTGAGCTCTGTGACACACAGATTCTCAGTGTGTTAATGCAGCCTGCAGTGCCCGTCTCTTCCACAGCAGATGCTCTGACAGTCGGCAGCTTGATCAGGTCCCCTCTGTATCCTCAATCGCAGTAGGAACTCTCCAGACAGACTGCAAGGCTACCTCAGCGCAGATTTCAGGCGCTGCCACTTCAGAGGGCCTCAGCACACAGTTCTGCTTCTGTAGACGCAGTTTAAACTGTGACACGGCTCAGTGAAATAAAAGAAAAGTGAAAAGACTGCTGAAGCGAATCTGCGGGACTGCAGCTTTTAATCTACATTGCTTTCCAGTGGAGAAACGAGATGATTTCCAACTGTAATGCTTTACATAGCGATATGATAAACCACAAACATGACTGAGAAAGATTGGAAATCACTTGTGACAGCTGGGACATGATTGATTATATATAACATAATTTCAGTTGTAAAATGGGGGACTTTCATATACCACAATAAAAAGGACAAAACACAAAAGTATAATATTGTTTTCTACTACCATATGTTTGAATTTTAATCATGTCCCTATTCATTCACATTGCCCATTAAGAGAACCGACTCAAAATGCTTAAAGTACTAACTGTGTAACTCTCACACTGCACTCTGCAAAGACGTATATGAACGATTACTGTGTTGAATTGTTACTGTTTTCCGATGGACACTTTTGGAACACAATCATGGACTGTGTTTTAGGCCTTTCGGGTAATGAGAAGTTCTATTCTCGGCATCGCCACTGAGATCTTGTCTTCAAGTACGCTGTGCAGCTGGCCAGCGAGGGGAGGTGTCATCAATCAATCTTCAGTTCATGCTTACAAACTCAATGACTTATTATAACAACATAACAGAATTGCACAGAGACCCATACGCTCGAAAGACAAATTGCCAAGCATAATAAGAAAACATGCGGCAAAGTGTGGCTAGCTGCTACATCATTGTCAGGAGTGAAGTAATCAGAGGGGTTATAGATGAGCCTCCAAGAAATTATACAAAAGAGCTCTAGCAAATTGACTGGGAGCTTTTAGCGAGACTAGAAGAGACGCACTCTGTCCTAGTGTATGGCTGACTACAATTGCGTCTGGTGGAAGACATTTCCAGTCTCTCGACAATAAAAGCATTTATTTTCTTTTTTATAGATAAGCAATTGTGTATAAGTGTTGAGCTAGAATAAGTGTTCCTAAGGGGTCTGGGACAGTTGTAGTTCGGGAAGGCACAGTAATTGAATTAATATTCAGGCAGAATTAGTCCAGGTGAGCAGGGCAATGTTAACCTGTGAAATGATGGGTTGTGTTTTTTTCTGGGATTGTAGATGAAATATCTCAGAATTTTTTTCCCATTTATTTTATTTTATCTTTTAGAAATTTTAGTGTGCCAAATTTACTCCAGTTTTACTCCCCAGCTTAAAATGTCCACTGCAGCAATTCCCCACAACAGTTTAGGAGAGCTGAAGATCAGTGGGCATCCTACAATCCCTGTGAAAGCTAATTGCTAATTTATACCTGGGATACATTTTGCCCTCCTAACTGCACGAGCGACAGAGCTAACGCACCATCTAAGACTGTTAATTGGAACAGCCTGGATGCAAACCTGCACTCACCTCACTGTATGACTCCCTCAGCAAGCCACTCAGTCGTGCATTTACAAGGTGAGCCTCTAAGGCACCCATATCTCAGATTTCCAACAAACTAAAATATTCTAAAAGCACCCTTAACATGACATGCATTAATAACATGCATTGTTAAACAGGACATAGAGCACACAAAGTGATTAAACAGCCAGGAAAGCGAATGAAAGTTGCAGCCATTGTGGTTGGATCTATATTGAGTGGGGGTTTGTTTTTGCACAAGAAACACACTGGCAAGCAAGGTCATTATCTCCTGAACCTCTCCCAAATAATCCAGCTATAAACTGTATTTTACTGCTGCCTCTGATTAATTTGGGAGATAAACGATCCAATTCATGAGGTTAATGGCGTCACATCGTTGGCTGACTCAGCACACCTCTGATCTCTGTTGTCAGGGGACCAGGCCTCGGACTTAACCCTTCGTTGTACAGCCAAAGATGTGTACTGAAACGGTTTAAATGCTGGCAAGATCTGCTAGAGGCAGACATCACCGCCAACCCATCTCAAGAGTCAAACAGTGGGATCAAACATCTACTGTAATTATCTGGCTGCAACCGAAAGAACAGCTTGCAGAACACACAGTAAGAAGTAACTTAAAGGAATTACCAAGACTTTAAAATCAACGTTCCTTACATATGCAACATTATCACCCCTTTACTGTGCTAAATATCGAATTGTGCTTGCTGATTCTACTGTAATGCAGATATATAGATTTCTTCTTAAATACAATATGACAGATTCAAAGTTGCTGTTGCTTCCTGGAATTTCAGATTCATGCCAATAGACTTATTCAGATCAGATCATATGACGGACAAAAGAAGACGGGATTAGGTACTTGGAAGCAGCAGTTAAACGTCTATAGTTTGCATTTGAAAAATCTACATAACCTGAGAAAAGGAAACAAAAAGATTACAAAGGAAGGCCAGTGGGCTTGCATGTGTATATGACACATTTAACATAAACTTGCTAAGGGTATTCTTTAGCACAGGTTATTGATCGAGATGAGGGGCTAACTATCTGACTTCAATTGTTATATCTAGACAACTGCTTACCAGGTTAAAATAAAACTTGAAAATAACATTCTTTCGCTCAACTTATTAGAGGACACGTCTTTTTGTCCAGCTGTATGTCATACTCTCATGATACTGACAGCTTTTATTTACAGCTATGGCAGGGGATGTGTGTCACAGCATGCTTGTTTTAATCAGTTGAATCTGACGTTCATTCGCTTCTATTTTTAACTTTGTGGAACGTAATTAAATGCAATACATTCAGCATACATGTATGGGCTCAGATCTGGTACGATGGTCCCGGAGGTCTCATCGTTCATTTGAATTCCCAGCAGCAGACACAGAAACACGCAGAAAGAGTTGCTTCTGGGTGACATATACCATTTGTCAGCTAATTAAAAATGAAAGATCCATGTTCGCCTCAGCACTCATTATATTTTATTATACAGTGATTGAGAAGTTTCACCACTACAAAGAAACCTTGCAAATCTCAGTATCTCATGAAAAACCATGGCATAATGATCTTCTTTCATCTGTTGCACCAAAAACATTCATTCTGATTTACAATGGCCTGCTGAGACTAAATACAGAGGCATCAGGAGCCGTCTGGCTTATTTGTGACATAATGTTCAGGACTCAATGAAGACTCAGCACACAACCTCTATTTATTATGCCATGTTAAATCATTTTATACTGTAAAATCATAAATTGCATAGGATTTAAAAAAAAAAAACAAATATAAATTCTTGAAGTTTTTAACACAAAGAGAAGGAGAGGTTTTATTATTAGACTAACAAAATAATAATTCATCACAATTATGTTTTTAACAAGTGTAACTCTCGTATTAATCTCAAGCTGTTGTTTTTTTTTGGGTATTTCTTTAAATATTTCAAATTGAACCCTGTTCTGTATGTTGGTTTCATGTTGTACTGCTGTGTTGATCATTCAGATGCTTTTGTGCCCTTTTTATACTTTTTCAAGTATAAGCAGGTAGGGCTGAACTGAACCCAGGTTTATTCAGATTCCTAATCAATATTGTGATTAATCCCTGTAGCGCAATGGGGCCTTTTAAAAAAAAAAAGAAAAAAATGAACCTTCCAACTCAAAACTGAGGAAACAGCAAATGACAAACAAGAAGCTGTGCCGAAGCTAAAGTAGGTGTGTTATGTGTCTGTAAGTTTAATTCCTAACCCCCTGCTATATAAGCCCAGCGCTAGGCTCATTAGGATTGGTTGGAGTTGTACCTTTGTTATGTTGAGCTATTCATTCTGTTTATTTTCTGTACTGTAGCTCTGTTTTGGTTGGCCCTTGTGCCCTTTCATTTTTTGAGAAGTCTTCATTTTGTTTAATAAAACACTGTTCAGCCATACAGTTTTTGCCCTGCATTCCTGCCTTTTGTGTACTGCTTTCCAGGAACCTGCCATCACACACATTAGCCGTTCTGTCACAGGGAGATTATGCGAGGCTAGGTCACTCACTCACATTTCAATCTCAGTTCAATCTAAAACAGTGCCAGATGAAAGCTTAGTACATTCAGGACGTTTCTAATCTCCTCATTCTATGAACCTTGGAACGCATTTATCTACATTTTCACACCAAAAAAAACCTTTTCATCTTACTAGTAAACACTCTACACATGCTTTTGAAACCTTACGTGTTGGGCATTACTTGCTTTTTAAGTGTAATCTTTTTACTTGTTAAATTCTCTAATTGAATTGTAAGCAGTGGTTTATATTTGAAATCACAGATACACCAAAGGACTTGGCAAGCCCATTCTTTGACACCCAGACACTGATGGATTTTTGTTAAAACACTCATAGTTTACCATGTTTTTTTTTTTTAAATCTGTGTTATTATACCTTTTCTTTACCGAGGTTTTGCTGTGCTCTATTTCACTTTCACTATGAGTACAGCAACACCAGCACATGGCACTAATTGTCCAGGCTATAAAGTGATTCTAAGACAGCAGCACAACTCTCATTGCTCTTGTTAGAAGCAGTTCACCAAACAGGCTTTATAAGTCGGTCATCTTCACTGGCTTCCTAGCAGAAGGATTCCATACAATGCCATAAAAGAAGGGGGAAGTGGGTTGAAATTTTGATAATAAACTCATCAAATGGCTATTTCAGTCTTGAACTGCCCCTTCCCGAAAATCAAAGTACCACCCTGGGGCCACTTTAGACTCTTCCTGACCCACTCCAGAGGGTCAGAGAAAAGCAATGAATAATGATGAAGCCAGACAGTAATAAAGCTTAGAGGCTGCGAGCAGGAACCAGGAAAGGCCTAGGCTCTGCTTCCTCCCAGAGGAGTTCGCTAGGCCTCACCTGGGGATGCTGTTTCCATGGCAACCCCCTCTAGTCGCTAGCTGGTGGAGAGTTTTATGGAGGTTGGGTGAAGGAAGCAGTAGAATGAATGTTTTATTTACAAGGGCGATGTAGGCAGTAAAATAAAAACAACTTTAAAGTTAGAGGGGGGAAATACAGCCTTTAGCCTTGAAGGAACTGCCCTAAAATCAACTCAGTGATTGCTATGGGGAGAGGCCAACAGGGTATGTGGATAGATTTATAATGGTCAAAACCCAGCTCTTAATGGATATAAAAAACCTGAATACACCTACTTATTACACCTTTTCATCAATTAACAGTTCATACCAATTGTATGCCAAAGAAATTACATACAGTACACATTTGTATTAGGAATTGCAAAAACAAGAAAAACGATTGATATCTTTACACATATATACACGTTGTATTTACCTATACATCCATGTTAACTCTAGGGTAAATTTTCAAGTTAAGATGCAAATGGAAATGCAATTTTTTAATTTACAGACAGAATACAATTGTTTTTCAGCAAAACCCAAGAGCCTTGAGTTCTAATCCCATTTCAGATTCTTTAAAAAATTGGGACCACTGGACTAAACCTCGAGCTTGCTGTTTTAGTTTACGATGAAATCCTGTCCATTGACAGATCCAGCCGGTTTCATGGTGAGGTAATGGAATCTTACGTGAGGAATTTTTTTTCCAGCTGGGATCCCATTAACAGGCAATTTCAAAGGTCGTGAGGTGGAAGGTGAAAGGTCAAGGCTGTGATGGATTGTGTGCCTTAAAGTGCACATCAATGCTAACCTGTTTGTGTGCTGGGGGGGGAAGGGGGGGTAAAGTGGTCATTTGGCCAGAAAAGTGCTGGCTATGTGTTGCCATGCCTCCCGCTATGTAGCTAACACCCAGTTCTAGATGTGTGACTGTTAATGTCTGCCAATAACAATAACTATACATACTCAGCAGCATCAAGCTTTTCTATCTGCAGCACTTAGAAACAAGCCATGGCCATTTTCTTCACTTGTTTTAAAGCTACTCAGTACTATAAAACTACTCTTCAAATAAAGACATGGAAATTCAACCAAGGAAGGAATGATGGAGACTCCGAATGGTTCATACAAATAATAATAAAATACAGAGACATTTAAAAAAATAGAATAACGAAAACCGCATAACTGCGCATAACCACCTTGAGACACAAATTATAGTGTTACAATACATTATGACCATAGATTATTACAGTTATAATATATGATTGAATACGAATAATTAAACAGTGTAGCTAATTTTAATATTACATGATTTTTATCTGATACAAGCTATCTGATTCAAAGAAATTTCAAGAAATGAATATCAGAATCTACTATATAATGTATATCCTTACATGCATGCATACGTACATACAGTACCTAAACAGGGTTTTATCTACGCTTACAATTTGAAAAGGTCATACAGTCTATGTCTGTCGCTATAAAAACTTCTTTTAAGATCGCTTAGGCAAACATGAATAACACAGGGCGTTTATGTTTACTCTACAGACACAATGTTGCCTGTTAATCTCTTCTGTCCTTTCTAGTTTTTAAACATGCAAACAAACCCTAACCTTGCTCTGTCTGCATCATGAATGCTGACGCATCACCTCCCTCATCCTTAAGTGACATACTTGGATGCACAGATAAACACAGACAAATAAGCAGGACAGAAACACACGATTGATTGATGTCCTGAGGATCAATAAGGCAGATAGACAGATCAATACGGTTTGTAGACAGGTTAGTCAATGCAGTTGATAGATAGATATCATTATCTCACTTTGGGTGCTTCTCTGTCTACCTGAGCCATTAAAATGAATCTCAGCTTCAGGGATATAAACTATGTGAAGCTGTGAAAGAAACATTCTTAGCCCTGGATATCTGATAGGGCATCCTGCCCCTCCATGGCTGGAGATACACAACACAGCTATCTGTATACTGAGTCACTATGACATGCATCCCCTCTTATGCAAATATATATATTAAATATTAATCAATTCTGATGTTTCTCAATAACTGCTTAATAGTTTCCTAATCAACTGTACTCACAATTGGATCAGCAGTTCCTTACACAGTATATATATAAAAAGTGTAGAGACATACATATGGGTGTGTGAGCTATAACTCTATAACACTATAAAAAATAGGGTCACTTTCTTTGTACATTAGGCACACAGTAAAGTGTGACAATAGTTTAGTTTGTTAAAAACTAGTTGTACTTCAAGCTAATTGTATGTACTATGTAAGACCAAATTTAACACAGAGCATCCTCTTGCAAACCACTGTAGGACCGCTGTCCTATACTTTACACTGCAGCTTCGAGAGTCTCCACCCTCCCCCTTCCCCTGCCAAGCCTGCTGCAAACTCTCTCTCGAGTGCTGCAATTGGCTAGAAATGATGTCATTGTTTCGGGCTGTCAGAGTGGCCCCTATTGGCTGCTTCTGCAGATGCTATCTCAGCCCTGAAATGCCACTTTCATTCATGCAGGGGTTTGCTTTGTGTCAGCCGCGATGCTAATAAAAAGAAAAGCGATAGTGCTAACACAGACGTTAACCCGTTGGGGACCTATTTCACACCTCTTCTCTCAGCAGCTGGCACTGTGAAGAAGAGCTGTGCACTGAATATGCGCTGAGCTCGCACTACAAAATATTTAGCATTACTAAAGAAACATTTGGCTATTTCAAATCCTCCCACACCTTTCAAACTAATCACTGCGCTACTCAAACCTGCTCCCTTCCTCACTGCAGCCCTGCACTCTATACACTGAGCTACTCAAACCCACTCCCTTCCTCACTGCAGCCCTGCACTCTATACACTGAGCTACTCAAACCCACTCCCTTCCTCACTGCAGCCCTGCACTCTATACACTGAGCTACTCAAACCCACTCCCTTCCTCACTGCAGCCCTGCACTCTATACACTGAGCTTAAAGACATGTAACATGTCAAAAAGTGTTAAAGCGACCGAGTATGAAGCATGTTTTCTTTGTCTCCATTCATTTTACAATATATGAAAACATGTACAGTACACACGGTAGAACAAAACAAAGCCCATCTAATACCCTGTAAGTTACTATGACACAGTGAGCCTGCAGAATAGCAGTGTGGTCAAAATCTCAGCGGGACACGTTCTATAAGCCCTAACCCGTTAAACCACAGAGGCTTACTCTTGCAGGTCAGTGCAGTGTGTGCCAGCTCCATTTTCAGAATGGGATGTTTGTTTTACCCTCAAGCCATTTTGGTTCAGAAAAAACAGAAATGATGTATATATAATAGCGTATAGGGTGATGTGCGATGCATGCTGACACCCACTCCACAACTGGTCAGACCAACTACTGTCCGCTTTCACCCGGAGTAGATGAAAATCAGCTTGTATCATACACACAGCATCCTGTCATATATGTTACATCATTTACTGAGAATAATTAAACAGTACAGCTAATTCTAATGCAACATATTTTCTATCTAACACAGACTTTTCAGTAGGCTGTATCAAATCAATATCAAATCATGAATGAATCCAGATCAATCTTTACTATATATTATACTCTATACCAATAACATAAATACTCTACCATGCTGTAAATTCAAAATCAGAGCTATAATTATCGTCTACTTCACTAGGACCTACATCCAAAATATGTGCCTCCAATAATGAGTAATGTATGTAATAAATGTATGTATGTAAGTACAGTATAATCAATATCCCATTTCTTTATTCTGTGAAATGTGTCCATCTACCATGTATAGGTGTGTTAGGACCTCTGCCCTTTACCCTGCCTGGAAACGTCCCTGTCAATACCCTCCCTGGGGCTCTAACTTCAAGCCCCGTGAGTACTCAAAGCACTGAGAAAAAAGTTGAGTACGACACTTGCATCTGACTGGAATAACTAAAAACACACAGCCTGGCAACTGTCAATACAGCCCTCTGCTCTTCCACAGTTTAACAAGGTGACAGCAACCTGGACAAACGGACAGGACAGAACCCAGATATCCCTGCCATGGACAGTTGGTGCTTGTCTGAGATACGACTCTATTGGTCGCCCTGGGCTTTGCCTTTTGTTTGTATGGTTCTCAAGTCTACACACTAATAAAGGAAGAGGCTGGTTTTCTATCTGGGATACAAGTTCTACTAAAGGCATGAAACCAGCTTCAACTGTACAGCTCCAGGATAGAAAGGGTTCCATTATGTGAGAAAGAGAGCTGTGTCCCTCACGGGTTGTATAGACTTTCCTCGCTTACAGGGTTATTTCTGCCTTGCTCATCACATTTTCTCCAGGTCTATTCTGTGAATTGAGGCGGACTGGTGCTGATGGCATGTGGCTCCAGTGCACAGAGGTCAGCTAGCCCCAGTCCACACTCATGAATGAATGGAGGGGTTTAACGTGACAAACAATGACCACATAAGAAAGGGATTAGACCCCGGCTCTCATTGGGTCTGTAACGCCGAGGCAGGACAGCTAGCACAGGCTGTGCACTTTGTTCAGTTTAACTGGCATTTTTTATTTTATTGCGTGTAGGTTCAAAGTGATTTTAGAAACAGTTACAACTGCTAAGAACAATATGGCATTCTACTGCTGAAAGTAGAAGCAGGGGTGTGTCTGTCTGAATCACAGAGTGGCAAGAGGAATCTCTGCAGCTGTCAGCATACATTGCAATCCTTTTGAGCGGTTCTGGGTTCTGTCGCCTCAATATGGAGTTATTATCATTGTTCTCTAATTCTGCCTTTACCTGCTTTGAGCTGCTTTGAGCTTGTCTGGAGCATTCTAAGTACCACGACTAAACTAACTTACTCATTCCATTCAAATCATGGGACACCTTGTATTTCAAAGCTGCCAGACCCACCTACCTTCCATTTACATACCCAGAGAGAGTAGCTAGTAGTGAGTAATATTTGTTCCAAAACTAAAGTACATAAAGGTTTTAAAAAAAAAGAAATAAACAAATGGTCCGCCAGACATACAGATGGATAAGAGGCAGATGGATAAGAGGCAGATGCTTTGATGACAAAAAGACGGGATTCCTCCAGACGAGACTGGGAAGCAGATTGAGAGTGGCAGACCGCACAGCTCAAACAGAGAAACGGGTAGACATTAAAAGAACAGAAAAACAGAACGCATGATATATTTAAAGAGACAAACAAATCCGTCGACAGACACAATAAACGAAAAAGATAAACAAACTGGCAGGCAGTCATTGATGGGGGCAGTCTGGTGGGTGGATAGTTCAGCAAAGACATGCTGTGGAGATACAGCCTACGCAATCAGTTTTCTTACACCCTAGCCAGGCTCTGAATGACTCAGTCGAGTGCGCAAGAGTAAAGCAGATGTCCCTTTACACACTCACACACAAACTCCTTGCAAATGCCAAAACCTCGGGTTAGCACTATGACCATTGTTTAGTGCAATGCGTGTTACACAGTGTGTGAAGTGCTTACCCAGGATTATTGTATTTGCCCCAGCAACATTATCACTGGTCCCTTTTTTTCTTAAGTTAAAGATCTTCTGCTCGATATACAGATATCTCAAACGCAACGCTACTGCTCAAGTTTCTTCCTGGTACGGTCTACGGTCTAGCTGCAATTAGATCATGTGACCTACAGCACAGAATGGGATTAAGCACCAGGAAGCAGTAGTTATTTTAATAATGGAAGCATAAATGGAGATAAAACAAAGAAGACCTGGCATGGTCAATCGTGTGAGCGTCTTTTTCCACAACCTGCAGTGCAATGCATTGTGGATGGTGCCCTTGAGTTCTTCTGTCACCGTGGCATTCCTGTCTCTTTAATGAGACTCCAGAGACTGCTGTTGCACTGTGTGGTGGCTCTGGAATATTATTCTTCTGTGGAAGCACTGTAGCTACCGCCACTCCAAGTAACTCTTCCACCTGTATCACTTATCACCTAGAATATCAGTATAACAGGTATAACACCCAGACAGCAATGTCATTAAATTAAACTTAGAGAGATTTTATTTTATTTTATTTGAATAATGTTGTTCGGATAAGACTTTTTATGTGATCATTTAATTGGGAAAGGCAGTACAATTACACAGTGCAATTACACATTCCCCCAGGCATACGATACCATCATAAAACAAATCATTAAAATTAAAATAAAAGTATTAAAAATTGACTATTAGGCACAATGTATCAGTAAAGCTATTCACAGCTATTTACAGATCATATCAGTGTGTCCCTGAATGCAAAGGAATAGCTGACAAGACTTTACTTACAGTGGAAGGAACGTGCATGGGGTGGAGGAGACACACAGCCCGCTAGTCAGGTAAGTAGAAGACTGCTCAGTATCCCAGTTAAAGACACTTTGAAGGATACGCTGTCACAAGCAATAGTTAAACACCACACATCCAGTTTAGGAATGATCGTATGAAAAATGAACCGAAACTATTAAGCACTTGCATTAACATAATTACAGACACTGCCTAAACGCGCTCTATTTCAAAACGAACGACCGATCCTAAACAAGCACTCAGATTGCAGGAGTTTTGAATTCTTGCCTCTCAATTAATTCACTCCCCAGGATTTAAACTCAACAGAGCACCATCTCGTTATTCAAGGGGGTCCTGCGGGACGGAAATCGGTTACTTTCATACCATCCAATTTAAAAAATACATTTTCAAATATATTTTACAATCCAACTCAAACTAAAAGACTCCCGGCATACGTGTACGCAACTAGATTTTGCAGGGCCAATACAATCCTCTCATTATTTTAGTTTGCTCAATTGACTGCTTATATTTTCCAGTGCGCTACTGTATATGAAGCTCTGTTATTTTTGGAAAGCCCATGGCACATCATTGTGTAGTGTTGCGTAGTGTTGGCTGAAGCTTCTTATGTCTATTAGCTTAAACTGGTGAAGGCATGTCCAAAGCTTAGGTTAACTTGACTTGGTTTCTTCTAGGTTTTGGAGGAATTGGCTTCAAGATAAACCGGATCTTTACAGTCAAGCACTCAAAGAGAAACATATACCAGGGAAATGTATGTCTGAAGCATGCACTCAATCAGTCTATTGTATACAATGAAAGAACTGACCTTCAGACAGCAATATTGTGCACTACATCTAGTCTTAGCATTACTGTCTTCGAAGCATAAAAAAACATAAGATACACAAAGATCAGAACATCGATTTGCAAGTTTTAATTAACTGTAGGGTGTGACGTAAGATAAAATAACTGGTAATGATTGACTATTTTGTTTAAGATAAAACTTTAATAAGATATTGCAGTGGAATATCTTTTCATACTAATTCTCTAAAACATCTCATCAAGGAACTGATTCTCTTACAGTGCATGCACTGTGGACCCCACCGGCTCTCTACAGAGCATGCACTGTGGACCCCACCGGCTCTCTACAGAGCATGCACTGTGCACCCCACCGGCTCTCTACAGAGCATGCACTGTGCACCCCACCGGCTCTCTACAGAGCATGCACTGTGCACCCCACCGGCTCTCTACAGAGCATGCACTGTGCACCCCACCGGCTCTCTACAGAGCATGCACTGTGCACCCCACCGGCTCTCTACAGAGCATGCACTGTGGACCCCACCGGCTCTCTACAGAGCATGCACTGTGCACCCCACCGGCTCTCTACAGAGCATGCACTGTGCACCCCACCGGCTCTCTACAGAGCATGCACTGTGCACCCCACCGGCTCTCTACAGAGCATGCACTGTGCACCCCACCGGCTCTCTACAGAGCATGCACTGTGCACCCCACCGGCTCTCTACAGAGCATGCACTGTGGACCCCACCGGCTCTCTACAGAGCATGCACTGTGGACCCCACCGGCTCTCTACAGAGCATGCACTGTGGACCCCACCGGCTCTCTACAGAGCATGCACTGTGGACCCCACCGGCTCTCTACAGAGCATGCACTGTGGACCCCACCGGCTCTCTACAGAGCATGCACTGTGCACCCCACCGGCTCTCTACAGAGCATGCACTGTGGACCCCACCGGCTCTCTACAGAGCATGCACTGTGCACCCCACCGGCTCTCTACAGAGCATGCACTGTGCACCCCACCGGCTCTCTACAGAGCATGCACTGTGCACCCCACCGGCTCTCTACAGAGCATGCACTGTGGACCCCACCGGCTCTCTACAGAGCATGCACTGTGGACCCCACCGGCTCTCTACAGAGCATGCACTGTGGACCCCACCGGCTCTCTACAGAGCATGCACTGTGCACCCCACCGGCTCTCTACAGAGCATGCACTGTGCACCCCACCGGCTCTCTACAGAGCATGCACTGTGCACCCCACCGGCTCTCTACAGAGCATGCACTGTGCACCCCACCGGCTCTCTACAGAGCATGCACTGTGCACCCCACCGGCTCTCTACAGAGCATGCACTGTGGACCCCACCGGCTCTCTACAGAGCATGCACTGTGCACCCCACCGGCTCTCTACAGAGCATGCACTGTGCACCCCACCGGCTCTCTACAGAGCATGCACTGTGCACCCCACCGGCTCTCTACAGAGCATGCACTGTGGACTCCACAGGCTCTCTATAGAGCATGCACTGTGCACCCCACTGGCTCTCTATAGAGCATGCACTGTGCACCCCACTGGCTCTCTATAGAGTGTGCACTGTGCACTCCACTGGTTCTCTACAGAGTATGCACTGTGGACCGCTTTTGCACCATTTTAAGGCATTCCTATTAATAGGAGAAGATCTCACTCTTAGCTCATGTTGCTTATGTGCACAGAGCAACAACTTGCCATATTACAATGAACTGTCAAAGAGGGCCATATTATACATCTCACTTACCAGGAATTAAAGCTAGAGTGGGCTCATCATTTTTCCATTATCCTACAAATACTGAATTTCCACAATGAAGACTATGCTTCCCACGTTCTTAGAAAGTCATGCTATTATATCTGAATTCAACATAGTTGGAGGTATTTTACCTACTCTTATACCTCTTAGACAAAATGGTCTAAAATGATCCATACTTTTCAACAGGAAGATAATATGATCCTAATGCCCTGTTCCGCTGGCAGATATTATTACTGAAAATCCTGTTCAAAGAAATCTATTCCTCTAAAGGGTGGAAGGTATCTATCATGTAATTTTTCACACTTCAAAAACAAAGATTTATATACTGGTGAAGATCCTTTTTCCTAGTGCACTGACTCAAACACACACACACTCCGTACGCAGTGATAGCTGATTGCGAGCTAGTTTGCTTGCCGGTTGCTATGCCGGTAGGCTGGCATGCTGGCACCCCTCTTACCTGCACCTGCATGAACGATCCCCGGTAGAAACAGCAAGCTGCTGCCGAGATGGCACTCCACAGGCTGCAGCGCTCCGTCATGATGCTGGGGGGAAAGGGGGAGCTCTGCCGGCTAGAGGGGGTCGAATCCGCTCTCTATTGAATAATCCTGCTTCTGTCCGCAGCTTGGGGGTCCGTAAAATCCCTGGCAAATCCCCTCACAAAAAGAGCGTCTCTACTGCTCTTTCTGCTGCTGTCATCCTAGGCAACTGAGATCTTTGATTCCCGACTCCTTCTCACTCCCCTCCCTCTCCCTCTCTCTCTCTTGCACGCTTGCTCGCTCGCTTCAGAGGGGCTGGGAGGAGGATGACCTCATCTTTTTCTGTTGAAAGGGAGTGGGGGTGGGAGGGAGATGGAGGGGGAGAGATGCTGAGAAGCAGCAGTGGTCTCCTAGATAGTAAAGACAGTCCCTCCCCCTTCTCTTTACAGAACCGCAAGACTCCAGAGCACCAGTGCTGAGCCAGGGAGCTGGGGAGGGAAAGGGGTATTCACAGCTTCAGCACCTTCTCTGAGGAGACTGCCTGTTTACATCACAGCAAGAGCAGCTACAGGGAACAGATACAGCACAGAGAGGCAGGAGGCGTGGGTGTAGTGTGTGTGTATGGCTGAGACAGATAGAGAGGGATATAATACACAGCACAGCAATACTGTAAATAAAAGGACATTTAAAATACTGTATAATCATGCCTGTGTGTGGGAGAAACATCTATACAGATCTGTGCTGGGGCTTATTTATTTATTTAGAGAGTGGAAGGGATGGAGGAAAGGCGGTTCAGTAGAAATGCATCTGCATGGCTTTTTGGTCTTTCAGCCTTGAAGACGATTCCTCTGTCACAAAATATTGTGTCATAGAGTAACATAAATGTCTAAACATCTAGTAGTCTTTTGCATTGGCACTGATCCCTAACCAGGCAAGTGATCCTGTCAATGTCAGTGAGATTTGCATGGGCGGCTATGCAGAAGGAAGCCAAAAGGGTAGAAAACACAGAAAACACTGAGTTTTCCAATATAAGGTGATGCATGTTGCATGATTATAAAGTACCTGTTTACAGTGTGTCATCACAAATGACATAAAAAGATCATAAGTGAGTTCACATCAGTTAGCAACACTAAGTGCACATTACTACATTGAACTTGCTTTTTAAACTCACTGTTACAATTCAACTAGCCCGGTTTAAAGAACTTCCTTGAGATGTGCCACAAAGATTATCCTAGAAATCTGAATTATACGTCTCCTTCTCTGAACAGACCAGTACAGCAAGAAGTCTCACGCAAGTCTGTAGGTCTTCAATTCAATAATTGGAAGAAATCAAGGCAACACAAGGGGAGGTCTATCTTAACTAGTTCAGAGCACATTTAGCATCCTGAATGCTTGGCTCATTCCCACCTGATCATTTCAGTAACACATTTGAACAGATCCATCCCTCACTGTGCAATTGTGTATTCGCTAGGAGAGCGAAACCTTAATGCAAGGTAATCAATAGGAGGCAGCAGGGTTATGTTACAGTAAGTGCTGTGCAGCCCCTCTCCTCTCACACACCCCTCCCCCTCCTTCTCCAGGACGCCGCTCTCCCGCACGCACCAGCTGGGTTTGCGGCTCCTTATTCCCGTGGGTCCCTGGCCCACAGCACTGTAATTAATGTTGCTGAGCAAGCAGTCAGCCATTTGCAAGCGGTCCGTTAATTATCGCAAAATAAACCAACCACCACCCCCAGCCCCACAACAATGCAAATATAGGTCGGCTGCTGCTTAACCCCATTCCAAAAGTGAAAGGAAACAGTGGACTAATGAGGACCTTTTGAAGCCGTCCCGGGATGAATCCGGAGCGGTGCATAGGAATGTGTGGAGGAGCATGCAGGAAGTTCCTTTCATCCCTTAAACTGATTGTAGCAAACATAAAAAAAAAAAACCTTTATAAATCTTACTAATTGAGCACTTCCATATAGAGAATATGATGAAAATCAGACATATATTTTCATTTTAAAACAGGACACCTGGTACTACTGTACACTGGTGCTACTAGGTTGCTGCCTTGCCGTCCAGAAAGTCTGTTACACTTGTACTTCCTAGGTCATTTAGGGTTTAGAACACTGCTGAACTCATGGATTAAATAGCATGTATAATATACAGGGCGTGGTCACTAAGGGTTCTGGAATACTGCTGAAGTAGCCCCATGGCCTTTCTGTCCCACATTTCCTTATTAAATTAAATTGAAAATGCCTCTTTATTTAAATTAAATGTGGCAGTTTAAGTGCAGCATGAAACAATATAAGAGTTGAAACAGGTCTAGTTACAGAAAGTGTGATTATAGCTTCATTTTGACCTTTCTAAATTAATTAGCATTATCAAAACAGCAATCGATCGAAACACTGCGATGCGTCACATGAATGACTCTGCAGTATATAGGTCCCAGAGTAGTTAGCTGTTATAAAGCTGGCTTTAAAAAGGGTTGAGAAAAAGATTTTTTTATTTGAAAGGGGTGGGACTGGGTTGCCGGCATGGGAATCTGTATTCCAGTCTTCATCAAGATCACTGTGCATCTTTGGGGAATTATTACTAGACATTGACAAAGGCAATGTTTGTCTATTTTACAACTGAAACTCTGTTTGAGGTGTCAGCTCATTATTTAGCATGATGTCACTCATAGGTAAATCACCATGTTATTACAGCAGCAGTGCCTCCTTCATAATTATTTCCCTTGAATCATTGTGCTCCCTATAGCTTGTTCAAAGCAAGTGCCCAACACTCTACATCAGCTTGATAAGCATGTGACCTCCTGGGTGTATGTTATTGCACTGTGCCAGCTGTAGGGGGATTTGTAGTTGAAGAAGCTTTATCGCTCTGTTCATTCTGTTTTTGTCTGACTGCTAATTCCTCTCTCCCTAACGAGTTGATAGAATGTAAAGCTGTTTTGCTGGTGGATGGGGAGCTTGGTTCTCACAAACATAATTAAGGGGGGGGGGGGGGGGGGGTTTCTAGTTCATTAGTGGTGAATAAAATCTAACAGCTAGCGATCACAATGACCCCACTTCTACACTAGTCTTAACAGAGCTCACAGTTCAGCTTTACAGCTTTCCACAGACCCTCATTGTGCCTGATGAGGTGTACCACTGGTCTAATGGTCTCTGGAGCCCCGTCCTCCAGGTCTCTGAGCTCACCGGGCGCCTAGCCTGTAGGGTCTGGTGGAACGTGATGTGGAGAAACAACACTAACCTGTGGGAGCACCAGAGTCCATGTGACACTCCCTGCTGAATCCCCAGCAATTTGGCACTGCCAGGATGCAAACCTGTGCTCCCCTGATTAGATGGCTCACCCTGCATACCATACAGCCACGTCTTTACCAGGAGAGCCACTCAGCTCTGCCACTCAACTCTCTTGTGCAATGAGACATTTTCCATTTTTGTTTTGTTGGTTTTGAGTTTAAACCTTTTTAAATGTGTATTTTGGACTGCTATTTAACCTGTTGTAATTCGTAGAAATACTATTAAAGAATAAAATGAGGCCTCTGTGCACTTTATCTACTTACAAACATTTACAGACATTGATCAAGAAAGGACTTCTATTCCAGGTTCCAGGTATTCCTTTCAAAGAGAAGCATTGATAACTAGTGTCCTGCTACCCTGTAAAAACCAGTTGTGTACACAGCGCAGTCCGGCTCATTGCTAACGAGGCTAGTTGTGTGGCTAGTGGTGCTGTGTATCTGTGTGCAGCTTCTCTTGTCAATCTGCATGTCTGTCTCCCCCAGGGCCTTCCTGAAGAGGAGATGCAGGATCTTATTTACTGGACTCCAGGCTCAACACGTAAATAATTAAACACAGGTTTATTATTAGCTCCACACAACGGTTCCTGCCAGTGTGCCAATCTGCCAGGCTGTATTGAATGTGAGAATTCAGAGTAAAACTGCAGCACAAGACGAGGTCCATATTTTCAGCATTTGCTTTTTTTCTTTTGTATGATTTTAATTGAATGGAATGATGTCTGGCAGTTAGAACTGTCCAAACAAGCTTGCCCTTTCACATAGTAAAAGCATAGCAAAGTGTAATGAAGCATAGTGGAAGCATGCTAACATATACTTAAGCATTGTAAAATCCAGAGGTATATCTAAAGCATATTAAAAAAGCATGGGAAGCATGGGAAAACTGCAAAATTACTTAAAAATTACCACTTAAATAAGTGTGGTAATTGAGAACAAATCCAAAAATCCACATTGGACGAACAGAAAGATTACAAACAAAACAAAATGAAAATGTGAAATGAAAATCAATTAAAATATTCCATAAGATTTATTGGTGGAGCGTTGTTATACTCTGCACATGGGGAGTGTGTGCCTTTTCAAACTATGTGTCTAAACTCTGCAACTCAATTCTAAACAGTATTAGGAGCTGTGACAGGCTGGCTGGTTGTGGTGGTGGTGGTGGTGATGTCATCGCCCTGGAAGCAGTACTCAAACACAGGAATGTGGGGCAAAATGGCGCTGCTGCGCGTATATTTATTAAATACAAAAATAAATTAACAAAAGACTTTTAAATAATTAAAAAAACAAAAGGCTTGATGGCCAAAATAAACAAACAAACGATAAGAGTACCTTCAGGATGGCTCAAAGTAAGTAGCGATCGTTTTATACCTTTACAGATTATAGTTTACATACAAGCCGTCTCTCTCCAACTCAGACTAACACATTCTGAGAACGAGACCTGATATAGCAGGTGGTCAGGAGCTAATGAGACAATTGCGATTATTTATCTCCTGCCCACCTGCATTCCACACGTGAAAGCAGGGAGAGGAAATTAACCCTTTCCCTGCTGAATCAACACAATATTACACAGCAGACGGCTTTCGCCTACCTGCACACAAAACAGGGCTTGTCACTGTCATATTTTAAATACGATTACTAATAACAAGAAGAAGAAGAAGAAGAAGAAGAAGAAGAAGAAGAAGAAGAAGAAGAAGAAGACATATTATGCACAGGGTCGGGGAGTCCCGTCAGAAGACCCTTTAAAATCTTTCAAAATGGAATTCCCCTATTTTCATAGTCTGACCTAGGGCCTGTGTTTTATAGCAGTAGTTGTGTTTCTATACAGCACTCTTGACATAAAAGTTCTTTAAACGCTGTCCTTTGCTGTTGTTGTTTGGAGCAGTGTGAATGGAGCGACTCTTTCAGCACAGAGACAGCACATTGGTTTCTAAACCTGAATACCGGGATGCAATCCTTGGTGACATAATTCCTTCCAATTCCTTCCAATTCAGACAGGCCTTTTTTTTTTTTTTTTTTGAGGCGGCTTCTAAAAGCGCTGTAAGTGGGAATAACACATTGCTGAGTCAAAAAACAAATCAATGCTAAGCCTGGTCAGATAAACTCCCTGTGCAAACATCTGAAATGCAGCCCTGAAACGCTGAGAAGATCAAAGGCTTTCCAAAACACCTTTCATTGTTTTTCATACAGAGCACAAACATGCACAGATTGCAAATGAAAAGTGCATCGCTCCAAGGGAAAATCCCGATATTATTGTAATATTTTTCTCTAATGACCATTTAAGCGTGGTCTGTTCATTTATCTCAATAGTGTTGGATCATGTTTGATTTACAAAGGCTTGATACACAGACAGCTGGATTTCAATGTAAACTGTGATCAGAGCAATTCAGTAGACCCTGGTGTGTTTTATTTATGAAAAGGTGAGGGGGAGAGGTTCCCCCAATGGACTCAATGTGAGATGTCTTCATTTCCCAGCCCGGTGGAAAGGCCACTGTCTTTATTCAGTTTTTAACTGCTTTTTTTCACAAGGTCACAAAACAATTTCCTTTTACAAGATTGTCTATTACTGTGTTTTTAATAGCAGTGCTCTGAATTAAACTTAGTGTGGGCATTTGCTTAATAAGAAGTATAAATATTTCCATTTTGTATTGTTCTTTAGTATGGACACATAGGGTGCTTTATGTGGGCAATTTGTTTAACCCATGTACAGGCTAGAAGAATGAATGAATGAATGAATGAATGTAAAATTCCTGTAATGGTTAAACATTTATTAAAATACAATGGCGTTTATTCGCAATGACCATGTTGCAGTTATGATACAGTGCAAACGCAGTAGCACACTGTATTACCAGGTCTCTTTGCACCCTTCTGTTTATTTTTTTTAATGATTTCACTCTGTTTGATTGTGACATGTGTGCATTTCTGCATGCAGCATAAAAAATAAATTATTACTGGATGCAATGCATTATTAATTTCCTGCAATTTAGTTTCAAGCAGTTTAATATGATCAAAGGGTTTTGTCTTGAGGTGTGGGAAAACGCTGTATGTTTTAGATGTGGCTCTGAACTGGACTAATTAAACCCAGTCCCAGAGCGAGTGGGCTTGGGTCTGTGCAGACACCCCCTGTTCACAGCATCTCTTCGACTTGCTGTTGCCACCTTCTGTGATTTGCATGTGAAAGACAGAGCGACAGGCAGGCAGACAGGCAGGCAGGAAATCAATCCCTGTTCCATTACCCTGATTTGGAATAAGAAAACAGAGAGTCTTATGGGACTCTGCAGTGGGGATAAATCAAGCAGGGAAGCAGGGTCCTTCTGGAAGCGGGTGGCAGTCGGGCCTGTGGTTCTCAATTAGGGCTCAGCAACAGAGACCAATGGCTGGGGAGAAACAGGAACAGGTGAGGAATCGGCTTAGACACTAGCCTTCGGGGACCCAGGCTTGAATACAGCAGCTCAGGGCACAATGAAATGAGTTTTGTGTTGCTGCCCCCAGTGGTAGATCAGTAGTAGAGCAGTAGCCACTAACGGCCATCTTTCTTCAAGAGTCTAAAGTGGCAGAAAGCCATTCCAAACACAGACGCAGTCAGAAGCATGCGTAAAAACGTGCAGTACTCAGGTAGTGCATTCCACCAGTATTCATTTCCTTCAGTTTCTAGAACTGCGATGACATCATGAACATTAGATATTGGGACATTTTTCTGCTGAGTTACATCCAAAGACACGTCTCTGCACATCGAAGTCATTTGCATAAAACTCCATTACTCGCTTGACTTTAATGATTGACTTTTTAACAACTGCAATAGCTCTGATTGTGAAGCATCCACGCTACAGTTTGACTGAGACTGAGGAAATTCTGTGGGACCTTTATGTTAGCCATTTTTTAAAAGTTTGATTTCAGGGCAAGCCGCTATACAGCAAAAGCAGACTAACATTTACTAGGGGAAGCACTGCTAGTCAACTAGTCAAATAGGAAAGGGACTGTTGACCTTAGAAACTGGTAGTGGTCTCATTGCACATCACATAATGGATATACACCTTGTGAACCTTATATCACGTGCAGGACCCTGCTGCAGATTTGCTGCACCTCTGTGCCGAGTACTAAGAGCTGCAGACAGCCTCACTTACAATGGTTGACAACTGATGAATGCATTTGTCAAAAACACCCACCTGTATTCAGACACAAAGTCGAACCCTCCACACCTACGCAAAGCCTAAACCGAGAAACAGTTTTCTGTGCCTGCCTCGTTGTTAGACAGAACGAAGAAACCTTGAGTCCCCTGGGGCTCAGTCCTTCCTTTTTTACAGACCCTGAACCCATCCCTGTGCTGTACCATGGTTTCAATCGCCAGTCTGTCCAGTACTAATGTACTCTATCACTTAACAATCTCCAGACACACTACTAAACCCGCTTAGTAAATGTGCCGAATAATGGAGGCGACCAGAGTCTGCTGTGTGTTGGAGAAACGTCACCTGACATTCTTAGTTTGCAAACAACCCCAGTGCCTTGGAAGCCACTCAGATCTGTTGCCTCAACTTGGATCTAGGACGAAGGTCACTGACTCCTCCTTGTGGCATCTCAAGGTAATGTAAGTAGCATCAAAATACATTTGCTTGACTTTCTTTACTATCCTCTTTTTTAATGATGCTTACAATCAGTATTGCAATTACTCAAATGTTGCTCGTTTTTATTTTTGGTTAAGTCTTGAAGTGGACTTCATTAAAATTCTCATTAGAGTTCTGTTAAATATCTGAAGTCAGCTTTCTATGTTAAAAAGCTAGACACACAAGTTCAAATGAAATGTTATTTTGGTATTGCAGTTGGTTAATGTAGTGTGGATAGCCATACAATAATGAGAATATTTGTTTACAAAATATTACTTTCTAAAATGCATCCTGCAATAGTGCAATCAATTAGGGGGACTGGTTAAACATATCCATACTTTATATTGAAAGGCACTTGTGTAGTGATACTGTAGCAGTTCAAGCTATTTTAAGCTAGCGTATACAACGGTGGCCAGGAAGTCTAAAGCCACAGTTAAACTGTGCTATTTGTGCACTACCTTATAACACTAATGCAAGTGCAATTACACTGTAGGGATAATGCAAGCCAAAACCCTAGTGCTTTATCCTGTTTAGTGTTAAAATGTATTTCCATATACTGAAGGAGCACTGCAGTTCCACACACCTGTGACCTCTAGAATGTATCTGTAAACTCAGGGGTATCTAATTAGGATCTAAGTAAAACCTGAAACACTGAACTGCTATACAATTGGAGTTAGATCACTGTACAAGGAAACAACCAATGCATCTAACATAAACTCTGCTCATAACTATTGTATAGGAAGACTGTAGTGCTCCAATATGACAAAACATTTCCCTCTGTAACTACAGTGAAATAAATATGTGAACCTGCATCGGTTTGCATTATTGTCCTTCCCTCCAGTGGTGACAAAGGATATAGCAAACCGGTTACAGTGTGAGTTGTGCATTTTGTGGTATTCAAAGAAAAAAAACAAGAAAAAGAACTAGAATGGTCGTTTGACTTTTTAGATCTGGGAACACCCGTGTTGTATAGAAGCCACGCCTGTTGAGTGTGTCGTTAACACAGAGAGTTTGAAAGGGATGCAGGCACTGGTAGGTGTTCCAGGAATCTGCTTGGACAGGGGTGTTCAAACCCTGGGGGCCACAGCACATATATAAATATCACCCCCAATGACCCTGACACCTGTTCCCCAGGCTGGGGGTGAAGATGTGGGAGACATTATGAATGTAATACTTTCTACCTTGACTTCCGCAGAATTGTACATTTCTATCCTTAATTTCCAATGCATTAACAGGGGGACTCTAGGGGGAAATGTCACAATTCTATTGTTTTATTTGGTGAGGGTGTGGGGACTTTGAGCCTAGAAGGTTCTGTGAAAGCAATAACACAAGTCAGAGAGTTCCAGCATGGTCCAATAACCGCACGTCTGTGGGTGATGTTTACCACAAGGACAAGGTCTTCTGTTTTTATAGCATGAATCGGGCTGTTAAAACCATGTATTCAGTTTTAGCAATCTGCCATTAAAGACGGATTTAACAATTTAAAGATAGACTATAAAGGGCAGGTCAAAAGATACTCAAATGGTTCCCTGCTGAGCATACCTGCAACTGCTTGGAATTGAAACACACATTCTTTTAAATGTACCTTTATTGGTTACCCAGCTGGTCTATAAAAACACAGCAGACTGACAGCAACTGAGTCTGTTTAAGACACAAATAACTCCTCTTCACTGTCATTTTAATTACCATATTAAATAGATTACAAACATGAAGCCACTCAGAAGATTTTGGAATATTTTGGTACATATTATTCTGCTGGAAGTGTCCAAAGACATAGATAACAGCACTATGTATTCCTCGTTTACAAGATAACCATGATAAGTTAATATGCAGACATGAGCCTCGTGTGGTCTTCTCGTTTGGCACTTTGGGTGACAGAAGTGCTCATGAAAAGTCAGTTGTACAAAAATGTGTCTTCCAGTTTGATACCTATTCAAAGAGCTGTTCGAACACTACTTGTGGTGCTGCCTTTGGCAAAAATACGGAGCATAAGAAAGTTGTCCAGGAACACTTGGAATCATTTTTTTCAAATGAGGAACAGTTAATTTTGAGCCAGCAGCACCCCACCCCCCTGCAATTGCCAATGCTTTGAAAGCTGAAGGTTAGTTACCCTGGCAACTAGAAGCTAGACCAAACCAGATCACAAAAACAACAGCACTCTCCTGACAGCAACAATGACAAACAGCTACGACTGCACACTGTTTAGCAGCTTCGGCTCCAGCAGTCGGGGTATCTACTCACGATCAAAGGCTATCAAATACAAACATAACTCATACTGCCATCGCAAGCCAGAACACTTCTGGAGAGGGCTCACATTTCTGCATACACCAGTAGAAATCTCTTGAAAAAAGATATGACTTGTATAAAAAAACAAACTTGTACTAAATGCTTGTCGCATTTGTGGCTAGCAATATAAAACCCAGCAGAGCTACCGCAACTAAATATATAATCTTCCTAGCATAACTAACATTAAGACACTCTTTTACAATTAGAAAACTCCTGTTAAAACTTTCAAAAATAGAAACAAACTACAGGTATTCGATATAAGGTATTTAGTTTAATTTGGTAACTTCAAAGGGCTCTTTGATACCTTCTGAAAAAATAAGACGAATTTTAACTTCAGAGCAAAAAGCTGGTAATGTAATAAAAATGGTGGTTAAACTAGGTAATCTGGTAAGGTATAGAGTTTAGAGTTAACAGAACTATTCAGATCTACTTAGTATTAAAGTGCTATATTATTCATTGTTTCTCTGTTTATAAAATTAAAAAAGATATCCAAACATCAAACATAATCGTCCCAACACAACTAAATAGTACATCCTAACTATGACCTAAGAAACAGGAAGTTGTGTTTTCATTGGTCTAAAATGAATGGGTAACGTAAATACGGGCCAGAAAAAACAAACACGATCACGTACTCCCCCACCCTGCAAGACCCCCCACCACCCCACCACCCCCCTCGCTTCTCCTTATTAAAAGTATGAGATCATTCAGCTCGGCCCATCAAAATGAAGAGAAGTGAATCAAGAATTAGAGAAACAATCGCCCAACTGTTTGCTGATCCAAAACATCTTGTTTCCGTGGCGCTGACATCTAAAAGAGCTTCTCCCTTCCTCTCCCCCTCCTCTCTCATCCCTTCTAGACCTCTGACAGCTTTTCCAGCCCTGAAGCGTACCCAAAAAAGTGAGGATATGGGAACAAAGACGCCTTGTTCCTCTCTCAAGATGATGAAGCGCTCGTTAGCCTCTGCCTTCCGCAATTAAACCGGTCCTCTGGCTGGCAACAGCTTCCTCCAGCCCTTTCAGTGCCTTTCATCACAGGCCTGGCAATTCCAGCCGACAGCTAGCGAAGCACTCAATGGCCTTGCTAAGGCAGCTCAGACTGGGAAGCCAGCTGAGAAACAAAATTATGATTTGTACAATAAAGAAGTCTTTCAGAGATAAACGCGGTACCCCATAAAATGACCTATTGCATTACAAGACTGTGTGAGTCTGACACAGAAGGCTTCAGCCACTAGTGTGGTAAGTCTTGCACTTTCATAGGCCCTGAAGCCATCCTTGTGCTGTGCTGTTTCTCTCCTCTCTTCTCTCGGCTGGCTTTGCCTGATTCAAGCGCAACACGGCAAGCGTTACCCATGGCAACTCAGCTCCCCAACAACTATTTTCAAGGCGCTGCCAGATAGAGCCATTTTAAGTACGTGAGCTCAGCAATCCTCCTGAAGAAAGGAGACATTCATAAACAGCAACAGTGCAATCCTCACATTCCCATCGGCAGACAGGGGCTCTCTGCTTGTTCGCAGAGGGAATATGTTGGGTTTTAAAAAAACACTAAAGGTAATATCAGTGGTAATTGATCTTAAGAGTGGAAGCTGTTGATTTGATTAAGTACTGTATAAACACACCAAGTTTCAACACCTCAAAAGACTCTTCTTCAGATGGAAGTTCAGAGACTTTTGAAGTCTGAAACCCAGTGCTTAATTTCTTTTACATATTGGGAATCAATGCTGCCAATCAGGATAGTTGAGTTGAATGACTGCAGGATAAATGTGTAAAAGATTACATGAAGAGTGTATATGACAATTAACTGCTGGCAAGTAAATACTGCATTTATATTAAAGACAAATGTACTACTGCATAAAACACGGCTACATTGACAATACTTAAAGACTGAAACTGTGATTCTATAATAAACGCATCTACTAGACGTGTGTTTGTGTGTGATGGGTAGATAGTTCAACAAGAACCAGAGGACCAAGCTTCACAAATCCTCTTCAAAAACTTCAGTATTACAGTGAAAACTGCTTGATTGAACCACTGGTTAATTGAATCAGCTCCTACTGTAGCGTGAACTGACATTCCCTTTGCTATTCACCTAATACAAACCCCAGTGCCGTATTGAATTCCTGTGATCACAATGAAGCTCTACAAAAACTGTACTCACATCAAGAAGATCATAAAGAAAGACTGGCTTACCTTCACATACTCGCCTCTGGAATCCATATTGTCCAAGTGGCTGGAACAAAAAGAAGAAGAAATTGGGACATATACATTATGCCACCAGTGCTAGACTGCCGCATCTCACAACTATGGAATTGCACAGTATTTTCAAAGTGACTCTGTCTGATCAGTGCAGACTGCAGAGGAAGTCATTGCACAGGCTGAATGTGTGAACATGTTCCCATGACCCCACCATCCGGGAGAATTCAATAGGTGGAAGCATTACATAATAACCCCCCCTCTCTCCACACACTGCTCCCAACTCCCCCTCGCTGAAACCATCTAAGTGATACTGCTTGAATAGCTTTGTGTCAGCCCCGTCCCATTAGAAAAGGTTGTTAACCAAGTTTTTGGTATCAGGCTGGTCTCCATTTCTCACCCCTCGCTCTCAGTGCCTCAACAGTGAATAAAATATAATAAGGCTGCTGTCCCAAAACCCAGGTCTCCAGTGGTGAAAGTGTATCTATTGTCGTTAATCTCGTTAACCTAGGGGTCACGGGTGATGGTATAAATAGGGGGCATAGTGTAAGTGATCTGTTCCTTTTGTAAATGGTTAGAAACAAACCTAAAAGGAGCACCCTGTGTTACTGAGAAACCCCTGTGTTAGTGAGTGTTGTGTTTTGTTAGTTTGTCTAGTTGACTGTTTGTTTATCGGTTTTCTAAGACTGCTACAACCTATCGGGAGCTGTCGCTGCAGGCCAGCACTAAACCCGGACACCAGCACTTCCCTTTCACACAGAAAACTGTCTTTGCACCACGAGCACTAACTCACTCACTGAGGGAGCAGTATATGTGTTTTGTGTTATGGGTCGGTGTAAATGGGAGTTTTGGTTACGGGTCAAACCCAGGGATTACAAACAAAGTGATACACGCTGATGTATCACTTTATAACGTTTATTTACAGTTGTTTGCCGTAAGGCTCTGGACATTGAAACCATCAATAAACAGCCCTACACCTGTGAATCATTGTCTGTGTGATTAAACTGCTCTGCACTGCACTCACCTGCACTTACCACTCTGCTGCTGTCAAACAGTTCAAAGCCTGGTCTAATTTCAAGACCACAGCAACTATATGTAACAGGGCACAGGCTGGATGTGAACTGGCAATCCCACGCACCGCCAGCAAAACGTCTTGACCGCTATTCAAAATAGCATTCATGGTTATAGAGCTTTTACCCTCATCTCGTCTCACACACGGGGCAGGGTAAAAGTTGTGAATTAGTTTCTTGTAAAAGCGACATGTTGCTCTGCACTATATCACTTTAAAAGCTCCCTGATCCCAGCAAACCCAGGACATCTGGAATTCCTGTGTGAAGTCCCAGCTTTGTGGTGCTGTCTCCCACCATCTTTCCCCCTACCAGAGGGATCCCTGGAACTGATCCAAAGTAGTTGCTGTTTGCAGCTGCCCCCTCCCTGCCAATCCCAAAAAATCCAGACCAGCATTCCCGAAAATTCGCACATATCAGCAGAAATATTCAAACAATCTCGTCTTCATTGCAAATAGCCCAGGAAATACATCAATTATTTTTAATGTTAGGAAAAGTGCACGGACAATTTATTTGAATAATGTCAGTACTTCAGCCAAACTGTTGTTGTACTATACATACTGTATTTATTAAATCATGTTTAATAATAATTAAAAAAAAAAAGAAATTCACATGCCCTGTAGCTAAAGTGTGCAGCTGAAAGCTGTTGAGATTGTGGGTTAAAGATCTTTCACTCTCTTACCAGTTTCGGAGCAGTATAATTGTGTTATTAGTTTTAAAGCCCAAACTAACTAAATACAGGATATAAATGGTAAAAAAAGTTGCTGTTGTTTTTTGTTTGGCAACAGAGTAAAGACTAAAGGGATAATTCCCCTTGTTTATGGTGGCTTCATCTACCCTACAGTAAAGTGCAGAAATCAAACTTCCGGAGGTAAAAATGAAGACCCTGTTATTCTGCATTGCTAGTGTAATGGATAACTTCTGGGATATAATTGCATTAAAGTACTTTGCCTATTTTTGAGGCACGATTATCTATTCAAGGATAAACAGGCAAAAGGCCTGTGGGATAAAAACGAAGAAACAAATATTGTGCACCAAACACCCCCAAATGAATTTCAAGAATACTGGATATGATAAACTTGTAACACTGATCAACAAAACATCAACACAGGAAAAAGAAAGTTGAATTCCAAGGAATTTTAGAACACCAGGATGGATGTTATCCCAGTGAACTTGCCTTGTTGGTGCTGCACTGCGGGGTGCAGGCTGTTCCCACACTGGGGAACTCAGCACATTCCCACACTGATTCCACACAGCTTTCAGGAGGCGTTCCTGAGGGCAGCTTTCCATCTGGTTGTCAGTTGTTTTAGTAAATGGCAACTGCCTTGCAGGAGCCGCATTCTAAACGCTCTCATAATACTGGCTGGGGTTTACTGCAGCTCAAATTGCCCTGCAGTTTCAGCACACTTTCACTCATGTCGTGGCACTGAACAGTGTGAACAAAGACACAGACTGGCCAAAAGAGTCGAGAACTGACTTACTATCCCACACTGAGCGACACATTGACTTGAGTATCTGATCCACTGTTTCTGTGGGCCAGTCCGGCAGGTCGGTTTCTCGTCACAATACGTTGCACACAATTTTGCTGTACTTTCTTTTCAGTGCTGGTTTTATGCAAACTTTGCCGTTCCAATAAGATTGTCTTGACTTTTGGTCGATGCAGCCACCGCATCAAAGGATAAGCCTGTAGCAAGGGCACCCACTATCATGCCTCTTGTGAAGTCACTGAGATGATTTGCCTGAATGATTTGAGAATGGGCTGTCCTTCACATGACTGATTCATAGCTTATTCAGTGTCATTTAAAAGCTCCATCCCATAAAAGTCTGTTTCAATCATATATGGACAAAACTGTGGATCTGACAGACTTTGACATAGGGTTGACTGAAGGCGCTTGTTTAGCATTGAGGAAGAGTCACATATCCCAATTTAAACACCTTGCAGATTCGTCACACCAACACAGTGCCGTCCTGGCTGTAAATGGTGACCCTACACCCTATTGACAGTGTTGGGACAGGTGTTTCTAATATCTTTTCTAGACCTGTATATGGCTCATGTATTGCTATATGTATTGTTTTCATGCTTGCAGTTCTTGTAACAGAAATTCTACACAATTACAGGAGGTTCTCTTTGCGGTACATGCAGAATACAGCTTGGAGAAGCACAGTCTTCAGTGAGCTGTGCACTTGTGTTCGTCCTCCAGCGAGACCCATGTACATCGGCTCTTAACAAGTAAAGGAATCATTTCCCTCCATGACTGCCTGGATCTCTTCAAGCAGGTCATTGAATCTAAATGAACTGCAGGCCTCAGTGAGAAGGCTGTACTTGGCTGTCTTGTGTAATAGACAGAGGAGCCTGAGGGCTCAGATTGCTGGTACCTGAATATACTGCAGTGCTGGGACGAATATTCAAATATTCAAAGAAACACAGCTTGAAATGTATTCAGTGGCATTGTGGACACAAATCTGAAGAAGTGTGTTGCTGTCATTTCTTTCATAGGTCATTTTCTATCTAATGAAAAAATGGGATAATCATTTAAACATGAAAACCCCATGTTTGCCTAAGCTTAGCCTATAATCATCTTGTACAGTATGTTCCCTCTTTGATCACATGGAGGGGTGGGGATTGCTTTTACAGCCCATACTATAGAGCTCGGTACACCACAGCTCCAATACAGCGCTGATCCGACAGAAAAGGTGTATAATTAGGAATGCACCAGTAGAGGGATATAGTGTACCACTCAATCGTTCTCTTTTTAATATTCCCTGTGTGGAAAGTGTAGAAGTGTGAAGTTACACTGCCAACTCCATTAGAATGCTGACACCTATGCATTAGGACCATGCCACTGTCTACATTCTTTCCATAGAAAATCCTGACTTGAAGGAAAATCAGGCAGAAAAGCCGTTTTGTGATGTGTTTAATTTTCTGGACTGCTGCATGTGGTGTTTTGGGCTTGGCGTTGGAGGCTCAGTGGTTTCTTACTGTGGCTGGGTGATCAGCCGCTTGATTCCCTCAGGCTGTGCTTCTTTAGTTAATATGGCATCCCCACAATCCATCTCTCCCTTCCTCCCTCTCTCTCTCTCATCCTGGCTGGGAGGATGACAGAATGCATCCCACAGTGAAGCAGCACCCTGGGGGGTGAGGAATGAACACAAAGGTACATGCAACTAATTCAGGAAGCAGAACTGAGTGGGGACAGCCAGAATGAAATGTAAACCGTTCTTTAGCACTGGAGGGAGGGCTGATCAATTGTATAGATCACAAACAGCCAGTCTCAGTTTACAGTCAGAATTTGAATTACTTTTTATTGCTAAGTTAATCAACATACACTCCCGACAAAAATTACGGAAACAACAAATGATTTACAGAACAACTGGGGGTGACAATTATATTGCCCTTTTTTTCCTCACTCAGACTCTTTACTTACTAAATAGCTTGGTATCCCTGAACAGATAATCATGTCCTCTTTAAAAATATGCAAACTATTTTAGTGAGTAAGACATCTCAGAAGTAGAACAATAGACAGAAATGTTCTCCTTTTTCTAGGAAAGCAGTGAAACTGGGGAGTTTTTTCAAAGTATCTATTTGTACTTTTGAAATCCTTAAAGATGAGTACAGAGTAAACAGGGTTTTGTTGTTTAGGGACACTGTTGTTGTTACTTTTGTTCTGCATGGAGCAAAACAAATTAATCTCTGACCACACTCCATTCCATTCCATTCGTCTCAACACAGGTTTCCAAAAAACACAGTGGCAATCAAGAGAAATGTGTTTCCAGATGCATGTATCAGATAGAAACCATGTGTTTCTACCTATGGTATCCTCAATCGAATCAATGTGCAGCAAACCTTGAAAGCATCACTCTGCCTTCCAATCCCCTTCCACAGTATGCTGACAGGAGAGATCCTGCTATGCATTTACCAACCTGCCAAGGGAAGCCTGCAGATCAAATTCTAAATGTGGAAAAGCATGACAATTAGGTTTGTTGTTTTCATATGATTTGGCTACGTGTTCAGTTCTGGCAATACAAATTGAAGCTAGTGAATAACGGGGCTGCTTCACTGGTAGAATAATAATTAATTCAGTCCAGGGGTTGTGTAATCCTATTGGAAAATTCCTACAAGATTTCTCACAGGAGAGTTTTATAAAGACATTTTTTATGATCCTTTGGGCAGTGGCCTCAAGACTTGTGTCATTGTTTAACATACCAATGGAAAAAACATTGTACTTGGCAAACTTCTACAGTGAAATGTCTTGGACCTCAATTTTTTCTTTGTTAAACATATAGAAATCCAAACGATGCTTCTCGTGTTTGAAAAATGCCACAAAGACCCATGTAAGGCATAGTATAGCATAATGTTTTACTGTACTCTTAGGCCTGGAATATTTACACGCAGTGAACAGTAAATGTTTCCGATTAAGGAAAACTGTTTTGTGTGCAATGTCTGATTAAGGCTTTCACAGCTGATGTTATTAACCAAAAACTCAGTTATCCTTTAAATCTTTATAACACATGCTTGGTCTACACAATAGAGTGTAGACTCTAGACTAGCTTAATCAAATCCAGCAGGTGCAGAATTGTGTGTGATAACAATAGCGCCCCAGTACAGCCTGCATCTCAAAGCATCATTCAATTAAGGATTGAGTTCATTTATTTATTTCTTCGGTTTCTCTGGGCAATACAGAACAGTCTTCAGTGCAGAAATTCCTACCTACTATCTGTAAAGTAAAAATTAAGTATATTAACTGTGCAATAATGATCAAAAGGAGTAACTAAATATAATGACAAAATGAAAAAGGCGTTTCTGACAATATACATCAATTGCCAATAGCTTCCTGCTAGTAAAACCTTTTTGTTTGGTTTTGTTTTTTGAGGGGGTTGTGTGGTCCAATGGTTACTGAAAAGGGCTTGTAACCAGGAGGTCCCCAGTTCCATTCCCAGCTCAGCCACTGACTCGTTATGTGACCCTGAGCAAGTCACTTAACCCCCTTGTGCTCCATCTTTCAGGTGAGATGTTGTTCTAAGTGACTCTGCAGTTGAAGTAGAACCCAAACTGGAGTTCTGTGGCCCAATCAAAATGCCCATGCAAGGCAGAATCTCACCAGTCTGTGCAGCAACACATTCAATTGAAATCTTCTGCAGCAGCCAGTGCACTAGCTTGCAGCTGGGAAGGTTGCAGGTTCTGTTGTTATAAGTGTAATTGACCTGTTTAGCAAATCTTGGCGTTATTCCTGCACATTCTTTGTAAAATTATCCTTGGCCACTCTCATGTAAGATTAGAGTTTTATTCGTAATTTCGCTAGAGTTTCACTGATTAACATCAAGGCTGAAGAAAGAGAAATACATACATTTTATTGGTCTTAAGGTTAGAGAAGGGAAAGGATAGCCTTACATCTATGCAGTTGATGTAAACTGATATAGGTCACCCTCTTGTTAATGTATTTTATTTTTTATTTTGTATTATTAATATTACTAGTAATTTTCTCTAAATTCGGCAGTTTAAAGTATATTCATATTCTTTGTACATTTACAGAGATTTACTTCACAAGCAAAGCTCTCTGTTACATTACAGTGTTGCATTTTCAACTATGTAGTGTGAGACAAACAGTGTTTACACGGTTTCACTTTAAATTCACTCAGCTACTGCCAAGTTCAAACCACTTCATTTCAAAGGCTACAGACAGGGGACGTACAAGCCCCGAGAATTTCCCGGGGAGCGAAAATCAATGCGCTCTCCCTGCTGTCCAGAATCCCACTACAGGATTTCTATTGCAAATATTCTCTTTCGAACTTTTGTGTTACTATATTGTGCATATAATATTCTTTATTTATACCAACATTTTTTGGTATATTTACGTTCACTTGGTACTGTATTATTGTAGTACACTGCGAGTGAATGCCAGTTAAAATGGCACTCAGTGTCATAATATTTAATAACCTAAATTTGACTGTTTTTCTACACAAATATTGTGAAAACAGACAGCTATAAACGCGCGTGGGTGAAAAGCAGCTCAAAGGCTCTACTTCGTTACAGCGCACAGTCCGCCTGAAACCCGCTAACATCAGTTGCTGCATTGTTTAAATACGTTTAAATCCAGCGCACTTTCGCAAGACGTCCATAGTTTTACAAAGCATTTCTTTTTCTGCAAAATTGAAACCGAATCAGTCAGCTGTTTTTTTTTATTATTTCTTCATTCCAAAAGTTTTTTTTTTTTTTTAATTATTTTTTATTTTTTCATTTACAGTAGAAAGGTGAGGAACCGCGGATTGAGCACAATTTTCCCTGGGAGACGGCTGTTGTAAAATTAAACGTCTTATGACAAAAATCCAACAAACAGCATTCAAAATTCTGCCTATTCTCTTCTACCATGTATAAGAATAAAGAGCCCAGTCTGTGTATCTGGAGCTCTCGACTTCCAGCACGCATTGCACAGCAATCTATTTAAAGTTTAAAAGATAAAGTTCTGTAACGCTCACCTCAGACCCATGGTACAAAATTCCCGTTAGTTTCGTCCATCCTCCAAGTCAATCCCTTATGTCCAACCTTCCCAGAGCCACACACAAGGTACCGTACTCCGTTACTTTAATTCAGCAGCAACAGGGCTGCAAATGATGTTCTCCGATCCCGCCGTCAGGATCTGACAGGCTCTGAGCCCCTCCCAGCTGAGGGAAAGGGAGTGGGAGGCATGGCGAATCCCAGCCCAGACAGGGTGGGGTTTATTGGGAATAAATGAACACATCTTTGCAGTATCACCTGCAAAGCCATCAAGAACGTGGATGATTCTCTGAGGGCTACCGTTCACGCATGTGCGAGGTTGCATTTTATCAATGTAGGCGAGATTTGGCAGTGAGCGTTTCTGAGTGATACATTAGTAACAGTGTCCGAAATGCATGTATGCACTTTATTATCGTGTTCATTAGGTGCTGGGTAAATGTTGGAGAAGTGTTGCAGTCTGGGATCAGGCCTGAGCATAGTGGAATGGTTGAGTCTTGTTCTCATAAGAGGACAGGACCCTGGGGAAGGGAGGAGGATATGGTTCCAACTCAGGAGTGCTGTGATACCAACGATTCATGGGCACCCCAAACCAGCACCAATGCTAACACAACCAACTCCGAGACAACATTGACTTTATGTAGTCTGAGGGGCTTTAGACAAGCCGAGGAGTAAAGTATAAAAATATGAGAAAATGTATCCAATCACAGTAGTTGAACCCACGCCCTCGTCCCTCCCCTAGGTCCTTTCTTCTCATGGCAGCTAGCCTCGACCATAGTGGAATTTCTGAAAGGAAGCCGATGTGAAAATGACTCCTAGAGGTGCTCTTGGGATGTACATTGGTAATTCGTTTCCCTCAGAAACAGTGAGTTTGTCAGATATTTTCCATTCACTGCACATCTATAACAAACTATTTCACATAGTCTCCTAGGTTAGGCATTCCAGTCATTAGAGGACATCACTGGTTGATTAATGATAGGAGATAAAGGACTGAAGTAGTGCAGAATTTCACTCTCCAGATGAAATGACCTATCAAGTGCAAGTAAGATATGCAAACTGAGAGCTTTCTTTAACCTTTACCTAGTACCAAATATAAGTTTTAAAAAAATGCTTGCTATAGCATGTGTTTCTCTCTCCATGTTTCTATGTAGGCATCCCCCCAAACACTGGACAGTGTGCATTCAGAGTAAATAGCCTGCTTATCCTGTGTTGAATGAGTTTTCCAACTAGTTTAAATCAACTGTGAGTTAGTCTAGCCCTCCGCTTTTTGAAATAGGCTCAGCCTTTGTTAATTGCAACTGTAGATGACAAGCACATATCCTGAGCTGAGCTCTGACTGTGAGTCATTAAAGGACAGGACCTAAACCCTCCCATCCTCTGTTATTTCTTACCGTACAACTGGGGCATCAGTTGTGTTTGTGAGATTGTGGGTGTAAGCCAGACGCTGATTCTGCTCCCTTTCTATTAATACTGTGTCCGGAGGAAACTGGTTATGAAAGGAGGAAGCAAGTGCTTGTCTTCAGATGCTTCTCTTGCTTTTCTGTTGTTTATTGGGTAAATGGAAAGTAATATTCAGCTGTATTTTAGACCTATTTTTGTTTGCAGTCCACTGAAACCCACTGGCTTTCACATTGCAGCCCAGCATTCTAAACACTGAGCTACTCAAACCAACTGCTACCACACTGCTGTCCAGTAATCTAACCACTGATCTACTGAAACCCATTGGCTTCCACACTGCAGCCCAGCACTATATCTACTGAGCTACTGCAGCCCAGCATTCTAAACACTGAGCTACTCAAACACACTGCCTTCCATACTAGAGCCCAGCACTCTGACCACTGAGCTATTCAAACCCACTGCCTTCCACACTGGAGCACAGCGCTTTTTCTAACCTGTGAGCTACTCAAACCCACTGCCTTCCACAGTGCACTCTAATCACTGAGCTACTCAAACTCACTGACTTCCACACTGCAGCCCAGTACACTAACCACTGAGCTACTCAAACCCACTGCCTTCCACATTGGAGCCCAATGCTTTCTCAAACCTGTGAGCTACTCAAACCCACTGCCTTCCACACTGCAGCCCAGCACTCTAACCTGTGAGCTACTCAAACCCACTGGCTTCCACATTGCAGCCCACTGAACTAGCAAAGCTTTTTGGGGGATGTAGATCTTACACAAACACACACACAAACACACACACACACTCTCTAAAGCACACTCCAGATCATTTCAATTAGAACTCACTCCTACTCATCAGTGTGAGACTGCCTTACAGTAAACCCTACAGCCTCTGGAGCTGATGAGAATGATTTATTGTGTAGAAGGTGGAGCAAGACCAACAGGATTAGCCTGGCTGAATGAGTTGCTTTTCCCTTTCAGGCTCATAGCACAGTGACTGAATGAGATGCTTATCCCTTTCATGTGTACAGTACAGTATTGTATATTAGACGGCATAATCCTATTTTCACCTTTTCATGTAATTAAGGGCCCTCGTTGTAATTCTATGTGTTAAACCCTGGGGGTACATTGGCTGGGAAGTGTGCTATGGGCTGGGACAGCGAGTCTTGTATAATAAGCAAGGCTCCTGGGTGAGTCTGTGAACTGGCAATGGCAGGGGTAGGACAAAGCTTTATCGCAGTTCTTTGTTTCGTAATAGTCTAGATTACTTATTGTAACACAGTTGCAACGGATGCAACGGATACATTATTATCATTGGATGATTAGATTAGATTAGATTGTAGCTAACAATTATTATCATTGTAGCTAACAAAACAATTCCATAAATATTAGCCATGCTACGCTTCCATTAGCTACATAGATCTCAAATGTGTAGATTGGAAAGAAACACATGCTACAGCACACATGTATTTTCATTTTAAAACCTGATATCTGGCACTACACAAGGTTAAAGGAAGATCTCAGTTTATATGCCTTATTCTTGGATTATCTATTTGCACTTGCACTTCAGCAGTGTCTTCTGGGTTAAGCATCTTTCTCCCTAAAACCATGCCAGTCAATAGGTACTTGACAGGAAAGAAACCAGTGAAGAGCTGGGGACACTTTCACTCCCCAGGCGAAACGAATCAGGAGTTGTAAGAGAGTTTAAAAGCATGGCTTGCAAAGATTTATTTTACCCAGTGTAGTACCAGATATCATGTTTTACAATGAGCAATCACGTTTGCTGTAACACTTGTTTCTTTCAAAACAGAAATGTTATGGAACTCCTGAGTTCAAAGCAATAATAGGTTATAAATGACATCTTCAAATTTACAGCTCCTGAAGCTAAACAGAAATGTAATTTAATTTAATTTAATTCTGAAAATTAAATTTCAGAAAGTTGCTAAACATATAGCACATTGTTTAAGTATAAATATATTCGTATATATAAATAATATATATATATATATATATATATATATATATATATATATATATATATATATATATATATATATAATATATAGAATACAGCACACATTTTGTGGGCCCTTACCTCTGATTTGATTCTAACATCTCCTCACCAGCCTCCTCTATACTTATTGGTGTGGCTTGTTTGTCCCCTGCTTCAGTTTGCTCCAGATTGACACTTGAGTCAGTCTCTATGTCAGATTCTTCAGGCGTTGCCACTGCAGGCTGTTTCTCTGCTGGGGCAGACTGTTTCTGTGGTGCAGCTGGTGTTTCTGTGGGGCAATAGGGGGATACAGTCAACTGCGGTTTAGAGGTTGGGGTGCTGGGCTGGCTAGATCTGAGCTGGGACATAGATTTATTTCTGTTGGGTAAAGCTGGTTTTCCTTGGTGGTCTGTATGTGGTTTATCTTGTGATTCTTCAGCAAGATTTGACAACTGAGATTCCACGTTAGAGTTAGCTACTGATTTTTCTGCTGTCTTTGGTGAAGCAGACTCTTTTGAATTCTCAGGTGCCGGTGGTGATTCTTTACTTTGATTGGCTGGTGATTTTGGCTTGTCCTGGGTTGCGCCAGACATGGCACTTAATAAAGGGGACTCAGCCACGGAATCAGGGTTGGTCCTCTGGCTCTGTTTTCGACTGAGCTCAGCTTTGCCCTTCAACTTTCGGGAGCCCTTGGAGGACTTGTCCTTGCGTGGCATGGTGCCAGTGTGACTGTACATGTCACAGGACCGGGCATAAGTCTTGCCCCGGGCACAGCTGTCCATGTCATCCACGGTCTTGTTAAAGCTGCCTTCCTCAGGCAGGCTCCCATGGTGCCGCAGGTTCTCTGAAGACTTCTCAGAGCTGGAGGAGGAGCGTCTGAAGGAGATGTTGCCCAGACTCCCGAACCACTTAAAGCCTGGAAGACAGAAACACAATTCAGGAACTAGTTCCCTGCAAAAATCTGATCACACAAGATTCTGGCAGAGCAGATCCTAAACACTGGGTACACATTTTGACCATCAGAATGCAGTATGACAAAAGTAAACTTCAGTTTTATAAAGTAAATGCAGGTTTGTGCTTATAGAAGGGGTAAGTATTTGTTTCCAAATATTATATTTAGAAATCTAAATACCTGTTTGCATGATTTATGTTGCTGTCAAACCTTAGACTGTCAGACCCAAGTAAGATGCCAGACCAATAGTATAATTAAAATGTGTTCAGTAAAAACAAAACTAAGTGCTAATCTCGGGTTTGTTTTGAAATCCAGACTCCATGCTGTAAATAGTTTGTGTTTGCGCGAGTGCGGTAGCGTGCTTTGACTGGGATATTGACAGCGCTGTCTCAGAAATCAGGAGCCAGACCTCAGGTATTCTAATGAGCTGAGAGGCTATAAGCGTAAGTGTGCAAAGCAGGGTGGGAGCAGTGCAGGAACACAGAGAGAGGGAGAGAGTAATAGAGATGATACCAGAGTCACGTGGAAATACAGGTACTGCCCAATGCCAGGGGGTTATTTAATTTACTGCATGTTTAAAAATGCCTTCCAAAAAATATTATAACATAAAAAAGGGACTTTAGACAACTTATTGCATAGTAAATGAGGAATGTGGCAGTGAAACAGTCAGAAAATCATAAAATACAGCTGTGTACCATATATTACATGTGTCTTTTGTCTATGACGTTACCGTAATATTTCAACCGGATTAGTTCAGAGATCAATGTCATGTTCAGCAATGCATTTATCATACAATGTTTAGATGGTACTGCAATAAGGGGTACATTCCTGAAATGGTTCCTCAGTGGCAGTCTTGTAAAATGCATGCTACAAAAGGGTTAATATTTCTCTTTAAGTTCAGCTGGTACAGCAGAGTGTAACCATTAACCCGTCCCCTTGAAACATTCTGTTCCATGTGATATTTCTTACTGGTGTATTTTTTATACCCACAAGGTTGAAGCATTGCAGGGGGACGGGTTAATGGTTACACTCTGGTGTAGCAGCTGTACTTAGAGAGGAGACATGTTTGAGAGCTCTACTGAGGACACAGGGGGGGGGGGGGGGGGGGGGGGGGGGGGTGGGGGGGGGGGGGGGGGGGGGGGGGGGGGGGGGGTGGGGGGGGGGGGGGGGTGGGGGGGGTGGGGGGGTGGGGGGGGGGGGGGGGGGGGGGGGGGGGGGGGAGGGCTTTGAGTTTTAGAAAGTCACCAGGATGTGATGACTGAAACAGAAAATTATATACAAAGTGAATCTAAACAAGAAGGTGTATACATTAGTTTAGACAGCTGTTATGCCTCATGCCCATGTCAAGTTCATCTTTAAAATGAAGAAAGAAAACAAAACATTGATGTATTAAAGCTTCTAGTCTACTCTAGCAGTTTGTTTTGCCTTTAACCCCCCCCCCCCCCCCCAAGATTTACAACCGTGATAATTGTTATGCGAATATGGTCTTCTGTCTATTAAACTGCATTTACAGCCTTAATAACTGCAAGACTGCAATGGAGCTGCTGGATGAGAGTGGAATAGCAGTGTGATGAGTGAATGGCAGTGACTCCCTCTGGGTTGCGGTTACCCGAAATGATGGCATTGCACTGGGAGATGAATTCACAAGCATCCCACTGAGTGATGTGAGAGAGGTGAAGAGGAGGGAAACTTGATAGAGGGTCAGGTCAGTTAATTATTCCCACTGGAGGTGATGAAAAAAAATTCCATAATTGCAGCCAACTCTGGCTTGACTCAGATTCCTTGTATAGAAAGAACTCCACATTACACATTTGAAAGGAATTACTTAAGCGCTGTCCAGCTCTTGAAACTTCAAATATATACTTACGCTTATAAGAAATGCCAGTGTTAACTCTACATGGCGAAAACGAATTGTAAAATGGCAAGAATAGAGGGAGCAATCTCATTGGCTGACAAGTGTTCCATCCTGTGCAGCTATGTCACCATACCAGCACAGCTTGGAACCGCTGCCTGATATACTTGACAACCAGTTCATTTTGGGAGGGGTGGGGTAAGATGGAGGTGCCATATTATAAGGACAATAACACACTCCAGGGTGTGTATATATATATATATATATATATATATATATATATATATATATATATATATAGTAAGGTGGCAGGGGGAGAGTCAGAGTCCTCCCTGCCTAAAAACATGTGAAAATGTACGTTTTGCTTGATTTAATTGCTTTTGTTTTAATTTGTTTGTTTAATGGTGTTAATTGTTTTATTGTTAATTATCCCGGGCACCTGGCTATCATTGTAAATTAGAGTCAGGTGCAGGGTATTTAAGGAAAGCAGCCAGTTTGCTCAAAACTGTGTGTAGCTGTAGAGCGAGGAGCTCAGTGTTATGGTGAGGTAAAAACCTACGTTTGGTTTTTATAAAAATCTCTATTAGAGTTTGTTTTGGGTTATATGTCAGGTAAACAGTTTAGCTATCCTGCATGTTAGTCAGGGACCTGCATACGTTTAGTGCTCAATGAGAGCTAGGTGTTTGTTGGTTTGATTTATTTTTTGAATAAAAGTGCACAAAAGCGCTTATAAAAAGTTTTATTTCTGGGTAACATTCTTAAAGGGGCATGAACCCAATCTACGGCCAAAAATGTTCACAAGTGATATATATAAATGATGATATATATATATAGATATATAAATATATATATATATAATAGATTCCGGTATATACATACATACATACACACTATCCTACCATGTTCATAAAGACTACATAAATCTACATAGTGTCTTATTCCAATAAAGAAAATATTTCTGTCTTTTTAAAAGTCCCTGTAGGACCGCCGTGACTAATCACCACCCTGGAGAGCCTTTCCACTGGGTTAACAGGTCCAGTGAAATCATTACCGCTTTAAGGCTGGATGGTTGTGTAATTGATTCAGTTAAAAATTTAGAACAAGTTTTAAACAAAGAGCAGAACTGGAAGGGCCAAGCCTGCTTCAGGGGTTCCTGAAATATTTTTTAGATTTTCATGATCTTGGAAGTGTTATAGTCTTAAAAATAAAACAAAAAAGGATGCTTAACCAGGACATGTCAACATTTTTTCACTCATTAAAAATGATTTATGTTGATTCACACTTTCTTTTTTTAGCATTCTGATTGTCCAGCCTTCGCCTGTAAATCAAACAAGCCATACTGTGGAATTCAGTGAGCCACATATAGCTCTGGTGCCCCATTTGTCCATTTTCACTTCGACTGCCCTCTCAGTGCCAGCTGTTCATGTGGAATGCTTTCTCTGCTTATCGCTTCCATGGTCGTGATCTTTGGAAGGCTGCAGATTCTCTGTGGGATTGAGTGCTTGGTGAGACAGTTTATGATTTTCTCAATTACATTATTACATCTTAACTGTTTCACTGCCACATTCCTCATTTACTATGCAGTAAGTTGCCTAAAGTCCCTTTTTTATGTTATAATATTTTTTGGAAGGCATTTTTAAACATGCAGTAAATTAAATAACCCCTTGGCATTGGGCAGTACCTGTATTTTCACGTGACTCTGGTATCATCTCTATTACTCTCTCCCTCTCTCTGTGGCTGGCAGCTCTGTATTTAGAAAGCAAACTGCACAACACTGCTGCTTACAGATCCATAAGAAGATAAGCAAAAGCTGAGAACATGTGTGTCACAGAGATCTGAGATGCTGCGATACAACATCTGCTCGAGCGAGCAGACTCATTTCTGCTTTGCACAGTGCTTCTAGTTGACACATAGCTGACAACCAAATAAAGCAACAGTTTTCATTAAAGTATTTTGCATATTCATAAAGTTATTGCTTTTGCAGTAGTTATGTTGTTTGTTTTGCATGTTTGGTCATTTTGTTGCTTTTTTGAAATTTCAATCACTTGCCCAAAAGTACACCCCAGAGGTGTCTCAATGAATCAGACAGTTGTGCGGGTGATGTGAGTCATGTGACTTAGCTTGCCTATTATACAAGCTCTGGCTCGACTACACCACTGGTCAGCTGTCTTGGCTCATGACTGACATTGCAGCTTTCATATCTTACAGAACACATGTGTTGGGGATGCCATGTGTATGACATGTCATGTAACACACAAAAGTATGTGCTACATATCCCAGGTGTTTCAGTGTTTAATGTGGCTTGGAGTGTTTGAATTCCATCAAAAAAACTGGTTGTTTGTTCATGTGCTAAACAGTTGAAAGTTTAGGAGACATTTGTATGTATATTTCACCCAAATAAGCTAATTATTATATAACATTACAGACTAAGATAGAAATGGGAGTTCCCTTTCAACTCGAAGATGGCCACCAAAACATTGTTATGGGATGCACTCCTGCCTATTGGTAGGTGTCACTGAGCTTTTTCTATCAAAGCTGCCCTCTCCCCTTGGTGACCCCCTCGGTCCCGTCTCCTGAGGGTACTTAAACGTCACGCAGGGGAGACTCGCTCTCTTTTCGCTTCTCAAGTTTGGTATGGTAAGACCTCTGTGTTGCATTGAGCGTCTTTCTTCTAAATAGTGCTGTGTAAGCTACTGCTAGTTCCCCTGCATTTTGTGCTGAAAGCTGGCCTTCGCCGCTTTTCCCGGAATCAGTAGTTTTACATTAGTAGCCTTTTTATTCTGTTTCTAACTATGTGTCAGGCTGCTTCTCTCTGCTTGTCCGTCTTAATACGGGAAGTATTATTGTAAGAATTGTGTATGTTTTCACCCGTTCTTGCTTTGTAGAGCGTTGTTACTCCATGGGGCTGGAAAAGAACAATGTATCCCTGGATGCATGATCCAATGGGTATGTCATATCAAATCGAACAGTTTGTAAACACGAGAAGGTGCCATTCATATAGCCAATGGAAGAGAAATGGTTCATTTATGCTGGATACCACCTGTAATTGAACTTTTTTTAGAGAATCATAAAACACGGCATGTATAGAGACTTTTTGAAAGTGAGTGGTCTGCATTAAACTAATGTGGCACTGAAATGGTTAACACTCACGGGACACCCCCTGTAATGGAAAGGTAATAATAATGGAATAGAAATGTGTGCCAACTACAAGGGGGATTCTTGACATGACCACATTAGGGCTAAGAGACGATCCCCTGGTTAGACTGCAAGCCCTTGTCCTGGAGATTGTGGTCAGGCTGAGCTGGAAAGCACGCTGGAATGTAAACATCTTGATGGAAACATGTGGTGGTGATTATGCTGCCATCTCTGGATTGTCTGTATGAAGTTCCTGCTCACATATATAAATACCAGGTGCCCGCCTCAGGGGAGAATGATGTGGTACAGATTGTTTTATACCGTGAAAGCGATTTGATCCATCTCTGGAAATGTGCCTTTTAAATAGGACCTGTTTTGTGGTAGGATGAAACTGAAGTGAGAATAAAGCCAGTGAAATAATGAGTTTCTTTTGTACTGGAAATGTTTGTTTTTTCATTCTTATTATTATCCCTTAAAGTAATTGCAGCTAACAAAATAATTCCCTGCATCTTTTTCACTTTTAGAATAATGGTTCCAATGATGCAGTTCTGAAAGAAATGCTTGTTATTGCAATTAACATGATATATGGTACTACTTTAGGTTAAAGAAATGTCGCAGTTTCTATGCCTTGTTCTCAAGTGGACTGTGATGCTTGCACTTCATGGATTATTTCACCTCAGCAGTGCCTTTTGTTCAAAATCCATTGTGTTATTATTAGCTTTAGAAATAATAATAGAAACATTGGGAACGGTTTCGACTAGAAGTCTTCCTTTATGTCTTCGACTTGTAATCACGACATTCATGTGTTTGTTTCTTCTACATTTCTAAACTGAGCACTATTGAGCGTTTAACCCTTTCCTGCATCATACAGAGACGAATACAAAAAAAAACCCCCTCTTTTCTAGTCTTTATATGGATATATAGAAGTCACAAATGCATGGTAGCCTCACATGAGGCTAGGGGATAGTGTGTTACCTTTATTGCATTATAGCCTCAGATGAGACTAGGGGATAGTGTGTTACCTTTATTGCATCCTCATGGGAGGATGCCATTTCCCCATATAAAGCAATAAAAAACAATTGAAAACATAAATGTATCATGCATTTTCAATAATCTGTGCATGAATTATTGTTATTATTATTATTAGCTTTCTTAACATTACTACTGCTTCCTCTTATATTGTGCTGAGAATCTTTTGGTTCTTCACTTTTCGTAATGTGAATTCAAGATAATGCAAATATATGTATGTATATACAACACTACTGTGTCCTGGCTTGCTGTAGCTCACATGGTCTGAAAGCGAGACCATTGTGGTGAGTTTAAACTACATGATTACAAAGAGGCAGGAGTCATGTTATATTTACAGCATTGTCTGTACGTGCATATTTCAAATGGAAGTATACAATACACTACAAGACTCTTCAACAGGAGGAAATGGGGAGCAGAAGTAATATTGTTAGTGCTCCTTTAAATACAAAGCAACAAAAAAAGTAGTTTCCTGGAATGCCACATACTTATTAGTAACTATCTGTCAAGTTAGTAAAAGAAGATGTAGTAAGTTAGAGCCTTTATCAGTGAGTTTTCCCAAGCTTTCCTGGCCCTGATCGGGATCCCTCCCTCTGGATCTCCGTGGCGTGACTGAAAGAGATGGCAGCTCTCCCTGTTTCAATTGTGAAAGGTTTGTGATGTCCTGAACTGGTGCAGCACAACACATGAATTCATGTCTCTGGTCACAATAGCTGATTCATTCAACTGCAAACTCTTCAACCCCACCCTGCTTGAAACATGCTTGCAAGTCTTTTTAAGCTCCTGTAAACAGGCATGCTTCCTGTTACCACTTGAAGCATCAGGAGGTTAAAAGTTAAGCTTTTATATCTGTAAGGCAAATAAACAGTGGAAACGGTTGAATGTTTTTTGCCAAACAGTGCTTTCTAAGATGTTACAGGAACAGACAGTACAGCTGATATTTTAACATGATATTATCAGGTACAGTAGCAACAGTCATCAATGTACAAGATATCAACCAATTACTGTTGGTACTCTTGTGTACAGAAGCCATCTAGTGCATATAACACAATTCTAAAGTTAAAAGCTACATGTGTTTATATATTTTTTGTAGTTCCTGAATACAGTGATTGTTTTTATAATATAATATAATTTATAATAAGTATTACATCATGTGTGGGATGTCTATAATTATAACAGAACTCACTCAGTTACAATAAGAGACACTGTGGCTGGGTGGAAGCCCCAGTATAATGTGTGGTAGGTGTGGGGAATATTGTGTTGGCAGGGACAGGGTTAAATTCATCCCTGCCAGAAGGACATGTGATAATGTAGCTGGGGCTCTAAAATGAATAATTAGGCTCCAGTCACAGGTGTATATAAAGGGTAATCATACGTATTAATCTTATAGTTGAATGTGAGTTGAGTGTGAGGTGAGTTAATGCAAGGTGATACTTGGTGATAGTTAGTGTTTAGGGGAATGGACACATACAGTGTTGGGAAATGTAAGATAGAATGAATGCGCAATAGATTTGTTATTTGTTTCACCTGTTTGTTTTGGCCACTGCGCCTATTTGTTTGTTTTGTGTGCTTATTAGTTGTTTCTGCCTGAGGGTCTGCTTCTTGGGAGCAACACGCCTTGCCGGTGATGCTGTCCTTACCACAGACACTCTACACAATGTATTCATTTATATGAAAGAAAACAAGATGATGCACTCCCTTATAAAGGTTACCAGGTGGGCTTTGTGCAGTGAGTTTGCAGCTTTCCCCATGGTTATACTATTTATTTATCATACCATACTTTAGAGCTCTTACCTATGCTTTACCATGCTTTTCAATATGCTTTGTAACTCGTTGCTGTGCTTTTACTAAGGGAAACTTTTATAAGAGATCAGTCGGTTTCTAAAAACTTACCTTATCTTTCTTTAAGTGTTGACTGGTTAAACTTTTTAACAAGTAAAAATAGCACAGGAGGAGGAGGCTGGCTGAAACAAAATAGTATCCTTTGCAGAGCGTGGAATATTGTTAGCAAGCTGGAACTGTTTCCTGAAATCCTATAGTTTCTGAGGGAGTTCAGACAGAGAGTCTGGCTTGGATAGCTCAATAAATTGCATAATACCCCCATTCTACAGTTTCATACAAGTGCAGGGCTACAGCATGGGAGGTAGGAGGTTACATAGGCACATACCACTTGGTCAGGTATCATGAAAAAACTCACCTACAGCAAGCACTACAACTGGTTAAATAAATGTTCATCACATTATTAGACAGCAGTATCTCCCCTATATCCCTGAGATCAGAACAGAGAGGCACATGTGACGCTTATAAATAGTGGAACCCATTGAACCCAGACCAGCTGCAGGTTGAAATATAAGAACAAAACAACATGATGAAATCTTCAAAGACCACTTCAGTTCAAACATTTCCCCTGCCGCTGGCAAGTGTTAACAAGGATATAGAGTTGAAACAGATCACTGGATAAATCTGTGAGAAGACCGGCCTGTTTAAAACAGCCTTCAGCTATGAAGATCATAGTTATCAGTAACACTTCTAAATACAGTGCATTTACTGAGTATAACACTGTGAAACTGTTTGTAAAAAATAGGATAAGTATACAGGCTATTATATTGTAATTATTTAAAAGGCCCTAACATAGAATACAGCATTAGTACCACTATTAATGATTCTTATTTTCACTTTAATTTCATATTTTTAAGTAGACAGGAAGAAAGATTTCAAAGATAAATACATAATGAGGTTGAGAAAATAAACAAGAAAGATGGGTAATATGAAGACATGTCTTTCAGTGCAAAGCAATGGATTGCCAGACCTAGTTGTGTTTTAATTAAAAAAATTGGTCAGGAGTAGAAATTTCGATTTGGTTAAGAATAAAAGTTTGAAAACTCTGCACATCTCTACAGGGCAGAAGAGTTTTACATGCCCCAGTTTAGATGATAGAGATGTCGTAACCAAGAGTTTACTGTAATACTCCAGGGAGAGGGAACCAAGAACTGGTGGTGATTCAGATGTAGGGCATTGCTGAAACCCACGTCTGTATTGATACTGTATAAATAGTAACACTGAAAACCAAACTCCAAAATACAAAATACCTTTAAAAAAACATCTGGATACAAATCTGTATTTAATCCTGTATTTGTATTAGTTCCTCAACGCTAATCCAAGCCACTTTGTGAGTTTTACAACTTCTCTGTGGTAGCGGTCTCCAGTTGCAGGTTTCTTTTTAAATACAATAGTTGTTTTGATATTTGTTGGGGTCTCATTCAAAATGCGCACTGCTCTTGTCCGTCAGTCACGCTCTACATGGTAAACATGATAACTGCTTTGAATCTTACCCAGCCTTTCAAATAAATTGTGTGCTGCCTGCAACAGGGGGAGCAAGCTGAGTTAGCCACGCTTAAGTGTCACAAGACCTCCTTATAAGAAGTCCCTGCACCTTAAATTCCCACCTCCACAGAGAATGTGTATCACCATGGAGAAACATCGAAAAACATAGGAAAGGAACGTAGAAACACTGCAAAAATTATTGATCTGAATTTTTGATTTCGTCCATGGACTGGCTATTAATCATCATAATGCTGTTAAAAGCACCTTTGCTTCCTTGCAGTCCCTCATTCGGAATGAGTTTACAATTCAAAGCTTACTTCCTGCACTCTGGGCTGGCCCCTGTAGCAGCTGCCAGTTTGCAGACTCTGTTCCTGAGTTGCACGCCAGCTGTGCGATTGAGCCCCCCCTCTAAACTGGCATTTCCTACAAAAACACAGAGGCCAGCCAAGAACAGCCTTCCTCTGCATTGCCAGAGAGTCCTGGAGCTTCGGGGCTCTTCCAGTGGCTGTATTTCCTGGTTACACACCTCCTTCCCCTTTCAAAGTTTGCCAAGGTAAATTACAAGTACAGCATGGGGAAAGCATGTGATACTGCAATATACAATGCTGATTTATCTTGGTAAACTTTAATAAAGTTGGTGCTGATATGTTGATGATCTTCTGGGGACAATGCATGTAAAAAATAGCACACACAGACATCCTCAGACTTCCACTCATATTTTATAGCTTCAAAAGGGAACAGTTTTTGCTTGTTCTGTGCTTTGCCTCACGTGACTTAAAAGAGACACACAGCCACTGCTTTCTTGCAAATGCTATTGTATGATTCGCTCATGATTCCATGGAAACCTTACAGGCAAAGCATGGGACAAGCTGAAAACAGTTCCTTGAATTGATTTTAAATCCTTTTTATGAAGTTCCAATGAGCGAATATGAAGAATGAAGAATATGAATATATAGGTACAAACATTTTTCTAAAATCAACAATTTATCAAACTACCCAAATACAATCGGAAACCTCTATAGGAAGCTAGGATTGGGTGATGACGTTTTGGTGCAAGTTTATGGACGTTATTATGTTCACCTGGTAGAATGTGATATACAGAAAAACGACGGGAGAGTCAGACAGCCAGGATCAGTGCGGGGGGGTCCCCATTTTCTTTAAGGAGCTTAAAAACAGGACCTAATTGAAAGACAGAACAATCCTGCAGGGCTGCTTACTGCTAAGGAGAACCAGACCTTCCAAACACAGTCATTCTTTTCAGTGGGTTTATGATGTATTCATTAAATAGTCTAATAATATGTAGTCAGCTGTCCTGTGGTGTGTTGTTGTTGCTGCAACAGGGCGCTCTCACAGGTTATTAGTAGTCCTCACTATCTCATACTGAGATCAGAGCAATAAACCACACCACTGACTCGAGACCACATGTTCGAGCTAACTGAGAGATGAGCATCAACCCCAGCCATGGGCTGGCTTCTACTGGGGCTTGGCACAGCATGTGGCTTGTTGCTGTCATGCTCAGGTTCTCGCTAATAAAGGTGCTGTGGAGCGAGATTAAAGAGAACGAAGCAGCTGTTTCAGTGCAGCCTGTTTGTGCTGAATATCTAAGAATAGCTTGTTTTATACTCATTGTTAGGTGAAGGGTGAAAGTGCTGGAGAGCTGAGAATAGAGTTTAGACTAGAGCTCATTATTAAGAAGCAGGGTAATGGCAGTGCTGCAGAGATGAGAATGGAGTGTTCAGACTAGAGCTCATTATTAAGAAGCAGGGTAATGACAGTGCTGCAGAGATGAGAATGGAGTGTTTAGACTAGAGCTCATTATTAAGAAGTAGGGTAATGGCAGTACTGCAGAGATGAGAATGGTGTGTTTAGATTTGAGCTCATTATTGATCTACAGGGTATTGATAGTACAAGGTGATCACTGAGAGAACACTGATGTAATGAGTTCCTGCAGTTAGACAGTGCACTGGCACTTAGCATTTCTGCTCAAAATTAGTAATCCCGCTATGAGAAACAATTGCATACAGCTCAATAGTAAAAGGATTGTAAGCTATTCACAAAAAAAAGGCATTTATACTGTAGATGTGACTTGTCTAGCTCACTGTTTCCAGGACCACAACAATAGCTGAAGATTTATTGAGTTGTCAGGGAGACTCTTGGTAACCATGGAAAGCATTTAAGTGAAGTCTTCCCTCCAGAATGACTTATAGCGGGATCTCTTTGAAGACTGTGCCTGCTGTTATCAGACTTAAACTGCACAGTACTGGCACTCCCTGCTGGAATAAAGAACACACTCTGCCATGTTTTCAAAGCGTTTACTACAGTTTTCAATGACATAATGAAAGAGGTTGATATCTGTTCATTTTACGAAAACTAAATCCAACCGGTCAGTTACATAGTTCATGTTTTCTTAAGCACTCTCAAGGTGTGTTGTATTCCATTTTGTAACATTAACATGATGAAAGATTTTGAAAACCAAGCCCTACTGGATTACACTTAAAGCATCACCACAGTAGGGTGCCTTGAGTTTACCACAGTCATTTATTTGCCTCAAAAACGATATAGCAAAAAAACGTATTCATTGATTCATTCAGCACTTATAACTTGGTGCATTTTAACTGAGAAACTCCAATGATCACTGTGTTCACTATACTGCAGAACATTAAAATATATCAATCCTAAATGAAATATTAATGTATATACAAATAAGTGACGGCAGACAAGTGTTTCAGCTAGAGTTGTTTATCTTCAAACACAGAAAAAGTAAATACACAATCATTGAAAAACAGAAGCCCTATAAATAAGATTAGTTACGTCCAAACAGCTGGTCCATAGTTCTTATCTAAACTGTGGCAGATTGTATTAATGCTTGTCTCAAATTGATAACCCTGATTATCTGCTATCCTCGTTCCCCTGTATCATTTATCAAACATAAGAACATTTTCAAATGAGAGGATGCTCTTCAGCCCCTCAGCCCATCCAGTTCCTAGTAGCTAATTGATCACAAATCTATCAAGTCAGGTCTTAAAGAATCCCAGTGATGCAGCATCAACAACATGGCTAGGTAACCCATTCCATACCTTCTGTCCTCTGAATGTATGAGTTTAAAGAGTTTAACTAGAGTTTGTCAACTCCTTTTAAGATTTGAAAATTCAATTGTATGTTGTAATGTTAATACATGGATTCATAAATTGCAACTGGAGGAAAACACCAGCAGGAATACCACAGTTTAACGTGGTCCAGAACCTCGCGAAGGGTTTACAGTAAAGAGAGTTAACATGCAGCATTTCCCTGTGAAATTGGGATTACCAGATTTCCCTAGTGAGCAAGAAGAAACAGCACTGTGACAAGATGCTAACAGCCTTACATTATATTACTCTGTAGCCCATTACAAAGAAACATAGGCCAATCAGCAGCCTGAATTCACAGAACAGCGATCAAGGCAGAAGTCCCCCAGGCTCATTCTATTTGACTAAATAGGACTACATGACTTTCTCTGAGACAAATTGAAACAGTAGAATGGTTTGTGTCTCATGCCTTCCGATAAATAGGACTGATTTTGATTATTTTCAATTGAACTTTGTTTTTAGTTTTTGTCCTGAAAGTGTCATTTTTAAATACAAAACAAACTGCGTTTGTTGGACAAGAAGTGCTTGATTTACGGTATAGGACTGAACGCACTTACCTCTAAATCAGTATATATATATATATATATATATATATATATATATATATATATATATGTGTATATATGTGTGTGTGTGTGTGTGTGTGTGTGTGTGGGTGTGTGTGTGTGTGTGTGTGTGTGTGTGTGTGGGTGTGTGTTAAATGATGTACATATTTTTTGTAATTGTATTACAGAACATCCTGCAACGTTTACAAGAATAGCAACGCGTGCTGTCCGTGTCGCAGCGTTATATTTCTAAACATATTGTCGACGCTTTTGAAGTTTCTAACCACACGTCATAAATCAACTGGCGAATACACTTCTCAACATTTACTGGAAAATAATTTCTCTTCTAAACATCGTATTGTATCCAATGCTGGTTTTATGTTATCACAATACACCACTCATTTCAGTCAAAGCACCAGCCCTGTTGCAGCAGTTATATATTTCAGTACCCGTATTGGAATGGGGAGTTACATAAATAGCATTTACCATCCTAGGATTCAAAAATAATTCAAGTGTTGCTGTAATTGACTAAAATATCAGGCATCACTAAGTGTTTTCTAGATATTCCTCGCTGCTAGAAATGCTGTCAATATGGCTTGTGAATTTCTGGAGTGTATGTGTGGTCGGCTGAAAGTTCCTGCAATCTTGTCCCCTCCACTGCAAGCCATATTTAACATCCAGGAGGCTTCTTGACTTCACTGCCTTCACTGAGTGATGTCGCATATCCGACCCCCTCTGGACTGGGGTATAGGCGGATATGTGAAAAAGTCAGATTTGCGAACATCTATAGAAAAAGCATTTACACATCCATAAATAGCCTAGTGAACAAAAACAACACGCAAACTGCTTTAAACATGGGGACATTTTTTGCTTTAAAAGTAAGCAAACGTAAACGAGATTAATTAGGCTACAAATAAACAGTGTTGCTATGCGGTTTGCTATAAGCCTTCTCTTTGCACTCTTTCTTGATAGACAATATTTTAATGAAAAAAACAAAAAGACAATCTCTTCAGAACACTTTGTTCCTCAACCATAATAAATTAGAAAAATAGGAAAAGGGTGCCACGTTGCTATAGTAGTTTATTTAAACTACCGGATACTTTCGCTGTCTACCTAAGAAAATGAAGAATTGCTTAATATAGTGTATCAACACTGTATTAAGGTACATCATATCATTACATAGTGCAATTGTCAATTTTATTAAGGATAGTTCTGTGACTCGGCGAGCGAACCTTACTGAACCAAACGCTTCAAAGGGTTCAGACCAAGTTTCAAAAGGCTTCACTTTTCACTCCACTAGTTTTTAGACACCATTTCAGAGACTAAAGGTGCTGTCTTCGTGTTGAAATGTGCTGTACAAACTTAGGACGAGCAAGCGTACTAAGTTAGTCTTATAGTTCATAATATTAAGTTAGTCCACCTGAAGAGAATCATCTCAGGTCAGATTTGGTACACTGCAATCAGGATCTTGTTAAGTGTGATTTAGTGGGTGATCCACCTTGGTGATTATCTTCTGGTACACTGCAATCGGGATTAACAAGTCTACTAATTTTAGTCTAAGCAAGAGGACTAAGCCTGCTTAATTCCCTAGTTAGATGCATCAAGTGGACTGACTTTGGTAGGCTGCACTCGACCCCTAGGAGTCTTATCAGATGCCCATCGGAATGAGTGACTATGTTAATAAAGAATGGGTGTGACTTACCTAGTTTTCGAAGGCTCATCTTGCTGGTCAGTTGGGTTCCTTGGTAGAGTTAGTAATCTTTAAAAACAGATCTCTTCTCTCTCATGGTTTCACCATTTCCGAAGTGACATGCTTTAAGTGTTTGCTCATAATCTGACAAAAAAACCACTTCCTGAAACACTTCTGCTAAAATAAAGGCGGTTCCAGCAAGCTTCAATATTATAGTTATGTAGAGGCTAGTTGTGGTACAACCTTACCCTCAAAAAAGCACAAAAAAAACATGCAGTGGACTTGGTAAACTGTAGACGTCCGAAAGCATTCATGAAGTTTGGGTAATTTCATGACTTCATGTCTTGGAAAGCTATTTTTATCCTTCATTTATACACTAGTCTGATGTAATGTTATAGTTTCAAATGGGTCTCCCCTTATCATATCATGGTAAACTAACACAATCATATAAAGGTCTCTCAAGCAGAAACTGCTACTTGTCACAAATTGTGTGTTGATTTTCTGATGTGGACTAAATTAGGACTACCAAGCTCATTTCATTTACAACAGCTTTTTAGACAATTAAAATAGATTGAGGAATGAAGAAAAGAACACCAGTCTGTTCCGTACTATATCAGGCATCAATTTAGCAAAAAACAAAAAAGCAACTGGTTATAAATCTGTTTGCCTAGCTTCCTTTTAATTAACTGTGCTGTTCTTGTGTCAGAAGGTCATAGTGGAGACATGGCAGCTAGTGTTTAGATTTCATTAGCACAGAGTTAGCTGAAGAGCTCCAACTGTCTTTAAACCATACTGTACCAGCAACCCGATTCTCTCCAGCTCAGCTTCTCTGTCCAGCTCACCTTCCTTGAATCTCTAAGTGTCAGTCATGGTTGTACCTGTATGTGTTGGGACCCTGAAGGGACTCCCCTGGTAAAGGCACTAGTGTGCAGTGTGCAGGGTGAGTCATTCAGTCAGGGGAGCGCAGGTTCCTCAATGTGTCAAGCTGTCAGTGTTTGCCGAGGATCCCACAAGGAACATTGGCTCTGGTGCTTCAGCAGGCTGGGGAGGAGATTGCTGCTCCTCCTCAGCACACTACAATCTTTGTTAAGTTTAGTTTTCCTTCCCCTTGGTGCAAATTGCAGTTGGTGTAAAGACCTTAATACATCACAAAACTTTCAGCACTGTTTTGTGGAACATGACCAGTTTTTGCTCCACTCATTAGAGCCTCAGTGTTTAATAAGACTTTGGTATTAACTGTTATTATTTTCCGCCTGACAGCTTCCTGCCTGAACCCTCACCTAGATAGCACAGCGGCTGAGCATAAGGCAAGATGCTTCTATCTGACATCATATTTTCCGAGTAGCATGTGTGGTTGACCTGCTTTGTACTTATGCTTTCCTGCTGTCACGGAAATTGTGTGAACTACAATACTTTATCTGCTAAGCAAATTGCATTGCATAGGTGTCCCAGTGTAACACGCTCACTTTAACAACACAGCATGAAAACACTTTCAAGTGATGCCTTCAATTAGGAGTCACTGTAATGACTTAGGCCATGTTATAAAGGATGGAGAAAAACTAATTTTTTTTATGTTAATTAAAAAAAAAGGTTGAAAAAAGTCTAGCACTCACCAGACACCAGGATTGGTGCTTTCGTGTTTTATTTACAAAAACTGAATTGGGTTAGAAGATTCAAAACAAGAGCTGAATGCAGAAAAAGAGGCTTGTCTTCTTGTTTTGAATCTTCTAGGGTAATTCAGTTTATAAATGAAACATGAAAGCGTGATTGTTAGTGTTTGGTGAATGCATGGCGTTTTTCATTTTATATCTTGTGCCTTTAGCAACACAAAATAACCTTACATACAAATTGCCAGTGTGCTCTTTGAACTAATATCTAGGGTATTGCTGCAGCTATCGCAGCTGTTTCAACACCTTTCAAATGGCTTTTCCGGACAGCTCTGAACAATCACACGTACAGAACAATATTATAAAGTGTTGCAGAACGCTTGCAGCGCTTATGAAACGCATTGCTTTGCCGTATCCTGTGTTGTCCGTATTGCAGCAATTCGTTCCTCAACAATTGTTTTGATATTTTTTATAAGTACAGTATATAAATTAGAGAATTACTTTTTTCATCTTTTACACAGGAACGTTCACCAGAAGATTATTTCTTCTGAACATCGCAGTGCATCCAGTTCCGCTCCCTCCTGGCGAACGCTCCCGAGTGAATGTTGAAAAACGTACTTCGGCCAGTTTATTTAAAAATGTCAAAATTGTCGGTAAAATGCTAACGGCGTGGACAGCTCAGGGCACAGCAAAGCTAACCTAATGTCTGCCTTGTAAATACTGCAGGGTGTTCTATAACACATTCATAGCTGTGAATATATTAGGAGATTTGTATTTATGTTGGTAAAGGTTCCTAGTACAATAAAAAATGGGGGCGCAGTTCCTTGTATGTTTTTACCTTATATCAGAGCCAGGGTTGGAGACCCCTGCTGTAGAGTGATGAGGAGACACAGCCCCTGCCAGTTTTACCTCCCTAACCCATGGGAGCGCCAAAGCCAATGAGACACTGTCTTCAGAGCCCCCAGCTTCTTTGCACAGCTATGACTCAGCGTTTCTATCAGGTGAGTTGTCCTATTTGTTTCATTACACTGAATGAATTCCCACCCTCTCCCAGTCGAGATGGCCACCAAGCTTACATACTATTGTCAGCAGTTACACAGAGTGTGGTTATAGCATTCTCCATAGCAACTGTCTTATATCATAAACGTATAACAAACAGCTCCCTCTGCTGGGGAGTTGTTGTTTTTGGAACTTATTGTTTTCCACAGTCAGTGGGAATTTAAGCAACTGCTGGTTTGCTGATTAATTTGGATCGCTTGTGAGACACTGAAAAAGAAACAACTGAGTTGGTGGATCTCAGGTAAACTTAATGATATTCAGATTTTCATATGCAGCCTTTATGCAGCGTATGCATTTAGATACATAGGACCCAGTGTAAAAGTAGTTAAATTAACTCACATTAAAAATGATGGCATTCCTATTGACTCTCAATATGTGGCACAGTTGATCCAATTTAACTGTATATGTAATGCTTACCAGTGGACTAGATGGTGTCAGTGAAAACAATGGTATGTTGAAAGTTTTTTAATCTGATTAAGCAAAAATGTTTTTTGAAAGGAAAAAAAAAAACATCAGCTTCAGAATACTTACACAGATCTCAGTTAAATGTCAAAGTTGTTAATTTCAGGTTTGGTATCTTTGTTGGGTGAGATTCAAACCTACCGTGTTCCTCTGTGTTGGCAGAATATCATTTTATTTTACTATACAAAAAAAGCTTTAGGGCTAGGCTCACATAGATCTTTACTCCATATTATCTTCAAAGCACCACACATCAAATGGGCATACTCAAACTTTTTCAATGAATTATTCAACTCTTATAACATGGCAAGAGCAGAGAAAGCTGTCTCATTGGCTATCAAGTGTTCCACTATATATCGCCTCACCAGTACAGCTTGGAACTTTCAGAAACATTCAGCCTGGTTCACTTGACAACCAATTCAGTTTGGGAGGGCTGCTGTTTTATAAGCCCTCCCAAAGCCCTGAGTGTTCAGATATGATGCCTGTCCTGTGCAAGCTGTAGAGAGCTTCCTCTATTTCAAGATATTTGAATTTACGATTAGGTCATGTTGCACTATTTTTTAATGTAAAAGGGCCCGTCACTAACTCGCTGGTTTCAATATTTTCTTTTTTTGATGGGCAGGACAGATAGGGACATTAAGAGGGAGTGGTGTAAATGGTGGGACCTTCTTCCAGAGCTGGAAAAAGGGAACATGGTGCTATTCCAGATGCACTCATGTTTCTGTTCCTCATTGCTGCCCTGCTGGAGCTCATGTTGCTGTTCCTCTTTGCTGCCCTGCTGGAGCTCATGTTGCTGTTCCTCATTGCTGCCCTGCTGGAGCTCAGTGTTGTTCCAGTTCCGATTGGAAGAGTCAGCCTCCATGTCGGCCTGTCCATAAAATACACAGACAGGCTCTGACACAACCTGCCAAGACAGCACTGAATCAAAGACAAGGGGGGCTGTGGAGGGTTTATGTCAGCTGCAGTTCAACACAAAGAGCCCTTTGGCACTGCATACTGGAAGTGTTATCACAGAAACGTGGGACATGCGGCTCTGTGTGTGCTGTCAGCAGGAGCAGAGTGCTTTTAAATGTGTAAGGAAGCATGCTCTGGCAATGGTGAGTGGCACTGCAGGCTGACAGACTGCTGTGTGGAAAGTGTAATGTGTGGAAAGCCACCCTGGCTTCTGTTTTCATGAATAACGTCTTTATTAACTGCCTGTCTCTAATGAGTCTGTGGTGTTTGAACTCACCTGAGACTGGCTAGAAGCCCTGGTGTTTCAGTAGAACACACACAAAAAAAATCATATCATCCAATGTAATAGAAATATTGGTCGGGTTTGAAAGGGAATTTGGTTCTGTGAAAGAAATATTTGGTACAGGTATTAAATACCACCATCATCTTGATTCATGTACTGTATTCTTGTTTATAATCACTCTATACTATATTATTTTCTGTTTAAGTCATCCAGAACAGCAGTTCGGAGAGTTGTATTTAAAGGAGTCTGATAGTTTTCAGATTGATGTAACACTCTTTCAATGGTTTCATCTCCCTTAGAGGCAGAATAAATAGGGTGTACAAAATGAAATTGTTTTCTTACATATAATTCCTTTTCAAATTCTTATATTGCTCCCTCATAATGGTTCATAGCAATGAATTCTCTATTAAAGACCATTAAAACAAGTTCCTCTCAAGGCTTGTTTCAAAGCTCTTTTTGAAATGTCTGCTCCAGTGCACTGATAGTGGAAGGATTATTACCCACATTGTCAAGCAGGTAACACAGCAATAATAATCCATGATGTGATGCGGAACAGAAAAACCAAAGCACTTGTTGTTATGTTTTTGGGGGGGGGGGGGGGGGGGGTTATGCACTAGAGCAGACATTTTGAAAAGAGCTTTGAAACAGACTTTAAAGTTATAAATGTAAAAAGTTGTCAGGATGTTAACGATGAAAAGAGAAATATGTTATTTAAACAGTTGTAGCAACACGTGGGGGTGTGTAACGTTATATTTTTCGGAACCCATCTACTTACTCTTTAAGAGACAAAAGATAGCACAGGACAGTTGTTCTCAAACTCTGTTCAGTTGGGGGGTTGCCACCTGTCCCTGTTTTCTCTGGATTGTCCTGGGATTGAGGACTGTTCCCTCGGGAATTCAATATGCCTTCCCAGGACACTAAATGCCAGTACCATGAATTGAGCACAAGTTAGAAAAAGTCATGATCAATTATTACTGCAATACACACACAATATGAATTGGCTGTCAATCCTACAGTAGTAATATTATCAATGTTTCCTATTGGATGAATAGAGGATCTCTAAAGAGAACTGTTAACTGACCCCCACTTTGAGAACCACTGCTGTAGGGCAACCTTGGACGGCACAGATGTTAACCTGAAGGGATAGATGAGTAATCACTTTGAAACTGTTCCTTGTGAAATTTGTTAAGTCTTGGACACAGCAATAAATATCTGCCTGAAATGTATTTGTGAATAGGACTGGTAAGACAAAAAGAGTCAATTGAATTGAAAAGGATTGCTAAATGATTGTAATGGTTGAATATCTTGCATTGTGTTTTTAACCCACCCTAATAACCAGCAAGAAAGCAGTTCATTCCAATCCTCATTCGCTCCCCCAAACCATGTTTGAAATAGAACACAGGGCATAACCCTTATTGGAGGAATTGTATTTCCTCTAAAACTACAATTGAATGGATTCATGTACTGTTCATTTTTTGTAAAGTGTTGAACTAGACATATATTCGGTAATTATGGAAAGATTTTTGCAGCTCTTCAGCCCCTTAATACATTTACAGATTGAATTTGTATATTTCTTAAATGCATTGTAACACTTAATTGCCATTTCAAAACCAAAACCCATCAACAAACTTAAATACGTCTGTAAACAAAACAATAACGCAAAGTTAATACAAAAAGCTTTTATTAGGACAGTATAAAAAAGGATTATTATTACAGTATACAGAAACAAATGACACTATGCTAATGTCACTGAGAAAGAAGTCAGAGCTGGGAAATGCCTGCGATTACAGACATTCAATTCCTTTAGTGGCCACAAGATGGCGGACAAATTTGTCTTTCAACATGCACTTTTTTTCAGTGGCCACATGATGGCAGCATCTCCTACCAGATGAACGAGGCTGAGCATTTTGAAGGGGACTAACTTAGCTATGCTTTACTACAGCTTGCTTGCTTTGACAGATTTTTCCGGTGGTTTCTAATCAGGAAACAGTAAAAAACCATTAAAGACACCATTTCCATACAAGCCTTCGTGATCTGGCAACAGCTCTAGATAAACTATGTCTCCACTTTTCAACTTCAGAAGTGAGGACCCAGAGGCGATATCTTCGTCGCGGCCATCAAAATGATCAAACCACTCCAGGACGGTTGAAGAATTGTGTTTCAGTTTGACATACAGCCTCTTATGATATATCTGCATCTGGAAAGAGAAGTAATAGAGGCCTGGGACCTTGCAGGTGAACAGGCCGGTTTCACAGTCATAGTCCCCATCCTCGTTGTAGATAACCTTTGGAAACTTGAAGGGCTTATTGGCAGGGGGATGTATCCTGACATTGTACTGGACAGTGAAAGCAGAGTGGGTTCTTCTCTCCTCATTGTTAGATCCCAATGCTGTTTCATCTCCTCTTGTCGGATCTACAATTGAAACATTATGAATGAACAGTGAAACCTGTCGTTACAGTTCATATAAGAGTTTACCATGATATTTTTACACAGTATTCTTACATGTTTACCATACTTTGCCTATGCTTTTCCTATACATTTACCAAAGTTACACATGTTTGCTGTGTTTATTAATATGATTTAATGGCTCACTATTCTTTACAATGCTTACCTAAGCTTTACTGTGCCTTTCACACATTTTAATAGTCTACAGACTTGAGAAGGTTGTCATCTCGCAGACCGTGTTTTAAATATACGCTGTTTAGGTTTTTGAGCACAGATAGGTGTTCATTTATTATGCAGCAACAGCACTAACCCACGCCATGTAAATATACACCAAGCAGTTATATTACAGCCCTAACCCTAACCCTAACCCTAACCCACGCCATGTAAATATACACCAAGCAGTTATATTACAGCCCTAACCCTAACCCACACCATGTAAATATACACCAAGCAGTTATATTACAGCCCTAACCCTAACCCACACCATGTAAATATACACCATGCAGTTATACTGCTGAACATGTAATTATAGCTATGCAGTTATATTACACCCACTTCCTACAATTGAACTAGATGCAATTCTGAGCCCAGGTTCAGTTCCAACACAGCAGTTTTTAAGTCAAGGTATGTACGTTCCTCGGCACCCCTTCTTTGATAGGCATCTGTGTCATTTCTAAAAGTGCAGACAGAAGGAAGCAGAATAAACTTGAATGTACAAAGCAGGTAAATCAGCAAGTAGCATCCCCTAGTAACCTCAGGAATGATCTTCCTTGTCCAGCGTTTAAACATTGACTCACTGACCAGCCGCTGCTACTTGACTATTCATATAGCACTAAATTTGTGGTTTCTGTGTATTCACTCTTGCTGTTGAAGTGCTCTTTGTTTTATTTACACTTTGATTATATTTTACTTTGATTAAAAAAAAAAAGCTTTCCTTACCGCCATTTCCAAAACTGAGTGTTTGCATACAGCAGATAAAAGCAAGAAACAAGGTTAATGTAGACCGTGGAGACTCCATTTTTCACACTGAAACAGAAACAAACCCATTATAACCTCCTCCCTGAGTATTGTGGAGCTTTGCCTTTCCCCCTTTCTGGTAGACTGTTTGCAATCGTGCTGCTCCCACAGCTCTATAGTGCTGCAGAAAGCACATGTCACATCACATGAGCAACCCCATTTTCACTTCTAATTCAGCGTGACACCAAATGTAATCAGGTGAGATAGGTCCAAATAAGGTGGCCTGGCAGTTTATATGTAATTGTTTTACGTTGAAGGATTTGAAATTGATTTGCCTGTTCTCATGGTTCGAGGGGAACCATTACGTGACAAACACACAGGCTTTTATGCATGGCATTTTGCAGTGGAAAGAAATCTATACTTCAGACTGCTGAAAAATTCCAGGGAGTTGTTTACAATGTGCTGGTGGGCATTGCAAAGCACACTGGACAATTAAGAAGACCTTGCTTGTAAAGATAAACCCTAATTCTGCACCCACTAAATAAAAGAAGGATTCAATACAACTGTACAGCGCCATAAAGCATGTTCTATTATCTGTTGCATTTTTTCAGTCCAATCTTGCTTGATCTTGTTTGGTCTCTGGATGAGTCTGGTTATGCTTGGAAGGGAGAATTCAATGGACCAAGTTTGACATACAGACAGACATAATTAAAATGAGTTGCGTCACAATTGGACAAGTGGGTCTGTAGATACCTGTAACATACAGACAAACAGTCGGACAGACATACAGACATACTCAAATAGCCCCCAGCTTATGATACACTCAATACCCAGGGTTAAAGAAGGTCCCCCTGCAAGCTGTATCAGAAATAGACAAGCAATTCTACTGACACATGTAAGCATTATAACATGCAGACAGTGAGGAGAGGCAGACAGCCTCCATATACAGCTCCCATCATTAGCTGTGATTAAGAATATCCTTAGCAGCTATCTTTATTAATGGACAATTTATACTAGATGTATGCAAAACTGTGATATACATATGCAGACATTTCACTATATAAATGAATTACCATTTACATAAAACATTTCAGTCGCAGTTGACATGACAAATATTTTTAGGTCAGCTTTTAAAGTTTTTAGTGTCCAGATTTTGTAAACCACATTCTGAGATGAACAAATAACAATAGATGAAGCAGTATATCAGTTTAGCCGTATGGTAGGGATTTTATTCACACTGATAGAATCATGAAAAATAAAAATAAACATCAGAAATCAGCTACAGGTACACGGAAGTCAGATATACTGTAACAATTGGTGTATAAATCTCCCCCGTTTTGAGACAACAATTTCAGGAAAAAGCCTGTAGGTCACATTGGTGTATAAGTCGCTCCCCCCTTTTAGGACCCCCTAGAAAATACCTAGAAAATAGACTTATACGAAGGTTTTTACAATACTTCATAATGCTGACATGCACATAAAGGCGCTCCACAAACAAACACAATGTGTGCAACTTGAACTAAATATAAAACAGCAGTAAACTGGATCCATTAATAATCCATTTCTGCCACTATGCATACAGTTTTATATTATGCTCATTTCAGATTTTAATCAGAATTCTTCAACAAGACAGTTTTACAGTTCTTTCATAATAATATTAAAATAACATTTGCATTACAACGCAAAAGCATATTTTGAACACATCTTTTGTTGTAAAACAGTTTACTTTACCTTAGCTGGTGCTTTCAACTGGTTCAAGGTTTCTGTTAGAGAATTCTGATCTTTAGAGGTTTATATGGACGTTAAATCTGCAAACACTGCAATTTCTAAGAGCTAAAGAATGCTCTTATCAGAGAGAAATAAAGTGTTTAAAATATTTCAGTGATTTATGTTTATATTATGTCAAAACGCCCAATGGAATTGAATAAGTCCTTCAGACACCCAGCGGGCTTGGGCTATTGCTGATGAACTGAAAATAGTCAATTCTATGTTTTCACAAAATAGAAGAGAATGGCTAAAGTTATTGTCTTCCATTTAAAAGTGAAAGCACGCACGACTGTAATTATTGCTATACCTCCTTTCTTGTTCATTTGAACATTAGATCTGTACTAGGTCTGTAAGACTGCATTTGAAATGTCACAGACAGTAGTTTGAGGAGACAGGATCACTGGGGGAGAGATTTTTAAATTATACAATGTTTTTCTGTAAAAGTAATTATTGTGCTATTGTACTTTTTTATTATTTTTCTTAATGAAAAGGCAATTTGAGAGACAAATATGTAGAGGAGTTTAGTGATTTGTGTTGCACATTATACCAAAAAGTAATAGTCTAGTTGCTGGCTCACTGGTGTGAGTCTTATTGTGTGGACTAACCCAGAATGATCCACTGCATACAACAATTAGTCAGTGTGGCAGTGTAGCAGGGTTGCAGTGAGGCATGGTGGCAGTGTGGTAGGGTGCTAGTGAGGCACCCTGCCACACTGTCACCCTGCCACAGTAATTTTAATAGTAATACTTCAAAATCGAAATCAGCATGCAATACTACCAATTTTGTGGACAGAGAGTGCAGTCCTCATTCCTGCTAAACAAGCCTTTTCATACCCAGCCTGTGGTTACATCATTTTTTAACAATTCCTTCTTTTGTAACTGTTTTCCAGTATAGCTTGATATCCTTTCAGTACTCACAATTCATTCTGTAACTGTTCTACATGGTCCTTGTAATAAACATACCCACAAGTCATGCATTTGACACACACACCCTGCTAATACGATATACGACTATAAGAGTACCAGACACCAACAAACTCCACACCTAAATAAGTCCTTATCAGTAACTTTCCACAAGCTTGCCTGTAAGGAAATACACAGCCAAAGCATAGCAACACATAAAATAGAAAAAAATTACAAAACAACACATTTAACAAATGTTCCTCTTTACAGGAGACGATTCTTCATGCTCCATGACCTAGCGAATTCTTACTGGTATAAGTCCAGTTTACATCCTCTTCTGGTAATAAAACACAGAATGTTGATGTTGATGTGCTTCCCCTTTTGAAAATCGTAGGTCTCATAGTGAGAAGTTGTTTTTTCTTCCTTGTTTGTGTTCCACTTTTCCGCTCAGCACTAACACGGGATGTCTTTGTCCTCTCAGCCAGCACCACCGGGTCGGTTGTGTGTAGCGAGCAGTAAATTAGAATATTTATTCATATTCGGCTTCCGTACCCTGCATGGTTCTTCAAACATAAATAGAACAATGTGAAGGTGTAACACAGCAAAGCTCTCAGAACACAGTATAGAACAGCACTAAACAAAAGTCCTTTTGTCCTCCAATCCCACCATCAAGTCAATTTACACCCAGGAGCTTGAGAGCCGATGTCGACAAGCTACTGGCCCCTGGAGGACAAAGGCCAGCCCTGCAATCATCCGCTTCAGCGCCTGTGGTACCTGGTCAGTATGGTCCATTGTAACATGATGAAGAGCAATAGTGACCACTGACTTAGCCTCCACAAACCAGGTGAGAACCAGAGCCAATTCGACGCTTCCTCTGGAACCCCCAGTGAAAAACAGCAACCCTGGTGGGTAACATAATAGAGCTTAGAAGAGCTACAAAGTGGTAGTACAACTCTACTAAGAGTAGAACACGGCATACAAACCATCATTTGTATTTATTTTCAATGCTATTGTCTGCTCCCTAGAACTTATTGATAGTTTTATTACTATCTATCAGTGTCTGCCATCTGTTCTATCAAACATGATGTTTGCATACAACAGGCAGATGTAACTTAGAAACATTTCAGAACACACATCAGTCAGCCTGTTTTGACAAAAGTGAGTGCCATGCATTGAAGGTGGTGCCAGAAGTGTTTTGTTTGAAAATTGAAAAAAAAAAAAAAAAAAAAACATGTTCATACATTTATGAGATTACAGAACACTTTTCATTTCAGGATATATATAGATAAGATGATGTGACAGAGAGTGAATGAATCCTAGTCAAACATCTCCCAGAGTGCCTCATACTGGATGGTCTGGCAGTTCGTTCCAGGGTTAGTCAGAAGCCAGCCATCCAGGAAGGGGGTGGAGTCATAATGCTCAAAGTCATCGCCCTAAAGCAGTATGCAATGTGTCACTCATGGATTGGAGGAGATGTGATTGAACTAGCCATCTCAGGGGGCACGGCTAAGGGTATAATTGGGGATGAGACGATGTAATCTGTTCCTTTGATGTGGTTATGAAAACGATCGAGAAAGGAAACATACTGTGATAAGCGTATCGTGAGTGTTCAGTGTTTTGTTTGTTTCTAACCCTCTGTGCTTGTCATTATAGAAGACTAACCTCCTGGAGCTGTAGTTAAACCACCAGCAATTAAACCCAGACAGATTAGTTTTTGTTTTAAAGGTTAAAAGGTTAAGGGGAGGGAGACCCATGGAAGATAAATTAAAAAGCTCTAAGAAAGGACTGTAGGACTATTTTTTGCTACAGAATGTTTTCATGAATTTTTGTTTAGTAAACTCAAAATTACTAAGGTGACTGGCATTGTAATGTTATATATTCACTGCCAATAAATTATATTCAAGAGATACCAATTGTTCCCATACACAGCAAACTGACAGGGAGAATGTTACACACACACACTATTGTGAAAGAAATGGGTGGGAAAACACTAGCCTGGATGTGGACTTGACAAAAACATTTTTCTGTATGATACACAGCTTTATTGCTTACTGTAAGGTATACAATACAATCTAATATTAATGCAATAAGGTACACTTTAAACATAGTTTCACCTTACACATAACAGATATCCAAATGTACAGCAGGCTCAAGTAGAACATTATCTATCCATGCCTTACTTTTAAACTTGCAATCAAGGGTCATTCCACAGTTTCAAGAATACACAGACCATAGCTCTCAATGCCCCCTCCCCCTCTGCAAAAAGTGCATCTCAAAATATTTCCAAATAAGGAGGTGTAACATAGGTTTCATTTCAGAAACATTCTGGGGGTCAAAGTTGTGTCAGCATTGAACATTCTCTGTCCCAAACAGCATCACAAATGAGAAAACCCAGTCAGTTATTTGCAGTGATAGTGTGCTGCGCTTTGTCAACAGTGTTCTTATTCTTACCATAAATTATACAAAATGCTTAATTCCAGGTATTTTTAAAGCACGGCACTGGTTTTTAACAAACTCGGAATCTAATTTTATTTTTTTTATGGTAATTAAGAACATTATATGATAATTTCTTGTTGACATCAACACATAATAAAAGCCAAAATTAATTTTGTCCTGTTTGAGTTTGCTAAAGATATTAGAACAATTATTTTACACCTCCAAAATCTCAGTTGCATCATAACATTATAATAGATGTAGCTGAACAAATTAAATCTTCTCTGAGAAGAATACATACCTGTGAAAAAATATTTAAGAAATGTTTCCCCAGTTCTCAATTTGCATGAAATGGTGTGTTAATGTAACCTAATGTTTTAGTTATGAAAGAGTAATCACCTCAAAGTGTATTAAGTACATGTTATTGGTTTCACTTTGTTCTCCTCACATGCTACGAACATGGATTAAGCGAGGGCACGAGAGTTTGTGCGCTTTGGTACATGTCGATGACTACAACGAGACATGACTCTACAGCTCTCTTATCTAGCGTGTTGAGCTTTGCAGGCTCAAAGAAAACAGAAATTTAAAGAAATGACAAGAACCTAAAATCGAAATAGGGTCAAATTGAAAACCCAAACACGCACAGCACAGCCTTACACATGAGCTTAAAGGTCATTTTCAAATCTATGGTACATTTTCTTTAGAGCATAGATTTATAAATAATTGCACCTGGGCATAAGCAATATTAATAGTTCCTTCCACAAGTGAATGTCTAAAAAGGACACCTTGTTTATAATGTCAAAAGTTCACATTTAAACCACAGTGAAAATTAATAATCACACAGACAAAATTCAATGACACGCTGGCATGTGCATTTCAAAATAATGCAAAATTCACCAGGGTGCAAAATTCATCACAACAGCGTGAAGAACCCTCCAATTAATTTCAGAAATTCGCTGTGAAAGCGATAGCTACTGTTTTTCAAGTCTACCAATTTCCTGTGACACCAGTACCTGCGCAGACAGCATCTTTCAACAACAACAAACTGAAATATGGACAGTTCAGTAATACGGCTCCATTCAGATATCTGGCACGGTTCAGACTATAAGCAGCTTTGACCGGTTTGGCACATGCAGGCCATGGAATTGCATGGAGCCCCAGACAGCAAGGGGTTCTGTTGCAGTGGCTCAGTTACTTAAAAAGAAAAATATCCACCTGAAGACTGCACCAGAACGAATACGAATGACTTACTAGCCATTTTTAAGCCATTAGCCATAAACAGAAAAAAAAAAACCACAACGTCTAGGGGTTTAAAGCTACGGCAAGTACAAACACACTACAAACAAAGTGTGCTTGTGTGTGCCGTTGTTCTGTCATTTTTTGCTTCTCATCAGTTTATTCTTCTTTTTGTATTGCGCATGCTCGCCACTGTCATGGTGGCACTGCCACCATGCGCATGAAATGTGTGTATTTATAAAGTAGGAGGGCTTGAATTGTATTGGTTTTTTTTGCATGATTATTTATTGTGTGTTTTGTATTCCAGGAGGCTGATATTGCTTTTTTAGCATTATAAGTGGTATTGGGCAGTGTAAGGGGAGTGGGTTATCAGCAATACAGACGAGGAACACAGGAACTTTATTTGAATTGTCACCCAGGTGCTAAAATGTATTTACAAGAGTTTAAAACTGCGTTTAGTTGACAGTCTCTGGTGCAGTTGCTGGGTGCCACCACTAGGATACCAGCAATAACAATGCTAGCGTGGGGTTGCTGTGGTATCACTCCCATAGTATACCAACAATGGAAAGAGCATTAATACACAGGCACCATGTACTGGAAATAAACACAACATGCTAAATAAAATAACAGTGAAAAATAACATTTGTCCAGATGCTACCTCCACTAAAAAAGAGAATCCTGCTCCTTGAACTTACTACATTGCACATCCCTACCTATAACAGGATCCCATCTGCAGTGTTCTGTACAGAAACCTGCCCTTGCCACAGGCAGTCATAACATAGTGTGGCTCTGGTTCTCTCTCTTCGGTGCCGGTGCTATATAAGGCTCATTCTAGTGAAGCTGCTTTTAGAAATTGAATTATTACCCCATAGTTGTTTGAATACAGCTGCAGGAAACGCTCATGTGCTCGCTGCACATATAGCAAACCCAGCCATTACGATGTAACCTGTCACAGTCAGCGAACACAGAGAAGGGTTATAATACAGGGTGGGCAAGCAATGAATATCATTTAGGATTAAAAAGGTTTACCTTAGTGTACAGATGCAGTGTACAAAGGTTAAGCTTTCAACTGATCACAGTAGACCCCATCCTGATATGCCTAGCTATTCGAAGCAGCCTGTATCCAGTGCTTTCATTCTCTGCATGTTTATCCATTTAACCAAATGCTCCTGCACATTTCAAATGGCTTAAAGTAAGATTAGCAGAGCAAAGCCTCTGGCAACCCTTCAGGACTTGCTAGCAGCCTTAGTGTAAGTATGTGGGAAGTATCATTTGTCTCCCTTGCTGGGGATGCATATACCGGGCAACAGACTTACGTTTTTGCATCTAGAGAACCTCTTTACCAGTTGTGATAAACTTGAATACAACATTTTTTACCACAAGTTCAGGAGATAAGGAAAACACTCCACAACATAATAGAACTAATTTGTTTTGATAAGATATTATGCATGTTATTATATAACCATTTTTTGAGCCCGCTAGGTAGAGGGACCATTGCCTGGCCATGTGGATGAGACCATCAGAACCTTCCCATGAGAATAAATAAACCCAGGGGTAGCTGCAAAGATGGTGATTGGGGAGGTGGAGGGATTTGAAATTGCACTCAAAAGGAGTAGGGCATTGGCTCTTCATAGACGCTAAGTGATGTGTGTTCATGGTGGTCTTCTACATTTGTACTTAATGCTGTGGCAAGGGTGCATGCTAACTAATACTGAAGAGAGCCTTTGTATTGTGGAATTTAACTTTCAAGGATTATCCAGCAGGCGAGTACTCAAATCTCTGGCCTGTGGTACTGGAGAAGATCATTGGAACTGCTGTACAGGGGCTCATGCAGCAAAAGCACTGACATATGGATTGCAGGGTGTCATGCGATCAGAAGTTTCTGAGTTTGAATCCTGGTGATGCTGGGGCCCTCAGAAAGTGAATGTTCACTCAACGCACCTCAGCCTTACAGGCTGGGCCCTTGCCTCCAGGGCTCAGTAGCTTGGTAAAACCTGTTGCTACGGTTTGGAGGTTGAAAAACTGGCTTGACAGCAGGGAGATCAACTATTGATCTTCAATCTTTCTGATCGATCATTTTTGTATTGGGTAGAGATTAAATTGTCTGGCACAGTACTCATGTAATGTAATGTAATGAGAGAAAATAAACGGGCTGTGAAATCGCTAGTGTGCTTTGGGTCAGGTGTTATACGCACTGTGAAAGGGTAGCGTCGCTGGCAAGGCTGGTTAATAGCAAGCGGGAGACTCAGAGACAGAGAACTGCACTTAAAGTGTGGTGGCGCACATTTATTTACAAATAACACCAAAAGAAGGGAACAAATAAACAGGTACAAGGACCAAAAGAAAGAGTTAAACAAAACACAACAAATCAACAGACACTCAAGCAATGCCATCACGGTGTATTACTTATTATTGTTCAGGCTGGGCATTAGCATTCATTCCTCTCCTTCTCTCAGACAAAGGATTTCTCCTCCCTTTTATATCACTGGCTGGGACTTGATTGCTGAGCAATTATTCAATCAAGACCCAGCCACATTCTACACGTGGATTTGACAGGGGTGGAATTAACCCCATCCCTGCCAAGCTTAAATAGAAAATAATAAAAAAAAAAAATCTTTATTTACTGTATACACTAACATTATTACACAATGCCTTCCACATTTTGAAGACAAAACTTCCAGCCAAATCGTTTGTCATTTTAGTTGCTTTTAGTCTTTCTGTATTCAGCACAACAGTGTTTAATTATTGATGCTTGTATGAACTCGTTGAAAAGGCTGCAGGTGGCAGGTGTTTGAGAGAGGTCTTGCGGTCATACCTTGATTGGGAGCAAATGTAGTTTCCTGTCAGCATAAGGTACTGTATATTCTGCCTGCCTGCCGTTAGCTAGCTTGTGTTGGGTCTCCCAGGATCTCTGCAATGCCGTGGAGAGGCCAATTAAACCTGCCACCTTGCGCTACTAATCTGAAGAGCTGCATGTCTGTGTGTGCATTTGTTCCAGACTTTACAACTCAAATTGTTAAAGGCCTCCTGTTTTTTCCCTAATTAAGTCCTGCCTATGCATCAAGGAATAGCTTTTAATGGACTCAAATTCAACATGACTAGATATTATTGAGCCATTCTTCTTTCCTAGCCCAAGGGTATAAATGGCTCAGAGTTGCTCATCCACTATTTCATTCTGAGTGCAAGCTCCTACCACACAATTCCAGCTAATTTGATTAGCCCTCCAGTTGTTGATACCATTATAACTGTTGTAATTATCCTCGACTCATTGAAGACCAGATGAACATAACTCAGTATCTCATTATAAGGACACACTCTAGTAGAAATTGGATAATGCATATATATATATATATATATATATATATATATATATATATATATATATATATATATATATATATATATATATATACTGTATATGGTATTTCAACATATATGGCAATAAATCATTCACACCAGGCTTATCCAGTTCCTTCGAAATAGACTCCCATACATTAGCTTTCAAAGCTGTAGCTTTATAATTGTGATGCCCTTTGTCATAAAGCTTTTTCATTGAACAAAGTAAAAAGATAAATTAATGTAAAAATAACAATAGACACATGAAATGTCCCTGTCTTGTAGCAGACACAATGATCTTTAGCAGACATATTTCTGATCTTTAATGCAGCTGCTTTCTTTTTTGTGGAAGACATTTTGAAGAAATCATGTAGCTCTGTGCAGGGAGTTCAATAATTTACCGGAAGCAAACGAAACCAGCTTCCAAGTTCCTCAATGCAGTTTAACACGGGTGGTGTGTAAAAAATTCAGGATGGAGAATCTGCAATGCGGATGATTTGGATTGCAATTGAACAGATTCATTAATGACGGGTGATGAATTTGGCCGGAGACCTTGTCCATGGGTGTTGACGGCTATCCACAATGCTGGCTGGCTAGAGAAATACACGATGACATCATGCAGTCTAGTGCCGTGGATAGGAAGTGACTCGTAAGGCCACCTCCCCCCAAAAGACGAAGCGGCCAAACCATGATTGGATAAAATGAAGATGATGAATGGGTAACGCAACGACAGTGCGCAATGCCACCTACCCCCCAAAAAATAGAAAGGGATGAATGAAAAGTAAGCAGCTGAGACACTGGCCCACCCATCAGAGCATGACTGCACTGAGGGAGAACCCGGCCTCTCCAGCCTGCCACGCACCCTGCAGAAACTAAATACAAACCGCTTTGCACTCAGGTAAGGAAAAAACCCTACTCACTGGTAGGGGGAAACTTTAGGGAATCCATGGCTGAGGGTAGCCCTTCCTCCAGGCTCTATAGACGGCTGTCTCCCTGTCTGGCCTCGCCACACGTGACTGAGAGGCCAAACAAAAGAAACAACATGAATAAAAGCCACACAGAGTGTTTATGGTGCTTGGTATGACTTGTTGATTAGTGGGTGGATTCTCCTTCCAGAAATACAACCAAGTTTACCAGGCAAATGGTTGCTGTATTTATTTTTAAGTGATAATAAATATGTATTTTTACAAAGGAAAATTTCACAGGGAACTACATTATATACAACAATGGGCACATTTCACAGAAATCGTGATAGCTGTGATAACCATGAAGAAAATGCAACCTTAACTATGGTCACTTTCAAATTTCAAACATGCAGAATTGGTTCTTAACATGTTCTACTGTCACGTTCTGTTTTTTATACATGTTGTAATTGAGAATTACAAGAACACAAACAGCAGAATATTTTCAATTGAGGGTTACTGATACATTTAGGGAATCACATTAAATGTTATATGTGTTGCTGTTTAGAATCTTCTTTTACTGTCTGACAGATTTTTCTTTTATGGCTACAGCTAAAATATGGGTGTCTGTACCTGTCCCAAAATACACACGGTTATATATATTAAATTTTGATACCATACTAAAATCTGGGTGCAGTACTCTGACACAACACTAAAACTATTCATTTTCCACAACTCCCCTGCCTGGTTGCTAATTTCTTTTTATTTTCTTTTTCTAAATAAAGCAGTGGGTGTTCAGCTCAGGTCCGTGTCTGGGGCTGGGGAGGGGAGTATTTCTCCCAGCCAATCTGATTCCATCATTAAACTGCCACTCCGAGTATCCCTCACAGCCAGCATTGCTGCAGCTCTTCTGTTATTATCCCCTCAGGCGATTCAAACCCTGGGGATCAGGGGTATGCTGGAGGCGGTTGTCACACATTTTCCCATCTACCTGGATAACAACATTGCTGAAGCTTGGGATTAACATTATGCAGCACACGTTATTGAGAGTTCTAGATTCTGGGTTTTATTGAGGTGCCTGTCTGTCTGTACATTTACATATATCTGGAAAATTGCTTATTATATTGTGATTAAACTTGATGTTAACAACATTTAGAATAAGTTATTTGCAGTATCAGATTTTGTGATACATGGAGGTTTCATTCTGTACATCTGTCTGTCTGTATATCAATTTTCCATCTAAAGAACCCAAAGAATTATTCCACATACTATAGATCACTCATTTTAATGTACTTTATTGTGACACTAACACTTCATTTGCTTACCTAATGACATCTAGGTGTTAAATACCGACTATCTGATTTTCCTCAAATTTTTCCTTGTCATTCTTGTTCTATACTATTCTGCACATACTGTTTATAGGTCATGGTTATTATACTGATACATAGCTCTACTTTCACATTTACAGCATAACAGTCAAATGTTTTGTCTTCAAAAGTTTTTATAATATTTATAACATTTTTAAAATGTCATAATAGAGTTACATGCTGCACATATGAGTGTCCCCATTACAATGGTATAAGGGGCAAAGTAGCACTGTAAGCTTCCAGTCCACATCAGGCTTAAATAATAATGATGAGTCTTAATATGTTACCTTACTTGGTATTGTTTTATATTTAGAAACATCAAATTATGCCAACTATTAACTATACTGTATATGTAAAGACTATTTTGTTGCATTTATTGTTCTTTTCTAAAATGTTTTGCCAACTTACGTCAGGCTATATGGCTTCTAATGAGCCTCGACAGCAGCCCAGTTTAAATGAAGCTAAAATAGGAACAGTGCGTGCTCAGTTTGTTTTTCCATTGGGCTGTGAGGCTGTGACGGGAGCAGCTCTACACACTGAGGCTCTGGGTCTGTGACACATGGGACCGGGCCCTTCCCTGAGGGGGTCCTGTGTGTGTTTTGTTTCTTCCTGTTGTTGTGGAGCCAGGTGAGAATACATAGAGCCGACAAAAAGCACTGCTCTGTGTTTGTCGCAAATCCAGTAGTATTAGTTGATTTTTGTTGATAACAGATCTGATATCCATGTAACTACGTTAGACACTCTTCCTGAAAACCAAATGAAAATTGTTAAAAGGTCCACTTGGCAAGTCATGTGACCTAGTTTTTGGGAATGTTGCATTTAATGTCCGGTGTTTACAGTAGGCATGTTGAATGTCACTTCTAAAAGTGTGCTATTGTTTTCCAGTGAATTTGGTAAATGATTTTAGGTAGTGTTGTGTGATGCACTGTCGTTACAAATTCTTTCCCCTGTCAGTGAGATGAGGTTAAAAGTTTTATAACCATGAATGCACGGGAGTCCGGCTCTTTTGCACAGTGCTTAAATTGCTTGTTTGCTATGTGCAAGGTTGCTGGTTGCTGTTTATTTCATTTTCAAGAGCCAAAGAGTGGTAAGTCCAGTTTAGCTGTGTGGAAAAGTCACATACTTGCATGCAAGAACCATGGCAATGTCAGGGAGTAATTACCACAGTTTAATGAAATCAATAAAAATAAGGAAATCTTGCAAAATCCATTTTTAATGAAAAAAGCACTTGGAGGTATACTACACTGCATTTAGGCAGTATTTATGGAAAATGTTTATAAAAAATTCTTGTTTGCAAAAAATTCAAATTGTGCACGCAAACATATATACTGGGGTGTAGATATTTGTATTCCTAGAAATGTTGTTTGTGCAGGGTTAAGCACTCACAAGGGCATTGTCTCAACACTCCATATTCTCATATTCATACAGTGTGACACAGTCTGAGCTTCCCCAACGCCGGCACTAACCAGACGGAATAGCTTCCTGAGGTCACAAGAGGGTTGTTAGAGTCATCCTCACAGTATCGTATTCCTTCGGATTTAACGTGCCCTCGAATTTAAGACGCAGCCCAAATTTACCACCCTCAATTTTAGGAAAAAATAAAACATCAAATAAATATGCCTTTACAAAGACACAACCTCGTACAAAACTGACCCAAAACAGTGGTGTTGAAGATTAATCATGGAGCTTGTTTGTTGTGCTGCTTACTGTATAATACTTAAGATGGCGTCTCTGTCATACACACACCCCTCACTCACTTACGGCATCACGCATCCCGGCAACAACAAGCATGACACGACACTTCACTACATCTGGCAAATAACCCAGCAAATACTACAGCATTGATCACATTGCAAACACCACAGTCAGAACCTGTTTTTCTCCAAATTTGTGAACTGTGGTATTGCGTGGCATGTCAAAAAAAATATAGGTGTCTGATCAGCATTTCCGATCTGTCCAAGGTGGTACTGTTTGTTGGAAATGCTGAAATTGTAAAACTTGCTCTTGGTATCCATCAGGAAGCTAATGATGCTTCTTTCAAAATGGCTGCATGCATAACATGGATGGTTCAAGATCAGGCAGTAACGTTTTGGTTCTTCTTTTATCAGCAGTCAGTCACGTTGCTGTTTGTGTACTCGGATAGTCACGTCTTTTGTTGGCGATTTTAATGCACGCATCACTATGCTGTATTCAAATTTAAGACGCAGGATATTTTTGAGAAGGAAAAAAGGGTTTAAAAAGTTCATCTTAAATTCGAAGGAATACGGTAAATGGTCTCAGTGAGTTAAATGTGCCATCTGAGAGTGGTTTTGTGATACAAACTTCTGACCACTAAACTCAATTTTAACTTTTTTGAATCTTACAGAAGAAAGATTTGTATTTTTTTGTTTGTTTGTTTAAAAGGTGGTTTTAAACCATGGTTAAAGCATAATAGTGTGCATTGGGAGCCCTGCTTTGTCCATGGATGGAGTTTAGATATGGACTTAATGACTGTCTCCTATCTTGAGGATCCTGTTGATGAAAGTTTAGGCTGGTCTCATTACTGTTAGCTGTAGGCAGAGCAGCTAAAGCACCCTGAAATGAAATGTGTGAAAAAATTGTGTGCTTCAGTTTTCATTGTTTTTAATTGGGAGTGTCCAGTTATTTGACCGTACTTTACCCTCATTTTGAATATCCAGTTATATTCCCTCACCATAGCAACTCCCCACAACAGTGCCAGAGAACTGAAGGTCAGTTGGTGTCACTGATTCCACAACCAATTCGCCTCTTTACACCCAGGAGTTCAACAGCGGATGTCAGTGAGCTACCAGCCCCTAAGGCTAGCGCTGTGTTGACTTTCAGCTTGTCTATCCAGTGGGGTTTTCTGTAGTTCAGGGATGTGACTCAGTCCCTGTTGTGTGCCAGAGCCAATGCGACACTCCCTCCAATCCCCAGCAAAGATGCTACTTTGCACAGCTCCGACATGAACCTGCTCTTATTTGACTGCATGACTCACTCTGCACACCTGTAGCAGGTGAGTCACTAAAAGACCCCAGTTTCAGAACCATTTTCACTGCTGGAGCACCGGCTGTATTGACTGCTGAACTGAAGTTGAATATTTCCTCTGAAAGGCACCATTCTAAACATGTTAAACCGTGGTTAGGTCTATCTTTCAAAGGGTAGGTAAGAGTAGCTTGTATATAAATCCAAATCGAGGTTCATTCTCTACACTACTTCCCTTGCTATATTCCCCAGGTGCCTAGTGTAAAATATAACATGTTATACAGTAGTTGCATTTCGGATGTACCTGGCAGTGCTAACATCACAGTTAAGCAAACATGTTTGACAGTGAAAACAGCACTACTGACACTTGTAGTAAGCAGTTGTGCCACAAGGTGGCAGAAGTAATGTATCCAATTACAGTGTTCTTCTTCCTGAAGCACTGCTTAGTCTCTTTATGGAGCACAGCTTGCAGATAATATGCTTGAGGTTTAATACTGTTAATTAAACACATGGGTCTGACCAATGGAAAACTCTTATTGACAGAGTAAAACCAAAGCCAATGTTAACAAACAAGCAACACCCTTATTGTCATTAGCTATCTTCCTGGGTGCTAAGTGAAAGGGCATTTAAGATTCATTGCCATTAAAATGTTAAGAGATATAAAATAATGGTTAGCCTGAAGCTAGTTTTAGAGCTGGATCTCCAATTCTAGAACACCAAGCATGCAATTACTGTACATAGAGTTTAAAGGTTTCCCATTGTAAAAGCATAGCAAAGTGTTTGGATGATCAAGCATGTGTTCACATTGTAAAGCCCAAAGAGGTATTGTAAAGCATAAAGCATTTAAAGCCTTTCTGGGGTCGTTATTGAGGGATTCCATGTGTAGTTTAAAATCTGAAGCACTGCAATTGCATCAGGGTTGGGGGTAGGTTTGTTTTGAAGCAATCAGAGTTGTAAATGTCAATAGCACAAGAGGGAATCTGATAAAGTCATTTTCATACCACCAGCAAGGAATTGACTTCCGCGTTGAAATTCTCCCTATCTAATGTCACCATTTCACTTAATGTTAAGCATGTCATTAAGTGTTTTTTCTATTCTCTTCAGAATATGTGATTGATCATTTTAAAGACCACAGCTGATTTGAAAGAGGGTTCTGAAATTAATTAAAATAGCAGCTTAACAGGTTACATGAGCAACACCATTCTAAATGGTTATGCATCGTTTTAGATTTAAATGGATCACTACAAGACATGGTGACTTTAAAGTCTCTTGGGCAGGGAACACACACACACGCTATTCCAATTGTACCACTGAACTGAACGTAAGGGATGTGATTGTGGATGAAGGATTATGTACTGTAGAAGCCCATAAGAAGCAAACAGACGCTCAGAAGTTGCAACAAGTAGTAAATAGACATGCCGATTTGGATGAAGAACAATTAAATACACTGGAAGATAGCAAAAAAGTAGTTTGCAAACTTCACATTATCCATCCTTCTCAGACACATACCTTGAAAAGTACTGAATTCCAAGATGTGGTTGTATTTATTTTTATTCCTCCCGTCTGTTCTGCTCAAACAGCGTGTCTGCATTGTCAGTCTGAACTCTGCCCCCTGGTGTATCTTTTCAATGGCAATGTCCACAATATCATAAATACAGATGTACTTTCTTTTGCATGTTTCAGTAAAATAAACTTACTCAACTTAACTTAATGTGTAGTTAAAAGTTATAAATGGGACTACTTTATTCGCATAAGGATAGTTAATAAAAACAATTAATAATTTTTTGCCCTTAACATGAATGATGCTTTTTTTTTTTTTTCAAATCCAGTGTTTGACCTGGATTATGAATTCAGTAAGGCCTTTCAGGGCGTCCGTATACGTTGAATAGATGGACTTCTCTGGGCTCGTGCCTCACAACGCCCGGAGGCTTCTGTATATCCGATGTATATGGATGCCCTGTCGGGACTTATTGCACATATGCCCACTTGAAGACCCCAGAGATGTACTCTACTTAGCTCAATCCAGACGGTTGTCATGCTGATGCGCTGGGGAGACCGCACTGTGGTTGATCCCCAGATCCAGCATTGCAGCCGATGTGTGTTCTGATGTACTGGGGAGGCAAAATAAGCTGATCCCCGGAGCCAGCATTACACTTCAGCCATCAACACCAGCCAGAAGGATGTCTACATCATCAGATGGAAAGAAACACAAATGGATGGAGATGCAGATGGATCACATTAGTTTACTGTAAAGCTATGCTGGTGCTTATCTTGGTGAGAGCCAAGTTCAAATCAGCATGAAGTTTTTTTTTTATCTATTATATAAGGACATTTTGGACTACAAGTCCTTTGTCAGCTGGATGGAAAAATATATATATATATATATATATATATATATATATACACACACACACATAGATATATATATATATATATATATATAATATATATATATATATATACAATTTTCTCCAAAAGAGACGTTTTATGAGCTGCTAATGAATTTGAGTAACGAAAAAATGGTTTTGTTTAATGCTTTTATTAAGAAAAACAGGTTTTGTGAATCGCACCCCATAATATATATATATATCTATATATATATATATATATATATATATATATATATATATATATATATATATATATATTTAGCTCAAAGAGCCAGCTGCCCAATGTTTCGAAATGTATATAATTACTATATAGCTTAATGTGATGTTATTCTGATAGAATGAATCTGATATCACATAAATAGATGTAATGCTATATATAGTATACATTTATCTACACCATGTTCTAAAAATTACTGGGGTGCCCGTGTCCCAGAACGTGTTTATGAGGGTTGGATGGTTTGGGGTTCAATATGTGGATCTGTCTGAGAGTTGAAACTCATTAAAAGCTGTAAGGAAAACCTAAACTAACACATTGCACTCTTCTGTTGGATTCAGAATCACCACATCTGCTATTTAAAAGACAGCAGATGGGTATTTAAGTTGATCCAAACTCCTAGTCCTTGTGCAGATGCAACGGGATTGTTTTAACACAGCGAAAGTGGAAGGGATTAAAAGACCTTTCTTGACATTTACCACATCTGTGAATTACTGTATTTTTGGCTAGAAAAATCTATATTTAACAGACAAGCATTTGGGAAGCTGTTTTTTTAACCCATTAATCAAGTTGTATGCTGTCCAACTGATTTTACAAGAACTGTAGGAATATATTGTATATATTTTTAAAATTTGAATTAGAGTAAGATTTAGCCACATCTATATATATATATATATATATATATATATATATATATATATATATATATATATAATTATTTTCAGCAGGGGATGGGATGTTTTTCAGGGGGAGACAGTCAGCATGATTTTAGGAAAGGGAGATCGTGTCTAACTAACCTGCTTGATTTTATTGAGGATGCAACATCGACAATGAAGATTTCTCAAAATTCTAAAAGGTATGGACAACGTCGACCCAAGGGACTTTTTCAACCTGAAAAAAGAAACAAGGACCAGGGGTCACAAATGGAGATTAGACAAAGGGGCATTCAGAACAGAAAATAGGAGGCACTTTTTTACACAGAGAATTGCGAGGGTCTGGAATCATCTCCCCAGTAATGTTGTTGAAGCCAACACCCTGGAATCCTTCAAGAAGCTGCTTGATGAGATTCTGGGATCAATAAACTATTACCAACCAAACAAGCAAGATGGGCCGAATGGCTTCCTCCCTTCTGTAAACCTTATGTTCTTAAGAAATGGACTCAAAATGCCCAGCCGAAAAAAAATACCAAAAAAAAGCCAGATTAAATTGTAAAATAAAATGGATGGATGGAAAAAGTATAAAGTATCTCTCTCTCTCTCTCTCTCTCTCTCTCTCTCTCTCTCTCTCTCTCTCTCTCTCTCTCTATCTCTCTATCTCTATATATATATATATATATATATATATATATATATATATATATATTATATTTATTTCTTAATAACAGCTTTAAAGACCATTTTGATTACTCAAATTCAATTAGCAGTTCATAAAACACATCGACAAAAATTTAATTATATTTATATATATATATATATTATAATATATATTATCTATATCTTATATTATATTATATATGCACTTATATCCAAATACTTTTCCATCCAGCTGACAAAGGACTTGTAGTCCAAAAAATGTCTTATATAATAGGTCATTTGTGTGTACCTACATTACCTTTTTTCTTTTTGATTTTGCACTTTTGGTACACAGCTGTTTTCCTTTTTAAAATGATATGCAGTTGTAGTCAAGTGTTTACATAACCCAATGGAGATGTTTCATTTCTAGAAATTTCTTGAAAACAAATAATTTTAGGAAAAAAATTTTGTAGCAAAAGTTTGGCTTTTGTGGATGAGGAAAAAAGTTACAAGAAATAGATGTCTACAATTATTTATTTCAGCAATTGTAATTCAAAAGTATTCATACCCTTTGATGCTATCATAGTATTGTCTATAAGGTGCTAGAAATATCAATATGATAATGCAGAACCTAATTTTAGAAAATGCTAGATTGTAGGTGAACATTCTTAGAGTATAAAAGGGTTAGGCATAGGATGATTGCTGTCATAACCAATAAGTCAATATGGGATAAAGAGCTATCTGAAGACCTTAGGCAGAACATTGTTTATTGTCATAAAACTGGAGAAGGATACAAGAAGATTTCCAAGCATTTGAGTATCCCAATTTCAACGTATGTTTCTATTATCAAGAAGTACAAGACTCATGAACTGAGAATGAACTGCAACAATTTTTGCTTCGAAGAATGGTAAAAAAAAAAATCACGAAAAAAATGGTAAAAAAGAATCGTGCCAAAAGCTCATTGACAAATATGCTATCGTTTAAAAGCAGTTATTATTGCTAAAGGTGCCTCAACTAGCTATTAATTTCTTTTTGCTTGTCAGGGTATGAATACTTTTGAATTAGCTTTTTTTGGAGTTTTGCAAGAAAATTGCTGAAATAAATTTAAATAAAAAATAAAATAAAAAAAGTTTTGTCTTCTCTAGCCTTTGACTTTGTGTCTTTCAATAAAGAATTATAAACTGTTCTGTAATGAGTTCATCTCAAATTGGTACTTCATTAGTAAATAGCTCTCTCCATTCTGCTGGGTGAAAGCTGACACATTCCTGTGTGGGTAGCTCTGTACTCTGAGTTCCTGTGACCACCTGGGACCATGTTGAATGTAAATGAGGAAAGTGCTGATTTCATGTTTTAGCACCAACAGATTAACTACAGGAAAATAAACACAAATCTAGTAATTTATATGTTAGGGGTTAAATATCCTATACTACTGTTATCTGAGGATTATTTATTTCTATGGAAAATTACACAACTTCTGTGCTCAGCAATGACCAGGGGTCAGATTTAAAGTGATGCTTTTATCACAGATATTTTGTAAAGAACATCTAGCAGACTAGATAGGTAATACTGTTACTGTTGTGTAGATTGAGCTGGGCAAAATCAGCACTGTTTTTCTTCATTGTGCTAAAGCAGCCCTCTTGGAAAGACAGTGACTACCTGTCAGGTGAAAATGAACACTGTTGTATGCAATATGCAGTACTTTATTTTGAGTTTCACAGCACTGTATGCATACACAGATGCTTCTTCTGCGTTTACATTTTTTAATATTTATTTTTGTCAGGTTATGCGATGACTGTAAAAATGTTTAGCACCTGGAAATTTTTTTTTAGAAAAATATTTTAATTAGGCAGTCCACTAAAGAATATAGTCTTCAAATAAATTATGAAACTTATGCACAGAAGACTTTGACGAGCACTTCTTGATGAAATGTTAGTCTAAAATGATTACTGCTGTAACATGTATAGGTAATATTTGATTAAAAAAAAAAGTGGGAAAGTAAAATAATGAAACTAAGTGCAATGTTGAAACGTAAAATTACTTTTACACATTGTTTTGCTCATAAATATATAATACATAAAAGTTACACATTTTAGACTAACGTTTCACAATGGACACTGCTACCGAGCATGTACAATTGTGGAAGAAGATACCATTTCATGTGGGTGTGTGTGGCAGGGAGGCAGGTGCCTGGGTGTGTGTATGTGTGGGGAATATTGAGTGGCAGGGAGTGAAATCATTAAATGATTAATGAGGCTCCAGCCACAGGAGTTGAGTTTAGAATTGGGATGGTGAAGGAACGGCGCTGTACTGTGCTGTGCTGTGCTGTGCAGTCCTGTGCTGTGCTGTGCTGTGCTGTGAGCGTTTGAACTGCAGCATTCTGGTCTTTGAGTCTCCTTGCTGACGTTACCTGTGAGTAAAATAATTTCATTCCATTTCAGAAAGAAATATACAAAACAACAGCAAAGCCACAGCTGAAGGGTAACACGTTGGTGGAAAACATTTCAGCGAAGTCATCCTTTGATATTTTGTATTACTTGGTTGAAAACTTTCATGAAACCAACCACAAAACCACTGAAGCCAACTGCACCAAATTGAAAGTCAGCCAATTACTTTTCAGAACTGGGACACACTTCAAAATACAGCTACATTAACTACAGTAGTTTCACTGTAATTAAGCGTGCACTTCTGTGATTGTGAGGATGGAACACACAATGTGCATTTAACAAAGTTATTTTGGAGTGATTTTTTCATTTGAGTATAGCTTCAGACTTCATTTTCTTGGTTGTTTAGGGATGGCTGTAGTCATTCTGAGAAGTTCAAATTGTAATTAATCAAACAAAGTTAAATTTTTTTTTTAATTTTTTTTTTTATATATAAATAGTACTTTCACACCAAAGTCAGGAGCTACTCTTCAGTTCTATTTGCCTGCCATAGACGCAGTGGTGTAGTCAAGCCAGAACTCACATACTAGCCAAGCTTAGTCACATGATTCACATCTGCAGCAAAACCATGATTCATTCATAGTCTTGATGCAATGGAGTACGCATTACGATGTTCTTCTGTTACAAACTGCAACAGTGCATTGACTACGACTACTGTGCATTACCTATTATGTGTGTTACCAGAAGTTTAGTATACAGATAAAATGTATCTCTATCTACATCTGTATTTTATTGGTTTACATCACCCAAAGTAAGCTCCATTTTGTGATCTTCGGATTAAGTTTCTTCTTGTTTTCCTGGCAGTACACAGAGGTACATTTTGCATACTGTATGTCTAAGGCAGTCAGCTAGAACCGATGAGCTCCTGGACTCATAGTCAAAATGTTAATATATATTTATCAGAAAATACAAAGACAACAGCATTTGAGTAACTGCAATACTATCCACTGGCAATGATTGACAACACTGTTAAAATACACAGGGGACAATAACATCAAACAATGTGAAAATGGCATTTGAAATCACTTGCTGTTTAAAAAATGTAACAAAAAAAGATAAAACATCACTTGTATGCTCTTTCTTGTTTGAATACATGTATTGCCTTTCCATTCCAGTACCTTATTTTCATATAGCACAGTATAGATTATCTTTTACTGGAATCTGCCCACAACTCATTTAAGTGCCCTCAGACATCTATTGAGTTCCCACACTGAACGAATAAAAAGAGAGAAAGTCTTTGTTCCTCCAAGTGGATAACATCGAAGAAAACATTTCTCTAAATGATTGCAGGGCTTTCAAACAGAAAGATTGCTCATGCCATCTGCCTGGTGTATAGATTGTGAAGTCGGCTGGGAAGTATGGTGCTGTGGAAAACAAAACTGATGTCGATTACAGGGCATGAGTAACTGTAATTACATTGTACTGACTGGGTAATCAACAGTGGGTCCTGCCTGCCATGTAATTACATAGACATACCCATGTAATTACACACTTATTACACCATCGGTTTTGACCATGTTATTACATGGTTACCGTATTTCTTTGAATTTAAGACGCCCTCCAACTTAAGATGCATCCCAAATTTACCACCCTCAATTTGAGGAAAAAATTAAAAACATCAAATAAATATGCATTTACAAAGACACAACCTCAATTACGCTGCTGTGTTGTACAAAACTGACCAAAAACAGATTAACCATGGAGCTTGTTTATTGTGCTGCTTACTGTATAATACTTAAGATGGCGTCTCTGTCGTACACACACCCCTCACTCACTTACAGGATCATGCATCCCAGCAACAGCAAGCACGACACAACACTCCACTACATCTAGCAACATGTAACCCAGCAACCACAACAGCACGGACCGCATTACAAACAACAGTCAAAATGGTATGCACAATACCAACAGAACAGAACATACTCATATGGAGATTACTCACACCTGTTTTTCTCCCAATTTGTGAACTGTGATATTGCTTGGCATGTCGAAAAATACGGAGGACTGCTCAGCATCCAAGCTGGCAGTGTTTGTTAGAAACGGTGAAATTGTAAAAGCTTCTTCAGGAAGCTAATGACTCATCTTTGTAAATGGCTGCCTGTATGTAATGGATGAATCGAGATCGGGCAGTAACGTTTTGGTTTGTCTTTTCTCGGCAGTCAGTCACGCTGCTGCTTGTGCAGTCGGGTAGTCAGGTCTTTTGGGATGATTTTAATACACGCATCACTATACTGTACTTGAATTTAAGATGTAGGACAAGAACAGGACAAGCTGACAGATAACATCTTCAAATCTCAGCTCAGTGTTATTCTATGTCTTCCTTGTTTCAAGTAAAGTACAATGCTACAGAAAATAACTTATTGGCTGGGTGCCCGAGCTTAAAGTGGACACCTGCAGGGCCAGCCTTTGTCCTCCAGGAGACATCCGCTGTAGTGCTCCAGCTCTGATTTATTCTCTTGTTTGGGCAGAATTAGAAGCACAGTATAAAGATACACGTTATTTTAATTAAGTTTGAACCTCAATGTTTTTCATGTAGATTGAGACCTCAGAAATTAAGTCTTTGAAACACAGTCCAGGGTTAATTGTACTGATGAACACTTAAACTCATTTAAGTATAGCTTTAGTTATATTGTTTATTCATAATACTGAGCGTTGCATCCTCACTCTCTCAGGCTGCCGAGTAGTGAAGAGGGGAATTGAATAAGTGAAGAGCATTTAGAATCCCATTATGTTGGTTTCAACAAGAAAGATTGTTAAGCGTAGGTATCATCAAATGCTTATACTGAAGTAAAACATGATGGTTCTTCAGCTCAGAAAAGGACAATAGGACTATTGTGCTGAAGTGCACATGTTAAAATATTCAAAAGCAATTCAATTCTTATTAACCCTTTACTTATTTGATCCCAGATTTAGATAGGTGCTTTATTTCAAATACAATACTTTTACATATCTAATTAGCAGTTCTCAATGAAAGCTGCTATCCACTGAAGGACTGAAGATTAACAAGCGATCTATGGTCCTCCTCTCAGGCCCTTCGCCTTTGTTCATCTGACCAAGTAATGGATGTTGCCAAGCTACAGAACCAATGAGACACTGTAGCTTGGTCGGGCAAACCTTCTCCATCTTAGCTTCCTGTGGGCCCTCAGCCAAGATCGGCATCTCAGTGTGAATGGGATTGGAACCAAAACACTCCAGATTACTCAGCTCACCCTGCACTCTTACATACTGCCTTTACCAATGGCAGTATGTAATTCTGTAACTCTATAAAAAATGAAATGTCAGTGTGCGTTTCTTCAGGACATTCTCTAAATAAAATGACAAACTGCATGGCACATTTAGACGGTGGGAAATGTTGGTAATCATATGTTTTATCAGTTAAAGCTAATGTTGCAATACCTCCTTACCTCACAATAAACCATTGAGGTAATCTGAGTCTGATTTGTGGTGTATAAATCAGAGTTTTTAATTCACAAGACCAGCTTCATTGCTTGCAGGTTTTCTGAGCTTGTTTGTGCTCAGAAAGTTGCTGCCATTGTATTTAGCATTTCTGTATAACTGTTAGCTATTCCAGCAAACATATATTCACACAAGACTTGATTCTTAAGACTTATTTTCTGAAGTGAGATGGGGTAGAATTTTAGAGTTGCCCTGTGCACTGAAGCATAAAGCATCGTGCTCTGAAATCGGTGCAACACTGGTATGTCATCACCTCAGAGATCTTCCTTGGGGAGTCTTTTCAGAGCAATTTGTACTGATATTAATGAGTGTAACAGGCAGTGTTACAGATCCCGACCCCTCTCGGTGCAATGATTGCAAGTTATCACCCAGCCCCTGCTCCGTGTTGCATTGGTGCCATTACTCGGAGCTCCTACTTTGGCTGCAGCCAATTTTACCAAGGTTAAAGGGGGAGGAGTGTGCGGCGTGCATAGTCACCAGTACAGATGCAGAACTTAATAGTATATAAACAGATAAGAAATATAATGTTACAGAAAAGTAGGTGTTATGAAAAAACACATGAAAAAAACTAAATAAGTGAATACTTTTTATGAAACCTTTATTTTACTAGAAAATCACACTGAGATTAAAACCTCTTTTTTTAGGCGAGACCTAGCCAAAAAAAGGTATGAATATGAATATGACAAAATCATGGCCGAAAATATGTGGGTTAATAAGAGAAAAGCCTTACACAAACCTTGTTATCAAGTGGAAAAGAAGGCGGCAACAAGAATCCACTTTGACTTAAAAAGGACTTTGCTAAATGAAAAATAAATCAATTTTGATTCTAAAATGAAGCCAGAAATTGCAAAGAACAAAGGCTAAAAAAATAAATGGTTTATGGACTACAAAATAAACGATTTATAAAAAAAAAAAACAGGCTTCATAGTCTCTTAATATTATAAAGTGTGTACAGTGTGCTGTGCTTTGGGCGTTCTGGTTTGTGCTGAGCTCTGTACAAATGCTGCATCCTTCTCTTGCACAGCTGTTGGTGTTTAATGTATCAGATCATCATCCCTTCAGACTGATGTATACCTGTTATTCGGTTAGTATAATCTCCAAACATCAAATTTGACATGCATGTCTCTTGTTTACTGCAGGGAGTATGACATGACTCAAGAGAGCTGCTATAAAATGACACGCAGGGAGTTGTCAGTCTGAAGTAGGATTGTTCATTGTTTGAGCCATTCCAAATTTCAGATAAAGTTTAATCTTTTTCTATTCGTTAGACACATATTTTAAGCACAGATAATTTATAATAAGGTCTCATAGGAAAACCTGGAATGGCTCAAGCTGTTATTCAGTGGAAGTGTTTTCTTAGTAGTTCAAATATTAATTTGAAAAATGTTATGACAATCCTCTTTTCCATTTGTTTCTGCAAGAATGTGCAGAGGAACGGTTCAGTTCAGAGAGTGACATAGCTGTGACAGAGCACTAGTGTGGATGAAGGTAGTTTATGTAAACAACCTAGTTAGTCAACAAGATGTGTAATAGAAGAGTGCAGAACATTTGAACCTGAGTGTTGTGAACCTAAAAATCATATTTTACTATAAAATTAAACATGATTGTTTGCATTTCTGTTGAATATTTCCAACGTATTTATTACATTTTGACAGCGGTTTAATTGTCAAGTTTATTCCCAAACAGTTATCAACGTATTATTTCCATTGCATTTCTCCTTGATACAATCTGCTTTCCTCTTTCAACTGCATTAGCTGAGAGTGTGTCTCCCCCTCCCCCTTCACAGTAAAGTAGCGGCATCTCACATTCTGAGGAATGTGGCTTTTAATGAGTCCCACTTGGGAGCCAGTGAGACCTTGAACGAAATCTGAAGGTGAACTTGTTGACCATCGAACAAAGAAATAACAGTTAAATGAGGTGGTTAAGCGAAACTCTGAGGTCTTTAAGAAAGGATTTCTGCTTTACAGCCTCACTAATTCATAACCGCAAAATAGACAGCTAGCACCACAAGCCTCCGCTTAATTAAGGGCAACAACATCCCATTTAATTGCTGCCAGTTAGGCCACAGCCACCACAGTGAGTCTGGAAGGATTACTGGAGAGATGTCATGGTTAAGCGCTTCACAGAGAAGCTGGGTAGTCTAATGATGTAGGCGCTATTTTTCCGTGAAATGATTGATGCTCAGGGGCAACTAGAAACCTCTAAGCCAGAGAAACAATCATTACTGGCTTGTTAAAGTCTCAGGAACAAGACACAGATTCAAACTTTTTTAATGCCTTTTTTTCCAGGAAATCCTTTTAAAAAACCTTATTTTGTCAATAGCAAGCAACCGATCGAATGAGCCCTCAGAAGTCACTTGGTGAAGCATCCTCAAAATGAATACTGGGAGAGATTTTACTGTCCAGAACAGTGCTTCAAGTGCTTTGTGACCTCGGTTTTCAGGTAATCTAGTGTCCGACTGACACCCGACATCCTGCTTATTGAGTTGCCTGGGTTTTTATACAAGGCTATTTAATAGATCTAAACAGAGGCTGATCTAAGTACCGCTAGTGTTCCAATAATACAATAGGACCAAATCGATTGTTTCCTTTACTTTTAGGTTGGTTTACTTAAAATAGGTTGGTTTGAGGCAGTGACTGAAACAAAAAAAAAATAATTTACAAAGTGACTCTAAACCAGAAGAAGACTTTAGGGCTCCCCAAACCATCACAGAACCCATTTCTCTTGGCACATTGCGGGGTGGAGTCTAAGAGGATATTGCCTACACACGTCCATCTCTTTTTAAAAGTATATGCCATTATTCCTTACCAGATAACCTATCGCAACTGATCAGGTTTCCAGGGTTTTATTATTGTCAGAAATGTCGTTCCATGCCAGCTGTTGAGGATGACACTGATCTTTCCAAGGTTGTATTGAATGTAATGGGTTTTTTTTTTCTATAATAAGATGAGTGTGGTCATGCTGGGATAATGGACTAGTGCTCAGCAGAATGGGTCTTCCCTGATGCTTTGAGATGTTGGGTGCTGTGGCTTTTGACCGTCCATCTAATTGACATCCCTTGCCTACATTTGCTAGAAAATAACATGCCCCAATAATGAGGTCTCTAATAAATCACTGACATCTGTCTGCTTACGAGTTTTGAACAAGGGGCTTTCTTTACTTGAGTTATATACAGGGCAAAGATGCCTTATTTTATTCTTACAATATTAAAGCAGAAAAAATGTAATTGTCACATTAAAAATTTATCATTTTCTCTACAGTTATTATAAAACAAATGTTCCTAAATATTAAAATGCTTTCAAAAACGGTAAAGGCTAAACTATAGATTTTTTTTTTTTTTTTATGTCCACCATTCTGTGAATTACACAAATAATAAAAGACACGTTAAATGTCCCCTTCTTTTGCTGGACAGAGCGTTCCTTAGCAGCTGGTGTCATTTTAAACAAATCGTAAGCAGTGTGTTCAATAGGTACATCGTGAAATCTGTGATAACCATGAAAAAATATAGCCTTAGTTATATTCGGTTTCCTGACACCCTTGCTGTCTGTTTGAAGGTCATGGGGAGGATCAGTCCTAGTACAAATTGGAGTGTGGTTCTTACATTCTTGGTAGGCAATAACCCTTCTCCATCAGGGATTACCAGAGAATACAAACGGTTTTGTTAAGTACTCCCCAAAATCGTCCAATATCCCTGCCAAATGGGGGTAGTGTTGCTTAACTGACATGCAAAGATATCTGCTGTCTGTACAACAGGATCAATATGTGAGAGCTAATGGAAAGAACAAACATTATTAGCACAGCTCAAAAGACAGGGATGGGTACAAGGTTCCTACTATAAGCACAGGATCTTTTTCAGAGAAGAGCAAAAGCAATCAACACACTGAGGCACACAAGCATTATATTTCTAGGCTGAGAGCTAAATTTAGCTTTCACACCCCAAGCAGCCCACTCACTTGTAAGTTTCAGTACACTGCGGCTGCTATGCAGGGAACAAAAGGTTTTTCAATGTTGCTCTTAACACCACCATAAAACCCAGTATCACGCCTGGCCTGGTATTGATTGAAGGAGAGATTCTTTCATCTTTTTCTGTTTTTTAATGATTTTCCTCCCTGGATAGTTTATATCCCAGGATAATACAGGAGTGCATAACTTCCAGAATTGCGTTATAGAAATAACATTGCTGAATAAAGCATGCTATCAGTAACTTTTACTTTAGGAATTAAGCATCAATGTCTAACCCTCATTACCGGCTAGGATAATTGACTGCTGACATTTACTGTAGGTGTCACAAGCCAACAACTGTTGTAACAATAAGGTCAATTATCACTGTTTTCTTTCTGAGAAGAACTGATACTGTAGACAACTTTTCTAATTTAAATGAAATGCTCACTTCGGCTGCCAAGTGGAGTGGGTTATTTTGCTTATAAAATGGCAACAAAAAAAAGAAATCGAAAATAATTACACAAACTGGCTTTTTTAAGGAAAAAATAAGAAATATATCATGTATCCTTCCACTGAGAAAAAATAGTCCCTGAAGACTGATTGTAACATATATTTTGTACTTTTTTATTTTATTTGCTATAAACATTACATTGAACATTGCCATTTATAGTAACATTTTTCAAGATGAAATGATATTTATGAATTGAAAGCAGATTGATTTCCCACTTCTGAGGGAGGATTCAAGGAACAGCCAAACACTGCACTGCATTGGCACTCGAGGGAGGGGAGAGAGAGCAGGAGAGATTTTATTTTAAATATGTTTCTGAAATCGGAGGGTAGTGGTGAGATGTATCTGTTATCTCGTTAGTCAGTTTTATAAGGTGCTATATAGTTTAATAAGTAGATTCAGCTGCTGCGTATACAGTATATTACATGCTGAGACTTGCGTGGTGATTTCTCAGATGGCTTTTGAATAGTGTTACTGCTACTGCTGACCTCAGAGTTTTATTTGTTTTGTTCTCTGACTAAATAAATACCACAGTATATTTGCCAATTTTTCTGTAATTCTTAGTAACAAAGATGAAAAAAAATAGATTGTTGAGTGATTTAAATGCTGTTTCAGTTATAAGTTGACATTTTTACCGACAGAAACACTGTTTAGATAATTGTTACTATTAATGTGTATTAATATTAATAGCTCAGGTAAGTAAGTTGGTCTATGATGTGACAGCCATGTGGTAAGACAATTATTACTGCACGGTCATGTGATCAGCCAATCACAGCACTTAATTTATCCAAGCCATTTTATAATTTTGGCAGCAAATGCAACCTTGAATATTAAAACTCAGGTCTGCTCATACATTTTCTTAATGTTATTATATTAGGTTTCTTGTTTATTTAAATGCTTTAGTTTTTTCTTACTATAATCAAACCACATACCTATCCTAGTTCGACTGCTTCTGGCATATTAACTCTGTCCCATAGATTCTGCCATTCTGCTCTCACTGGATCAGAATGTTCTGAGACTCTGAGTCCAATTAAAAAAGATGCTTTTGCCTGATAAGGGAGGTTTGGAACTTTCAACAGGCCGGCCTGACCTTCAGTGCAATGAACCTCTTCACACAGGCCTTACACTGATCTGCTAATAATATTTTCTACTGGTTTTATATTCTTTAAAACACATTACAGTCATTACAATATTTGTTGCAGTTTCGCAAATGTTCAATTTGTATCCCAAAGGTTGTCCTGCTTCCAATAGCGGTGGCAATCTTTAAAAAAATAATACCAGCAAAAACTTAAATCTTGTTAGCAGGGCTCCCATCTTTGCATTCTCATTCCCATCGTCAGTGGGCAAATATATTTCAACTGAATCTGGGTCCATAAAAGAACCGCACATCCTTGCAACCGAGGCCTTCCATGTAAAAGGATCTAATGACTTATAGCACAAAAGGGGCATGCCAGAACCGTCTGTGACAACATTCTGTGTTGCATTTAAGGCATTATTGCTTTCTTATTGTGCACTAAGCAGCTCATGGGTTTTAGTTTAGTTTTTTAAAATGTGATTTAATTGTAAAGCATTTCAATGGGTCCCGTAATAACCATCAATTAATGTTTTATTGTGAAGTGCATTAGCATTAGTTAGGGTCAGTCAGGAAGGTTCACACGTTGTTTACACTGCAGGGACATTCCTCTGTGTAAAAGAATGTTCAAGTTTCACTTCATTACTGGAGAGGATAGGGATTATTATAATGACTATAATGGTGCTCTGCTGATATAATCAAAATGGTAAATTATGCCATCAAAAATTATGAAAGTGAACAATGTATTTGTTCTGCAAAAAAAGGCCCAAGGAAAGAGAAAAACAAAAATCTTTACCTAATTTTAGAAATGATTTGTTTTCTAAAAAAAATAAAAAATACTGCAATTCTTGAACTGATTGTGAATCATTTGGAATTTGCAATTAACAGGCGCTAAGCATTGACCTCCTTTGTATGTGTGAATAAATAAATCAAATGCTGTTCAAATGGTTTCTGTTACTTCTGCTCTCTTGAACAAACATTCAGGGAGTTTCCAAATATTTGGTAACAGCAATGATTCAGCCATGGCTTATTGACAAGATGACAGCATGAACAATTATCTGTAATGATGCCCATGCTCTATCACCTTGCACTGTTGTCACCTACTGTATAGCACTAATTAACTGTGCCACTGTGGACTTCTTTGAGGTACAGCGTGGCTGGCTGTGGGGATGCAGGATATACTGGGAGTCACTTTGGTGCCAGAAGCACTAGGTGTCAGAGGTTATTTTTGGCTTTATTTTTTCTTTTTATTTATTTAATAAATTGAGTCCCTGTTTAATATGGGAGGATGGACTGCAAGCGGACCTTTATACTTTAAGTTAGCACTACTTACATGTTTGTATTACTTTTCTGGAAACAATAAAATGTCAATTTTTACTGTTACCTGTAAAAAATAAAAACAAAACCTTATTCCTAGGGCTCTTAGTTTCCCAGTTTTAACATTCTGTTTTCTTGGGGTACACGAGAGGCTCATTTGGTAAAGGCACGACCATGTGGTGTGTAGAGTAAGTCACACAGTCAAGGGAGCGCAGGGTTACATCCTGGCTGTGCCAAGTTACCAGTCTTCACTGGGAATTATTGAGGGATTGTTTCAAAGTTGCCAGGGACTGTTTCTCCTCACCAGTGGTGTAATGTTAAATCTGAAAATACCAGAACGCCAATTAAAATATAGATTTTCTTAAACAAAAAATATAAAAAAAATCTCCCCTTGATTAACTTCCCCAGCCAAGTCAGAGACACAAGAAAAATATGGACACACATTCCAGCCCACCGGCACCTCATTCCTCTCCCACCAAATCATAGCTTAACATGCACTTTTTTCTCTGGAAAGTTACAATGTTATCCCCAGGTTACAAAGTGCCATTCATTCCAATCTCCGGGTCTCTGCACTGACCGATATACAAAGCAGCTTTAAAGCCGTGTTTATGAGTACAGTCATAGGATACACTTTTGCTGTCTTCTTTGTCAGCAATTTTAGTAAAAAAAAAAAAAAACATTGTTAGACTTCTTAAACTTTAGTACTGTAGTTTGTAATGTTATCTTCATTGCATAACAGGGATGACTGACTGAATCAGACAATTGTGCAGGAATGGAGAGATGTGTGTGTCTCGACTCTTGACATTTAAAATACGAGGCGGTTATGGCGACCAACCCTGTACCATCAGAAGTGGCACGTAGGGAATCGGACACTGATTTTTTTGTTCCTAGTGCTTATTCAATGTCATTGAACAGAAAGACTAATTTGATTTCCCCATGCAAAAGAGATCGCTTCATTGGTTAGAGCTGTTCTGTATCATCTCCACCAGCTGATCCTGCAACCCTTCTACAGTGGCACAGTGGGTTCATTCACTGGCCTCCAGTACTCTTCACCACGGAGGCCAGGGTTACAATGCAGCTCAGGTGAATGAGTGTGCAGGGCAGGATTCAGGTTTGCTTTCAGAGCCGAGAAGGGAAGCTTTCCTGGCGCCTGCCAGCAATGTCCTTGACTTGCAGCCAGTGACATTGTCCCTCACTTTCTATGACCAATAAATCACAAGCACCAACAATAAAAAAAGAAAAAAGAAAAAGTAACTTATCAGAGATAGCTGGCTTATCATAGACCTAATTCCTCTGTACACAAAACAAGGGAAAATAGCCTACTGGTGTGGAAAATAAACATTATGAGCCCTATTATAAACACTTGGGCAATCAAGTCTGTTGTACTGTATTGTTTATTACAGGCTGGATCTTCTAACTTTCAGTGCTTTGCTCAAAAGCACAAATTACCTAGAAACTGTTTTCCTACCAAACAAAGGCAAACATAATTATTGCAAATGATATTGGCACATTAAAAATATGACTTTTTGCTTGAGCCATAGTTGTATTCTCCATCATATAATAAAACATACTATACCCGTTTAATTAATCAGCATCACATCGCAGAATCCAGAAACCATAATATTCTTTTTGTTTTTATTGAATTATTTATTCTAGAATATAGCTCTGGTATGGACACAAACTATTTTGAAATACAGTAACAAAATAATTCTTGTGGAATACTATAATTTTTGCTTGTAGTTGATAAATAATCATTGCGAAATAATGCAATAATATATCTTGCAACAAGATATATTAAACAGTATTTCTCCTTCATGGTGCTAATAAGCGTTCTTTAAATCACATTTATTTTTGCACTGGAAACATTTACAAGGAAGGGGGTAAGTTTATTGACCCAGACTACAGCTAATATTGAATAAACCCTATTGTTTCCTAAGCCTTCCTATCTGTCTCAATTAGCAAGTGGCACTACTCAAAGCTGTCAACACAAACATTGCTGTTTTACCTTTAAAAAAATCAATCATTCAGATTTCGTCTGCACGGAACTGCATACAGTACCCATGTCCTTGGGAATGCAATGCACACAGTATCACACATCGACTGCACACATTCTGAGGGGTTCTTTCTGTATAATATGATGCCCAGGGCAACACTCTAATTTGCATATCTCCAATTAAAGTTAAAAAAGCAAATAAATAAGTGATGATGCCGCAAATGCTAATAAGAGGGAAGGAAATGGGTAGCACTTTATCAAGCCTATATTAATTCATTAGGAATACATTTGTAACAATTATTGAAAAACTGAGTTCTTAATACTCAATTGGGAATTGTGTTGTGCTAAATAAAAAACTTTTTCATTAAGAATACAGATTTGACTGCAGTGTATAATACCCAATTATGCTCCCTCACTGCAGCAATTCCCCACAGCAGCTCAGGAGAACTGAAGGTCAGTGGGTGTCCTTTGAACTCACGACCAAGGCAGAATAGATGTTGGCAAGTTATCAACCACTGGAGGGCAAAGGCCATTCTTGCAGGTGTGCACTGACCTTACCAGCAGGGTCCGCTGTAGCACAATGACAAGAAACAGCCTCTGAGGATTTTGCCTCCATAACCAGCACAAGCACTAGAACCAATGCAACACTCCCTGCGAATTCTCATTAAAGACTTGCAATTCCAAATAACCAGGACATGAACCAGCACTCCCCTGACTTTAGGAATCACACTATGTGGCTATATCTTTACAAGTATATTATTTTAATGAGCCTGTTTACTAATGGTGACATTTCACTGTGGTATGAAAACCCAAGTGTAAGATTTTGACATTGTTAAAAATTGTTAAAAACACCTTTATGAATTTGTTTTTAATTAATCAATGCAACTGAACATTTTTGTTTAAGCACAAAGTAATTGTAACATTTTATAACCTCTTACTTTTTTTAACTTCAGTTTGGAAATCCCACAGAAGTATAAAATGCTATAGAAGTTTCTCCTACTTCCTGGTGCAAAAAAGTAACTTCGATCTACATTATAGCATTGAATCTGTATAGCCTGAATTAGTAACCAATCCATTATATTTGTGTAGTTATTATTTTACTGTATTTCAGTTGCCATACCATCCATGTTTAATCCAGGTATTTAAGAATACAGCTCTATTTGTAATGCAGTAACACAATAATTGAAGTATAGTACTCTGATTTGCTTGTTGTAGTGCAATAAACATGAAATAATGCAAGAACATATCTTGTAGCAAAAACCTGCATCTCTACTTCACAGTGCTAATGAGCTTCCTTAGTTTACACACTTGTACTTGAGTGTTTACAATGTGTGACAGAAACCCTTCCTTTGAAACACAAATGTTGTTTTTCAAGTAAATCAAGAAAGGCTTTTTGGCTTCCATTGCTGATCTCCACCCTGGAATTTGGCTTGTGTTTCTTGAGCCTGGATCTCGTTGTTGTTTTTTGGAACAGAAAGTCCGGGTTTTTTGGTTCTAGGCTTTAACTGATAAGCACTGATAAAACATAATAAAAAAAAACGAAAAAACGATGTTTATTCCCTAAAGAGAGAAAGAACACAGGAGCCTACTACTTATGTTGTGTTCACTCCCACTCTGGTCATTGCTGTTGCAATAGAGGTACAGCAAGTTAAGGTATAACACACTCTAGGGCCTGTGAGTTGTGTTGCATTACCATATGGCTTTGTTGGTGTGAAGGCACTCAGGTTAATGCAACACAACCCACGCCCTGTCGTGTGTTATACCTTACATAGACTACACAAAGGTGTATTTAAATATTTGTATTATTTCTTGACATTCACTTTCTTTAAATGTATTTTTGTATCAATACATCAGGCTTTTATCCGCATTTGTGTGCCGATTGCTTCCTGACTTCCCCCGGTAACAAAGGGGCTGGGAAGTGTGCAGAAACAAACAAACAAATAAATAAATAAATACTCAGCTTTGCAATAAGCGTCTCTCTTCCTGTCATAGCTGATGTGAGGCAGTGCTATGCGATGTAACATAAGAATCATACCAATCGTGGCATTGCCTGTTTTATACAGAATATTCTTCTCACGAGTGAAATTCGACTCCTATTGCATGTACTTAAAAAATACATACGCATATATTTACATATAAGTGAATAAAAAAACGTTTTTAGTATATTAATGCTGACAGTCTACATTACCGGGAAAACTTATCAATTTATCTCAACCTGACAACTGTGTTACCAAAAGAAATAATAGTCTTGTATAATCATTTACGTGTGTGTGTGTGTGTTTATATACAATGTTTAACATGATTTCAATGAGACCAGATTGATTACAAATGGTTATAAAACATGGTCAAAGAAAGTATTCTATATGCCAGCAAGCCAGCACAACAAAATGAAAGAGCAAAAATAGAGCCCTGTTTTTTCACAAATGCCAAATAACACTAAATGTAACATATAAAATGAAAAATCATTATAAAACAAACATAAAACGACATTTTTAAATTGGGAGGTTTATACAAAAAATACTTTAAATAAACACTTGAATCATAGTTGTAAAGACTCTGCCGTCGTTACCATAGACACGGTCTGAAGGGAAACAGAAGCTCTGTCTAGCACTTCCACTAATGTATTGTAGCGAAATAGGTCAACGCAGAGTGAATGTGTGCCGGTGTACCTGCATCCAACTTCTAACACCAATGTAGCCTGGTGCGCAAGACCAGGGCGGACTTGAGGCTGGCAGGGGAGAGTGTAGACAGCACAGGGGTAGACAGCAGCAGGGCTGGTAGGTGACATAATCACAGGGACATAAGCCCAATATACGGTCCTTGCAAAGGAGCCGGCTCTTTTGTATAGCGTTATCGGCGCTATGTTTTAGTGCAAGAGGTTCTGTGTTCGTGAATAGATCACCTGCGCGTTGCCAGATGAAAAAAAAAAGTATTGGAAACACATGACAGCTGTGTTACGCCTTGACACAACATTTAACCAATCAGAGAGTTGAAGGGGCAGGTTTTCTGTGTTAAGCACTTCGAGAGGCTAAAATGTTAAAAATGACTGCTAAAAAAATAACCAATTATTTTCAAAGCAAAAATAGTGACAATGATAGCAGGGGGGTCAAAATAAGCAGACGATCGGTGCAATCCATCACCTAATACTATATTTGTGCTGACTACTTTATTAAAAAAAATATTAAGATTATTTTCGGGTATTATCATTCAGTGCATTTTTTGTCATATTATTGTACTGTAATTGATATACAGTACATAATAGCTAAACATACTCACACACACACAAAAAAACATATTCCGTTTGTTGTGACATCGTAAAAATATGTACACAGTTGCTTGCGAGAGATATTGGGGTTCCTGTATAGATGCTGTACGCCTTTAAGAAGAAAGGCATGATGGGATATCAGCCGAACACTTGTCAGCTGACATACAAATGCTTATACAAATGCTTAAGTGCAGAGGTGCTGGGTGGATTATTACCCAATAATGTCCTGATGCATTAGCATTAGATGGAAAATGACCTTCAGTTTAACTGCTGAATCTGATTGGTGTAACCAGACTTATAGATTACACCAAAGTATCAAGATGGTTACACAGCATGACGTCAAGCATGATCAAGTTTGACATTACAGATTTATATACAGTGTTCTTATTTTTCTTCAAATTTTCAGTTGCCCTTTCAAGCAGGGAAAAGGTAGCTCGATACAGAGTCTGTATTAATCAAGATCCTGCAGCAAGAGCACAATACCTTACCAAAGTGCTTTTTCATGTTTTTCCATTTGATACAGAATCTGACAACAAATAATAGTCCAGCCAATAAACATAACAAATAGTCAAGATTGTGCACTTTGTTATACAAATGTGGAGCTTTGCATACTTATACAACTTTAGCATCTGTACAATTTCTGATATAGTGGCATTTGATCAGCACCCCTAGTGACCTGTAACGCCACCTGGTGGCCGACGCAAGCAAGCGGTTTACTAGTTGAAGGGTTTTCGATGTGTTATTGTGCTGTATGATGAACTACCATAAGTAGGGCAAGTCCTTAAGGAGGTGGGAAAAGACGTTGAAGTAAACTTATCTGCGTCCATTAGATGATAAGAATTCATTTGTTTTGCACACTTTCTGATGTAATTTGTGATTACAAGTCAGGCATTGCTGCAGTAAATACTGAGCCAGAGCCTTCCACTTCCAGATATTCCACTGTGCAGCTCTGACTGGATAAAACTCACAAAAGCCTGGTAGGTGCTGACTTTCCATTATCAGCTGTCTTTCCATTGATGTGCTGTCAAAAGTGCCTAATGCAAAATGTTATTTTAATCATGTTGTGTTAAATTTCTGTTCTTTCTGTGTTCCTCTTTTCACCAGTGTTGACTACATTCCTTTCATATTGTAGTTCAGGTTTTTTTCTTTTTTTTTCAGAAAGTTTCATTTATGTATTGACAATTAATCTAAAATTAAATTGTGAATTTCCTTGACCATATCAAACAGTAAAACAGGTCTTGATTGCGAGCTTATATTAAAAAAAGTGGGGTCATTGCTAAGAAAATAAAGAAACAAAAAAACACAAATGTGGAAATGTGATTCTATGCATGATTAGCACTTGATTTTAGGTTAACTGTATATGAATATAAGAATGGTTATGTGTATAGAAACTGTACACAAGTTACATTTTTTTTTTTTTTTAAAAGCTGTGGTTACACCGAATGAAACTTTTATGGTATTACACTTATGAATCATGCAATCAAAGGGAAAATTGGATTATTGGAGTCAGTATATATAGATATATTATATATATCTATATATATATATATTATATATATATATATACACACACATGTGTGTGTGTGTGTGTGTGTGTGTGTGTGTGTGTGTGGATGGCTTACATTCTTAAGGAACCAAAAATACCAAATGCATTCATTTTTAAGACATTAAGGGGTAGATGTTTTAAAGTGTTGCAATCGTTGCAAACCACATGCAAACTAATCGGAAGTGTAGCATGAAATGTTCTAAACAAACGCAGCGCTGTTTGCATCATTTTAATGAATGCTTTGCAGCTGCAGTTCTTATTTGCACTTTAGCCTTAAATGAATATGTAATTCTTGGCGTTCCTGCAGAAATTCACAGAAACAGGGTGGCAACGAGAGTGCAAATGAGGGATCAAAAATATTGTAATGAGCTGTACTAAATTGCGACACTTACAATTGCATTAATTTGTTAAGAACTTTTGAAAGCATGTTGCTGGTATTTCCCAGTCTGTTTTTTCTCGTGTGTTGCCAGTTGTGCTCAATGTATTTTTGAGATGAATACCCAAGTACCTAATTTTCATTAAAGTCAGGGTGTACTTATAAGCCTTGAAAACAAATTTCTATGACATTTCTGGCTTTCCCAGCATGTTGGGAGCAATAGTCTGCACACTAACTCCTCCAGCTCATTCTGAGCATCTGTATAGGACCATGATCTACTGTGTGTTAATTGTCTAGGCAGCTAAGTAGACCAAGTTAAAAATAATGATAATTAAAATAAATAAAAAAAAACTAAAATAGTTTAGTTTCAATTTAAAATGATTTTTTATTCACATTGTACACCAATGTGTACAATGCTGCAGCAAGACTGATTTTGTGTTACCAGTAGCTAAAGTACAAAAAAGTGCACTAGGTATATAACAGTATATATATATATATATATATATATATATATATATAAAACAGTACTAAAGTAGGTCAAATGAAGATGGAACATCTCACTAAGATGATGCAAATAATATTTAAATTAGTATATTGTGGCTCTCTTCGTTGACATTTTTTCTTAGTACATACGACAAAATGTGCACCTTGAGAATTATCGTAATGAAATGTTTGCGGTATGTTTGCACTGTCACTGGCTCATCTTAGTACATCTACCTAAGTTTTTTTTTCATTTTTGAAAACCTTTTTACATATATATATATATATATATATATATATATATATATATATATATATATATATATATTTATCCTTTGACTATTCTTATATATATCATATTATAACTCATTATAAGAAAAGTTGAGTTTAATAGCAACTGATTTAGCAGTTGGTTCAAACAATTTAACAGCAAATAGCAGTTGGTTCAAACAATTTAACAACAAATGTGTAAATAAATATAAAACTATAAAGAAGAGGCTACACTGTTAATCCAGAAATAGGACAACAGGTTTTTTGATGCTGGTTTGTTTTTTGGATATTATTATTATTATTATTATTATTATTATTATTATTATTATTATTATTAATAATAATAATAATAATAATATAATACAAATTTCACTTATATAGCGCTCATCATGCAAGCATTCTAGGGTGCTTTACAAAAGAAATATAAAAAAGCCTGTGTCTAATATATAATCCAGCTACAAATAAACACACCCAAACAAATATGTTTTCAAACAGGATTTTAAAAGATTAAATTGTGCTAGCATTCCTGATATGAATCTGGAGCAAGTTCCAAACACATGTTATAACTAAATGCCCTGGCTCCAACAGAGATCAAAGTAAAATTTAGGGACTGTCAGAATTGTTTTAATTGCTTGACAGCCCAAGTATCTACACATCATTATATTATCATGCAATGTTACAGTGTACTTAATCTTTTTGCACAATATATGTAAGTACACAATTGTATCATAAAATGGTTAGGGTTATATTGTGCAAAAACTATTGTAGCTATGCATAATAACATTGTAATTATGTGTAAGTACACATGTTTTTAATACACAGTAATTAGAGACAATTAATGCAAAGTGTTATCCATTTGTGCAGTCTTTAACCCAGGAGCACTGAGAGCTGCAATCTGACTGATCTGCAGTTCTGGTAGAAATTTTTATGGAGATTGGAGGCCCTCATGCAAGCCTGCAGGAATCTGTAAAGGTGGAGAGGAGAAGGAGGAGGCGAAGGGAGGATGATGCCAGTACAAGCATGATGGACTAACTGTTAATTAGGATTTTATACCATAATAAGAGTGAGGGAGAGATGGAGCTATCCCTCTTCCTGAACTATGCTAATGTACAAAAGAATGTGCCTCATATTAAAAAGGTTTCCAAATGGTTTCATTCATCCCCTGTGTTTTTTTTCATCTTCTCCTTCTTTAGCATTGCTTTGGAGTCTTCTGTTTCTGCAGCACTTCAATAGCCTAAGGAAGATTTAGCTACAACACACGATTGACCTGACACTCAAAGAAAACATTTGTGACCTTATTTAAAAGGCAAATTAAAGCTTAGACTTGTGAAAACAAGAAGTTTCTGTTAAAGATCGCTGGCTGATTAAATCGGTTAGAAGCCTGTTTTAAACCATGTGTTGTTGTTTTTTCACAGATTTCCTGACTGGCAGTTGAAATCTGCTGCTTTCAGAACAGTGAGAAAAACAACAGTTTATGAAGAGATGGTTGATTTTGGAGAACAGATTTTAATAACAACAAAATATTTAGAATGCCAATCAAAGTGTTCGAAGCAGCCATTCTGTATGGTCTGTTATTATCTAAAACTGAATTAATTATATTTTATGCCACTGATTTTTGAAGGGCTCCAGAGACATGACAGCTCAATCTGATGCTGAGTAGCTGAGCTTGTGTGAGTCTGCATGGCTGTGAGAGGCTGCTTTTAGATTTCCTCAGGAAGGTGTCAGATTGCTTTTCATTGCCTCTGTGAAAGGCTTGTTCTGTTGTGTGAGCATGCAAAGAGAAGAACTGCCACATTTTCAAATATTATGAGCCACGCGTTGCCTATAATGCAACTGATAAGATAATTATTAGAAAGTTGTTTGAGGCAACCAAAACAGGACATCATCCACTTCAACCTTTGCAATGAACTGGCATCTCAGACCATTGAATTGAATGGAAAGGCAAGGGCTGGATGAGAAGTGCAAACCATACGAAGAACGTCTTACCATTCAAGTCAAAAGCAAGCTCTGTAGTTGAAAAGCAAGTATGTGTCTTATGCTAATGTGGGTATTGTTAACTCATCAGCGGTTAGGAGAAGATCCATTACACACTTAGCCCATTTGTACACAATGTCTTTGATCAGTCACACCGTTGACCTGGGTAAGACCTGGCTGCTATGAGGGTCCACGAGTGGCTCACCTGATTAAAGCATGCCTGCATGGTGCAGGGTGAGGCACAGTCAGGGCAGGTTCACGAACTGGTCGTGTGAAGTCGTGGTCTTTGCTGGTGATTAATCATGGCTTTTTAAGAGTGAGTGCACATGCAGCTGTTCTAGGATGTTTTTTTTAAAAAAAAGACAACAGTTTTTATATGTTTCATGTATATCAACATATATTTAATCCATTAAAACCATTTAAATAAGTCAAGCTTTGTGAATAGTGGTCATGCATGTCAAGTGACAATGCTTTAGAATGCCTAATTGTAAAGATGTAAAATATCTTTATAGTGACTAGGCTTGAAGTTGTAAAATTTGAATTAGAGTAAGATTTAGCCACATCTATATATATATATATATAAAACAAAGGAAATATGCTCTCTAGTGCCATGTCGATATTTCATGTCCAACAGACTTTATCGCTTTAGCCTTGATTAGTTCTAGCAAGGAAAGGGCAGCATGAAGTTTTAAAAAACAATATTAACTGTCAGTCTTTGACAAGTCAAAATATAATGGCTGTAAAATGTAAAAGTATTATGTATTATTAGTAGTAACTAAGTGTATGGCTCGTCGTCAAGACATGTAAAGCCACTTCAAGTCAATCTCTAACTTGGCACTGATGGGGACCATCATTCTGAGGGGTTCTTATTGCAATTGTTTTCCATTGCTGTGTCTATGTCAAGGTCCTTTCAACTGAACTCAGGAGCTGCTCATCGGTTCTAGCTGCCTGATGCTGCGATACTTAACGTAGGCCATAACAAGCGTTATGAGTTGAATTATGAGTTGTTTTTCTGGCAATGCTAGGTGGTACTGGCACATCCCAATATAAACCACTTTGCCTGATCTAGCCCTGCTATCTATGCCATGCAACTAGAACTGAAGAGCAGCTCTTGAACTCCAGGGGAAGCACCTTACCATAGGACACAGAACACATCATAATAACTACAAAAAGAACCGCTTCTGTTGCTTGCAAACATTATAACAACTAAGGGACAGGTAAACCAAAAAAGAGAAAAAAAGGCATTTGAGGCTAATATAAGACTGAAACAGAACATGATGAGTTATTTGAATCTGAATAACAGGAGTACAGTAGTCAAGACAATTTACATCCAAACCTGTATATTCTTTGAATATCAATACATCGTGGTAAACTCAGATTGAAATGGTCTTTTGCCTCTTATTTACAATTTAAGATTACAATTTTACAATTTTTTCTCCCAGTTATTAGTAAGATTGTTCCCACCAATTTTCTTAAGGTATTCATTTGTAAAAATAAACATTCCCAGGAAAGTCTGAAAAATGCTTCTAGCTGTGTATAATCAGTGAAGACTGGGATCTGAGGCACATTATAAGATTGCTGTTTATTTCCGATCACTGCTTGATCTCTATGGGAAAATCTTAAGAAAAGTAATCCAGTTTAACAGGTTTAATATGGGAGATGCTATTGTTTACAGTTTGCAGTGAAAAAAAAAAAAAATTGGCAGAGACTTGATCAAGAGTCTGATTTGGGAAATTAGAACTATTTTAAATGTAGAAAACACATTTTAAAGTCTTATTTATTAACCATAGCTGAAGCAGGGCTAAATTACAGCAGTACAAATTAGGGGTCTAGATATTTTGTCTTTAAACTGCAGCATTGTGGTTTTTCTGTCAAAGTCTGTAAAATGAAACCATTTAGAGCAAATGTATAAACTGTGCTAATCGGAAGGAGATAATTGCCTTGGCTATTTGAGCTTAAAGACATGTAGTCCTTCAGCTGAGGCTAGTATTGAGCATTGCTGCAGCCTTCATGACAGGATTCTAGTAGGAGATTAATGAGTTGCAGAATCACACGAACACCCATGTAGCTTCATAGAGTGTACATCCTTGGGCTCAGACATAGCTGTATATCAAGGGCAAGGCAAACGAATAAACAGATCAATCACCTCCTAGTAGAACTGTAAGAGGGCTGCTTAATTTAGCCTGATATTGATCACATCAGCTATGATTTCAGAGCTTACAGAATTCAATCCATTTCTGGAGAGATCTAGTGACCAAGACTTACCCCCCCGAGAACAAATACAATTGCTGGTCCAGAAGCAGCACATAATCTGACTGTCTCAGCAACTTTGCTACAGACAATTAAGAATGTATTTTCAATTGAGGTCCTCCTTAGAAGGACTAGCCAAAGGTTAAATTACACTGTGGCTTGGGCTCTTTTAAGCTGTCTAATCATTTTCATTTTGATCAGAGAGATCAAAAGAAAAGGTCTTACTGTTTGTAAATCTCCTAGCTCTGTTTGATTTGTTCATAGTTAAGGTGAGGCTACTGAATTCAGATTTTGCCTTACAATCCCACTGATCTCAATAGACCCTGCAGGTCTCATCGGATAGCATCTGTGTGACAGGTCAGCTGATGGTCAAACAGACAAACACGCTTGTGCACTTTTATTTACAACAAACAAATGGTTAAACAAAATACAAACTAAGTCAAAGGTTGTTAACGCAGGTGGCAGTTCCTTCTATCTCAGGTACTGGAACACTCCTCATTTGTGTCGTCACTTTTCACCCACACTTACAGGTGAATCAATACATTTGTTTCTAAATTGAACATGTGTTTATTGGCCAACCAATCAGGGTGCAGGTTTCCTCTATTCGTCACATTCCCACATGGCTAGAACAGAGAGGACCAGAAAGACCATTTTCATGCAGGGATAGGAAATGTCAACTCTATCCCTGCCAAACTATACTCAGCACTCACATATCCAACAGTATAAAACGAAGGGTAAACAGTGTGACGCAGATCTGATTACTTCATTTTGGCCTGTTCCAACCCTTGTCTTTTTTTCAGGGAGCACAAAAAGTCAAAACTACATAGCTGAACGGACTGTGTTTTAAAATAAGTAGGCTTCCATTTAGATGTACTGCAGTTGGTTTTGTTGGTACAGTACTATATTTTCAACAGAAGAAGTATTTTAATTCATAAAGATATGATTCTGAAAATATCACTTGCCACATGGACTGTAATACAGTACATACTTTTAAATCCGGTACATATTGTAGCATTATGTAAAATTCTCCATTAACGACCCAACAGCAAAATTAAATCAAAATGCTTAAAATGTAAAAGGCAATGCAATTTAGCAAAAGATTTTAAAAAAATAACACTGATTCCAGAATTAAAACAGTATCCAAAGTCAGTATTCAAAATTGCAGAATATAGTGCTCAACAAGGCCCTAATATCACAGTTCACTTACAAATGAAAATGCACAAAAGCAAATAAAGATCACAGATTTAAAAAAAAAATACATCACAGTATCTAAAATTGTTTAATGATAAACTGTTTTACATTGCTGTAGCTTGTCTCGTTCGCTTTGTTTTGGCTGCGTTTTTATCAGGTGAAACTGGAGGAAGAGCTGTGTGTAACGGTACAATAAAAACAGACTGATTGGCATGCGAGAAAAAATAAATAATTACGTGCGGGCTGTGACGGATAATCAAATAAATTGTAACATTGAAGAGATGGGCTTTGTATCAGAAAACTGGTGGCAGAGTTGGAAATCGTGTGTGATGGGTAAGTGCAATAATTTGTTATATACTATATATATATATATATATATATATATATATATATATATATATATATATATATATATATATATATATATATATATATATATAATGGGAATTGATTTGTTTATTAATACAATGATAGTAAAACGTGACTGACATGTATCTAAGTATTGTATATACCAGGGCTGTTAGGTCTTAGCCTAGTGGGGCCCAGGGCAATTGGGTTATGTTTATTTTTTTTGGAGCTTTTTATTTGATAACGGCAGTCAAGAAGTGTGGAGATACACCAGTAAAGAGATTTCTAGAGGAAACGTTTGTCATTGAATTTATTAAGTATTTTTAGTATTTCTAAATTCAGCACCATTGATCGCTGTTTAATAGTCAGGGACAAGGTAGATCAAGTAAACAAGCGTTTCAACTGTGCTCAGATTAGCAAGTGGTTATTACTGAGTGTACATATTCTGAATACAAATACTTGGGCTGATAAATATCCTGATGACTCATTGTTCTACTCAGTAAAAGACTTCTACGAGACATGACAATGAGATGGAGCAAATTAATTATTGGAAGCGCTGTTCTGAATGGACACAAACATCATGCTGACACGGTGATAAGCATGTCAGACAGCCAGAACGGCGTGCAGGTGAGGTGTACCTGGTTAATATATTGATTGAAAGCGAAGGCTCACCTTGTATTTACAGCTAATCTTTACAAAATAGTTTGAAAATGGAACCATAGCAATTTACTGTCCAGTGATCCTGATACGGTGCCGCGATATTGTGTGTGTTGGTTCCTTCCATTCGGATGGCACTGGTAGCTCAAGATATGAGATGTTATGATTGTAGTAATATTTTGATGGTTCATACCATTGTAGCAGCCCTTACAATTGCCCCAATGTACAAAAGCGTTTTATTGCAATTTGGTGCCCATTGTAGTGCCACTGTGTTGACATTACAGATCCTCTAGTAAGACAAGCTTACAATGTAGACTCTCAGAAGCTAATCAAGTTGCACTTGATAGTATAGTATATTTCATTTGAATCAGATGTTTAATTAAAAATCCATGGTACTATTTCACTCTGTATTCTAGACAAATAAGGTCAAGATATATTCTGCCCTACAAAATCAGAGGTCCCTCTGCTCCTGCTAACTCTGAACTCAATCCTAATTAATAGGGTAATTTAACTGTTCCATCCTCGCTCATATTTTAATCTTCATTTTGTAGTCTTTTGAGTTATTAAAATTGATTGTTTTATAACTGTTAAAGTTATAACTGTTCTTTGTCTTGCATTAATAATGAACATATTTTCTCATGCTTTAACTGTATATTTACAATAGTTTTTTTCTTTAACAATGATGTGCCTAAGTATGGTTTATCACAAGTATGCTTTAACATTTATTTACCGTGGCGTTTCACTGTGCTTTACGAAGCACATGTACCTTTAAAAAAATATCTTGTGGCTGTTTAAATACAGCGGTGTCTATTTTAAATACTGCCACTCTTTAAATACATCTGTACTTTATCTCTGCAGTAATCAAGCTGACATTCACCCAGGGTGGTTTACTGCACCCGATATTAACATCTTTAAAATATAGTGAGAAGTCGTCTGTGGTAGAGCCTTTTAATGAGTTTAATGAGAATCAACAGACTCCAGTATTTTAAATATAAAATCTGTCACTGCAATCTATTCTTATTTAGATCAGCTATAGAGCTGGGAAGGCAGTATTGATCTTGACTGGAACAGGTCTGACATGGAACTAATCTCCATCTGTTCAATATTACACAATAGACACTCAAACTCCCATCAATATCACTGGCTTACGCCGCTGCTGTACTGTACCTGTGTACATAAGGTGCTATAATTGATCTATTGAGGGATATCAAATGTCAGTCTTTCATGTCTTGGGGGCACTGTTTAGCTGGCTGGCCATCTGTGTCACTGTTGTTTGTTTTTATTATACAGGAACTGTTGTTGAAAGCTTTAGAGTGACTATACCTGTGTGGCTCTTATATAACATTGGTATGGTTATCTTTTAAAAGTAACATTGAGTATCGCATAACAGACCTGCACAAAAGCTATCATTGTTGTCTAATGTGGATGTCCACGGAACTAACTGATGCATCATTTTGAGTTTGGTGAATCTGCAGGTCTGTTTCTATCCGGATCAATCAAATGCTTAACTCCATACTTAACTTTTGTTTCTGCATGGACTCACACTATAGTGGTGTTTGATAGTTCTGGTATAATTACTTAATTACGAATTAACAATATTCAGAGGGCAAAGGCAACTTTCCATGCAGTTTTGAGATAAGGAAAACACATTGGAGGTTAAATTAATGTTTCATGTAGATTTATATGACCAAGAAAACACTTGACTTGGACAAAAACAGACAAGTTAGACAAAAGGGATCTGCCGTATATTTGATATATGTGATATCAGAAGAGATCACATAATGGGGCTAAACCCCCCCCCCCTCCCCTCCCATCTCCGTTTAGGAACTACTAGCAACATGAATGAAAAGGAGGGGGGAACAAGGTATTAGCTATTAGTCTGTTAATCATTTAATCGATAACCTCTCAAACCTGATATGCAATGGCCCTTGAGGCCCCTGCACTAAAGTTCACCATCTATTACAAATATATGCACAGTGGCCAAGTAGGAACCATTACACCAATTACAAACCATGCTGTCAAATGCACTGATCATTTCTTAAATAAACATCTTAACCTACCGGGGAGAGTCACAATAAACGGGCAGGTCTTGTGTGCCTCACTGGCAAAGCCTCAATGAACTGGGCAGGGCTTGTGTACCTCACTGGCAGAGCCACAATGAACTGGGCAGGGCTTGTGTACCTCACTGGCAGAGCCACAATGAACTGGGCAGGGCTTGTGTACCTCACTGGCAGAGCCACAATGAACTGGGCAGGGCTTGTGTGCCTCACTGACAATACCCGATAGAAAAGGGATCAACAATACCTTTCAGGGTATTTATTCCAACCATGTTCTTAATTGTTTCAGGAACCAGTTCAAGTTTCATCCAGCTCTCAAAGCAGGCAGCTTTTTCATTCTATCTGTTAGACCTGGTATAGAATAGCCCTCCAGGACCGGAGCTGCCCATCCTTGCAATTGAACTACAGCTCAATAGAAGTGCAGCAGCATCTTCTTTAATTATTGCAGCATTTCAAAATTCAAGAGGTGACACAGAGCAGCACAATCCTCATACTGCAAAATGCAGTATTTACATGTACACACACGACTCTATCTTCATAAGTACAAATAAGGGAAAAACATCAAGGCTCCAAGAACAAGCCCTCTGCAGGGAAGATATTATCAGGGACGGTCACAAGTACAGGTTACATTCTTAAACTGACATACCAAAGTGCCTTCAGCACTTCAGATCACTCACTTTTGATTTGCAACCAAACAGGAAGAACCAGTAATTGCACATGCTTTGGATAATCTGTCTGTGGTAACATTTGTTCTTAAAAAAACAAAAAAAAAAACAACAAAGAACAAGCTGTAAAAACTTGCTATGGTACATTTGCACGTTCATTTTTGAAGTTTGTTATGATTGGTTTCCCATGCAGTGCACTTACTGTGCTTTTTTTAGTGTTCTGTTTTATACAATGTGCTTTACCATATTTTGTGCTTTACCAAGGGGTACCACAGTAAATGATTATTATGGAGGGAGATCAATAAAGGAATGATAACAAAGGTTTATATACATTTTATTAGCAGTAGCAACAGTATCACTGAATCTGTTTATAGTGTGCTATATATTGGTCAACCCCTTATAGTGGTCCTTTTTACATGTCTGTATATTTGTAAATTACATATTTAAACTTCTGCTTGTCAAGAAAGATATTGCTTGTTTCAAAGGAGAAAATAGCTACAGATGCTGCAATGCTGCAAACAGTTAGCTCAGTAAGAATTGCAGCCTATTGACACACCACAGCTGGAATGCATCGTCAAAATAAGTCTTTCTCATTTGGAAAAGACCATAGTAAAAGCACAGCAAAGTGTAATAATAAAGCATCTAGAGAAAGCATGGTAAAGCATAGGTAAGCATTTTAAACCCAGAGGTACGATAAAGCATATTAAAATTGTTAAACTTTGATGAATGCATACTATAATCATGGGAAAAGCATGGGAACACTACACCATGACTGTGCTAATTTATTGTGATAAACTGCTTTGATGGATTTAATTAAGTTTACTACTTTGTAATATAATTGATTTGCAGATGTGCAGCCAACTGCCTAGAAGTGACCTGCTTTCATTATTTACTCGTCAGCTTTTACTATAACCAAATGCATTACATTTTACAAGGGTCCTGGCAAACTCGGTGGACACATAACCCACTGTACTGTACAGCTAGGCACATAACTCACTGTACTGTACAGATAGACACATAACCCACTGTACTGTACAGAGAGACACATAGCCCACTGTACTGTGCAGATAGACACATAACCCACTGTACTGTACAGCTAGGCACATAACTCACTGTACTGTACAGATAGACACATAACCCACTGTACTGTACAGAGAGACACATAGCCCACTGTACTGTGCAGATAGACACATAACCCACTGTACTGTGCAGACAGACACATAGCCCACTCCTCCTGTGCAGAGAGCAGGGAGGAATCTGGAAACAATGTGGCTGACCGGAGACAACGCGACATCTCTTGATTCTCAATGACTTACTTTGACACATAGTTTTGCAAAATGTTTTGTTCATTTAAGAATGCTGTGTTAAGCATGGGCGCTCTTGTATCTGAATGGGTTCTCCCTGGTAAAATATTTACGAGAAATACATTTGGTCATCCATTCGACATAGTGGATTCAGTGGTGAAATGAAATGACCCAGGTATGTTTGTCTAACTGTTTGGTGCAGTTGAAAACTATCCCCAGGTTATCCCCATCAGAAGAGACACAGTGAATATTCAGTTGATTTAAAACTCACTGTCAGTTGTATCATTAAAAGTATGGTCCTTTGTGAAAACTGTGCCCAGCAGTTTTTTTGTGTTGCTGGTCTTTAAGTAAAGGCCTTTAAATATCACTTCAAAAGGACTGAGCAGAAATGGTGACAACACAGTGGAGTTCATCAATACCCAGGAGAAATAAACATTACAACACAGTGGAGTTCACCAATACCCAGGCAAAATAAACATTACAACACAGTGGAGTTCACCAATATCCAGGAGAAATAAACATTACAACACAGTGGAGTTCACCAATACCCAGGCAAAATAAACATTACAACACAGTGGAGTTCACCAATACCCAGGAGAAATAGACATTACAACACAGTGGAGTTCACCAATACCCAGGCAAAATAAACATTACAACACAGTGGAGTTCACCAATACCCAGGAGAAATAAACATTACAACACAGTGGAGTTCACCAATACCCAGGCAAAATAAACATTACAACACAGTGGAGTTCACCAATACCCAGGAGAAATAAACATTACAACACAGTGGAGTTCACCAATACCCAGGCAAAATAAACATTACAACACAGTGGAGTTCACCAATACCCAGGAGAAATAAACATTACAACACAGTGGAGTTCACCAATACCCAGGCAAAATAAACATTACAACACAGTGGAGTTCACCAATACCCAGGAGAAATAGACATTACAACACAGTGGAGTTCACCAATACCCAGGCAAAATAAACATTACAACACAGCAAAAGTGTTGAGACAACAAACAGTAGCATTCATTGATAACACTTATTTTTAATGTACATTAAACTGACCGGATACAACACACAGTAATAATTACAACAGTACTGTAAGCATGTTGCAGTGTTCTGCATTCTTGTGCTACAACTTTATTTCAATACTGTACAGCTTCTAATCTTATGCTTTTATTAAGTGGTAGTAAGTGGGTGGAAATCACTTGTATGACTCATAAATGTGAGTGTGTGAATAACCCAAGTGATATTATCATCAGTTTGTCCCTATTGACTCCCTTTATCGTGGCTGGTGAATGTTAATGTAATGATAACACGCAGAGGATGAAATTACTAGGAGGGATATTAAGAGAATTTGAGTGTAAATAAAATGCCATGCTAAGTTTTTAGAACAGCCACTATTTAATCAATTAAATAGTCCCCATTATCTTTTGGCGGGAGCCGCACACCAAACATTTCAAATGTATTCCTATTACAGAAGCATTTGCACAGAAGCATTTGTACAGAAACTGGTGGTTGTATATACTTTTAGTTCCAAGGGGGAGGTGGCAGAATGAATTAACTCATTATTCTAATGCATTACCTGATACAGGTATACATGAATTGCCCAAGACCGATTGTGCTTGATTTGATTTCTATGCTGTGCAGATCTAGGATACTCTCTGAACTGTCCCTCTTCAATAGATGCTGGTGTTGAGGTGTTACGTCATGATGTTAAAGGGTCAGGATATTAAAAGGATATGTCGCTCACTTCTAAAACTTTAAATTGGGATCTCAGCAAGATTAATTGGCTGTGCCTTTTGAACAGAATGAAATGAAAATAATGTGCAGGAGGCATGCATATTTAATGTTTTGCACAGTTCTTATTTTTAATCTGCTGCTTTTATGCTGTTAAGACTTGTTATTAAATGATGTTGTACAATGAAAGGGGCTATACAACTGAGATCATTACAGCTGTAAAAGTTACATTAAACAAGTCCTATGCAGAACCACCAAGGGTGTTCCAATTGCCTCAAACTGAAAGAGACTGATGGGGAGGGAGTTTTATAGTGAACTGGTCTTTCTATGGAGCTAGTTTTACTTGGTCTCTTTGCACAATCAAGACAGTTAAAAAAATTATACCAAGGGTATAATTGACTGACTATGAGAGAAGTGGCATAACAAGTACAGTCAATTTTAATGGGAACATTTTCATTTGAACAAAATCAGTTGATTTGTTTGTTTTTTTTAGCCAAAGGAGGCTGACATAGCAAGCTGTAATCAATTTTGTTTAAGAACAAGCACTAGGGCCTACGTTACTCATGTTTTCCTGGATGTTTAAATCTGTGTTACAATTTCAATTTTAACTTAAATTGAACCTTTTTCCCCATTTATAGTATGTTTTAAAGACTTTCTAACCACAACACTACTATTATTGCATTTCAGTGCTGTATCGCTGTATTATTCACAGATAGAAGGTGTATAAATGTTAGGTTACTTACCATAACCCTCGTTCCTTGAAAGAGAAGAGGACCACCAACGAACATTATGTATGGGATTTGCCTGCCCATTGAGTAGGCATTGCTGGTCTCTCTATACCAGAGCTGCCGATAGGTCCCTTCCTGGGATGATGCACTTGGTCCCTCCCACCGAGGAAATAAAAGTGTCATCCTGAGGAAGCCATTTCTCTTTTTCCATTGAACCCATGAGGGTGACCGATGTGACCTCGCAGTTGGTGGTCTTCTTCTCTTTCATGGAAAAAGGGTTACGGTAAGCAATCTAACGTTCTCTTTCAATTCAAAGACGACGATCAACAAACATTCTGTATGGGATAATGTATACCAAAGCCGTTGCAAGGGAGAAGGAACATCAGCATATGAGGGACACACTACCACTGCCTAACCCAGGGGTTAGCGGTGTGAACTTACACCCTCAAGGATCCTCATGCCCAATGAAGACAGGGCAGGGTCTATCACATTAAGCCGGTAGGACCTGGAGAAGGTATGCAGCGTATCCCAGCTAGCCACAGTACAAATATCAGACATCAAGGCCCCTCTGAAGAGGATCCAAGATGTAGCCAACCCTCTAGTGGAGTGTGAGGCTACCCTACCAGGTGGGGGCAAGTCAGCATCAACATATGCAGTTGAGACTCTGTCCACAATCCAATGTGACAGACGCTGCTTTGAGAGGGGCTGTCCTAGGGTCCATGTCCCATGACAGACAAAGAGCTGGTCATATTGACGTAGAGCTCTTGTCCTATCCATGTAGCATCTCAATGCCGACACTGGGCAGAGGAAATTAAATCTCTCATCCTTGAAGCAAGCACAGGTGGATGGAAGGACTCCAGTTCCACAGACTGATTAATGTTGAAGGCTGTGATCACCTTGGGGAGGAAAGCAGGGTTGGTGCACAGACACGCCTCCTGGGACCCTGGTATGCAAGCTGGCAACGTCCTGCTGGCCTCTGCCTGCTGGGTGGGCCCGGTTGTTTGCTGTTGGTGTGCCCAGTAGGCAATGCACCAGGGGTACACAAGTGCCGAAGCCGTGGTGGACAAGTTTAAGCAGACAGCAAAAAACCACGGCAGAATAGATAGATGGGGGATAGCATACTGTTTGTTTACAAGGCCTGATTCTCCGAGGTGGGCAGGCCTATGCAGCCGGCGAGGTCTGCTCAACAACGGGGGTGCGGCAAGGCCTAGCCCCGTGGAGGAGAGCATGGCTGGAAGAGTCACTCAACAGCGAGGATACGGCAAGGCCTAGCCCCGTGGAGGAACTATGCACTCTCAAGAAAGAAACAGACAATCACTCGCGGGTGACTGAACAGGCAGTCGCTCACACACGACAGACAGATAACAAAGAGCGGCCTACCACACAAGCGAAGAATGCCGCTGAAAGACAGCGAGGCGAAAGGCTTGGCCTTTTCAAAGTCGTTGATTCCGGGAAATCGGTGAGCCAGCTTTCAGCACAAATGCAAGGGAAATACAATCGAGTCGAGATGCTCTTTTCTATCAAGACGCTCAGCTCAACACAGAGGTCTTACCATACCGTTTTGAGAAGGAAAAAGAGAAATGGCTTCCTCAAGATGACAGTTTTATTCCCTTGGTGGGCTGGATCAAGTGCATCATCCCAGGAACGGGCATATCGGCAGCTCTGGTACAGAGAACTCAGCTATACCTACCCAATGGACATGCATATCCCATGTTTGTTGGTGGTTGTCTTCGAATTGAAAGGGAAGCAGGTGTACAGATTTGTTAAAACTGATTTTCAGTTACAGTTCAGACTTACGAACAGCCTCCATTTCCAAAATGGAATTGAAATACCCAGGCTTTCCGATACCCTATCCCTTAGTTCTGGTGGACTGCAAGAAAAAAAAAAAAAAACAAGCCCAACTATTCCCAACGGGGGGGGGGGGGATTATTTAAGGAATACACACAATGTAGAAATGCATTACTGTACACTGTATGGATATTAGTCAAATGTGTACTTTGTGCATAATAATATAAGAAAGTGTAAATAAGTGTAAAAATAATGTTCAAATGCATAAATAAAAACGTCCTTCTGTTTTACCGCATTAGATTATTTTTTTCCCTCGGTAGCAATATCTGCGAGGTTATGCACTGTAGTATTTTCTTGGTCCAGTCAGTTAGCTCTGCAATACGCTGCCCCTGAGTGCAATAATACTGAAGATCACTGATATCGTACAGCAACTAACCGTATGCAATTACGGCGTTTGTTGATCAGTCAGCCTTTTTTCACATTCAGGTGCAGAGAAAGGCGGGGAGTGAGCTGTGTCTTACTGTCTCTTGAGTTCCTCCAATAGTGAAAGCTCACATTGTCACGTGTATAGAGCTACCGTCTAACCAGTCGGAGTAGAGGGAGAGAAAGAGAAAGGGACAGACTTGGGAGGTAGCAGAGTGGAACTCGGGTAGGTAAATAAAATATTACTTTTAACTGGTAAATGCGGTAAAATGGGAATTAAATGCTGCGTTGTTAAAAAAATAATGCAGATACGTCAGCATTTTTTTTAAGCTGCTATGGTAATCTGCCTATATAAATAGTATTAGAGGACACTGTCAGTCTGTTTTGGGAGTATATAACATGCAACCCGAGTGATAGCGTTGCATTTATTACTTATTGCTTACCACAGAAGCTGGGAATCTCCCTTTTTTTAAAAAAAAAAAAAAAATTATGTTTGTGAAAGTGTGATTTTCATTGCGTGTAACTGTTTTGCATTTGAGGTTGAAATAGATTGCTTTTGCGGGCTACTTGAATTATTTATAAGAGGCTGACTGCAAGAAATGTCAAAAAATTAAAGCAGCACTCGTTCATTTCGGTAGACACAGATGTTTCTGCAAGTATTGCATTAAATGCGACATTTCAATGGGTCACTGTACTGTAATAAACTTTTTTTTTTTTTTTTTTTTTTTTAACGTATACCATCAGTTGTTTTATGAAAGAAAACAAACAAGTTGTGCCAGTTTTAGCGTGCATTTAAAGCAGTTCTGAAATGCCACGTTTGCAAAGTGCAGCGTGCTGCAGAAAGTAACCTGTGTTGTGTGCTAGTTGTCATTCTGTTGTATGCGGTGGAGACCCCGTCCGCATGTTGCTCTGTTTGGGCTCCAGTCCCAGCTGCCAAATAGTGCTCCCACGCTGGGAGTATTGCTAGGTGGTGTGCACGCATGCGCACATTGTGCTCGGACAGGTTTCCTGCCAGATGGTGTCCGCAAAAGACCAGCAGGAGCCTCGCGTTGTAACAAGGGGCAACGGAATAGAAGTACAACTTTTAATTTCAAATAGTAGATTTGGAATTGGAACACGTCGTACTAATTTAAAATATCAGAGCAACGAGTAAGTCTTTTTTTTTTTTTAATGAATGGATAATGTTTTGAATGTTTTTGTTAAATTTCACATTGTGTGAACACGTTTTCGAAAGTAGCCGGTCACAGAGCTGGCGTGACTCAGATATAGTTTGCCACAAAAAAATAAATAAATAAATAAATAAATAAACAAACAGCCAGCCAGCTTTTTTTATCGCTGCAAGTCGTGCGCGTTAAAAAGGTGATGTTGACAGTTTGGATAGTTTTATCGGAAAAGCCAGGCAATACTGCTGTGTATATCCTGTTTCTCAAGAGTTGCAGAGCGAGTGCTTTGTAAATACTACACGGTACGGTCAGCACAGGACTTATTTTCTTGGGTTGAATAATGTTATTGCATTTTAATATTATTAAGCTTGCGCTGCGGCTTTACGTTAACAGTGTGAGCTAGGAAATCGAGCTGTTGGCATTTAAGTTGATAGTCGCTGTCAGTGTCAGGTGAGACCCAGGCTGTGTTTTTTATTTTGTTCAGATCGCACACACTATTGATCCCTTAAAGTTAATATTAGCACCCAAGGCTATGTTATATTGTTAATCTGATATTCCGTGCTATAATTTGTTTTGTTGTCATTTGCCCTTTAAATGTTCCTTTCTCATCCCTCCATATTAAATAATATATCGTTGCGGGATTTTAATTAAAAAACAAAACAAAACCTATACAAAACACTTAATGTATGGTCTGTTTCCTTTTCGTTTTTGTTGAGAAATCAGCAGCCCCCCTCCCTTTTTATTTTCCAAACACTACATCGCTGAGCAGGTGGCGTCCTCTCAAGTTTCACATTTTTGCTCTTGTTTCGATTTACCTATGTGTAGGCCTTCTTATTTTTGTGTTTGTTTTTTCAAAACGGCTCGGATTACGACTTTTTAGAATCCAGCGTTTAATAGTTACAGATAGTTAGCTTGGAGGAAGTACCCTTTTCATTTGTAGAGATGTATAGAGGTGTATGCGGAACGATGTGGTTCTTGCCCGTAGTGTTTGTTCTGTTTTGGCACTCCGACAGCAGGTGCTTTATTCAAGCATGTGAGTAAACAAGCTGTCTGACGTTGCTGTAAAAATACACACTCTTTAAATATAGTGATATTTCTATGCCAGTTTGGCGCATTGTCCATGAACTTGTAGCACCTTGTAGATTCTGCTGACATACATTTTCACTTTTAACTGCTAATTACATCATAATAACATTAGGCTACGTTATGCAATAATAAATGACAGGTGTTTATAGATGGAAAGCAGTAACATTTCTGTCTGTATCTAAAATATAATTTAACATATTGTACACAAACTATAATGGATAGGGATCCTATACTATCGGCATGCATTAACAAACTAAAGCAGTTGCCCCACGTCCACTGTGTAGTCAAATACAGCTCTGCTGAATGCAAAAAAAAAAAAAAAAAAAAAAAACATACTTCAAACTGTCTAAGAAGCTTTACTTGTCAGTATTTTTATTATGAAAACTGAAAAGGCATTTTTAGGGAGCAAAAAATTCAAAATATGATGGCAACTGAGTGCTACATTACTGCACTTTTAAAATCTCAAATGAAACCCTTTAAAAGGTTACATTGGCATTGTTAGATGTGGTGTCCAGAAATTCATTTGACGAGTGCTGCTGGAATAATGCAATGTTGAAGTTTTAGTTCAATACCTTTCCATTTAGCACATACCAGTTTATCAGCATACAGTGACTTCTTGTTATAGCAAATGACATTTACATTTCCTCAACCCCCCAGCTGAGTAAGCTGCCAGTATGAATGTTGATTTCTATTTGTTGTTTGCTGTTGATTATGTTGACTCTTGGTTTGGCACCGTGCTGAGTGCATTGTCCAGTTTGTTCAGAAAACTGCAAGCTGTGTTAACAAGCATTATTAATAAACTAGTAGTCAAACTGAAGAAGGCTGTAGCTGAAACATTTGTCTGCTTGACTTTGTTTTCTATTGTTTTGAAACGAGGGTGGCAGGGACAAGCTCAAGCATCTAGTTGATATTTTGTATCAATACTGTATATTTGCCAGCTGTTGTGCAGTGTTTTCCTATATACCACCCTCCCTCCAAAATAGCTTTTTGTTATGAAGCCTGACCTGTTAGCACCTTCCCATTTGATGTTGAGACCCCAGTTCTGAAAACAAATGTAAGGGTGATGGGATAGTGAAGAAAGAGGGGTTTCAACACAGGTAGTTTTTTCTATACACATTAGAATGTGCTATGGCAATTTATGATAATGTACATAAATACATATCTCTGTTCGCACTGGGGGCCACACACATGTTATGGCTAAAGCAGAACTGTCCTGGAAAGTGGCAACCAGAAGTCTCAATGTAGAATTTAAAGCAGCTTTCATCAGTCACCATCAATAGGCTTTAGATGTGATTAATTTTGAAGGTTTAAGTTTGATCTTAATTTACAAGACAGAGTTTTTGAACTGCACACAGTCATTCAAAATCCATTCTTTATATATACCAGAATTGCTGGTCAGAAGGAGAGAAATCTTAGATTGCAAATTGTACATGACTGTCTGAAACTTTACCTTCTGTCAGCTACAACAGATTTTGTCTGCAGTATTTGATAGCATTTGTTATAAGCAGCTAGTTTTACATTGGTTTCTAGATTACTCCAATACCTTTGTTCTCTGGTACTGCAGCGGGTAATTGCAAAGCACACAGAACACAATGCATTTTAAAAGAATGGGATTGTTTTCACAGATTTGTTTTTTGTTCCTTGCGAGTTGTGAAATAACAGATGGATGACTTACTAAAATACCAGTCAGTAATATGCTTGGCTGTGTGTTCCAGGAAACATTAGCTAAACTCTTCCTTGATTATGCAGGAAGTTTATAGTGGCCGTGATAGGGCTGTGTTCAAAGGTTCCTTCGCTAGCCAGGAATTCAAAGGTAGTTCTGAGTCTTTGAAGGTTCGTCAGGCGGCATTCACACTATCTTTTGAATTGTATAATGGATATCACTGAAACAGAAGTTGTTGTATTAAAGTCCACAACCACATTGCTATACGTAGCAACTCTATATGGCGCCACTGCCATGCATTGGAGCAGGGATATTATGCCAAAGCACTGGGGGGAGGGTACCTATAGTGATTGTATTGCTTGTAAAATATGTAGCCTACTGACTACCTGGTGTACAAGACATTGTAACAGAAGTGCTATGGTGGAATGATAATGCAACACTAACACTAATAATTTTAATTTCGAAAACTGAGCACTCCCCCCCCCCCCCCCCCCCCCCGCCCCCTCGTGTTATCCAGAGGCAGAAATTTAATTTGTTAATTTGCCATCTCGACAGCAAAGCAGTGTATAGTGTTGGCTGTATTGAAAGAAATGGCGCAAAGCCTCTGCTGTTTGGGATTATTGTTAAATGGCCATACAACCAAAAAAAGGTGAAATGCAGACTATGCAAGTGACTCCTATCATGGAGGCACAACCAATCCCTGGGATCACTTGACAAGCTGTGGGTAAGTTCAAATTATTATTATTATTATTATTATTATTATTATTTAGTAGTAGTATTAAATTAGTAAAATGTGACTGTGTGACTGATAACTGGCTTGGAACAGTGAGTGCTAAATAAAGCTTTGTTTTGCCTAAGTCAGCTGCAGTTCTTTTAATTGGTTGCAATAAGGTTCTGCTGCAATGCAAGCCTGCTGTATATATTGCAGGCAGCATCAATTATGTGTACATAAACATGTATTTTTATTTAAATTATGTGAAACATGATTTAAACGACGTGGGTGTTTTATTCCATTTATATGGATTACCTGTATGATAATAGGATTTTCAATCAAATGTAAACTAGTAGCAATGGTGATGTCACCAGTAAATTATGCAAATGAGTACCATTGAAGATTCAGTCCTTCCTCGGTAATGTTCCGAACCTTCAGAGGTCAAAATGTACCCTTCGTTACAGCCCTAGTCGTAACGGACCTGCTGTGCAGCTCTCTCAACTTCTGGAAATTGGGTTGTGTAAATTGAATCTTGGGTAATAGCTAAAAAGATGGAATACATGTCTTACACTTTTTTTATTATTATTATTAATTTGCAAGGTCTGTGGCTTTCCGTTTAGTGATTGTTTTCTAGCTAATTTTTATTTTTTTATTTTTATTTTTTGTGAGAATATAATAAAGGAACCTGACACATTTTTGCTTGTAAAACTGTTCCACATACTAAAACATAAATTATGGATGGTATATCTGAAGTAGGTTACTGATATCACAAGCATGCCATTTGTATAAAACAGCAGGAGATGGTTGCATAAAACTATATTAGACTAGTCTAAACAGCTAGACCGGTCTTAGTTTTGTTATTTAGACTAGTCTAATGCAAGTTAGCCAGTTGCATAAAAATTCAGACTTAGCCTAAAAAGTTAGCCTCCAAACCCTCAGGCTAACTTAGAAATTATGTCTATGTTTCCATGGAAACCGTAAACTGTCATAAATAAATAATGGCCTCCCACTGTAATCTCTGGCTGTATGAACACTGTCTGAGGAGAGAGAGAGTGTTTAAAGACAGAAACAATCCACTGGAAGTGTACTCAGATACTGAGGTAATTGAAAGGCTTCGTTTACCAAGGCAAACCATTCTAACATTAGCAGAAGCTCTAAAGGATAACTTGAAGCCTGCCACAGACAGAAACCGTAGTGTCCCTGAGGTGTTACAGGTTTGCGACGGGTTGTTTTTTAAATTCTTTGCGGGATTTCATGGGGTTGCATAAATCCACTGCCTCAGTCTACAGGTAAAAAGGAACTTGCAGCAAGACTGCCAGTGCTTCCTGTAGAGCCAGCTGTTCTGAACACGTTGAAAAGTGACTTATTTTATATTGCTGGATCTCCAAATGTTGTGGGAGCAGTTGATGGGACACATGTAAAGATGGAAGCTCCTTCAGTTGATGAACATCTGCATGTGAACAGGAAAGGATACCGCAGCACAAATGTGCAAATGATATGTGATGCTAACCTGAAAATGATTGACTCTGTGGTTCGCTGGCCTGGCTCAACCCACGATTCCCGCATCCCGAGGCAGTCTGTTGTACACAAAGCTTTTGAAGGGGACGCAGTACCTGGAATACTGCTTGGAGACAGTGGATATCAGCTGAAACCTTGGTTACTTACACCATTCATCAACACGATAAATGAAGCCCATACTCGCTATAACACACACAATCAAGAAATGTGATAGAGAGGTGTTTTGGTGTGCTAAAGAGAAGGTTTCACTGTCTACATGGAGATTTGAGGATGGTGCCTGAGCGAGTCTGTAACATCTGTGCTGCTGTAGTCCTGCGTAACATTGCAAAGTAAGAACAAATGTGCGTTCATGTTCATTCTCCCATTGTGACAGGTGGAATCACATTTAAATGTAAATGTGTAGTTTGTCTTTAGTTAACTATTTGTGAAGATACTAAAATAAGTATATATAACTAATTAAAATAAATATGGTAGAAAATAAAATAGTCCTTTGTATTACCTTTTTCAGTGCAATGCAGTACATTAAATTATTGTTCCTGTTAGGGCTGCAACGAAGGGTACATTTTGACCTTCGAAGGTTGGGAACACGTTACCGAAGGAAGGTTCGAACCTTCGTTGGTACTGCTTTGCATAATTTCTTGGTGACGTCACCATAGCACTTGTTTTTATTTGATTGAAAATCCTGTTATTTTACAGGTAATCAATTTTAATGGAATAAAACATTCATGTGTAGTTTAAAAATACATGATATAGAACAGTAAATGTTTTAAAATACATATTGTTTATTTACACGTAATTATGCCCGCTTGCGATGTATACAGTAAGCATTGCACCAGCGCCAACTGCAGCGGAAACTGTGGATTTTAATAACAACTTTTTTTACGTAATATGCATTATAGAAATCAAAAGATCAAATTTTGCATCTGAGTGACATTTACTGTGTGATTTATAGTATTCACACAATGTCAAACAGTTTCTGTTAACAGAAAAACAAAAAACCCAATGGTGCGTGAACCTGTCTGATGAACCTTCGAAGGGTTAAAACAATCTTTCTCTAATGTTTTGCACATTTAGTATTTTCAAAGCCATAAGAAATCTCCGACATAATTTAAAACCACAACCCCTTGTGTAAAACAAACCAGTAGCACATCAGGGACTCTGATTTTTGCCTGTAGCAGGCATCAAAATATCCTCTAGATCTTCAGCAAATGTTTTAATGGTTTGCCTTTGGTAAACAAAGTCTTTCAATTACCTCAATAATAATAATAATAATAATAATAATAATAAACTTGCAGTGATTTCTGATGTATTATACCTGCAATGACTTCTTATTAGGATAATACTTCTTATTAGGACAAATGTAGATATATTCAAATTAAACTTTGTATTTAATAATTTAGTACATTTCCTGAAAAAAGGAAATTAATATTGACTTTAATGTTTTTTAAAACAAGTCTGTTACAGATTTAATATAAACCGTTATTCTGCATTTCAAGTTACTGATGGATGCATTGACCCTTTTTACTGTTTTCCACCAATAGTAAGGCAAACAGACCCAAAAATAGTGTTTTTATTCTAAATAAGTGAAAGTCTGGAAGATTGCCTTTTAAAGGTACGTGCGCGAGCGCACACTCCTTGGGTCAGTTAACTGCCAGATGAAACCTTTCAAAAATAATCTTTTTATTAAACTCTATGAAGATCAGATTTTTGTACCTGATTTGAATTGGACTTGCTTGTGGGGGATACAAATAGTTGTATTGTTTTCAGAGGTGAAGCTATCCTTCTATGGGTTTTATTTCTGTTGATTTTATGTGTGTGTGTGTGTGTGTGTGTGTGTGTGTGTGTGTGTGTGTGTGTGTGGGGGGGGGGGGGGGGGGGGGGGGGGGGGGGGACTTTCACAAACAGATGTTTGTTCAGACTTATCTTTGAAAGAACTCTTATTCAGCAATTCTCAAATTTCCTTCAGAGAATCCGCTGTCTGTTCAGCAATAACCAGATCACCCTGCAAGCCTCCAAAGCAATCGCTAAGCTGCAGTACATGTGAAGTAAGCTTCTTCGTGCACAGCCTGTATGAAACTAGCTTTGTATACTCTTTTTTTTTTAAATGGTGCTTATTGTATGTATGTAATGATGCAATGTGTAAAGTGTTTTACGCTTGGTCTTAAAATCCATATGACTAGGTTTAGCATACGTATCTTAATTCACTGATCTTTCACTCCAGACTGCTCTAATCTACTATCTACTGTAACTGTCTCCAGCAGTTCTGATTTGTAAGTGCTTTAAGTGCAGTAGCACACTCCCGAGTGTTCTGATATGGTCCAAAATCCACAAGCCTACTGTAGGCTGTTTAATTGCACTTGGCTTTGCCTTGTGTCAGACATCCCCCCCTAGTTGTACAGATATTGCAGCAGGACACCTGTCATCTGTTAGTGCTTTCTTATTGTTTAGAGTACATTTGTTTTGAGGCAGGATCTAATAAAACTCTTTACTGGAAATACCTGAGGCTTAAGTTTTTTCAACCTAGGCTTTAACAACCTGAAAATGTCCTAATAATGTTGGTGCTCTTGTACAACATTCTATACTTTGGACTTGATATACAGCAGTGCCCTTACGCTATTCATTCGATATACATTATAAACTAAAGAATTGCAGCTCTTAGTATTTATTTGGCAGTGATATATTTCATTGTGTTTAACAAAGGGAAGTTTACGTGTTATGATAGTTAATGTAGCAAAGTATTGCAGTAAATAAGTGTCTTGCAAGTAAACTCAATACAGTACCACCTAACCTTCCAAAACTAAAGACCCACTCTTTCGAACTTAGTTGCATTTCAAAAATGACCAAGTGGCAGTCCACACAAGAAGTTATTTTTGTTTTTATATACAGACTAACTTTACTATAAAAAACCCTTCTTATAACGAACACCTGTTTAACGATCCCAACAGCAAGAACTGATTTTTTTTTTCAGTGCAAATTATCCCTATTAGAATGATCACGTACAGGATCGACCCGGATACATCGATCTCAGTACTGACTGACACTGAACTTTCTCCAGTGTCCAATGTGTTATTCTCTCATTGAAAACAAAGACCATGGTTGACTAATTCAAAGATAACGCTAATTCAGAGATGTCCTATTGTAGTATGAATCATGCACATACGTCATCTTCACACAAACTGCAACCAGGGCAACTGACGTGAGGAGCAATCTACGCTGGATAGTTTTTTCAAGAGAAAGGACATGTAATTACTGTATTCAGCATGTTAGTATACATTCTTTCCTTTTTCATTTCTTTACTATTTACTATTTTCTTTTAAACACATTACCCAGTAATAAATAAAACTGCCTATGTTGCAGCTTCTGCAGTATAGCTTTATATCCCATTAGAAACCAGGGTTTCCTATACAAACACTGCCTACTTCAATAATTAAATGTATGCCTGTTGTTTCTGCATATACTGTAGCAGCAGCACCTTGCATTAATAGCATGTTTCTTTCAGTTCTGCCAGGAAGTATTAACTGTAATAACTAACCGCTATATGAACAGTAATGTAATTGACTTAAGTAAAACTGTACAAGTTGGCTAAAACTACACTGGGCAGCCTACAGTATGTTAGTATGTAATGCTGCTTTTAAAATATCTGTTCTCACAAATTTATTTTCATGCTAATGTATTCAGGTCAAATGTGATGCCTTCCTGTTTTCTTTTATTCCCAAGATAAATGACTGCTACTGTTTGGCCCAGTTGTTGTCTTCGTTATAACATAAATCTCACCCAAGTTCAGAGCCACTACCAGGTTTCTATTTTCTCTATGTTAGGGAGTTACCGTCCCGTTCAGGGGGTGCAAAATTTAAAGTGTGTAATTCATGTCAAACTTATTAAATAGAAAGCTAATGCCTTTAACACATGGGCTGTGCTGTGCTCATGGTGTAAAACCTTGTTATGGATGATTTATGAGTGGGCTGTTTACCAGTTTCCTCCAATAACATACTGTGCTAATGTTAGAATATGTTTGTTCTGTCCTGCTGGGGCAGAGTGTCCTTTTTCTAAAGGCTGTTTTTAACCCTGTTTGGAGACGGTAAATCACAATTATACTATTATAATCTTACTTCTGATGTTTTTAGGCCAAGGTGAATGCATGTATAGCAGGTGAGATCAGGAACCTCAAACAGCAGGCTGCTCTCAGTAGAGATTTGGTTCGGTATTTTCTTTTTTTAGGGGCAGTTCAGGGTCACTATTCCTTCTCTCTGATATTTTTAGTTCATTCTCAACATATCGCTAATTAACCCCTTAGCATCTACAACAGTTTGCTTGTAACTTTCGGGTCGAAAGCAAAAACACAATAGTCATAATCTGCCTTCCTTTTGTGCAAATGGGACAGTAATGTTGGATTTACCGTGTATGATTTATTATAGCAGACCCCACCGCTCATCCAACCGTTTGTTGTTAACGTTTCGGGTCCAAGCAAAAACACAATGTCATTAATCTGCCTTTGTGCAAATGGACAGTTTGGATTTACCGTGATTGATTTATTATAGGACCAATCTGCAGCAGACACTTCTTGATACACAAGGGAGATATCAGAAATAAACAGTTCCAGAGGTTAAGGGCAGAACAAGACAGCATCTAATAAAGCGTATTGGCCCACTGTTTACTTTAATGCTAATTTAAAGCAGGTCTTTCCTCTGCTGGTTGAGAGTGCTAGTCAACTGTGAAAATTATGAGTTGCCTCCAGGATGAATGAGAACGACCCTGTTGTTGGCCGCTATTTACCAGCGGTTGTCAATTTCCCTGGCAACATTGTATACTGGCCTCATGCCAGCTCGCTAGTGGCAAATTCAAGACCTTGGCCAGCTCTCGGTGGTTGACAGAGCCTAGTGTAGTATTAAAACGGAAGACTGTGAGATTCAGTGGGCAGTTTCTTTTTTTTTTGTGTGTGTGTGTGTGCAGAACCACCTTTTGAAAAATAACTAGGAAATATTAAAAAATGCCCTGGTTCTAAATCTAATGCAAATGTCCTTAATGTATGAGCTTGAATAATATTCATAAGCACATTATTTAAATAATATCTCCTGCATTGCAGGCTGAATGTCATATTCCCAATCCCATTAAGTGAAGATGCTTTTTTAATAAGTGGCCTTAGGTGAGGTTTGTAGAGAGCTATTACAAGCGCAACAGACCTTACACAGCTACACTACAGTATAGCTGCTTCTATAATTAAAACGAAGAGGGGTGCGGTTGCTGTTCTAACAACATCTTGAGATTTTTGTGATCAAGACTGTGTAAGTGCTGTGTGTGTTGGTTACCTGCAGTAGTTCTATTTGTTTTAAATGCTTATATGGCATTAACAGTACACTGTATGGACATATCGCTCAGTAGTTTCAGTCCCTGGTGATTAGTAATTTTTGCATTTGGTGAGAAGATTGTGATGAAATGAATTAAACGGATCACACCTTTTGCAATCAGCAGTTGCATATTAAACCCCTCCTCTTCTCGACTGGATTACCTACATAGCAGGTTCTCGGCTCTTATTTCAGAACCTGGCTCTTTACAGAAAATAGCAGTAGCATTAAGCTAACGTTTAAAAATCAAGTGCTTACAAAAATAAATCATCTGTGACTTTAAATGTCCCCATTTGAAATTCTAACCGTTACTTATGACAAAAGACAATGCACAGTATTGCGTGATCTGTGGAGAAGTCAGTCCGAGTGTATTTTTGTCCATGGTGAGGAATGTCTCTGCACATGCAGTACTTATGAATTATAGTCTTTGACCGCTTATCTTGTGGGTCAAGATGCACTAGAAATACATTACAAAAACAACAAACAAAAAAAACACCTTTTTATTTTCACCTAGAAACCAATCCTTTAATACGCTCATAAATACTGTCACAAGGGGAATACTGATCTTGGGATTCGGTTTGACATTATTTACAGTCCTTTTTATGGGAAAACAATGTTCTGGAATTCAGTTATCCTGTCAGTTTGTCTGTCTAGCTCTGTATGTGAAATGGAAATGAGCTGCCTTTGGATTGCCAATGTTTGCTGTTCATCATCCACTATTGAAAATGCACTAGTGCTGAATTTAGAAACGCTAAAAGAAACCTAAATTCAAGGACAAATGTTTCGACTTGAAGATTATTTCAGTGTCATGAAATGTTTGGCATTGTTAGTTTCCTTTTAGTATTTCTAAGTTCTGTAATGCTTATTTATCCAATTGAAGAGTTTGTTACTATTTTCTAAGTTGCCCTACTGTAAACAAATCCTGCAGTTACACAGGAAATACGTTTTTCCCGCTGTCACAACTTGATATAAACCGATTAATTTTGGCTGCAGTAATTTTTACTTATTCAAGAAAAACTCTCAGCAGTCTGAACAGTTGTCATTTACATTCAGTGCCATTCAGTAATGGATGCAGAACTTCTCGTAAGAATTAGATTCTTTTTTTATTACAGATTTGTACTGACTTCCTCATTTATTGTCTGCATTGTTACGGTACACCTGCCTACAAAGGATCAGTAATGTTCTTAGTTAACTTTTTTTTTATGAACTTCTTAGCTGAACTGCAATTAATCGCACACACACACACTGTAGAATACAAGAGACAAAGCATGCTAAGCACTGGTGACAGGGGCTTCATTAGAATTATATTGAAGTTTAACGATTCAGTGCCAGACAATGATTCAGTTCCATTACCTACAGGAATAATTGGTAGTCGTGGTAACAGAACATGATCTTTTACAGTAGGTGTCTAAATTGTCTGAGGTTCAAGCAGCTGTTGTTATTCTTGCTAAAAATCCATTTGCTTATTATAATAATAATAATAATATTTTTTAAATCAACCACAATTGTTTTTTAGCCAGGTTAAAACTTTTTTAAAACAACCATCTGTGGTCCACATAATACCTTTCTGTTTGGGTATTACTGGAATGCCCTAATCTGGATAAGCACTGCAGAGTGGTCTTGGTTTGTTTTAGTTTAGCTTTTTTATTTTTATTTTTTAGTATATATATAGATATATACAAAAAGAGACTTCCATTAAATTAATTGTTATTTTAAATCTTTGATGTTTTTGTGTGGGTCAGCTGTCTACACTTAGGATTTTCCAAATACGCTAGCAGATTGCAAGTGGAAGGATTTAAAGTAAATATTTTGGTCTGTGGTGCTGACAAAATGTATTAGATTTTACACAGTGTGGTATAGTTAGTGGAAGAGGTGAGGCCAGCTCTAGAGGTCAATACATGGTTTGTAAGATTTCATGGGGCAACAAAGTACTCTCTGTTTACAAGACTCTTCACACTCAACGATAAAAAGGGGTCGGTCTTCTCGGACAGACTTGATTTGGGTCCACTGATCTCCATACAAAGTCAATGCTGAATGATCTCTTTGTTGTTGGGATGGGGTTCAAAAAGACTTGAGGGATAGATCATGAAGGTTAAATTTGCTTAGAACTTGAAATTACATTACAGCAGAAAGAAAATTGATGTCCTTTTAACAGGAGCTTAAAACTTGTTAATTCAATTTCAGTGAAAACATGTAAATTGTACCTTCTATTTTTATTTTCTGTTCGAAAAACTACAGAGAAGGTGATGACCACAGTGGTTTAGGAGTTCTTGCAAGTACAATGTGGCATTTTATTGGTGTCATTTGCACTTCTACATTTGGCTCCATCGTATTAACATCTATGGTCATCAATAGGTAATATGGTGACACATTACTAAACTAAAGTATCAAGACGGTATCTTGAATACCCTAACTCTACCCTCTGAAACATGCCTCGTTTCGGTGCTTGTTTTCACAGGCACTCCCCCATTATAGTCCATAACTTCAAAAATGAGTGATGAGAGCTAATCTTTTAGCATTCTTCCTTCTTCCTAAAATCCTTTGGGGTACTTGCATATGCGATATGTGAAGAATCTGAGAGATGGTGTAGTCTGTGAAAATGACCCTTGTGACAGGGTAGTGTCACGGCCCAGGCTGGCTACCAGCAGGAATTAGACACAGAAAGCTTCAGTCTTAAAGCACTGTTGCGTACTTTATTAAACAAAAATAAAATAAACCAAACACAAAAAGTTGCGAATCAGTACAAAGATCTCAGTACAAACACTCCCCCTCGCCACCGGAAACTCCTCTGGCAAGCAAAGATTGCTTCCTTTTATACATGTGGCCATTCCCCAATTGGCATCAGTTACCTAATTTGAGAATGGCCACACCTGTGATTGCTGGCAGGGACAGATTTAATCACATCCCTGCCAACCTTCCATTGTTACACACACACACACACTATCTATACCAGCAGGGCTTTTGCCCTGCAACACAACCCGATTGCATGTTCTAATCAATTTGAAAAATGCCATTGAAAGTCACAATTAAAGCTAGTTTGTTGCCACTTAAAAGGTGCAATTTGATACCCTGAGTTCTACAGTGGCAAATTGGGCCTTTTGGATTGCATCTCTTAAATTTTTTTTAACACCATAAATTCATTTCCGGACAAAGTTGATTGTGAGTGAACCTGGAGCTATTGAGCTGTCTGTGCTTACATAAGTATTTCTGCATGTACTGTACTGGTGAAGCAGCACACATGTTTGTTCTGTAGATGCAGTTCCTTTTAAAAGTGAAAGTCTGTTGTGGTGCATGTAGCTGCTCTTGATACTGTACAGAATCTGTCTCATAACAGTTGCATCCTTGACATGCCCCTGCTACTTCTCTCAAGATACTGTATACACATTGACATTTACTCTGGAACTTGTTTAAAGAAGAGGGGCACAAGACTGTGTTACTCTTAAGAATGAAGCCGGGATGCCTGAATATGGTTAAGTATACAGTACTTGGAGGTTACTTTAAACTCTTATCTATTTGGAGCAATCTATGCAAGTGTTTATAATGAATGGTGAGGTGTGGGGACCCTGGTGCTGATTGAAAGTTACAATGTCACATTTTAATCCTATTTTTTACTTTTTTCATTTCTAACACTGGGCTATTTGCAACCACATTAAGTAGACTGCTTTGAAGATATGAAAATATTGCATAAGAACCTTGAATACAGTATCCATTTCTAGTTTTCATTTTGGCTTTTTCACAACCTGATTCAGTTTCACGGATTTCCTTAAAATACAGTGGAACAGGTTCTGCTTATTAAAGCATCCAATCTATTTATATATTATTCTGTATCCCTTGGATCATTGCTTTTATTGTCAAAACAGGATTTGCCTGGTATTCTGTCTGTCCTTCATCTTTGACTTTGTGTTTCTAGCAAGAAGTGACCCATGTTTACAGCCTTCCAATGACTGCAAAGGAAGCTTCTGGTTTTATTTAGACTGGGGACGTTGTCTTGCTGTTAAACTTGAGTTTACAGCTGTAGGTCAAAAGCAGCTGAGATCCATTGATCTTGATACTGTATGTGACTTATGTGCTTGTTGGAACCTGGTTACCGCTTTGTTAGGTAGTAAGGCCTGACAGACTGGTTTATCAGGAGATAACCTTGCCCTGGGGACAGTGGCATTATCAGGCACTTGTCTCAGATGAGTGCCTCTGAACTTCTTCAGTGAGACATTATCTCTTGATAACATTTTCCTGGAATTGTTTTTTTTTATAATGAATTATACAAAAGTGGTGCTTATATGATTAAGCAGTGATAGGGCACTACAATCACTGATCCACTGTGAGTCTTTTCATTGTCATTTAAAGTAGGAGGCTAGAAATTCCAAGTAGAAGGCAGGGGGGTATGGGGGTCCTCCCCCAGCGTGGATGCAGGAGGGTATGGGGGTCCTCCCCCAGCGTGGATGCAGAGGGGTGTATGGGGGTCTTCCACCAGCATGGGTGCAGGGGGGGAGTATGGGAGTTTTGCATGGTTCTTGTAGATGTCATCAACATCTATCCAAAAATATCTTTGGGTGATATTTCAGAGGGGGTTAGTGACCAGTTTGGGGGACTGAAAAATTAGAAGAGTGGTCCCCAAGGTTCTTACAGCAATACTAACGTTTTAGAACCTGCATCCCCTACAGGGTAAAGAGTTGCCCTGAAGTTTGAATAAAACACAACTTACCCCTCATCTGGCAAATTGCCAAAAGTGAGTTGGGTGCTTCTGCTTCTCAAAAGCCTATTCATTACGAGTCTAACGAGGTGCTACACATGACGGTAGCGTTTAAGTTGGGCCCAAGGTGATTTTTCTGGTCATGGTCTTTTTTTTTTTTTTTTTTTTTTTTTCCACTTTAGGTTGACCTTTCCAGGTCACAGCTTAAAGGGGAAATAAAAAATAAAAATAAATAAATAAAATCTAAGACGGTCAGGCAACGGCTGTGGTTGAGCTGGTGTGGAATGACCCATTTCGGACTCAAACACACATTATAGAGATACCATAATACCAAGTGAAACCGAAGAGAAACATTTCTAAATTAAAGACACAAGTTAAGAAGCAGCATTAATTGGTAGTAAATTTGAATACAGAAAAGGCATTTTTCATGTTTTTTCAGTTTTCATGTTTCCGTTTTTTCCTTGCATTTATACCAAAAAACCCCACAAAAAACAAGACCGATTTTCAGTTAAATTTTTAATTCATGGAACCACCAGTCCTTACATTTATTTTTAGTCTTCCAAGATTCTGAGTTTACATCCTTTCCCATGATGCCGTTTCTCATTCACTACAGAGTCAGAGAATGCGCAAGTGCATAAATAAATAAATAATAAATAAAAATGCTCTTGCCAGAACTGGGATTTCAAACACTGTTTATTTTATAGTTTTCAAGGCGGGGGGGGGGGGGGGGGGGGCGTCAGGTTTTATAGTTTGAAGTTGCTCTGAAAGTGGTCTGACAGACTGTGCTGCCATTTACTCTGGCTTTGTTTTTAACTCGTGAAGAGAGGCTTGCAGTGAAACCCTTAGCATGAGAACGATGCATTATGTGGAAGCAGATTTCTTTTACTGTAAATGTATTTCAGATCAGGAAGAATACTTCTGCACTGTAGGAAGCAGTCGGCTGAAAACTCGATCCTTCAGGAGACACATTGCTGCTGTTATTGTTTTGTGATCTTCAACATTCAAATATAACTACAACACAGGTTTGCTGGGTGTCATCTTTGTTGAACAAAATATTGTGTATTTTGCTATTTGCATGTTGTGCTTGGGATTTTTTTAAGCCATTTTGATTGACATTGCAAGATACATTACAGTCAAATTCTAACCATAGCATTCAAATGAGCTGGCAGCCAACATGTTGTACATTTATACAAAAGCTGTAGCTTTCCCCACATGTACTGTGGTACATTAGCACTATACAACAGCATACTAAAAACTAATTAACACATTTTAGACATATTAATCTAGCCTTCTCAGCCAAGCTTGGTTTCCTGTATGTTGAGGCATGTTTTTGTCTTTACTTGTTGCAGTAATCGAGTTACAGCAGGAGGCTGGTATTCCAATGAGTGGTGTCTCTTCTGTGATAATGATAACTAGTTTCATTGAAATCTGTGTTTTAGTTTTAGCTCTTGATGTTCAAGTCAAGGCATTTATCAGGTCATTAATCTGCCCCTAATAAGCAAACAGATTTGAGGTAATCTTCTGTAATTACCAAAAGATAATGTCTAGAAATTCTTTCTTCTTCATATATTCAATGAAAAGGCCTTGGTATTAAAATTGAGCCTGCAATTTGTAATATACATTGTACTGGAGCTTCATATAGCTTGATTTTAGTAATGCTTGAAATCTGAAAAGACATGGATCATATTGCTAAAGGAGTCTGTAATGAAACACTCAAGGTTAAATTTGCAAATGAGCTGAATTCTAGAATTGCAACAAGCATTCAAATGCTACATTAACGTGGACACAATTACCCCATTTACCCGTTAACAATAGCAATCTCTAAACTGAGCAGGAATTTCAGATTTTATTGTCTTTTCCATTCAATGGTCGCAATGCCTGTTGAGCAGCAGCCTGCTTTTACATTCCCTCGTCTTGACAGAGTATTTAGATTTGCTTGTATTTAGTCAAAACCATGAGAGCATAAGGGAGTTATGCTGTACGTTAAACCACAGGTGCACAGCTTCCTTGTCTTCATTCTTTATTTGAAAACAATTGTATTAGTCATTCTGTAGTAAAGGTATCCCACACCCTAGATAGAAAAACAAACAACTCAACCGCTCTGCTACAGAAAGCATGTTCCCACAGTTGTGTGGTTCAACCAGTTCCTGATGTACCACTTGCATAACACCAGGCTTGGGAAGCAGGCTTAACTTGCTCATCTGGTCGAAATGTATTGACTGAAACAAACTAATTAATTATAATTTGATAACGAATCCTCCTTTCAGCATTTCAAGTAAACCCTTAGGCAATTGAGACATTATAACTTCCTAAACAAGTGAGCAGTGTGGCCTTGAGAAGAAGCGTCGGAGCAGAGGTCTCATTTTTCATGAGAGTAAAGCTTTGAAATTCTGGGTGTTAGTGACATATTTCAGACAATGAGACAAGCTTTGAATTATTAACCACAGTATCCAGGTAGAGGGGTGCTGTTTTTTAATTGTTTTAAGGCTAGGCTTAGCATGCTGCTTCTGCAACAAAATAATTTCAAACAGCCTTCAATAGTAGTAAAAACCGTGAAATACAGTCTGAATGAGCCAGGCAGGTTTGTCTTCTTTGCTAATCATCTTGTCATCTTACTGAGGTGCGTGTTTTATTTTTTATACTTGCCGACAAATTAATAAAGTGATCCATGACTACTTATGTGGTAAAATTTAGATGCCATTCGGTTACAGCAGCTGCACGGGCCATTGAATATTTATTATGCAAAGGAGGATTTTGAGGGGAATGCAGTTCCTGATGGAGTGTGTTGAGTCACCTGCAATTAAATTCTCAAATACAGATTGCACAGACTTAAAAATATACTGTGCTTGCAGCATGTGTCATTGGTATAGTAGCCCGGGTGAAGCCAATACTATAAAACAGACAGTCAGGGTTCGATTTTAAGGCTTGTCCATTTGCCTGGGACAGTCCATTTGGACGGACGAGTGCTTCCAATGTATTCGGTGGTCAGCAAGTGTTTTGTAAGTATATTTTAATAGCACCTTGTGTAATGAAAGCTGACGCGTCCTGTTTTGGTGTGCCGGCATCTACACTGTGGTAGTAGCTAAAGATGGGGCAGGGGGCAGAAATGCCTTACTACCACCAACTTCGATCTGGGCGCCAAGGACAACAAAATCTACAGGCATTCCTCACATTTTTTTTTTCTTTTTTTTAACTAAACATTTGCTCATAAATTGAAGATCAAAACATTGCTTAAATCTCACAAAAAATGTATTTTTCCTTTTATTATCATTGTTGTTATTACTTAAAAACAAGTCAAATAAAATATCTAGCGATTTATTATTTCTAAGGCATAAACTCGCTCCCTGCAATACTTGTATAAAGGAAGGAGGGGGGGTGGGGTGGGGATAATACTTTTAAATAACGTAACAATTTTATTTAGTAATAATCCCAATGGAACCCTCACTTTTCTAATCAGTTAAAACATTATAATTCTTGTGTTGTTCTGCATTACTCCTAAAATGTGAATATTATTTCATTGGTTGTACTGCACTTGCAGTATTTATTTGGTGTACAAGAATATATAACGGCAAAACAAAATAAAAAAGCAGGAACTTATTTGTGTATTTCGACCCTGAATAACAAAGGAGGGAAACGAATCCCCTTAGTGTCATGAGATATATGGTAAATGCCAATGGACTTTTTCAAAGAATACTAAAGATTTTATTTCAGAATTCACTTCAGAAGTAAACAAATTCTAGCTGCTGTAATACTAAACTTACTGAAACCACTTGACCAAACTCACTGCTCCTTCCGCAGGGAACTAGAGAACACCACTTCTGCAATGTACATAGCAACAGACCTTTTTTGTCTTGCCAATGACATTGCAGTTTGTCAGCCGAGCACGGTGTTATTATGGGATGTACAGCTGCGTCCTGCAGGCGACCTGTACATTTAAGCTAGTGTTTTGGTTCTTCGTTGTGGGATGAATGGTAATAGGTCAGAGTGCTTTATATGTGTTTGGCATTCCTGAAAGTCAAGTGACAAGAATACAAGTATTTACTGTACAGGTTTCGTTGCCCCAATCCTGTTTCTTGGACCTTTGTTTCAGGGAAAGTAGCGGTAGTAATAAATAGGCCTGCGTACATACAATATAATTGCCTGCCACCTTAAGCTATGCAAGCTTTTTGGTTTGCAGTGCTGTTTTTTAGAAATAAACTTTTAAGCGCTACACAATGTACTATAATACTGTACATTTGCATGTTAGTGCAGTTTATATGTACCGTAATGTAAAAAAAAAAAGGCACTTTTGCATATAAAAAACTATATATGTTTTACTGCGTCATCATTCACAGTGGTGTTGCTTTTAAAATAAGCTGCTTTCAGGAGACCTAACAGCTGTTCACTGTGTGACAGAGTACTCTCCATTGCTTTTGCCATTGCTTGATGTGAAGTGAAAGAGCAACTTGGAAAATGGGCGATTCCCGCAATTATGCGCTGAAATTAAAGCCCTGTATTTTGTGCCGCGGACAAGCAGTGATCTGCCTTGCACTGGTCCGTGGGACAATTGGAAAAAATCTGTTGAAAAAACACATGGCTCGCTGGAGAAACAAGGAACAATTATATATGTTTATCTTACAGGCTATGCTATTACTGAGAGTTACTGATCAGAAGTTCAGTTATTATCATGGAGCACGGCCTAGCTATATCATTATCTGTTCTTTTCGGATACTTTTCTAAATATTAATGTTACTTCTATAGACCCAAGAGGATGCTTAGAAAACATTATTTTTATTAAAGATTTGATTAATGAGGGTCACATCACAGCCCTGCATTATTTTCTGTTACATTATTGAGAAGTAACTGGATTCCCATAGACTGTAGTAGACCAATGTCCAACGTATAATAAATCATAATTCTGAAGTTTGGTTTTCTTAGCTGCATTACAGCTGTCTGACAATTTGGAATCCTACGACACAGGTCAGTCCAAGCCTAACAAACACCATCAATGATTATCCTACAACACAAGAAGACTAGCGTTGTATTAGAGGCCAGGGAACTTTGCCAGACTTCCTATCTTCTCTGCCTTGAATGGAATTTGTAGTCCTCTATCGTCGGTGGGAGTAGGTGCCTGTTAGAAGTGCATAAATCCTTATGTAACTGTACATAAGCTGTTACAGAGGGAGGCTGAAGAGAAAGATGATGGGTTCCAGCAGCTAAGCCAGCAACTGTACATCACTTCAAAACAGGACTGTGCTAAACATCATGATTTATAACCTTTTCCCTTAAAACATTTTGCACAGAATAAACCCTTGAAATATTCAAGCAAACTTAACAAATTATAGATGTATCCTTAACAAGGGCTCTATCATTTTAGACATAACTGTGGTTCGTATTGTGACACCTTGGGTGGCCTTTTTGGAAAATCCCAGTTGTGACCAGAGCACGAATTATTCACAGCAGTCTGAAATGTAGGTGTCATTAGAAAGTGACCTTGGGTTAAAATAATATTTAAATACAGAAGTTGGAATTTTTTCCCCCCTCTGGTGTAAGCACAGTAATATCATGTCTTAAGTGTTTTTCACATTGGTGCAGAAAAGTCTTGGCCCCAGCAGGCGCCTGACCTGGCTGACATTGGTGTACATCATTTGTGTGACTAAGATGTGATGCACACAAAAAGCCTGTCTGTGAGGTGCAGACGGTTTAGACAAGCCTGCAATCAGGAGGAAGAGGCACGAATTCTGCCAGGAGCATTGCGAATGTTTCAGGGGTCCATGAGGCTCTTATATGCATGCTTTTTCTTCAAAATGAGCACGGTGCATAAGTAACATAAAACGAGGCATATAATATAGAGGGATGAGTGTCTCGATACATGCGATGGCCCTGATGGACCGTTTGTATGATGCATAAGATCAAATGATCACTAAATGAGATACTGTAGTGTACCCCACCCCCTCCCCCAGGTAGCCAAGGAGATTCCAAAAACACAGGCAAGGAGATCGCCCTGGTTATCAGTATAAATTTAATTAAATTACCAATTCAGTAGGTTTAATGACTGCCAGTTTGAAGCTAGTATAAATAAATAACAGGTTATTTTAATTATTAAGAAAGGCAAGTGCATAAAGTGAGGGCGACACCACACCAAAACTACTCGTAGTTTAGTACTCATTTCTACCCATAAATTATATATATATATAACAGTATAAAAAGATAAGACAATTCAATCAGGCTCAAAGTACTATGGCACTTTAGGGAGTTTAACACAAACACTTAAACTCCAAAAAGATAATTATTTTAACATACACAATTCAAATACAAATAAAGCTTCATATACCTTTAAATAATATACTTCAAAAATAGCAGCCTGCAGTGTTTTTCATAGAAACAATACAAACATCAATAAAACACCATGTAACTTCAAATACAACACTTCAAAGTAACAGCAAGTAGTGACTTTAATAAAAATGACAGACAAAGCACCATATAAACTTTAAATACTGAATTGTAAAGACTCCAGTAGATACAACTTCATCAGTATAAATGTTGCTAAAATACGAGTTTGCAATAAGAGTTTAGTGTACACTGTACTAAATATATTATGGATAGACAACAAGCACGCAAATGAATAATAAGTGACACTGGTTCTACAGCTTTAAAACAGCCGCGGATTTATTACACAGTACTTGAAGGGATATTGCACATAGATCCAAACAAACTACCAAGGTGTAAAATATATTATTTTAACTGGAAACTGCAATAGTCAGAGAGAAGGTATTGCGATATTTCTTTCAATGTTTTAAAAAAAAAAAAAAGTTTCCTTCTGTTTAGACTTGACGTATACAAAGCAGCTACCGCAATCTGAGAGCGTGAGGATTAATTTACCAAACCACTATAACTATTCAATATGAATAGCAAAAGCTTAACAGTAGCGCCTCAGCCAATTTCCAGCGCATGCAAGTAATAAAGTTTCAGCAAACAATCCTACCAAATGGCAGTTCATCGACCCGTGCTCTCAGCTCTCAATTCAGAAACCCGGTAGCTCTGCTTTGTTTTACCTACACGTCTTTATATACACCTGAACCAATCAAAAATTAGCACTGCAGTTTCTGTGGACACTCGAACCTTTTGGGCGATTTAAAGGGACAACACCTTATCAGTTTTAAAGCAGACTTAATAAATCACACAAAGATCAGTAAAATAAATGTATAAAAATCAAGACAAAAATGACACTAAAGAAATTAAATAAATCACATTTCACATTCATTACAGTAAGGATGTACTATAGGTATTCATGCCATCTAATAAAACATACTTCATTCATTTGAAGAACCAGTTGGTCAGTTACAGTGAGCTAATTTGTGCTTTTGGTCTTGTATCGCAATACAAATGATGCATACATCTTATGATACGGTATATTGTATAAAGATAAATTGTTCTACCCCTATTCACTAACCATAAAAGCATTTTGAATATGCATATAGGGCATTGTGCACTAAAATAGAATGTGTTAAGTTGCAAGGACCTGCATAAATGACAAAAAAAAATTGTAAGTTTCCCCATGTCTTCCCACTCAGATCTGACACAGTAGATTTATGTGAGAAATTTAAACTCAGATGTCATAGATGTCATTAATCCTTTGGTGTTTTTATTTATATATATATATATATATATATATATATATATATATATATATATATATATATATATATATATATATATAATAATGCAAGGCTAAAACCACACAGTGTTTAAAAATTAATTATCACGTGTTCGTCTTCACCGCTCACGAGTCAGCGGGGGGGTGGTAGCTGTGAGCTGAGCCTAAAAATAATTGGCTATTCTAAATTGAGAGAAAAAATTAAAAAAATAAATAAATTGGCGACGTACTAAATTAAAAAATAAACAAATAAATAAATAATGAATTAATACTCCAAACACCAGATTAACATAACATGCTTTCTGCTGTAAAAGAATTGCCAACGAAAGAGCTTTTATGGTGAAATAGATTTGCTAACAGGCAACATTCATTTCAGATGAGCCTTGACTAGCATTCCAGAATGTATAGTATTGTCATTGGGTAGGGTGATTTAATGTATTCATATAAAATCGTGACCTAAAGATGTCAGAAAGAACAGTTTGGGTTTAGCCTGACTGCTATCTTTGAACACTTTCAACTGCTTCCTGCCCACAAACAGTAGGCCTCTGCTAACTACCTCTGTGGTAGCTCTTAAATCTGTTTAATTAATTACCATTAATTACATCTGGGAGCAGATAGTTTTGTAAATACTTATATGCATTTTAAAACTTGTACTGTACATTGCTAGTTTCCATCGTAAAAACTGTGAAATGTCTGAAGTAATTTCTAGTATGTGCAGAGAGTTATTCTTCTCGAAACCCCAGTTAGATTTTTGTAGGTTAGTTGTTCTGCATCTACTGCAGGATCTAACTGATGTTGTAATAAACCCTCCTGTAATGGCACTGTAGATCAAGCACAGCCAACTCCACTAACACATGCCTATAGTGACCAATGCTGTACAGTTTATTTCTATATTCATTCATTTTTTAGTTTTTCAGTCAATTGAATTTAAAGCTTAATTTCATTTGCATGTTTTAGATTCAGTAGCTTAGCTTTAGAGCCGTTCTGGTGTTTAGTTTTTCATCTCTAACCACTGCATGCTATGAAATAGGAACAGTAGTAGGGCTACATTTCCTTTAGCAAGTTACCCGAGGGAAAGCACATGTCTGTGAAATACCTGAAAGCAATGCAACACACAGCTCCTTAAAGCAAAACTGTACTTGTAAGCTCTGTTTTAGGTACAACTAATTGTATAATGTAATTATTTAAAAATGTGTGTTATGCGATTTTAAGGAAACATTAAAATACTTTTCGGTTTCTTTTCCTTTAGATCGCAAGTTCAGTCTATTTTGGAGGCCCTTAAAACCCAAAGAACGTGAAGGATCTAGAAGGACAGAAACAGAAAAGAAAGGTAAGGTGGATAACAAAGCCCCTAAAGACTTTGACTGCAAATTTATCACTGTGTAGGACTGTGTTGAAAAAAGAACAGCGAGTAAGCAGTTTATAAAGCTACATGCACATGCAGAAACAAGCCTTTTAAAAGCCAAGGATGTGGGGAACAAATGCAGAATCTTTTTGTAAAGGCTAAATTGAAACAATATGCACCAAACTATGAACATATATATTAAAAGGAACAACTGGCATACTGGGGTTAATGACTACAATCCCTTGAATTTATTTTGTTACTGGCAGTGAAAACCTAACTAAAATAGTTAAAAGCTAGTATTTTTCTTGTATCGCAGCTCTTTTCTAGTCAGTGGCGCACCTTATTAATGCTGTTTTTTAAGCAACAGTAAGAAATGTAAAGTAAAGGAAATGGATGACGTTTCTGCTGTATGTAATAAATGCACCAGTGTAGAGACAATTCACTTGTAAATGTCACACAGTAGAGATAGAAGCTAGGGTTATGTGTCCTGCAAACACTGTATTTGTCGCTTACAGTAGTCAGGTTTGGGGTTATAGATGTCTTCCTTCAGCTGAGCATGACTGTCTCTCAGATAAGATGACAGGGTCCTGGCAAATGTAAAAGATTGTGGAAATGTATACTGTTCAGTTCCTCGTCTGAAGCAGACAGGGATAAACTAATGGGTCATGATTCTGTACAGCAGTTAGGAGCCGTGGGTTTCTCTCCGGGCCATTAGATAGCAAACTGCTTGTTCATTTCTGGTAACGACCACTTTAGGGGATTGGGCAAGTATCTGTGATACATCCTGGAATTTTAAATTGAGCACATATATTCAAATCTGCTTTGCTTCCATCCTGCTCTACAATACTTTTTTGTTGCAGTTGAGAACTTTGAGAAATCCTCTTTCTTGTTGCATTTTGAGGTTCTCTATTTCAAGATTGTATTCTAGAGAAAATACTTTCAGATGGTATAACTAACTTTTATAATGCCATCTGTTTTTTGTTTTGGATTTTTTTCAACAACCAAAAAAGGGGGATCTTTATGCGCTGATGATGTCTGTCTATGTCTGCAACACACTCCATGGTAAACATGGTAACTGCCTTGATTTTGTACCCAGTGTTCACCAATCTTTTATCACTCATTCCTAGCCTCCTATAGATGTTTCAGAGTGCGTGGTTTATAATTTGATAAACTCTTCAGACATTGGGTCTTTCACCTTATTAGCTTGCACTTCCATTCAAACTGCTGCTGCATCTCTGCCTCACTCTGGGATGTCTGTTAAGATATTTCATCCTTCCACCTACTTTTGCATTTGAGACTATTTTAGATAAGTTGCTCTTGTCACTAAAATGTTGTGCTTTTCAAAGTATTCACATTTTTGACTGGGTTTGCACTTCGTAACACTTGCATAGAGTTTGTAGTAGGTAATATTTCCATGTTTGTGTGTATCCATGCAGTGATTTACTCATTCAGTACAATGCATTACAGCATGGTTACCCTCAGGGCCAGGGTCTCCTCTCTCCCTGACTCGTGGATTCATTTTGTCATTAAGCTCTGGTTTCATAGCTCAAGAGGCAACGGTTTATAGGTCAGAGCCAGTGAGATGGCTTGTTAGTTCATTCTCTTATGTCAGGGTTTGATGTGCTTGTGGATTTTTTGCTAGCGGGGGAAGAATTTGAACCAGGATTGCTCCAGCAGTTCATATGCCTTTCCTGAGCCGGACATCTAGTGATGACACTTCAGAATCACAGAGGCCATCCAAAAAAACATGACCACCCATAACACCTTAGCAGAATTAATTCTATAAACAGAATGCTTGAGTTGCATACACACTGTACTGTTGCTGGAATAGAATAGTTAGTGCCGGGTCAAACATGGCTTGAAATGTATTCGGTGGCATAATTGTACTTTCCTTACATTAAATTTACTTATGTGGTTGTATCGAATTTTCACTATTACATAATTCTGTTCTCATATTATTAACCAAGTTGTACCACAAAGTTCATGTTGCACCGTATGTGATCTGCAGGCCTACAACTTGTCCAGCATTATAACAGCACTGAACTGTTTGTTACCTATCCAGTTGTAAAGCTTTTCAGTGTTTACTTCCTTACAGTGAGTTTTTTCCTTTCAGTAACTTGAGCCGGTATACAGAAAGGCCCCAAGATGGCTCTTTAGTGACGAAATGTAATCCAGCTTAGTGGCAAGTCATTCTATTTTTGCAGTGTTCACGTCTCGTGCTTAGAGGTGTTTCTGAATAACTTGGTTCTAGTGCTGTAACGAAGGAAAGTTCGAACCTTTTAATGGTACTAATTTGCATAATGTACTGCTGACGTCACCTTAGCGACTAGTTTGTTTGATTGAAAATCCTGTTCTTACAGGTACTCCATATAAGTGGAATAAAACATTCACATGCATTTTAAAAATGTTATAGGACAGTAATCCATTTTTATAAATTCAATAAAAATACATGTTTTCTTACAAGTAATTGATGCTGCCTGCAATATATACAGCAAGCTTGCATTGCAGCAGAACCTTATTGCAACCAATTAAAAGAACTGCAGCCTAAATAAAACAAAGCTTTATTTAACACTCACCGTTCCAAGCAGGTTATCAGTCACATTTTACTATTTTAAGACTACTACTAAAAATAATAATATGAATTTACGCTTGTCATGTGACCCGGGAGATTGGTTGTACCTCCATGATACATCAACAGTCGCTTGCATTCAGAAGTTTTTTGGTCATAGGGGCATTTTAACAAAAAAATCCCAAACACCGGAGGGTTTGAGGCATTTCTTTCAATACAGCTTGTGCTATACAACACTTTGCTGTTGAGATGGCGAGTGAAGAAATTAAAGTTCTGCCTTTTGGATAGCGCAAGCTGGAGGGGATGTAATGACTTTAGGGGTAAATGTAAGGATACGTGCAGTGATTTGCGGGTGCAAAACCCCCATAATGCAGTGAATGTAAAGAATGGTGTTTTTGAGGTGGTCTGCACCCACTAGCAAATCTGCACTTTGCCATCATTAATCCATTAAAATGATATTGAAATGCATTCAGATGAAGAAGAGAGCATGGAATTGGGCAGGATCTGGATACTAAGAGGGCACAAACATTGTATTGTGATGCAAGGATTTTGCCTCTCAATTGCTGACCCTCCCAAAAACTTTACACCTCTTCTCACAAAGTACAAACCATTGTAGAAGTGAGTAATTAAGAGCTGTATAAAAGCACACACCTGTCACTGGCTTCAGGGTGGCTGCTGTGGTACACTTCCTGATGCGCTGACTCTTGGCTCTTGTTGAGGAGGGCTAGACGAAGAACACCCTGCGTATTCAATTCCAAGGTCTCTTTGTTTGGGATGCCGGAGGATGTGGTGCTAATGCGTTATCGTCTCACTCCACATCCTAGACCTAATAGCTGACTTGAAGGATGAGCTAGACCCCAGCATTAATCTAGGGACCGCTATCCCTGCAGATGTGAAAATGCTGTGCTCTCTGCACTAATTAGTCTCTGGTTCCTTTCAGACCACTCTTGGAATGTCTGGGTGGATAGCCAAGTCCACCTTTTCCAGAATGCTAGGCACATTTCTGGATGTCATGCTGAAAAGGGCAGGCCAATACATATAATTTCCTAAGGATACTAGCATAACTGATCTCGGCTGAGACTTCCAAACAACTGTGGTTCATGCCATAAGGACCCTCTGCTCAATAGACAGATATGCTCGTTGCAACCCTCATTATCAATTGCGGATCATTATTTGTGTGTGAGCAGTTTGCATTGCTTTTAATCTTACATCGGGCACAGCGGAAAAATTATTACATGTTCACAATGCAATTTGAATTTTGCATCTGTAATTATTTGCACTGCGCCTATACTTGCATCTATTCTTTTAATGTCTGATTTTATTTGCTTAGTTTTGGCTGCATTTTCGTCCTGTGAAATTGGAGGAAGCGATGTGTAACTGCACAATAAAGACAGACTGACTTGCCATGTGAGAAAAAAAAAAACTGCGGCTGTGACGAATAAACAAGTACATTTTAACATTGAAGCAGAGGGCTTTGTATCAGAAATGTGGTGACGGAGTCAGAAATCATGTTTGACGGTTAAGTGCAAAATTTGTTACATATATACAATGGGGATTGATTTTATTCTTCATACAAGGGTGGTAAAACGCGACTGACGTGTATCTGGGTAACGGATGTTCGAGTGCTGACTATAGTCACACATTTGATAACAGTTTCTGTTAACAGAGGGGGAAAAAAAAAGAAAAAAACATATACATGAATGCCGCCTTATGAACCTTCAAAGTCTTAGAACTACCTTTGAATTCCTGGCCAGCGAACGAACCTTTTGAACACAGCCCTACTTAATTCTGATGCTTTTTATTTAACTGTATTCTGTGATATGCTGATTTACTGTTGAGAGTTACTTTAAGTTGGCTTTAAATAATCTGCAGACGTTGCTTTTTGCATCACTGAGATTTCCGATAATTTGTGTTTGGACAGTGTTCTCTGTTGAAATCGGAGCACTTTCGAGGTCGTTGAGAAAGGACTGAAAGTTTAATTGAACATCTGTGCGTTTTAATTGATTTTTGTCAGTGAAAGGAAAGAACAAACAAGGTGGTTGCTGATGCAATCTAAATTGAAGCAGCAAGGATGTCCCTCGAGTTGTGCCTTATTCGATTTCATTACACATCAGCAGCCTTGGTCTCGCTTTACCTCCTGTCTACTGCGTTTTAAATTGATTTACTTCTCAAATGTAATATAAAGCGTAGAAGGTTATCTGTATGAACATTTTAGGAATATTCTAAAGACAGCAGCCTCTCATGATAAGTTGGGGTTGATTCATTTTACAGACTATGTGTTTTTTTTTTGTGCTGAGGTTTAGAAATGGCAGAATTGAGTTTAGTGTTTCTGAACATTAATATTGCTTTTGTATTGTATTCAGTGTTTTATAAAATGGTGTGTTGAGCTAACCATACATGTTTTAAACAGCATAAATCTACTTTCTTTAAGTCTTCTGGATTGATCAGCTATTCGAGCTAGTAGTGTAAAGTACAGAGATCTAATTTTCCTGACAAAACAATATTTTAATTGGACTAAATATACTTAGCTGTTTATCATATCTTAATATCTGCAGTAGCAATTGTAGAGTGCCAAAAAAGTATTGATGCTGCATTTTCTATGATGGAGATAATGCTAAAAATATCAGAAGACATGAGCAGATTTAAGGTCATTGTATGATCTTGGCTATGTGGTTACGTCCAGTTGCCTCGGTAGCATGATGACATGGAGCAAGCTACTGCACAATATATTGGTGCTGGTTTTTATTCAGTGCAGTGCCCTTGAAAACCAATGGCTTTGTCTGGCTGTGCTTGCAGCTTTCAAGGTAAAGTGGCTAGTTCTGTAGACCACCAGGCAACCGTACAATCTGCACATTCTTCATTCCCTCCAATTTCTAGATATCTTGAGGCTTCTGAAGTGTGTGAATTATATATGTATCAGATTACATTAAGGACAGCCAGTGCAGGCATCTTGTAGTGCACCGTTTTGCATTGACTGTCTGCTTTCAGAGTGCATATCGCTGCACAGCTGTTCCGGTCAGGATCCAGATTTAATGGACTAATCCAGCACGTTTCTAATGAATTCCTGCATGGCAAACTGTCTGGGCTCTATTGTGGTTTGATGTCCCAGGATTAGTATAGCGATTTGCTGCTTCACATTTCAAATTGTTGCGCTGTTTGAAGGGGATCAGACAAGCAATGCATAATAGGCACTACACAGTAGCTGCAATGGCTAGAAATATGTCTAAAATGTAGTAGTGTCCTTATTTAGGCAGGTGGTGAGTGAGTTGTTAGCCATTGTTTGATTTATAACTTGGTATGGGAAAAGTATTTCCTGGATTACTGTGCTCTGATTAGACGTGTACCACCCAAGCGCTACTGTGTTAGACCAGGAGGTGCTGTAGTGCACTGCTGTCATACAGTGCATGTAGAAATTAATTGTCATGCTGTCCTGTAATAAAATAAGTAGAGGACTTTCTCTATTTTAGTGATGTCTTGTTCAGTTTTGTGGTGGGGAAATGTGAACTAAATCCATGTTTAGTCATTTAACTTTGCCCGGTATTGTACAGTAGCAAGTGTATGAACTTGATCACAGTCTGTTAACCACTTATGGGGATCAGTTTTTACATGAAGACCTGCGCATCCAATACCACAAGTTGTTCACTATCAGAATATGTATTTAGGGAGCTGACCAAAACCTGGTTTTGTGTTTACAGCTGCAGTTTGGGATGGATGTTACTAACATACCTGTTACCTTGTTATGATGTTTGCTCCGAGTAGGTCTGGGTGTTTTCTCAAATAATAAGTTGTATTGATTATAAAGCTGGAGTTAGGTCTTCAAGCGGTTTTGAAATTGCAAGCTCAGACATGTTGCCAGAAGTGTCTCTCTCTTAACTTGCCCTGTTCCTTTTAAATGGCATACAAAACTGCCTGCATGGCTGCCATTAAACAAGCCTGAAGTATTTATAAGATTGCACAAATAGACACATGTGCACATGGTTACAGTATATGCTGTTTTCCTATGCAAATTCTATCTGCTCATTTATACAGTATGTATTTAATATGCAGTGGGAGTCTTTTGAATTCACTACTTTTATAGTAACAGTATTAACCACAGTGTATGCATTGGACATTAGACAATGAGTAATTAATCTACCTATATACAGTAGATGCCAGTTATTAGCAACCCTGATAGACATCCTTTAGTTATTAACAGCATTTTTCCAGGAACCAACCCATCCCATAGACTTTAATGTTAATGGAATTCTGATATTAGCAACTGCATGCCGTTTATTGATAGCTTTATTACTGGTTGCCAGTGCTACAGAGGGCACTTGCTTAATTTATGCACAAACTGCATGCAGCTTTTATAACACACCGACTTCGCAACTGTGTCTTTCTGGTGGACTGAGGCAGAATCGTGGCTTTGAAACTGGCTACGAAGTTGAACGCAAAATTGAGATTTACAGCAGGAGGTGGTACATTGTATTTTTGCTTTACTCATTGTAAGGACAATTGTAGTACATTGTTGCTTTTTTTTGGTTTGTTTTACACATGCGTGAAGTAAACAGTTCTATATTTGGGTTTTGTGTTTCTCATGTTAATGTTTTGAACACTAACATCTACTGTAAAAACCTTTTGTACTAGTCCATTTTCTAGGTAATTTTAGGGGGTCCTAAAAAGGGAGGAGCTTATACACTGGTGTGACCTATAGTTGTTTTCCTGAAATTATTGTCTCAAAAAAGGGGGTTGGCTTATACACTGGTGGAACTTATACGGTGGTTTTTATGGTAAAACACATTTATTTCAGTGCCATATGTGTACAACTACAGTATAGGCCTATATCATTGTTCCACATAAATACACTTGAAAACAGGGGCTTTTTGCTTATTGGCAACTTCTTTTTTGCTGATAACCGAGAGGTTGTTAATAAGTGGCATCTACTATACTGTAATTGTATGCAACCTGAATGAAAACTGAAACTGTTACAGAATAGTAATATATCCAGAAAAAAATTGCAATATTGGAAAAATAGCGACTTAATGATAATTGCATGTCTTTTTTTAAACTATCAAGACACAGATTCATGGTAATTTGGTCTTTGAGTCTGCAGCTGGTTGAGGGCCTTATTGACTGTATGTCTCCTTCATGCTTTATGTACCCTGCATGATGTAAGTCAGATTGTGAAAGTGCATGAAAAAAGCATTGCTTTAATCACAACAGCATCCTGGCTCAAGGGGCTGCTTTACCTGGGTGTCTGTATAATCTTTATTTACACATAGAAGAAAATTATCATATTTAGACAACCGGTGTTTAATTGTGTTCAGAAATTGGTTTGAAACCTCAACGCCCCAAACTTGTTGTTTTTTTTCTTTTAGTTGTGTCCATCTCCCTGCTTTGTTTCGTTAGCAGCAGTAATGGTTTCTCTGTAAAACCCCAGAGTGCGAATGAATGAATATGTAACGGTGTAATTAATACATCACCACCTGAAATAACAAACCAGATGTGTTCCCTGAAATGCTTCCAAGGCTCCTTGCATGTGGTATAAAAGCAGGATTTAAATTTAAACTGTCCACAAGTGACTTAATCAAAGTAAACGCTGAGATTCACAATTCATACTGTGTTGATTATTTATTTATTTATTTCCTTCGGGTGATAAACACACTGTATGTAATAGTGACTGGTGTTTTTTTTTTGGTTTTCTTTTTCTTCCTGTGTTGTTTGGACTTGAGTCAGTCACACAGTTGGTCATGCTGTTCACAAGTGAATAGTGGAAAACCTGCAAGCTTGAATGCCTGATAACCTGTTTTGAGACTTAATCGCCAGAAGCCGACAAGCATTGATGGGCTGAATGGCCTTCTGTAAATCAAACCTTTTTTGTTTTAAGAAACTGCCTTTCTGCCAGCAGAATCTAATGCTTCAAAACCAAAAATATAACAGATATGTTTTCCCATTTTGTGTAAATATTGGTTCAATGGGTGCTGTTTATGCAGTAGAATCAATGCAGTACTGCATTATCAAAGACTACTGATTCATTAGAAATCCCTATTTATTTATTTATTGGTCCCATGAAATTAGTCTTTGCGAGAATTGACTGTATTACTGAACTCAGGCTAATTTCTGCCCCCCACAAAAAGCAGTACACAATCTGAATGTTGTACGCCCCAAAAAAACAGTCCACAAATGATGTGTTGAGTATTATTGCTAAAAATGTGTTCATAATCAGATCACAATTTACATATTGCAATTAATCTCGTGAGTGGAAATAAAAATCAGCTGCTACCTCAACCAAAGTGTGCATTAAGGGATAAGAGTTTAATATCTTGTCAGACTCGGGAATAAAGTCAAAGTGTTGCATGTTGTTAAACTCAATGTTGAGAGAATTTCTGTAGCAAAATTATTGATACTTTTGTTTACAGGAAGAGTTGTACCTGCTGAGCACACAGTAATACACATTGTTAAAAGAAAGATTGACATCAGTTCTAGGTATCCTCCTTCCCATAAAGCTCTTCATTCTTGTTAATTTTCTCCTCTGATGCTTGCTGAAGATGATCCACTTGAAACCCAGCCTGAGTACCTGAAGTCATTTTTATTCTTTGATGTGCCTGCAGCCTTAATAACCTAGTCCCTGCTGACTGTCTTAAAATGTGTTGATGTGGGGGATGCATAATGCAGTATTATTAGAGATGCATATCGCCTACTGTTTGCTGACTTAGGCTGAATTTCATCCTGCCTTTTTTACCTATGTCTTTTACTGCGAAGCGTGTGTGTGTCAGCAGGCCCCCACAGCTGCAGACCCTGATGGAAACTTTGATCAGCGCAGTGCCAGTTTTACACTGTGTTTCCAGAACAGTCTGATTTCTTTTGTGTGATAATGATTGATTTAGAAATTGTGTTTAACACACTGTACATTCTTTGCTGGGCTGTAAACACAAAATTTTAGAGATTCATTATCATAAAAAAAAAAAAAAAAGATTCGAACCTCGTCTGAACTCCTGGTCTCCATGTTGTTTGGTGAGGAGGAAAGAGCTGATCTTTACCCAGAGATCATTGATGTAATCCTTTTTCAGTGCCAGTGACCATGTCACTTCCTTCATAAAAACCTGTGTGTGTGTGTGTGTGTGTGTGTGTGTGTATGTGTGTGTGTGTGTGTGTGTGTGTGTGTATATGTGTGTATGTATATACATACATACATACACACACCCCCCCCCCTGTATGTTACCTTGTGTAAGCATCTGCCAGATTAAATAATAATAATAATAAAATATTGGTGAATCATCCATATGAAGGAGGCAAGACACACGAAGTATCCTGCACCGCAGCTGTGAGCGGTGCATTCCCCAGTGGAGGATTCTTAACAAGCAGTTGGCTTTTCAGGCAGTGATTCTGGTTCCCTTCGGAAAGGGAAGCCACTTCCAGCGGGGCCAGGGATGCTGATCTTTCTATGGACATAATAAGGAAATAGGCAAGCTTTACTTCTGATATTTCTACCTCTACCCCACTTTCTGACAAATGGGCAACATATAAATTCGCTCCCTTTTTCCTGGAAATAAAATTGACCCGACTACCCCACAGGATAAATAGCCAACAACACTGAGAACAGTTTAACACCAGCAATGGATAAATCCGCTCACCACCCCCCCCCCCCCCCCCCCCCCAATAAAAAAAAAGATGACGGTAAATCCTGGAGCTCAGTAAGAGAACTCGTCTACAGGGAAATGTGACACCTCTCTATAGCATACTCTAGGCATTTCTGGGAGTCCAATTATATACACTTGCAGGAAGAGTGTATCTTAGAGTGTATTTCACAATGAAGCTGTCAAGCCTGTTCTAGATAGGGGCCATGCCAACAGCAGTTATTTCAGCAGTGTCTGGGCACTGGCAGCAGCAATTGCCTTGGTAAGGGAAGCAAAACTACAGGTGACATGCATCCTCGTTTTTTTCGTTTAACTATTGCCCCAGTTTCCCTCAGCATCAAGTCTTTGGGAGCTACAACAGGAACCACAAGGTGACAACTATCACCTTCACTAAAGCCATCACGACTTTCAGAAATCTGCTGTGCGCTGAAAACCCTTTGCTCACTTAAAACAAGGTCATACTTCAATCAGTAAGACAAAGGACATCACAGCTTACTTACTGGACTTACTAATAGCATCCGGGATATACTCGGCACAGAGGGTACCCCACGTGTAACAAATCCATCACATGTGCTACAGGCCATATTCAGCTACTAGTTTACAAGAGTAGCCATTTTTTTTTTTCACAGAACAGAACACCACCAGCTACCAGTTTTAATTGCTCCAGTTCTCAGAGGGGAGCAGCCATGGCACAAATTCCAACCCATTCCTTTGTCGACTTAAGGTTTTGGATTTCTGAGATCCTGGAAATAGCAGAAGCGGTGCCCTGCACCTACAAAAGAACAGAGATCTGCTGTCCAGAACAGGACAGTGTTTTCCACAATCGTTCACGGTTGATTTTAGCTGTCTGAAGACTGAAGGGCAACTACTGAAGAGCTAGGGCTATCTGAACAAGTACAAACCATATGTGGTCAAAAAAAAGGGTTGGAAACTTTCAGGCTTTAGGTGCATACAGATGAATGGAAAGAAGTTATCCTCGGGAGCGATCCAAGATCCGTGCATGATTTGGAGTCTTTCTAGCTACATTTATTATCATACCTCAGCCACTTGTTTCAAGGGTTCTACCTACTCTCCATCAGCGTTCACATTGCTGCAATCTCAAACATACTACCTGGCTGGGAAGGTCACTCTGTAGGTATCCACTCTAGGATTGCTAGAGTGTTTGGTGGGGTGCCCCCGAAGACCCCTCAAGGAAACACATTCTCCCTCAGGGGAGCCTTGGCCTGTATTCAGTAACTTAGGTTACCACAGTTCCGACAGGACAGCTACAGGTAAGAAAAACGTTTACTGCATTTCTAGTCACTGTGATCTCAGCAGAGGGATCAGAAAACCAGAGCAAAACTGCCTCTAAGCAGACAGATTTAAACTGTATCTAATCCTGCATCAAATTCTATTGGAAGGAAACTATCTTCAGGATCTATCAAAACCCACGGGGTAAAGTGTGACTAATATAGGGGCAAAACTAAAATCTGCCCAACACAACGCTGTCACCCTGCTACCAGGGCCTCCCCTGAGACCTTTTATTAGCGTTACAACTTGAATGTGTCTTGTTTTCTGTGTCTTCCTCTACTAACTTCTACCAACCACCCTCTTGTCTTAAATGCTTTTGTGTGGTTCACTGTGTGTGGAGTTTCAGACGAGCTAAGACGACAAAGATTACCTGTAATACGGTTTCTTCTTAGGATGGTGAAAGTTCCACACACCTGTATCCAACCCTCCTTTTCCTTACTGTTTTTATTCTTTTGATCAGTTTGGTCCAGGTGTTAATTAACAGAAATTTTCTGGAAGACTGCACACAAGCACACTCATTCAGTTACATGCAAATGACAAATGATCTAGTCACTATTTGACTTGAGTTATTCCTGGTAATGAAATGGTTAAAATACCATATTGACCTTGTTAATTGACTGCTTATTTGTCTTGGCACTGGGCAGTAAGGTTGCATCAGATTTTAAGTGAACCCTACGTAGAGAATATTTAGGGGACTGACTATCAGATGAGGGTCATTAGTATTGAATACTCACTTATAGCAGTGCTAAGATGCAACGAGAACATGATGATACATTTCTTGCATGTCATATACGGCACTGGACTGTAACAGATGGTGTAGCAAGGTCTTTCATAACTGCTGTGCAAGGTTGATGTTGTATAGGAGATGGAAACTGCAAGTAGCAGTTTTGCATGCAAATGATCTCTGCTTTAATAAAATGACTTACTGGTCCAAAGTTAATTGTATTTGTTGCGAAAGTAGGAATTGGCAGATTGGTGTGCAGCTCCAGTTGTATCAAATCTTATTAAAGTTTGTCTAATCCATATTTAGACAAGCTAAAGTACAGAAGAGTGCAGCGGTGCATAATGTGGCGACAGTACTGTCAATAATGGCTAATCTACTAATCCCAACACAGATAATCAAGATTATACTACATTTGTAAAGTGAATCCAAAAAGCTGTTCTTGCTGTGAAGTGTGTGTTTTTTTTTAACCAGTTACTTTACTGGTCCATTTTTCATTGATCTTTTGTTTTAGTTTTTTTAAATGTGCAATGCATACTGTCTGTGCGTCAGTATGTCACCCTTACATTTATGCATACTGTACATCTGCAGAAACACTTTGTTTCATTAAATGCTTTTTAACATTTAAAGTATCATTCTGGGGATATATCCATTCATCTATCCTTCCGTCTGCCATTATTTTGCATATGTCTTAAAGATTCACAAATGTGATTAAACATCTGATTGCTTATTCTATACTGTTCTGAACATGATGTTGATATGTTATAGACGTACTGTTTTGTAGTGTTACATACACTTAAACTGACATTGAAAAATTTGACATTTTGAAATCTAACATGAAATACTCTACTAATATCTAAATGATGTTCATACAGTGTTTATTTTTTAGATTGTCTCAATCCTTTAAACTGTCGGTAATGCAAAACTTTTGGCCATAGCTGCACACAGAGGAAGTGCTTTAGATTACATTTTGTTTCATAATATTTCTTAGCTCTTCTTCCTGTATTGGAATTATTAATTTGTAATTTTAGGGTTCAGGTCAGTGATGTTGTGGGGGACAAATCTATATTTATAATTCTCAGCAATGTGTGTTCTGAACCTTGTTAAAATGCAAATAAAAGGCAATATACCTGTGTAGCATTATTTACGTGTATTCAATAGCCTTTTATATTTTAAGCGTCTCAATGAAGTTCAACATTTAAGCACACTTAGTATTGCTACCTCACATGATGTTATTTTGAAACAGAGTAGTGTTACTTCAACAGTGTTGCAGTAATAAAATTCAAAACCTGGCAAAAATACACTGGTACATAGGGCTAAAACAGACTTGAAGAGCAGGTCGATTTTAAACAAACACAAAACAGCCACATAACTTTTAAATATGTTTACTAAAGCATCTTATAAAATACATACAATAATAAATAGAATATATATATCCATGATAAGGTGTGAGAAATGTTTGTCACAACACATGCTTACAGACAGTCAATAAATGAAGGGTGTATTTTTTAATAATAAATTTCCCATTGGCTGTAAATGGTGGGAGCTTGTAAACTAAACCTGCCATGCCTGAGCAAACCTGACAAGTGCATTGTCTACACACTATGCATCAAATTGAATTGCACTAGTGCTTTATGTGACTGCATCTGAAGGACCAAGGTTAAGCAAGTTAAAATCGATGATAATGATTTAAAAAAAAAAAAAAAGAAAAATGGGAATTTATCAGTAAAATAATAAAAAGAAGCATTGTATGTTTCAAATCTACAAAATATTTCTCCAGTTGGGCAGACTGGTGCAGTGCTGTGCTTCATTGGTCAATGGCTGAATACAACAGAGATGTGTAGGCCTATATCCCCCAGATTAATGAATTTACAGATCCTACCCTCGTTTAATTTGCCATATTTGCATGCTGTAAGAATGTTGTGATGGAAGTGTTCATTTGTAGCTCCTTTATAATGTACAACGCAGCTAAGGTGCATTGTGTTTAAGTAGACTTCCCTGGTGCTGCACCTCAGTGCATTATTCAGGGTGAAATTAAGCATTGATGTACAAACTGAATTATTAGCTATGGTGTCCAAATGGGGAAATGTGAGGGTGGTTTTCATGTAACTTATTGTTTTTGCGTAATGCAGTTCAATATTCTAAATCCCCACTGACTTTACACTCCTAAATAAAATAACAATGACCCTTTTACTTGTAACTTCATTGTCTGAATATTAAATGTTTATTATAAACAGAACCTATTGGAATTAATTTAAAAGTGAAGTTATCCAGTACTGTGTATTGATGTTTGCAGTGTCTGCTCCTACAGTATCTAGTCAATACCCAAATGCCTTTACAATGTTGGTGAATGGCTTGATGATAATTGCATAAAAAAAGCTAATGCACAGTTGCGATGACTATGCAGCTTGAATACGAAAAGAGCTGGTGATTCTTTTTCCATTGATTAGCAAGTGAGAAACGTAGACCTGAAATGCTAGAATCATTAATAAAATACCCAGTTTTGCACTTATGGGACATAATACTTTCTGGGGGGGGTGGAACATTTTTTAATTGTAGTAATGCATTAATGCAACATGTATTAATAAAGTCCTTAATCCTTTTAAAAAAAAAAAAAGGAAAAAAAAAGGGGGGGGGGGGCTTTACTTTTAAGATGGGTTTTACATTTTATTGTGATTTTTTTGGGAGGTGCAGCTTATATAATTTTTTTTTTTTTTAATACAAAGAAAAATACATTATCATTGGTAAGGCTTTTCTGTGGATATGTTGGGTTTTCATTTCTGATTTAAGGTTGCCAATCTGCAAGCGCTAAGACACAAAGTAAAATAACTCCCTTTCCAAGTATTTTGCTTGTTCTTATTAGTCATTGCAGTGTTCTGCTTATAATTTAGTATGTGTTTATATTCATCAACGTTAAACTGGCTTCCTAATTTCAGTGCTACCCAAGAGTGGCGGCCTTCTTTTAGCACTTGCTATATATATTATTTTCGCTTGTTTACAAATTTAAAGTCCGCCAGTACCATGCATCCGGATATTGTTTCACGACTGCCTAGCAACAGCTGTAGAAACTGCAGTGTGCCGTCATTACAAGGGAACTCAATCTGGGATCTTTAGAATTTTAATTTCTAATCATGAATTTATTATTAAAAGCATACATCTGAGGAGGAATTTCAGATCGGGGAATGCCTGTGGTGGTGTCTCTGTTGCTTACACAATACTTGCACAATATGTACTTTGTTTTTGCAAATCTATTTTTGCAAGTGTGTTTGAAATTATTAATAGTTAGCTGCTTATATTAAAAAAAAAAAAAAAAAAAGATTGACTTTCAACAAACAGTCTCACCTTTTTATTTAGAGGTTAATCGCTCATTAACAATTCAAGGAAATCCATTCAGCTGCTTTGAAGCTGTTGTGGTACAGTCGCCACCACTTAGAACAGGCATGTTTTTGTGTTAACGTGATTCGCCCACATTAAGTGTAAAATCCCACATAATAACCTGACATTCAAAATGTCCCTCAGTCACCAGTACAGTAAACTAAACAAACACGCGCTGTGAAAGACAGGCGGTTCCTGCAGAACAGCATCCAAACCCAGACACTGGAAAATAGCCACACCAGCCCCATGCACACATAAACAGAAAAAAACAAACACACCAAATAGGTAAATCCCAGCTTATCGAAGCTGGTGGTGATCAGAACCCCAAGTGATTACTCACTTTGTTAGCAGTTAGTTAAACACAGGGCATCATATCAACTCATTTATTTTCTTTTATTTACTCAAATAATATAAAAACTGATATCATTATTAAAATCACCAAACGCCAAACTTAAAATCTCCTAACTAAACAAAATATGAAGTTGCAGCATTGACCTCTTTGTTTCCAGATAAGTAACTTTTTTTCAGTTTGTTCTTGGCTTTTGGTTTGAATTCGGCGGTCTCCATTGTGTTATCCAACACATTTTTGGAAGTGTGAACGGCAAACTGTCGGCGTTTTCTAAAACAAAATCACAATTCGGCTCTATATCCAGATGCTGCTTCATAGCATGTGTTAAAAGCGCAGCACCACGTACATGTAGCCATTCAGAAAAAAATTCCACAACCATCCAAGCGGTTCTGTTTGCCTGGAAAACCACAGGCAGGTGGTGAACTCTCAAACAACGTGGGGTTTTTGATTTATCTAGCACATTTTTCACTTCCATCCATATACAGCAAAGCAGGACTGAAATTATTTCCAGCCATGCTTGCTTGCTGTTGCAGTCAGTACTGTTTTTTCAAACCTGTAAACCCGACACTGTGTACAGGGATTGAATAGCCATGGTACAGTACAGGGGTAAGAACTCAGTAAGGAGGTGCAAACAGCTGATTGATTGATTGATTGGTCAAGTTTTTACTACAGTAAAGTGCTGCCTTTTGTATTAATCTATGTGAATGACAAGGTAACGAGGTGAAAACAGCTGATTAGTAAGAGTGATTGCTAAAGTAATAAACAGTGCATTTGTTATTTAAATCCTATGTGAAAATGGTACATAACGAGATCCAAACAGCTGAGTTTGCCCACAATATATGGCATATGCTTAACATGGTATAAACGATACCTGTTCTTGAAATCCATGGGAATGGCAAACACTGTTTGTCCCATATAAACGGCTGCCTGAAATAACCCTGTACGTTCTAAGTGGTGGATACTGTAATGGGAAAAACTGCTAGACAGCTACTTAAAGTAAAAGTCGAGATCTCTCTGCTAATTACCTAAGGGTAGTTGTTACACCAAAGTTTCAGAGATACAGAAGGGTACAACATGATCTACCTATACTGTATCACTCCATGAGAAGCCATTGACTGGAGTGACACATGGCAGTATGCAGTAGGTGCAAAAAGATGAAAACCGCTACAAGCAACTAATATAAGAGAGCAGTATGTCACTTGTCACTGTGCTTGGGTCTTGCTGTATTGACTGGAAATGTGGATAGTAAAGCAGTCACCCAAGGGGGGATTTGTAACAAATATGACTGTCTGGTGACCATGTCTGCAGCTTTCCTGTGACCAGGATTTCTTTAAAAGAGTGAATAGGTTTCCTTTACATTTTATTTTTGGTTAGAAAAGGATCCAATCAAAAATAAGAGACTGGTGTCCGTTGTTGATTTTTTTACATGGTTGTATATATCTGTTGAAATACGTAATGTTTGCATACAGTGGAACAGACTTTCAGGTGACAGCTTTGTCTTTGTAGCTTTTCATTGTGTTGCTTTATTGTTTCCTTCTGACTGTGTAGAGTATGGTGTTGTTGAGGTAGTTCCTGCTGAGTTGTATGTGAGTGCAAGTCTGCACTCGCCCATCTTATCAGCACCCAGGAGGGCCTATCCAGAAGGAAGCTGTTTCTTAAGGAGAGCTCCTGCTGAATCATTACGTTTATTTTAAGAGTTGTCCTGCTGAATCATTACGTTTATTTTAAGAGTTGTCCAAAATAGTAGAATGCTGCTAGGTTTAAGAATACATGACGTGCTGTTATCCAGACCTGCTCACAACTGCTCAGTTGTGGCCTCTGTGCAATTCAGTAGATAGTACATTTCTGCAATTGTAAATACAGTATAATCGTAAATCTCAAAAAACTACTCACTTCTAAATCTTTTGTAGTCATTTTTGTATTACTTTAATATAAATACATGTTAATTTGGATTCATATGTTGTTTTTTTCTGACTTTATGTGAACGAAAAGACACACATTTGCCCATTTTCCCATTGGAAATAGTGATATTTTGAAATATCATTCCTGGTCACAAAAGCAAAGTTTGTGGGGAATAACCATTTTCTAAGGCATAAGCAATTAGGAAATAACACTTATTACCCAGGAACAAAAATTGTGTTACATAGTGGTATCATTGTTAAAACATAAAAGAGCGAAATAAAAAAAAGGTGCATTTTGTTTAAAGTGGGCTGATGTGATCCAGTCGGTGTGACATCTCTGCCACGTCTTTGACCAGTTGAGCCATTCCCAGAAATGCAATCTGTCAGGAAATGGAAAGAGCAGTGTTTTCTCAATAGAATTTATGTTTTATAGAAACCTGATGTCATTGATCAAAAAAAAGACACAATCAAATGCATCCGCCTGAGAGTTCCTGATTTAGTCTGGAGTGAGATGGGGAGAGGGTTAGTGTGGATTGAGCTCTGCTTGAGGTGATTGCCGCTACGATCATAGGAAAGATGAGCTGAGAACTGTGACCCTCCTGCTGTGGCTGATATTTATATAGTTCATTTTCCAGAGCTCCTATTTAAAATATGCAGCTGGACAAATGAGTGTAAGAAAGACGACTAGGCTGTTTTCCATTCCTGTATGTTGAACAGCTTTACATAAACAGAACATTTATTTTAGGCTTGCTCCTGATGCAGTTTCCAAGTTGGGATTTGGGACAATGCTATTGAAGTTGATTTATATGTCAGATAAAATCAGCAAAATAGCTAAAGAAATTTCCATGCTTTCATAAATCTGGGCAGTGTCTGCTCTGGGCTTTTGAGAATTGTCAAGTTAGGGGTGCTAGATTCCATTTTAATTTATTAATTTAGAAGTTTAAAATTTTAAAAATATATAGTTTTTAAACATTAAAATAAAAAAAAAATAAAAAACACTTTGACATAGTGCTGTAATTTTAATTAAATTGCTTTCTATAAATTACTGCATACATCTCTGTTCTGATTTTCTGCGTTTTACCTCTGCTTTTCTACTCTCCTTCAAAAATGCAGTTGATACCTGTTAAGCCATTCGTGTATCTCAATCACAACTGAGAAATGCATTACTATTAAAATTTATTTTAAAATGGGCTTTTAAAAAAAGTATTTTTCATTTAAATGCAGAAGTGACTAGTCTGTATTAATATAAATATGGTTACTTATACCAACTGTAATAGTGTGTCCAGCAAAATACTTCATTTTTCATTAGATCTTTAATAAAGATTAGTCGCTTATTAACATGTTGCGATCTGGTTTATACGTTCTGTTTGTAAATGAAAAGGCTTGACCTATTTAGAAGCCCATTAAGTTGTTTGACAAAAAAAAAACAACAAAATTAAGCCCTATATTTAAATACATATATTTATATAACAGTGAAGCAATATGAAAATAAAATAGCATTGGGGGTACGATAATGGTCTGTTCTGATAGAGGGTGAGTATTAATTGCATTATTACGGAAATGTTATGCAGTCTAATAATTAGTCAAAGAATTTGCTAATAGCAATAGTTTGTACTTGTCTGACTGGCAGCAGTAGGATAAAAAGAAGACCAAAAAATAAACATAAAATGTAAGCAATCTTCTTCGCTCTTTTAAAAAAAAAAAAAAAAAAACATCGCTTGAGTCCCAAAATAGCAGTTGCAAACTAAACCGACATCTCCCTCCGTATAGGGTGCAAACAAAAAAAAATTAAAATAATAATTTAAAAGATCAACAAGGCATTCTGTAATCTGGCTCAACAAAATACATGAACTTGCTGAGTCCAGTATCCTCCACAATTGAAATTGGTTGATATTCTTATCTCCTGGTAGCTGTAAAGCAAAGTTTCCAAAGCTGTGGTCTCAGTTATTCCCAATTTTGTTTTCCATTTCTACACACTGAAACCGTGAATCTGCTTCACCTTATGTCTCTAACGACTTACTAGTGCGCACGTTTATCTGTCTGCTCCAAGCACTGACGCGTTTTTTAAATCTAAGGTTCGGCGTTGCTAAAATATAATCACAAGCTGCTGTTTTCCAATTACAGTTCAGTTCACACTGCATGAAAAGCTGCAGTTTAAGTTTCTTTGGAATGACCTTTTTCCTCTCTGTTGCTAGCCTTGGTACTAAGTAGCCTGTCTCAGACTGTCTCCCCAATGCTTAGCTAATGAATGGATTGCTTATCTTGTGATCTAAGATCATATAGTCTCTCCATTTTACTTACTGACACATTTATAAGAAGCACAGGAGGGCTGCTGTATTAGTGGCTCCATGTATCAAAAAAGAATGTTTGAACCTTATTCTGAAAGGTTACCATGCTGTTTGATATCTGGTGAGGCTGCAAATGAATTAAACAGAGTTTCTGCCGGTGCTGAAGATAAGTACTGCAGCACTCTAACATAGTAACCCTGAGCGTAAGATGGTCAGCAAGTTAGAGGACCGTCAGGCGTGCTGCTTCAGTCTGAATCATTTTAGATGCATATCACAACATATTGCTAACTTCTTATACTTACATTTTTGATGTTGGATTCAACATTCCTATAGGAAGTCACTGCCTTAAAATTGTCATTGCAGACCTACAGTAGAAAACAAATGAACGTCCACAACAGAAAACATTTATGGAATTATTTTGTTAGCAGCAATCACTTTAAATTAATCACATTTAAATAATATCTTTTGGATTTCTAATTTTACAACATTTGTTTCTATAGAGGGTGTATGTATATCTTTACCTGTTCTACAGTTATTAAAATCTGGCTTGTTCTTTGAAGTGGGACATAGGCAACATGAAAGGTTGTACTGCGTGAGTAACACACAAACACACACACACACCCTTTATGTATTGAAAGGTACAGGGTGTAACCAGACAGATCCAGTTACTACTGTGAATATACACCAAAGATACAGCTGTAGCATAGCAATGACTGTTATACAGAAGACCCAAGCACAGACCATGAGATTATAGTGTCTGAATGTTTTTGTTATGGTGTGTTAAAACAGGCCGTTTGGAAATAGCCAAACGGTGTCCTAGCATAAAGAGGGTGCAATTAGAGATGGGCTGCTTATAATGAGGATAGACTGTGCATTACATTAACAATGATTACTCCTGAAAACCCTGCCATTTGGAAAAATAATTTAGATTATTTAATGAAAACTAATCTACAGATTAATGGAGAATAACCACAGTAAACTGCCCTATTCATTCCATTTAGTGTCACCCTGTTACATAGTAGTGTTTGTATTTAAGATATGTTCTTACTCATTGCAAGGTGTCCTGTTGCGTTTTTTACCTTCACAGCAGTTCAGTGAAATGTCACTCATGTGCCAGCAGCAGCTGCTTCCTTTTTTCTTTATAGAAACTGCTACAGGTATAACTTTTAAAGCCTCCTGTTTTAATCTACCAGCTTGTCAAAAAAATGAAAGGTTAGTTTAGGTGCATGAGAAACAAGTATACATGTGCTTCCAGATAAGATTGCTCTTATCAGTCATGTATCTACAAATATATATATATATATAAAAAAGGGCTTTATCCCTTTTATCAGTTGTTCATTAATCAACGTTTGATAGTTAATGTTTATTGGATTATGATAGTCGGGAAAAGATCATGCATGTTTTTTATCTAGCCTAATATGTTTGGAAAGGATAGTCAAAAAATGAGGGAAGTTGTCACAACAAATTTAAGCTACTATATAGATATGATGCATTATATGTGACTGTGTTTCTGATCCATTAACGTGACATTGCAGTGAAAGTTCCTTTACAGGCACAGGGAAAATAACTTGTAGGTCTCGTCTGATTTAGATTGAAACATGATATCAGCTTTTGCATCTTCGTATGTGCTGAATGGAAATGCACAAGTGGAACCTGGCCTGCTAATTCAAGATGTTACACTGCTCCCTAGCTGGGCTATACTGGGGTAAATACATACAGCACATGGAACCATATATAATTACATTAACACATGGTATTGAATTGCTTGGCTGTTCATGTTCATTGGCATTCCAAAACCTGTAAGCTTTAGCATTTGTTTACAGGGACAGTAACATTCGTTTGCATAGTGGGAACTGCCCGATATACAAGACTAGTTGTTGCTTGGTGGTTGTCTCAACATAGACCTTAACTACTGTGACTTCCTGTTTGAATGTTATCACTAGGAATTATTTTATATTAAGGTTTCTATTTAGATAGTATCCTTCAGGCAGTCAAGAACAGTGCTCACTATTGTGTCAAATCTTGTTATAGTAGATAACCAATTGGGAATTATAGCAATAAATTACAGTGCGCATCAAACAAGAAAAACATGGTTTTCATTTTACTTTCAGGTTAATATGTTGTGTTTGTTAATGTGTTTTTTAGTTAAGTTTATTCGTTACTTTCTAATTTGTGTCCAGTACAGTAACTTTATATTTAAAAATTAATTGGTATAATTCATATACATAGACTGCACTGGATATACACTTGTATATTAATTGATCTTCTATAAAATGTGTGAGCTTCCCCAGTTTTGTTAATTAGTTTATGTATTTCAAGCAATGTTGGCCAGGCACTGAAATTCGATGTTTACATGCTTTTTTTAATTTTGATGATGGATTTCAATGCATTCAGCAGGTGAAACACGGCACAGGAGAATAAGCTGTCCATCTGTTCAGACCAGTGCAGCCATGTGGGTACTGATCTGGGGTTGTGTACCAGAGCTACTTAAACGACTGTCCTGAATTACCCACGCCAGAAAGGACCATTAAACCCGGGGTTTCAGTAACCCTAAAATACATGCATCTGTGGGTTGCATCCCATGAGTGAGAAATAAAAGCAATTGCCCCTTTCTGGAGATCCATGTGGGAACTTATCAGGAAGACTCTTGAGTAGCTCACTGTGAAATGCTGCTTAAAGAAGTATTTTGAAAGACTGAAAGTTTGGTCTTTGTGGTTTTGTGACTATCCCTTGCAAATTCATGTTACATATTTTAGGACATTAACTGTGCATGCAAACATAGGGCTTTCTTGTTTAATATATCAAATGTAGTTATTCACATTCTAATGGAAGATATTTGAATGTGTTTCGCATGCATTGCAGTTGCTGTAATTCTTGTAGAGGTGAACATGTTAACTGCCTTGAATCTTCCCCAAACCTAATATTACAAAATTACAATCAATATGCTTTTGCACGTAGTAATAAATGAGTACATGTGTTATTTGGTTCAACATTACATTATCTTCAATAAACTAGTCATTGGTTATTTCCAATTGTAGTATTTTACATTTGTTGAATTAAAACACCCTATTTAAAATGATTGCTGGTGATTAATGTTTATTAATTGTTGCTTCAGGGATATGATTGATTATAATTGTTCAAGTTTAAATGCATGCTTAAGGAAACTGAAAAAAAAATTACAAGGGCAGAAGTATTGAATCTGTAACATTCACATTGAAGAACTGCTACAGTATATATGTATATGTATATAGAATAGACTGAATAAGTACAGCATATTAAATACATGAAGTATACTCTGTGTGCACTGTACTGTTCATGTCTTTTGGCTTCAGGAAATTCTGCTCTACTGTGCATCAGTATTTGTGCTTTCAGTGCTAGTTGTTTTAAGTAAGCATAATTGTGTAAAAAATCAAACACATTACCGGTAGGTACTTTACAAACATCTGGAGTTTTCCAGCATGCTGCGAGTGTGCTGTAAGTAAACACATGGTAGTAAATTACACTGCTCGTTAATATGCAGAGTCGCTCTCTTCACTGCACACAAGAAAATGGGGTTCCCTTTAACCACTTCAACTCCAGGTTTAAAAATGAAACCCCTTCCCAGGTACCAGATTTTGAAAATAATAATGTTTTCAAACCTGTAATTGCTGTAAAATGTTAACATATGATGAATAAGACACAAATAAATGACCTAAACTGTGTTTTTCATTAGTCCTTTATGCTTCTGTGTACTACATACCCATGTTCAGTATAGTGATAAACAAGCTTTTCTTTAATTTTATTTAATTTTTAGTTTGAACAATGAAAACAGAAATGCTGCTAATAACAATAATAATAAGTAAACAGTAATTATCAAATAAAAATCAAACAACATCAAAAAGTGTGCCATTTATTGAAATGTTCAGTACAACAGAACCTGGGATTGCCTTTGCAACCACTGCACATTTTTCTTGTGTCCTTTTCTTTTGTTTTTCATTTTTGTAACAGACCCTGCACCTTTTTTGCAGTCTCTGCTTCTCTTGTGTTGGAGGGATAGTCACAGATGCGTGTTCAGGGCTACCTTGCACAGGTATTGTGATGGATCTGGCTGTTGCAGACGCCTGCGTCATTGCCTAGTAACCAGTACTGTGTTCTGATAGAATTTCGTTCCAGCACTGTAAAAGGTAATCCAGGACCGGAATCTTACCCTCCACCACTGAATGCTGTTACAGCACTCTACTGCACAGTATCATCTGGGACATGAAGTGGATGCCTAGTTTGAACCAGGCAAGACTTTTTCTGCTAGGATCATATGGCTCAAAGTCCTGATCGCAGGCATCCACAGCTCCCTTCAGTTCGCTGTACTTTTCAATGTGGAGTGGCTTTTTGAAAAATACTGTTGCTCCTCCAGTGACAGCACAGGACTTTTCTACAAAGCCAGCTGTGTACTTTGTAGTCGGTACATTCTCGTCCCTTTTGTTGTGCCACCTCGCCAACAATAAAAGCGTTTCTCTATACGTTGCCATGTTTAGCTTTCACTAAAAACTATATAAACTACAACTAAACAAGTAAAACGAATAATAAAACAAAAAATAATGTAAAACACTATATATATATATATATATATATATATATATATATATATATATATATATATATATATATATATATATATATATATATATATATATATATATATATATATATATATATATATATATATAATAAACAATTTGAATGGCTTCCCACAATATATCTGTCTTCTAAACGTCCACAGGTAGATTGGAATCTCTACTCGACACGCAATTGGATACGAATGTCACCTGACCTTCCCCTGACTTTCATTGCACATTCCACAGTACTAGCACTGCCTTAGAGAATGAAACCTGAAACGCTAGACTGAGAAACCGTTCATAGAATAGAATGGGAAACTTGACGTACGCAGGTACGGCATGGTACTGCAAGTGGGTTTTCATTTGATGTACGCGTGTACAGCATGGTGTTGAAGTGGTTAAGGGCAGTGCATTTGTTTTTGATAAGGAAAGTATTATTAATGTCTTAAATTCGGAGTCTCTTTCGGAATACACAACATGTTGCACATTCTGTATAAGATGCAGGGGTCTTTATAAAACGTATTGTTGTTATGCACATTGGGGATTTTTTTAATTGTATGAAAGTGTCCTTCAATTCGGTTGTTTTATTGAAAAATGGTAAAATAAGATTCACTTCACTCTGTTGGATTCCTAAATTAAATTGTTTGTTTCCCTTATTGCATTTCAGATCAGCTTTTTCTCTTTCAGCATATTCATGTCATAACTGCAACAGTGTATTGATAATCTTGAATGCCACTCGCATTTTTTTTTCAAATGCTTGCCAAGTGTAAAAAAACAAAACAAAATGCTGTTTAAAATTAAGAGCTCTTACTTTCTTTGTGCTCTATAGACGTCGTTACACAGGATTTCTGCCAGCACTTGTTTAAATTAGTTCAGTTGGAATGTCTCTACTAGTGTCATGCTGTAATATGGGCTATTAGATCCAGTTTATTGGATGAGTAAATCGGAGTATTGCTTGGGTGCACCTTTGCACAGTTGCCTCCTTTCATCTTTCAAACTGTGCTCAGCCTGGGGTAACAATCCAGTTTACCGAAATTGATTTCTTCCAGCAAATTATATATGAAAACCTTGCAGCTAATTAAATTATTCTATACGTATTCCTGCTTCCTGCTGCACTTCCATTCACTATGTAGATCTGATGTATGCAGTTTGAAAAGAAGCCAACATGTATTTACATTAAAATGAAATATACAGTACTTACAAGGTTACGTACAGCCCTGTGTGTTTTAGTTATACAATCTGAATACAGAAATGGGTTTATTAAAACAAGCAAACTAAGAATACCTTGGGTAAATAAGTCAATTTTTGGTTGGCATTGCTAACTTGTTCAAAGGACTGGTAATGTGAAGTAAGGAGTTCAGTTGAGAGAGCAGATTTCTCCAGGGATCACTGCTTTCTGTTCAGCCTTTAATGGTGTGACAGTTTCTAAGATGTTTGCCTCAGATTTTACTGGAATATTGTGGATCCTCCTGTATTAATTGCTTTGAATCATGAGCAGTGGTTGTGTATGTGCTCTAGCTATTGTCTGTGCTTTAAGTATTTCATTGTTTTTCCTTTTTGTCCTTCAGGTGTGATACAGGAAGCCTCTTGCCAAGACTCCTTTGCTATTTTGATACCTGAGTTGTCTAGGGATTTCGGAGGAGCTTATGAGGAAAACAGTGCCTTGTGAAGACGACTGAGCAAGACCCATAAAGGAGGAGAAGGGGAAGCTGAAATAGCCAGCAGCAACCATGGTACACTCCCTGCTCTGCCTTTGTGCATGACCTTGTCAAATGACCTTGTGCAGTGCAGAAATTGAAATGACGAGCAAGAAAGAAGGAATAGTAAGAATTAAAAGAAAACAGATTTATTGTACAGTGTAGGTTGATTAACTGTGGTGGGCATCACAGCAGTAATAAAGAGAAAGCTGATTTTGATTTATTGCCTTCACCTTAAAACCACAGAATGGAGCCTCCCGAGTCTGCAGCACATGAATTATTAAAGGCAAAGAAGAGGATGCTCATAAATAACATTCTCTAATGAAAGCAGTGCTAACGTGCTGTCATAAACTGCTGGGTGACCTTGGGCTTAGATCACATTTTTAACTGTGCCGTGATGTCGCTGCCACTGCCAGCTTTTTTTAAAGGTACAATCATTAGCATTTCTGAGAGAGAATAAGGACAGTCTGATAGATGTCTTCTAGCTGCACATGGAAGTTTAAAGGGATGCATAGATGTTACTGAATTCTGAACCAGGGTTCATTATATTGTAGCACTTGCTTATTTGCTGTTATAAAGGCATTTTTGTCTGCTTTGCTGCACATTACCAAGCTAAAACAATGAGAACATAAAAGGTATTTTGTAAGAAAAACAGCAAAGTGTATTTTATTGTTTTTTTTGTTTGTTTGTTTTTTTTTTAAGATATATGTGATGTTGTACTACTACTATATATTTAAATCAGAAAATGAATACCGCAATATTATTAAGCATTGCCAGTGGATAGTAATGATTTGAATGCAGTCCCAGTAAGGTAAATGGTGTACTTGCATCAACTGTCCCGCTGAATATCCAATGACTGTCGTTAAAGTAGAAGCCATTTAGGAAATTCACAGATAAACTCATGTGTGGAATTAAAACAGTAACAACAGTGATGGAAGTGTCGGTCAGAAGTTCATTATTTTGCAGGATTTTATGCAAGTCACCCTCCTGAGAAACAAATAGAAACCACAGAATACCTGAGGGGAAGACATTCACTTAAATAAAAAAGCGGTAACACTAAGCAAACTTGGTTCAATTCTAAAACTGTCTTCAGTGTACAACACCTTTTAATGCTTGCATAAATTAAAATGTACCAGGGATACTGTGAGAAGTAATGTGGCGTCGCAACGTCAAAAGCATCTGAAAATCTTTTAAAGAGTATTTTAATGCATGAAGAACATTGCTTAATTTGATATATAAATGAAAGCTGAAATAAAAATACAAAAACATGTAGCACATTCTATATAAAATGCAGAGGTCTTTATAAAACATATTGTTGTAATGCACATTGAGGATTTCAGTAGTTGTATGAAAGTGCCCTTCATTTTGGTTGTTTTAATGTAAAATGATAAAATAAGATTCACTTCACATTGTTGGATTCCTGAATGAAATTGTTTTGTTTTTTCTTATTGCATTTTAAATCAGATTTTTCCGTAAACAGGTTAATCTTCACTGTCTTTGAATGTGGTTTATAACCTCTGCATAGCTGCATTACTTTTTTTTTCTTTTTTTTATGGAGTCACTCAGTCAGGCACAAATGGACACAAGTCTGTATTAGCCATTAATAAAGTCGACAGCCACGTGAACTTAGTTCTGTACTGTATGTCTGGAGTCTTAAGCATCTGCTGATCTTCAGGAACTGAGCTTTTGACATCAAATTAAAAGTGACAGGAGCACTTTAAAGGAACGGCTTTTGAATTGCAGGAGTACTGACTTTCAGCAGTCAGGTGGAGGCTTGAAACAATTGGCCTGGGCATCATTGCAGTTTCTAGATTACAGAGCAGATGAAAGAATTCACTATGGAAGCTTGTCTTCCTTTGTACCTCTGGAGGCCTGGGCTCTAACCCAGCTCAGGTCACAGGTTAAACGAGTTTGGTGGTCTCAACCTACATGTTGCTGACATTAGTCCACATAATCTAGCTCGATTGGCAGAGGCCCTGGACTGAATGGGTAGGGGGTGTCCAGATCAGGATTGTGGTACTAGTCAAGAAAAAAGCCGATGATGGTCAGTAACTAAAAAGGTGACAGCTAGGGGTGTTGATTTTTTTAATTTTTTTTTTTTATGTACACTGCAATTTTATTTTGCTAGCAATACGATTATTGACGGAGTGACCCCTGTATTGGTTCACAACGACACACTGGCACAGTTCAGTTATCTGCAGTGATACAGTAATGTGACCTTGTCTTATTTTTAATTAAACGTGAGACTACATTCAGAGCTTCAAAAAGGGCTTTCAGTTATTAATGTAACATTTCAGTGCACTGTCCCATAGATGTAATAAGTACTGCACACACACAAGGGCTATATTGAATACAACTTTTTTTTTTTTTTTTTTATTAAAATAATACTGAAGTTGGTTGATATTCTGACATTGCTCCAATCAAACAAGCGACTGGAATTGTGTTAACCTATTTGATTGTGCGACCATTTGAAGCACATTTGTTTCACAGTAACCTTGCTTTGGGGGAGATGGTAAGATTTAAAAGCATATGCTGCAAAGCATGTCTCTCCTGGCTGAGTTCTAGCCTCCTTTGCATTCAGGTGTAAAGTGTATCTTTGGTCAGTGGTCTTCAATTATTGTACCACTGTGATCATTATGACACAGACGAAAAGGTGCACTGGAGTCTCTGGGTTGGTTTGACTTTGCTTTGTTCGAATGACACTGAGGAGGTAAAAACCAATGCATTGCCATTTACCTGGTAGCTCCCCATGTATTCTGACAATTGAGAAAGTAGCTTTAAAAATAAATGGATATTTAATGCATGTAAGAGGTCAAAGTGCGTTATTGTCCTATTGAATTGAAACTTTAGCTGAGAGAGGCTTTTTTTATTCATGCTTCCTGTGAGCAGATGGTATAACTGCATTTGTATGATTTGAGTCAGGGTACAAGGACACTGCAGGAAAAGGACAGCTTGTCATTGAGTTTAGATTGGTTGCCTCTACAAGCATGTTCCCTGCTTACTGAGAGTGCCAGGAACAAGGCGACCAGCACACACTAGTTATAGATTTTTGCAGGTTGCATCTATAAAGGCATCCAGGACTTCAAGCTGCACAAATTGATAGATGACCTGAAACAGAATTAGGCTGACATCTAGTATGTTTTCAATATTGTCTTAATCCTATCTACATGTCCCCTTGCTGTCTTTTTTTTTTTTTTTTAAAAAGCAAACATTTTTCTCTGTATACTTTTTAGCCTCTCTGTTGCTGCTTCATGAAAAGCTTGGTGTTAACTGATTTTTGTTTATATGGGGCAACTAGTTTTTTAAGGGGATCGGATTTGAAAAAAGTTAGGAGTAGGCAGGTCAGAAGTATTTTACTCTCCACATTTTTAAGCAATATAATAAATATAATGTAAAGTAATGTTAGTATACTGAATAAGACTTACACATTTTACCATATGAATAGTACTTTAATAATAGAGCAGTGTGAACATTTTAACAGAGTATCCTTACAAACATTTTAAAATGTATGTCACATATTGAAAGTATATCTGTTATACTATAATATATACTATTATATACTAGTGCTGGGACAAATATCCAAATATTCCAAGAAATATTGTTTGAATATTGTATTTGGAAACAAAAATCAGATGTTCATATTTGCTATACAACAAAAATACCTTGCACTTATTTACCCTCTCACCAGAATTTGCACGACAGTTTCAAGAAATTGCAAATGAAAAATAGCTGTGTGATATGAGATGAATGAATGAAAAAAAATATATATATATCTATATATACACATTAAACTGAACACTTGTACATTGTGTATAGGTAAAGAATGCAGATTAAAGTCTATAGGACAGCACACACATACAGTATTTTTCAAAATAAAATTACTTTACATTTTAGTACTAAACCCTTGAAGGACCGGGACCGTGTTAACACGATTGTACGGAAGTGGGCTTCTAGGACCACAACTGTGTAAACACGATGAAAAAAGCACTTTGTTTTGATGACTTACAGGGCCACTGTACTTTGCAGTACAGGCTTGAAACGCATATCGATGGATAGGAGAGGGACAGACGTTCACTTCCTTATTTAGTGTTTTTTTTTTTTTTCGTGTGACGTCACTGAGAGGGGCATTTGGTGTCTAAAGGGCGGAGACAGTTTACAGCAGAGACAAAAGCAGAAACAAAACATCTCAGGAACTTGTTTAGTGCTAATAAAAAAAAGGGGGAAACTGTAAATCTGTATTTGACATTTATTCTGTCTCGTGTTTTTAATATATATGTTTTTATAACATTTGTACATAAAGAAATGAGTGGATATAAGCATATATTATGTCATGAACTAAATGTATTGGGTGCATTTTTTTCCTTGTTACTGATAATGGAATGAATAACTATTTATAAATATTTATTTAGAGAAAATAAATCGAGAGTAGTGCCCATTATTGCTTATAAAGACCCTGAGAATAAATGTGTATTATTACATTGCAATATCTCAGGTGAATCAATGTCTTGTAATTTGGCCAAACAATATTTTTCAACAAATCTTTCAGGAAGTATTGTAAGGGCCCTCTGGTCATAGAATAACACGCTTTTATACATGTATCTCTAAGCAGAAATACATAATAAAAAAAAAAAAAAAAAAAAAAAAAAAAACTTGAAATATTGTTGAAAAAAGAAAAAAAAGTTTGTATGGTTTCTGAAGTACTTTATAATGTTCCCCGAGTGTTCTGAAAAAAGGACACAATTTCCAAGATGTAAAATAGATTTTTAGTGAATTTTTATAGGAAGACTAGCCACGGAATGTATCCTTCAGCTTGAACATACCATTCAAGTAGGTCATACCACAGCAGTTCTGGGTACTCATTTATATCCTTTGTTGGGTGATATTCTTAATCTTTCTTATTCTAACAGAGATCAATCCGATCATTTGGGAATGATGACCGCCATGTTATGGCTAAGCACTCCACAATTTACCCCTCATCAGAAGAGCTTGAAGCAGTGCAGAACCTGGTCTCCACTGTCGAATGTGCACTGAAAAATGTTTCAGACTGGCTGGACGAGATCAACAAGATACCACTTAAACGAGAAGGTGCTGATGAGGAGAAGGAGATTAAGAACGAGGACTCTGCTGAGAGCAACACAAAGTAAGTTGTCTGCTGCTTTTCTTGAAGTATGATAAATGGATTTCTTCCTCTCCTTAATAAAGGACATGCTGTTCTATGCGTGTCCTAATATTGATGTCTCTTGACCAACATTTGCTGAAGAGATTTATCACAGTCAGCAGTATGCGCAGTGGCAGTTGCTTCTTGATTAAAAGGAATGGGAAGTGCACTTCCTTTAGTTATCCATGTACACACTGAATAGAGTTATATTATTTAAAGCCAATGCTATGTTCAGTCTTTGCTTTCTCGTGTTTGCCTCTCGCAGTGATCAGAGCTGTGGAACGTTGTGTGGTGTGCTGAGAATTGGCCTAGTTGCTAAGGGTTTGCTGATAAAGGCTGATATGGACCTGGAGCTGGTTCTCATGTGCAGGGAGAAACCCACAGAGACCTTGTTATGCACGGTCTGCGATAATCTTCCTGTACAAATCCAGGTGAGTTCATTTACAAACGCTGTTGTCAGAGTGATTCATTCTCGCTCTCTCGCTCTCTCTCTCTCTCATTTTTTGACAATCAAGTGTAAACCACAATAACATAACATACAGTAAATTCACACAGCCTCTAATGTTAATGTTGGAAAATTGCTGCAAGAAGTAGTTTCTAAAAATATAGGGTGATCAATCTAAAATGTTCTTGAGATTCTCTAATTAGAGACAGCAGTGTGTGTTGCCGGGGGGTTCTGATTTTTGCATATAGCATCTTTATCATGGTTTGTGTGATCTATGCATTTAAAGTAAATGGAGTAGTGTTTGGCGAAGTGTCTAATCTCATACGATATCGGTTAATTGCTTTCTATAACGCAGAAGCGTTTTGCTACAACATTTGTAATTATAAATGTATCCTAACAGTATTTGAGTTTCAACTTCATTCTCATGTCTGCTGTTTCTATGGGACTAGTGACATTGCCACACATTCTGTTCACTTATCTAGTTTCCATACTGCATTTACAAAATGTGTATTTGTTTTCCATAACTAACCTAATGTACTTGTTTATAGAAACTTACAGAAGATAAATACGAAGTGGAAAAATGTTTAAACGAGGCTGCTATCATGGTCTGCAATACAAAAGATCCTAAATTAACACTGAAAGTGATTCTAACGTCACCGTGCTTGAGAGAAGACCTGGACAAGAAAGAAGGAGGTATAAAATCTGATTTAAAACAATTCCTTTTGTCTGTGTGAGGCTCTGCTGTGTGGGACTGGTGGCGCACAGCCCATGGATGTTTAAAACAAACTTCAGTCTCCTTGTTGGGTGTTAATGAAATGATTAAGTGGGGATTTATTGAAGAAAGTCAAAGTAAAAGGACAATGTATTTATTTGGACTTTGTTGGCTGCTCCAATGGGGAATGAAATGCTTTGGTTTTAAATATATGGGAGGGTTGGATTTGACTCCTTCCAATTTCAGTGCTAATTTTTCTGGACGTAATTTGATGAGCTGACCACAGGTTATAGTGCAGGTGCCTTTGACAGATATACATATATACATACATACATACATATATACATACATACATACATACATAACGCCACCTTTCCCATGCTTCATGGAACTTGCAATGGGATAAAGTGGATTCAGTTTTTTCCCTAAAAATGTGCCTCAACATTTAAGTGTGATAGCACAGTCAAATGTTTTTCATTATAAAACTGTTTCACTATCGTACTCCAATTATAGACTGATTTGCTTGCACTGAAGGTTTATGTTTTTCAAAAATCAGGTAAGTTAAAATTACATAAATAAAAAGCCACATGAATATGGACACAGACATTCCGTGTTTTACTGTAAGCTTAACTAGACCCATATAGGAATCTATTTTAACGATCTAAACAGTGCAGATCTTAATACTGCCATAAAACTCATTGTTTTGTGTAGTTAATATGGGCAGTAGTATCCTTGTTCTGTTCAGATCATAAAATAGATCCCCTAATCGTGTGACCTCTGCGGTGCGCCATATTAGGCTCACGGTAATACCTGTAATGGCTCAAGCATCTGTGCAACTGGATTCTTAGTTATTTCCCTCAACCCTACTGAAGCACCGTGTTGATAGAGTATTCCCATTTTCATAAAAAAATATCACGGCACCAATGTTGAATAAAACCAAAACGGAACAAACCACACGTCAACAAAAAAGCCGTTCAGAAAAAAAGCAACCAAAAAAAAACCTAATATTTCTTTCTTAATTTTGTTTACTTACCAGTTATTTTGTTGCTTCAGCCTCCAAAGCCAGTCTCTGGTAGCTTGCCAAGCATTACTGGACTATGTCAGACCTTTGACCAACTGGCCCCTCTCTGTCATGGGAACTGAGGCAGCTGGGCCCACCTGGGCTGGACGGGACTCCCTGTTGCTGTTCTCCCATTCTTAGATATGCTACAAGTCCCTTGGCTATTTTTTTTCTCTTTATACTGTACTCCTTGAAATTTTGGTCAATGCCGTATTCGAGCAATAGCCCCAATCTGGTTGCCGGGAATGTAAAAAAAAAAAAAAAATATATGAATACGGATGAATACTTTCGTATTTTGTCGTCTTTTTTTTTATTGTTGCCATATGGTACTTTTTTTAAACAGTTATTACATGGCTGCTCAAAAGTGACATGCCATAATTTCATGAAGTACACTTGGTGTTTTTTGGTCACTAATCAAGCCTAAAACCAATTATATAAAGTAGCTTTCAGTGGTGTTATTTATCATTGTACATTTCTCAGATATGAGTGGTGTTTGTACCTTCATGCCCTGCTTTCAGCTGAACGACTGACTACCTACACGAAAATCTGAGAGAAAGAAACACATTGGTTAAACAGTCCGGTAGGCCATGCATTGATTTAATCAAATTCTTAATATTTTTCGCTTTCAAATAATTCTGTCAGCATGTCTGTAGGCAAAAGCCTTTGTGTGTTTGGCCACACACTCATAGTTCTAGTGGGCAATGGATTATTGGATGTAGTCAGAAGTAATCATAAAGATTATGTAGAAAAAACAAAAAATAGGTTTCCTTTAATAAATGTTGACTCAAGTACACTGCAAATATAAAAGTGACAACATGCTTGTACAACAGTTTAGCCTGACCGTACGTTCAAATGCACAGTGAATAGTCATTTGGTCACAAGTACGGGTAAATGAAGTAAAATGACAGTAAATGGAGTCCACACACAACCCGGGGTAAATCATTTGATGTCTCTTTCTATTGCTGATAAAGGCTGTGAAGCCTTTTAAAATTAATAAAGCTTGGTGGGCCTGTTGAAATGCAGTATGTGATCCGCTGGAAATCGGTGTGGTAAAATCAGTTTTCGAACCCTTAAACTGGTGCAGAGCATGAAGGCCATTCTATTGTCTGATGCAATTTTGAGGGAATCTGGTGCAAGTCTACCCTATTCACTGCCTGATCCTTTTGTCTCTTCTCATTTTTTTTTTTTTTTTTTGTAGAACTTGCATAAATTGATGACTGACTGCAAAACAGTTAAAATTCGATATTTAGTGATCATTGTTAAGAAACACACTTTAAAACCTGAGCAATGAAACTTCAATACGAAACTAAAATGCAAAACCGTACCATAAAATACCTCCTACAGATTATCATGCTTATTTGAGTCACGGTACATGCTAATTCCACTTTCAGAAAGATCTTTTAAAAGTTGCACATGTTTTTTGTACCCAGTAAGGTTGAAGTTTTGCAGTCTGTCACCTTGTCCATTGTCTAACCTAGAGTTTTTTAAAAGCTCTTAACCACTCATTTGCAACAGTATATCTATTTCCCTTGTATACAATATGGTGCACTCTATAGCAGATCTTTATGTTGGGTTGATTCTGATTATCACTGATTTTAAGTCCATGTTTGAAAGCTGGTATTTAATCTCTTCCTTGCAGGGCCATTTATCTGAATAGTACTGCAATAGATTATGTATGATGATGACTTTTTTGAATTCATGTTTAAAAGGGTAATGAACAACATTAAATATCTGCTATAAAATCAGACCACAAAATAAGAGCATAACACTTTAAAGATCTGTTAAGACCTTCGGGTAAAAAAACAATGGCAAAACCATCTTAACACTTACCTGCAATGGTCTAAAAACTGCTTTGCTTTGTCAATGGATTGACATACCAAAAAATATAGCTTGAACGCCACCCCCGCCCAGCTGGAGTACAATCTCATATATTCTAATGGAAAGAGTATTCTAAAGAGCCAGTCGTGGTTTAAATGAATGCAGATGCTTACAATACAGAAAAGATTAAATAGACTTGTATCCAGACTGTTTAACTAAAGATCAAATAACCATGTTTCCTTCTAGAAGGACAAAAAGACTGCAGTTTTAGTACAATAAAAAAAAATGTCAGTATTCCCATTCTCTTACGTATTGCCCTAAAAACATTTAAAAGGAAACGCACACATTTGTTACAGTTTCTTACTGACATAGTTTCCAATCAGTTGTAATTATGTTTTGGCTAACTCATTGGGCAAGGTAAATTTAGCTTCGAGTTGCATCAGCTTTTAAAGGGTTTACAAAATACATATTTTTAAAAAAGGAAACCCAGCTTTTATTTCTGAACTGATCCGTTTGTCAGCCGGTTTAAAGATTGTTGCAGGTTCGAGTGTTGAAGCGCTGCAGTTCAATTGCTCAGCGTGCCTTTGGCTAGCCCTACAGTGCTCTATCCCATCACATGCAGATGATGAAGTGCTATGCATCTATTTTACATCCTGTGAACTGTAAAACATATTTAACAATCCAGGTCAGACTTAGCTGTGGTCATTGATTTGCACATCGAATGGATGCTTTTTGCTTTAGTTGGACATGTTCACATTACTTTTTTAATGGCTGTTAAAATGGTAACCACTGTGCACATGATAAATCATTGCTAAAAAAACAAACACAAAAACAAACATCCTGGAAGCCTTATCTGCCCATTAGAATGCTGCCACTCCCTTGTACTGTGACAGAAACCCCTTGGTCAAACCGTATCTGTCTTTTTTTTTTTTTTTTTTTTTTTTTTTTGTTGATCCCGTTTTTACCTGTAGAAAGTGTTGCGCTGAAAGATCCTGCGGACTTATTGGACAGGCAGAAATGCCTGAGCGCCTTGGCGTCTCTGCGACATGCCAAATGGTTTCAGGTTGGCTATTTGTTCTTACCTTGTTGTTGTAGCCTTATGAAGGTTTAAATGAACAGTTTCATTTAATTCTAAGTATTCCGTATTTTTTATTTGTGTCTTTATTCATTTTCTTATTCTGTGTACTGGTAGTACTTAAATTGATTTATAGTTTTATCATAAGGCTACAAAAGCAATTGTTACACATTTTGCTTGTTTGCTTTTACTTTAAATCTGCTTTCCTAAACATAAAATAATTTGCTTTATTTTATTTGTGTTCCCTTTTGTTTGCATGAATTAATCATTCTGCACCTTTTAATAAATTACTAAGTTAATGAGCAAACCTTTTGCTTAAGAATCTATGCAACAATCCGCAATTGATTTCAGCACAGTATTGCCATCATTTTGTTCTTTTTAGGCAAGAGTTAATGGATTAAAATCATGCGTAATAGTACTCCGTATTCTGCGTGATTTGTGCAACAGACTGCCCACATGGGAGCCATTAAAAGGATGGGTAAGTTTTAATGTTCAAACCTTGACAATTAACATCTGTGATATTTTCTAAAGATCGGTTCTATATTAGATTAGAATGTGTGACTAACTCAACTTGTCGTTTTATAGTTCATTGATTTTAAATGCGTAATTTGCCAATATGTTCTAAGATTATTAAAACATACCTTTTGATGTAAAAGGGAAATCTTAATTTACATTTCTGTTAGATTCCATTAAATCACGGGTTCTAGTCTGAAACTAAAACTGCTTATTTCCCCTAACTTGTTTCCCTGTTATTTGTGATTTTCCAGCCCCTTGAGCTTATTTGTGAAAAGGCATTAGCTACTTGTAATAGACCGCTTGGAGCTGGTGAAGCGCTGCGTCGTGTCATGGAGTGTATAGCCTCTGGCATTCTTCTTCCTGGTAAGAGTTAGAGTTCTTTAATAATGAGCTGAAAAGATCTGGTAGAGGGAGTTAAGATTGTTGCAGGATGAGTGCCGTAGCTGTATAAGAAATTGTCTTAAAAAAAAAAAAAAAAAAAAAGTTCCCTTTGAGACACACTTTGGGCCCTACTCTTCAGCTAGTTCCTGCAAATTGTTTCTCTCTAGTTTTGTAGTTTTTTCTTCACAATGGCTTCAGGTTGTCTCGATGTCAAGGAAGAAGCAAGTGCAGTCCTCTGTTTGCTAAGAAATCTAGTAGGGCTTGGTATTTTTTCTATAATCAACTATAAAGCAGACGTAGTCCAGTCACTCGTGCAGTTGCTGGAGGTCCAGATCGGTTACACGTGCAGATCGTGTTTCATGGGATAAATCCTGCTATTGTCAACACCAAATGTTTTAATATCAGCCGCATACTCTGTGTCTTTAAATGGGCGTGTGAATAGTTAACAATTTTGTGATGGATCCAGTCTGTCACGTCAATGATATTTGTTCCAAAATATACATTACCAACTGTTTTATAGTTATTTTATTATTTACAAAGACATACTTTTAGCAGTGGTGACTAGGCATAGTACATATTGTTGAAGCACTCTTCTGTTCTGTAAACATGTGTGATTTCAGTGTCTTTTATGAATTGGTTTTTGCATGCTATATTTGATGGTCATTTTTAAATTGTGTTTTATGGATACAAGATGTTTGTTTGAGTATTCAAATATTTGTCCCATCACTATTCATTCATACCATATAGTTTTGTTTGTGCAACCAATAACCAACAACTGATATTGCTTATTGAAATGAGCAGAAATAAGGACCCAAACCATTTGCTGTGTTCACTAGTGTACTGTGCTAACTTCTCCTATGTGTTTAGGTGGGCCTGGATTACATGATCCATGTGAAAAAGAACTAACGGATACCCTGTCCAAAATGACTGCACAGCAGGGAGAAGATATTACACAAAGTGCTCAGGTATGATCAAGAACTTCACTTCTGCTGCTACAGCATTTCCAGAGAGGCAGGGCTGATCTAATCTACTGATTTTAAGATCAAACCGTTTCTGACATGGTAACTGTTTAAAAATGCAGTATCTATACCTCTGTTCCAGTACAGTGCGTGTGCCAGGCACTTAATAGTTTTTATTAATTTAACATGCTTATTAACCGCTTACATTTATCATAAAGGCTTAATGCTTTCCATGCAAAAAAAAAAAATAGGATATTTATCTTTACATGCTGCATGCAAATGTATTCAATGTTAAGATTACCATGCAGAAAAAAAAAAAAAGTCATGTATAAACGCATTTTTCTGTGACTAAATGATGGGATGTAGCAAAAAGCTGCTGTCAAGCAAAATTAAGCTTAACTGTTTTTCAGATCTGTAAAGATGCCCAACAGAGAGAATACCATTTTGAACTACAGTTAGTGAAATTAAAGGTTTCCAAGTGAAAAAGTGCAGGTGCTGTGTATCTAGACACAATGTGTGATGCATTCCTTTATAGACACAGAGTCACACTGTGACTAAAATGTAAGCAGATATTATCAAGGGTCATGGAAATCTTTTGAGATAGGAAGGATGAAAGGATTCTACTGGTCCCAGCTGGGACCTGGAAGGTTGTGCAGAGAAATCGTTCAATTCGTGAATAGATTATGCAAAAAAAAATGTGTTAAGCAATGGCTTTGTCTGCTGCAGTGGTTCTTTTAATAGTGCAGGAATCTCTCTCAATTCCATATCGGGGAAGCTTGAGGGATAATGCTCACTTACTGTAACACTCCAGAATTGTTTCTTAATATGGCCTTAGTGATTCGCTTGGTATTTTGTAGCAGCAGTAGGCTTGTAGGCTAATAAGACCATATTAATGCAAAATGGATCTTTAAATGCATCATACAGAGTACAGTAATGTGCAGACAGTATACTATCCGTGTGTTATGTAATGGTAGTGTAGTGTTATCTTTGTTCAGTCAGTGCAATTTTACATGGCATAGTGCATCAGTATTCTCTGCTGTACAGTGTATTGACATTTTATGCTTTCCATTAGTCAGACTGTAATGAGTAAGCAATGGCTGTTTTACAGTAGAAATGTCATTTTAATATTTACTACTAGTGTGATTTGTGCGGTAAACCAACAGAAGACAGTAAATCCTTACAGTACATAAGAATACTAAGTCTTACTTGCTTTACATGTGCTTCTCAAATATTAGTGTACATCTATAGATCACGACCACTGTACAGTTACTGTTTTAAGTACATTTTTTACTTTAAATGCAAAAATGCATGTATTGTATGTTACAAGACATTCTGTCATGACAGGCATTTATCAAATTAATAAAACATATTTTTTTTTGCCAAATTACTTGTATATAGCCACTTGTCCAAATATGGATAGCGTTTTATGTCCTTGGGAATAAATAAGCATAAAAAAATATTTTGGTAGATTAAGGTTTTGAACAAACCTTTTTTGCCCTATTTCCTGCTGTTTTCACTGGCTTTGAATGAGCTTCCATATTCTAAATGTGTTCAGTTGCTTGTGCATTTCCCACAGCTGTGTTCATTTTGGCACATCCCAATGCCAGGCTTATTATAAGAAAAACAATGAAAAGCTCTACTGTTGCACAGGCTAGATTGGGTGAGGTGTTTTTGGATAGCTGCTAGCGGGATTGGAATAATACTATTGGCCACCACTCATCTCAAGGAGGGCTTCTATCATAGAGGCAATGTTAAGGTGGATGTAACTAACAAAAGAATTCTCTGAATCTTACCTGACAGACATGCTTTGCAGCCAGTAACATGCCTCCACCCTGATGACAGGTGGCTTTATTACCATCCTGTACAGAAGCCTGTCCCAGCCACTGCTATGTTTTCAAATAAAGGGGTCAATTCAGGTGATCTGAACCAGTGGTTTTCCAACTGTGGTACGTGTACTTTTACTGGTACGTGACAGGCTTGCCACTGGTACGCACCGACAGTTCTTCATGACCATATGATTCCACATGTGTAAGTGCAGAGAGGTATATTAACACCAGCAGAATATGGAACCCCAGTTTCTTGCAACAGTTGTGATAGTGACCAAACATGTCTAAGTACTGTTGTGTGTTAAAAAAAAAAAAAGTAGCTTAAAATGAACAGTTGCATTTAAGAAATGTAGAATAAGAACAGCAACAAATACACTTAAGGTTTGTGTAGTGCACATGTGCCATTAACAAAATGCCCTGGAAACTTAAAATAAAGAATATAATGAATGAAGGGCTGTACGCAGCAAAAAGCGCAAGAATTAAACAAACAAGGAAGTGAAAATGTTACCATACAAAGCTGAAAAAAGTTATCTTTACAAACTCCAATAAACCAGTGTTATCTTTCACCAGTCAAATCGTAGAGTGCCTAAATAAAGTTTTGAGTCAACACGTCTGTTGCGTCTTGCATTCCAGATGTAATAGACTTAGTTACATTGTTTACAGTCAGCAGTTTAAGTATGATTCAATTGCACAAGATTCCAGGTGAGCTGATCATACCTTTTCAGCCAAAGAAGCAGGTACAGTAATTTATAAGCACCGTTACCATTATGTAAAACAGTATGTAACGTGAGTTTTGTACTAAAGCAGGGTTAGCTGTTGCAGTGAAAACAATTTCTCAAACTGACCGAATGTGACAGCAGAACACACAAATATTTGGGACTGTAATTAGGAAGTGTACTATGTACTGCAGCTTACTTGATTGCAGTAAACAAAAAAAAAAAAAATGCCATTTACTAAATTTGGTGCTTGGATTGTAATTTATTTTCATTTTAATTAGCACAGTGTGCTTTCTGTGATGTATTTAATATCGTAACTATAGCAGAACGAACTCCCTGCAATTGAAATATGTTTTTACTGAAGAGTAAAGGTATGTAAATCATAAGAGCTGTCTGTGTTGCATGCTGTCAGAGCAGGATGTCACTAACACTGACCACAATTAAAGGTTCGGTGACCAATTCCATACACAACAATTGCAAAATGTAAACAAGCGAGTACAGACACAAACCTGGTTGTAATAGGTTGTCGGGTAGGTATCGGTTTTACAACAGCAGTTTAAGATTGCACAGTTACTGGTACACCTGGTGGTCCCTGCTGGAAACACTGGTGCTTGAGATGAAAAGGTTGAAAACCACTGATCTCAACAAACCACCTCTGTTTAGATGATTAAAATGGGGCCTTTCATATGCCAGCTCATATATGGATCAGTAAATCCCAAAAAGGCTTTTTGTAAACCACAGTATTTAATAAAATTAATAATTTTAATAAAATACAAAGGGTTGGATTCAGTAAAATATAAACTGTAGAATGTGGTTCTATGTATTCATTATTTTTACTGCCCTAGCTTCACCCAAATCTGCAGGGTGTTTAATTAAAACTAATGAATTAATGGTTACAGTGTGTTAAATGTTTGCTAATTTGACAGTAATACAAAACTACAGTTTCTGATTCTTAGTTTTATTTTGCAGCATGCGTTAAGGCTATTAGCCTTTGGGCAGATTTATAAGGTACTAGAAATGGATCCTCTGCCTACAAATAAACCTTCCCAGAAGTATTCTTGGGCAGACAGAGAAGGTACACATTTATTTATGTATGTATGTATATGTATTTTACTTATTTTAAATTTCAAAGTGTTTAAACAGACCTGCATGTATGCGTTTCAGGTACAGCCCTTAAGAGACCATATGAAGATGGATCTGGGGATGACAAAGATCTTATTAAAAAGATGAAACGTAACATAAGAAAAAGTAAGTTTATACTGTGTGATTTGCAGCGATCATCCAGCTGCTATTTATACTGTCATTATATAATCGTTATTTTACTAAAGTAACCGCAAGCTCTTAAATCAGTGCAGGTTATTGTAGTTCACTTGTTCTGAACTGGTGGTCTGGTGACTACTTGAGCAGGGAGTTCTCATAATACCCACAGTATATTTCAGGTGTGTCCACCACACCCCTGAACTTTCTGCAACCCAGCACAGTACAGCATTACAACAAACAAAACCAGCACCTCCATACCACCTGCAACCCAACACGCAGTACAACATTACAACAAACAAAACCTGCACCTCCAAACCTTCTGCAACCCAACACAATACAACATTACAACAAACAAAACCTGCACCTCCAAACCTTCTGCAACCCAACACACAATACAACAAACAAAACCTGCACCTCCAAACCTGCAGCCCAACACACAACATTACAACAAACAAAACCTGCACCTCCAAACCTTCTGCAACCCAACACACAATACAACATTACAACAAACAAAACCTGCACCCCCAAACCTTCTGCAACCCAACACACAATACAACATTACAACAAACAAAACCTGCATTACAACCCCAAACAATAAACCTAAACAAAACCTGCACCCCTAAACCTTCTGCCATGTCTCGCGCTCCCTGCTTAAGGAATGAAATCATGTTTGTTTCTAAACTGCAACAGTGAAAGCTGCTGGAGTTGTCATACGAAGCATTCACGCTGATATCTATTTTTTAATGTGCTGACACATTGCTCGGCCCAGTCAACAAGGATAAGCTGATGCAAGTGGGTGGTCTGCTGGTAATGTGTCTTTGTCCTATATAGTTGGGAAAAAAAAAAAAGTATCTTTATAATAAATACATAAATACCCCCCCCCCCCCCCCCCCCCCCCCCCCCCCCCCCCCCCCCCCAAAAAAATAAAAATCCGTCGTCAAATAATTGACAAGAGAATTTATTCCGTGACAACGGAATGGTGGAGTTTCCCAAAATAACTAATCGTTCTACTTAAGGCCAAGAAATGATGCCGTTTTACCTCAAAGGTATTGTTTGCTGTATGATGTGTATGTTTGTGACATTTTTAATAAGGCCTCCCTCTTAAGAATTTTTCTTGGTTTGAATAAGCCACTGTATGTAAAAACATATGGGACACTACACAGTCATATCGGAGATCTTATCACCAGCCATACTTAAAACAGACATTCTGGCTTTGATTTTCTAGGAAGTATATTTATTCTGCAATCTAAATCACTGGGTAAAGCAGAACAAAAAGACAGATGTAATAGTCCAGTCTTACTCATTGTATTACTCAAACAAGCATAGCTAGGGTTCCTCTTATAAAGGAGGTGTTGATACCAAGAACAACAATTTTTTTTCAAAGAAAAGCAATCTGACTACAGATTGAACTGAAAAGTCAGTGTAATTGAGTTCTAGTCTGCCTGTACAGTGCTTGCTATTCTAAGATCACCCATTTTGTAAAGCTGCTGCATTCACATAGTACTGTGATCTGAATGATTTCAGGGATTTAAATCCCACAAATGGTGTTACTTGGAATTGGAGTGTGAATGTGATAGAATTCAACCACACTGTATACATTTGCATCAAAAAATATCAATCTGGAGTTAGATGAGTATATACTGTATGAGCTGTCAAACGCCTAGTCTTGAGTGTGCATTGCAGATGCACCCGTTCTTCCAGTCAGGTTCATATTGAGGGTATCGTACAAGCAAGACCAAACCCTTTTATGAGAGTTATTTTACAAAGCTGCTGTCAGCACATTGTCAGAGCCTCATATCTCAAACACTCCGAGGCAGTCACTTCATATTTGCTGCCATATAGAGTTTCCTGTTTTATGGAGACAGGGCACCTATTATTATGTTAATATTTGGTACACAACTGTATTCTTATATCTTTATTAGTTAAGTTCCATTACCATAAGACACATCGCTTGTCAGATGCATTTTACACAAGTCTTTCTAAGAAATTGGCAGTTGCACCACTCTGAACGTTTTTAAACCACTGTACAATGTGCAGCATGTTTATGACATTCCTTCGTTACTATTTTGTATTCAGGTGTTTGTTTTCTCTCCATTTCTTGTTCACAGTTCTTGACAGCAAAGCAATAGATACCAACCAGCCAATGAACGCTTTAATGAGGCTGAATCAAATCCGACCTGGACTTCAGTACAAGCTCTTATCACAGTCTGGTCCCGTTCATGCACCTGTCTTCACAATGTCTGTAGATGTGGATGGAACAGCATACGAAGCCTCAGGGCCATCCAAGAAAACCGCCAAACTTCATGTAGCAGTAAAGGTAATAACCATTTTGCCTGTGGTAGCCTGAATGCTCCCAGTCTGGAGTATAAACTTTTAATCCGATAAAACATTTACATGTTTATGCAGAGCATTTCATAATACTTTCTCTGTTCAAATAAGGTATACTAAAGGGCAGTATAAATTCTGTACTACAACAAAAAATAAAATGTTACTTAGCCTGCAAGAATATATATATATTTTTTTTAAAAGCAGTTGCGGGTGTTTCTATGCTAATGGAATCCACTAAACCATGTGTTCATACATTCTCTAAAAAGTTTTTTTTTATTTTTTATTCCGCAGGTTTTGCAGGCAATGGGCTACCCAACTGGTTTTGACACAGATATGGAGAGTATGAGCGCAGACGAAAAATCGGACAGTGAAGGAAAAAATGAGACTGTGCCTACAAACTCGAGCAATAATACAGCAAACTCCACAACAGACAGCTCCAATACACTGGAGGTATTACATCACAAGTATCTGAGGTCATAGTCTAATATTTACTGAAATACCAAGCCTGCTATCATTAGAGCCTTTCATCAAGGCTACCGGGTAACTAATCCATGAGCTTCCATTTTTATACTTTTAAAGAATTGATAGAAAAAACAGACACAGATGGACATTGCCATTCCTGTACTATTGGATCGGTCTGCAGTTTAGAGCGGAGGCATCTTTCCAAGCCCTTTATACATATCTACACCGTTGAAGGAGTTCATAAAAATAAAAAAGGGTTTTGTTCCTGAATTGAGATTTTATTAAGTGGATTCAGTCTGCGTTATCCAAAATTTCAGATGTTCAACCAGTTATTTACTTATTACAGATTATGTTATAACCTAACATTGATTCTAATCAGGGACGGCATTAAGCAGTTTATTATGAAATAGCCATGCATCCTTTTTTTAAACTCCTTTAGTGCTGTTTATTTTGTATTGCTTTCAAAGCCGTGTCTAGTTACGCACTGCTACCGATCCTGCTTTTAAACAGTACATTTATTCTTTTTTCCTCTACAAACATATTAAAGAAGTGGATTGATGTTGAATTAAAACTCCTTTAGGAATCAGACATTAATTATTTTGTTCTGGCTGATGAGGACTTTACCATAGCACCATGATGGATAGGAACAGATTATATAAACATCTACTAAACTGGTTAAACATTTTGTGAAGTTAAATCTTTCACTAAAACCCCTGGTTGTTTTTATTACTGATCTTTGTGTGTTGAACATGGTTACGCAAACATTTAGCTTGTAAAGTACTGTAGTTGGCTTTTATCAAACCTCCCTTCCTAGTACGTAGACATTTTGTGCTGCTGTGGTTTGAAAGGACTGAAATTACTTTTCTTTTGGCATAAATGATTAATTCTCATAAAAAATGCATACATGCTGCTTCAAGGTCTGCTTTAAAATGTGGATAGCATGTACAGAATTCTCCACTTTCTACCCGGTTTATAATTTTGTCACGTATCTTGTGTTAAAACTGTATTAGTTAGCAAACTGAGGGTTCTGCAGAGGTCAGCTGATTTAATAACCTGTCTCTGCAGTCTGAACGAAGGGGTTTATCCACTTATGTTTCCAAACTGAATTCATGTTTGTCTGGCTTGCTAATTTCTTCATATGCAGTAATGCAGGGGTATGCCTGTTCTAGTTTAACCTTCTCAAACGAGGAGCTTCATCGCTCTTCTATTTTTCAAATGTGTTTTTTTGGACAGGTACGAACTCAGGGTCCTATCCTTACTGCCAGTGGCAAAAACCCAGTCATGGAACTGAATGAAAAAAGAAGGGGTTTAAAATATGAGCTGATTTCAGAGTCCGGTGGGAGTCACGACAAACGGTTTGTAATGGAGGTATGTCTGATATATTTAAAAATCAAAGTAATGCGTACATTTCAACATCTGACTTCTGTTCCCTGGGAATACTGTATAAAAAGTGTAGCACCCCCAACCCTATAAAATAAGCAACGTAAAGCTGTTGGAGGACACTTGCTGATAAAGCTCTTTGGCTTCTTTTCTGTTTTAAAACTTAAATGTCAGGGATCTCATCCGAAAATGAAGCCGTGGAGATCAGCAGCTCAAAGTAATAACTCAGGTTTATTATGTCCGGTTACATATAACAACTAGCAATTGTACATTATATGCAAATATTTCTCCCCCCCCCCCTCCGTTTTGTAAAGGTGGAAGTAGATGGACAGAAATTCAAAGGAGCAGGGCCCAACAAGAAAGTGGCGAAGGCCAGCGCAGCTCTGGCTGCCCTTGACAAACTCTTTTCCGGACCGAATGCAGCAGCCATTAAGAAAAAGAAGATTATTCCACAGGTCATACCTTTGTTACTTTCCACTTTGTGCATTATTTATAACTAATTTGTTAATTCATATCAAAGCTTGTTCTGTGTTCTTTGAGGGGAAAAAAAAACCCTGCTGATCTGAAAGAAGCCTGCTAATTCACTTTTATCAGGAGGATATTTTATACTGTAACAGCCCTATACATCGTATGATAGAACCCTAACCCATAAAGGCTTAGAATAGTAATGGAGATCAGCATGGGAATTGATTTATGAATATTATAACTAAATAAGGAGGTTTAACAGAATATTTGCAAGACATTTCGGATGTCAAATATTAACATGATTTTCTTTGTGTGTGTGCTGTCACAGTAGTTGTAAATGGTAATTGTATTCTTTTATCATTGCTAGACTAAAGGGTCTGTAGCCACAGCGGCATCTATAGCTGCTCAGGTGGCAAGGGGGAGAGGGAGAGCGTCTCTGCCCAGGGGAGCCTTTGTCAGTGCTGCTGCTGCTCCAGGATATTTGACACCAGGTATTCTGCTGTGAAATTCAGAATTTTATACGGATGCTTGATATAAATGCCAACAAAACAGTGTTCTGTATAACTGTCACACTGGAAAACTGGTAGAGAAAGCACACGTTCTTGTGGTGTTTTAAGTTTCTTTTGTTTAATTTTAATAACCCTTCTTTGTAGGTTACGGGACACCCTATGGATACAGTGCAGCAGCTGCCGCTCCTGCTTACGGTACGTGCAAACACTTGATTTTATAGCAGACGTGAATATGCACAATTATTTTCTTAAAAGGTGTAGTACGCAAAGTTCCCTAAAACCAGAAATACAAATGGCAGTCCATTTTCAAAAATAAAGAAAAAAAAACAAGCCAAATTTTAGAATTTGAAAACCATAAACCATGACCTTTTGGTTCTTCCGGTGGTTGGAGCAAGCCTTGCTAAGCTTTGCCTGACTGTCAAAGGACTGCTCGTTAAACTGCCTGTTCCCTTCCATTATGATTCTGGACATTTTCTTAAATGTAGTTCAAGCGCTTACAGCCAATATGGGCTCTATTCAAAGCAAACCTGTGTATCAAACAGACTCTGGGGTATGAAGCCAATGCCATGTATTTAATAGAACGGTAACTTTCAAACAGAGGTATGTAACCGTGCGCTTCACACAATCAGTACACAGTATGAGATTGTCTGTCTGGTTTCTGCCAAAAAAGTTTCTGTTCAATCCATTGATTTTAGTTAAACAAAAGTTCAGATGATGCATATTTCAAGCTGAATTACATTCTTAGTTTTCAGCAGTAATACAGAATAACAGCCGATGTGCTTTGTACTTAAATACACATCTAACCTATGTTTAGAAATTGATTTCTTTTTAAAGAAACAGCCTGGTAATGATGTACAGGGTTATTTCTCTCAAACTTCCAAACTGATTGTGCCTTTATTTATTTATTTAGTCTACTTTTGTAAACCACATTTGCTGCCTCCTTATACCTGCTTTATATAACACTTAAATCTTAATTTAAAACAAACAAGGTGTGTGTGAGATTTTATATTTATATCACAAGAATTGCATTTTTGTTCACTGTTTATTTACAAATTACATCAAAACACACAAGAACATAAGTTTGAACAAAAACACTACACTCACAAACAAACAGCACCAAAGCACAGCTCTCGTGGTTCCCTTCTCACTGTTACACTCCTTCTCAGCTCCACACTCTCCTGCACAGCCCACACCGAGCATTCATCCTTTGTTCTTTTTATAGGGTGTGACCAGAGATAATTCCACACTTTTCAATAAAACAATCGCAGTTCAATTAAACAGTTACATTCACCTGTGGCTGTGCGTGGGCAACCACAAACATTTGAGTGTGCCTCTGCCCTGCCTACATCCTCCCTCTACTCTGCCACTATATCTATCTATATATCTATATATCCGAGAATGCTGAACACTTCATTTGTCGTTATCGGCTTACGTTTTTGTCCCAATATTTACACAATGTTCCCCTATTTTTTTGTGGCATTGGAAAACTAATGACTACCCGTTCTGTATTTTGGTTGCTTTGAAAGAGCCTTGTGTGCAAATGGTGACAGAGCTGAGCCGCAGTATAATGTTGTAATATAGAGATGTGGTTCTTGTTAAAATGATTTTTGTGGGGGGGGCAGAGGGTGTTGAATGAATGTGTAAGTGGATCCTTTTTATTGAGCCACTTTTCATTCATATTAAATCTGTGGAAAGCGATTTGAGAGGCCTTAGAGTGATGTTTCACAATAATGTTGTCACCATTTCTCACATAAAGACTTAGTTAATCCAGTGTCTTAATGTGATGCAGAGTCTAGTATTTGGCTGTAAGAGCATTGCTTCTGAAAGCTGTTGCATGCTGGTAATTCCTACTACAGTCATCTAATGCTGTTAAGTAATACCTACTGTTGCTGCTTTGTGATTTCTTAATGGGAATGTGAGAAAAACAGAACGGAAAAGCAGGTGTAATCTACAGGCCACAAGAACTTAGACAGACTGAACAACAAAACAGGAAACTTTAAAATCCATCTTTCCAGATGTGTCTTTCAGATACACCGTACTGCCCAGTGCCTCCCAGTGAGCTCCTCGTTGCTTCACCGGTCAATTTCACTTTCTTTATTTTTTATTTATTTATAGCATTTCAAAGTAGGATCATACTAATGTTGCAAAAAAACATACATCTGTAATTGTTATTTAGATTGTAGTGTACACTCTAATTCTTTCAAGAATTACTGGTATGAGTTTTAAAGAGCACATCTTAGTAATGTGAAAAAAGAGGCCAGTAATAACTCTTATGAAAATCCTAAGAATAGAAAGTTGTACAATTGTGTTTATTATCTTTCGGCAAATAAATGTCTTTTTCATGGGATCTTTCTGACTCTGTTACTATACATACAGTATGTATCAATTTGAATACACTGTGATCCTTAAACTAATGTTAAAATGCAACATAAGTTTACCTCAAGTTATATTTTTAGGTAAAACATTGAGTATATCTCCAAGTATCAAAGCTGAAAAGACAACGACTAGCTCTGATGGCGGCTTTGTTTTATATTCATAGTATGTCGACTCTGTCTCTTGGGTGATGTACTGTTCTTGAAAACGGTATTGATTGACTTAGCTGGAAAGATGAATGGTACCAACCTGTTGGTTTTGGACCTGGTTTACTGGACCTCTGAGCTTATTTGGAGTCCTTTTCGTTTCTTCTCTCTGTAGGTTTACCCAAGAGAGTGCTTCTGTTACCAGTTATGAAATTCCCAACATATCCTGTACCACACTACTCATTCTTTTAGTACAATCTCCAAAAAAAGTTTCATCCAAGTTAACAACACTGTAAAAAATTTATATCTTTTTTATTTAAAAAACAAACAAACAAAAAATTCTTGAACATGTACATTAGCAAAACCATTCATAAAGGATGTTTTTTTCTTTTTCTTACTACTGTTAATTTTAACTGAAGAAACTGCAGGTTAAGTTCTTTAAAACTTGAAGGATACGTACTGTGAAATGTTACCTTATTCTCAGAATATAACATATACCAACCTTTTGTTATAGAGGAGAATTAAACTGAAACCTCAAAATATTACAACTTGTGTAAAACAAATCAGAGTGTGTGAAGACTGTGTAGAGTATAAACCACTGATTTACCAATAAAATGTTTTACCTTAAAGATATATGTTTGTGTCTGTTTTATAATGATTAGGATCCAGACCCAATATTATTTGGACATGTTCATGTTGCACAACTAGTAAACACCATGGGTGCAAAATGCATCATTCAGATGGTTTGCTTCTAATTGTGAAACATCAACACTTTTCCTTTGGAGAAGTAACTGGAATCATAGGAAATTATAAAACAAATCCAATGATCAAAATTTTAAGTTAATGAAACATTTGTACAACAGTACACATTAGCATTTGTGTAAGCATAGGCATTCCCACTGCACTATTTAAATATCATTTGCAAACAGGATAAAGGCTCCTTGCAAGATAAAACAGCATTGTAGTTGCACCACTTCTGGTTCGAGGTTCTGTTTCCTTACTGATCGTACACTTGGTTCTTGTGGCCTTCCTGTATATTTTCTCAACAAAAGACACTTTGCTGATGTATATATATTTTTGTATATAGGGTCAGTAATATTACCTTTGAACTAAGTGATTTTTCTACATCTAAAAAATGGAAAATCTAAAGCAGCAACAAGGTCCCCATGGATACTTGCAACCTAATTGTCCCAATTTTTTTGTTGAGTGCTACTGTGAAATGTGACCCCCTTCTCATCCACGGGCCAGCATATGATAATGTGTTCATTATTTTGTTTTACAGCTAAAGTATAATGCAAAAAAACCCCAAAAAACCTATAGAATAGTGCTACATTTTGTGCTGCCCATATTGAATAATTCACCATCACCAGTTAATGGCATTTTATTCTGGTCTGCCTGAATGAATTACCATTGTTCTAAATGTAGTTTAAAAGCACAGTAAGTCATTTTGGGGGTATGCAGTCCTGTAGTGAATATACTGATTGCTGTTTTAAGTGGTGTCATGAACTATTGCAAAATGTTGTAAGCAGTTTGGACTGTCAGGAGTGTTGATGGGAAATAGATCCCTGGAGATGGACTATCTTGTTCACATGGGTGTCCTTTTTATAAAGGTGAACCGGCCATAGTCAGAATGCTTGTAAATACAGGTGCTGTGTTCCTGTTACAGAACAGGGAAGGGGGTTGCTCTTCAATTCATTAAAAGGGTCATATTGATTTATCAATAGGACATGCTGTTGCTGGCCCGTGGCTGAAGCAGAGCCATCAATGATGTGAAAAAGCACTGCTGATTTAGCTATTTGTCTTTTATTAAATATTTATCCTATAGCTTGCACTGTGGTTCCATACAGATTTATATGTTTTTTTATCTGTACCAATGTGGGAGAAAGCTTGCAGTGATTTTGCAGGATGAACATTAAGTTTGCCCCACAAAATGCTGCTGTTCCTGAAGGAGATCAGACAGCATGGTCTTTCTTCTGATATGGCCCCATTTTCCTATAAACTGAACCACAGTAAATCAGCACAGCCTTGCCTTTTCACAGCATGATGGCAGCCATTGTATAATACTATTTCTCCAAAGTCACTTTTAATTTGTGTCTGTTCAGAGTTACTAACCACATTGTCTATAAACTTTCCGAGTTGCTGCATATTTTATTTTATTGTTTTTTACATTTCTCTGCTTTATTTCGAGTGAATGAGCTCAGAGTTTGTCAGCAGTGGTAACTGTGCAACTTCAGTTTTTTTGATGTCTTTATTAACCAGAGATGCCCCTGTGCAATGAAAATTCCACATACAGCTGAAAGAGCAGAGATATATAAATGGAGTATGAGCCTCACCAAAGTCTAAACATTAACCCCCAGTTTCTGCTTCTCTGCTCTTTTCCTCACTGTAGGTGGTTTTTTCATTGACAATCCCTTTTACCAGCCTCGGACCATCGCACCTTTTATTATTCACTTGGGTCCTCAAGATTTCTTCTCTGACTTCTAGAACCATCAGGTTGTGTGTCTCAGAACCAAGTCTTTATTCACTTGTCTTACCAGTCCTGACCTAAACGAAAAACAAACAAACAATCATAACTTCTTCAGGTCATTAAACTGGCACAAATGTAGACAACAGCTATATTTTAGCATTTCCATAATGTATATCTCCCATAAAAAGTTAAAGCAATACTTAATTTGACTTCCAGCTTAATTTAATGCTGAACACTGTTATATAGCAATACTCTTGAATTTTAGCTAAAGCTTACTTCAAACCATGTGAATGTTTTGAATTCAAAGTCTGATAGAGCACTATTTAACTTGGACTGTATATTGCCTAGTATGTGTATATAGAATTATATTTTTTGTCAGGATTAACCACTTCAGTGCTGCAATCTATATGTACCTATACATTAACGGGATCGCTTTTGCTGCAGACTTTTAAAACCATTTTAATACACCATGAAACTTACATAAATGAATGCAATAACCCATATACACCTCTATACAAGAAACGTAGAATACAGAATATTCAGTTTTTTTCTCTAGCAGAAGAGATTATTAATGTTACATCAACACAAGGGACATCACTTTTTTCATTAAAAAAATGCAGAGATTGAAAAACGAATACATTTGAAACCATTTTCTCATAAATCAATGGTTGGTTTTTTTAAATTTATGAATGTATTTTATTTGTCTACTACACTGAGCCTTTAAATTCATAATATTGCTCTTTTTAAAAATGTATTGAGCACAACACCCCCAGGCTGTACTTGCTGTATTTTATTGGTACATGGGGGCTATGTAAATGCACAATTTAAGGGAACATTTTAACTAGAACATTGAGTGTTCCTCCACCACCAAAAAGCACATTTATCATCAGTAAGCACCTCTTTGGATTTATATGTGACACTTGCACGATACATTCGTCTAGGTTTAATATTTTATAAATGCAAGCTTGTTTCAGTGTTTTGTACAAAATAAATCAGCTACAGGACATGCTTTTATATATTAGATACATGTGCTTCCCAAAATTTGTAGTTCTTGCACATTATGAGTTTGCACCCTTATGATAGAATACGAAATAGTAGCATCTTGACAAGCTTGGTGACAAATGTGTAACGTTACCAGCTGTACAGACTCTGAATACATCATTGTAATTTTTCCTCATAAATGTGCAATTCTTCATTACAGGGCAGCGCAGTGCTGCTGCAGCAGCTATATACAGTAGTATACAATACTTGACTTGAATTACAAAGAGATACTTTTATCTGTCTTTTCCCCCCTCCCAGTACTGTTTGAGGAAACGAGTAATTTTGAAGCGTTGTTACACCCAGCTTAATATGCAAAATACCCTCCTGCAATATCCTCATAAGGGTGCAGACATAAAAATGTTTTTTTAATTAAAGCCATTCATATTTTGCACTGTAGAGACAAGTTTTCTGAATAAACAGCTTTGTTCAAGTTGTCGTATTTTCTTAATACCTTAAGTTAGCAGTTCAGCCTAGATTAAACAATTTGCTCTTCTGAAAATGGTTTTACAGTTTGCTTATTGTCCTATTAATGCATTCTATTTGAGTCTTCCATCTGTTGAAGTTCCACACAGATACCTTGTTTTTAACTGCTTTGCCTATTTAGGTTTTCCAAACAAATGCTGAAGTGATTCATTCTGACAAAAGTATTCCTTTGTTTTCGGTTTTAAAATACATTTATTAAGTGGAAACATTGCAAACTGCTGATAAGTGTTTAAAAAGTGTAGCTTTGTACCATGAACAACAACTATAATTACCAAATGCTTTGTTTCATACTTGAACAGTGTATGATCATGTATAATTTACATGTACTGGAAATGTTACCTCGACAGCGAGAGATTTTCAAATTTCTACATCTCCTCATTAAACAATAGGAATTGAAAATTAAAGCACTGCTTTTAAAATATATTCATACACATTGAATGCAAGTATAATAATGGGATATATTGGTTAACATGTCTTTTCCTGACCAGCTTGAAATTACTATAGTGCTAAGCACACACTATTTGGACCAAATTAATCACGTTTATTAAAAACGCATAACGTATGACATCGAGTTTGAGCCAATACTCATAAAAAAAAAAAAAGTCTGTAAAGTGAAAAAAGGTCATCATTGGTGTAATTAGTGTTGAAATGGAGAACATTTAACTCAAATATATGATGCAGTAGTCTTCACTGCTTCACCTAATATCTGCAAGATGTCATTGGATCAAAAAGGTAACATTAAGATATTAAGCTCTGTTTCTGTGTGTCAGCCAAGCCTACCACTGAGCTGTGTCAATGCCAGATCTGTCCTAGAGCAGCTTGTTTTAATGTTATTGTCCCTTTTAAAATCCATCCCAGGACCCCAACCCATTCTATGATCTGTGCTCCTCTGAAAGCCATTAACCAAGGAATTGTTTTCTTAAAACAGGACTTGGAATGTAAAGAGTTAAGACTCATTCTCATGACAGTGTGATCCATTCCAGTTCTTGCTGCACACTTTATTAGACATGCTCTTGTTTAATACTAAAGCTCATAGGAAAACATGTAATGGCTCATGCAATTTGAGACCTGAAGTTTGAAAGGCACAGAAGTTTATTAATGTAGACCACCCCTTAGTTTGGAGTGCTGCCTTCTAAAGCAATCTCTATATAACACCCTGCCTTTCCATCTACCTGTAGCTTAAGCATGTAGTGAGGATTTAGTCTTTAAAAATAACACTGTACTGCTTCTTAATTGTATTTGAGTGACAGACTTTGATGCACGCACTCTTATGGAATGGAGCTAAATATTAGAGGCGAGATAATATGGATAAAAGATCCTTTGTCATGCAGCACCCTCTTTATAGAACAAGTCATTTTTTTTTGTTTGAAAACAGATTGTTACTGTTAGTGGAGTGTTAAACCACTCCTGTATTAGTTTCAAGCACTGTCTTGGGTTCATTCAGTTAAGAACATAAGAAAGTTTCAAACTCCATTAGGCCCATCTTGCATTAAAACAGAAGTGAAGGGATATTGATCCAAAATCTCATAAGCTAGTCATTAAACGGAAGTTTGAAGGGATAAGGACTAGTTCTGATATAATATATATATACGGCGGTACCCCCCCCCCCCCCCCCCCCCAAAAAAAAAAAAACAATTTAGATGTACACATGTATTGTTTAAAAGCTATGCATTTGTGGATTTACTATTGAATTACATTTTGCAGGACGGTCAACACTCCCCTCCCTCTATTACCTCAGCTTTTTCAAGTGATACAATTATTCTGTCCCGTGTTTGTTATAAATCTCTGTGTTCAAGATTATTTATTTCTTAGTGTGATGGATTGTTTAGTTAAGAAGTCTAACCTGCATTTCCTAATAAGATTCGTTTGTCCTTGAAGCTCTAGTTTTAGGAGAAACGGGTGTTTGTTGGAGGAACTGAACCCATTTCATTTAAAACTGCTGTGTTCAGCTGAATTATTCACTGGTCCATTTAAGGATTCAATGATTGCAAATTCGTTTTTGTATTACATTTTCATTTCTTCATTTTACAATAGAAGTCACATGCTTTTGCAGGAAACTTAAAAGCTAACAAGTGACTTCATACAAATGTTTGTTGTCTAATTATATACCATTCAAAAATATAAATATTTTTTTATTGCTATTGTTTAAATGTTAGTCTGTAAATAGAATATGAAAATGAACCCTAAATTCAGTTATTTTGCGTAAAAATGTTTATTTACTAAAGCCATGATACAAATGCTCTTGTTTTGGTTTTAAAATGTTTTGATTTTTCAAAGCTATTTCTATCATTTGAATTTGTTTGATGTCCTTGTTGTTTTTTTTTTTTTATCTAATTCGCTTAGGGTTAAAGGGTGTCCCATCAAAGGACTGTATATTGTCATTAATTTGTGTTGAGAAGGATTCAAACAATGCATTAACTTGGGACATTATTTTGATTTAATGTAAATAAGAAAGGCATGCTTGACAATAAGTAATAACAGCAATAAAGGTGCACACTTTCTGTTAAAAAAAACCCCACACAATTACACTGGTTTTTAAAAATCGATTGTTATGAAACTCAATTGCTTTCTTATATGATCACTTTAATTTGTGTGCATACGAAAAAACGATATACAGTTTAACAGAACTTAATAAATACATTTATCAGTTTAAAATTGTGCCGTATCACCAGAACAAACCAGATGGAATTGGATCACTTCTACTGAAGCACAAATCCACATTTTAGCAATATTTCTCTCAGGGTACAAATTGGAAAAGCGGATCACTGATATTAATCAGGAGTTTGACTTTTCTGTGTCCCTGTACAGCAGCTGAGGTGTACTACAGTTTAGTTTTCATTTGCATGCAAACAAGCAGAAATATATTAGTGAGTAGATAGATAGATAGATATATGTTTGTTTATACGGATATGGAAAGAGCAGCAAGTTTGTCTAACGCTAGGTCAAATTGCTTCCCCAGCATTGTGAACTTAGTTTATAGGTTTTCAATACAAACCATTACTTAAAATACATTAATATGCGCTTTACAACAGATATTCAGTGCTGGTCTACCACGCCACAAAGGGCTTTGCAGTGACTGCTGGTTGCACACATTACAGTTAAGGACTGAGCTGATGAATCTAGGTGTTTTAATGATTTGTTTTAATAACAGCTGTGGATCCTGGTGCTTTTTCAATCGCACTACTGTTAAATTCCAGGAAGTGTGGGATTTCTCCACTTCAACCTTTTTGTAGTTTTAAAAATCTCATCGCTAAAAATAGACTTGGGCTGTTATAATTATACAGCTGGAAATTCAATTTGGGCAATTAGACCGTGAGACCTGGAAGCAGAATGGCATCTTGTTCCTGCCTAGGTTAGTCATTCATACTTTAAGTTCTGAACTTCAAATATTATCCAGGACTACCACTTGCAGCACAGAAAACGGGCTGGCTGGTAAACATATACAAATGATACATGTTGGAGTCGGAATGTCAACTTGAAAGACGCGGAAGTAAGCCTTTAGCACTTGCTGCGTAACTTGCGTGTGATTATAGCTTGTTTTGAATGTATTACTAGTGGACTGTATGAATGTAGAAAAAAGAGCTACATCCATTTTATAAAAAAATATATAAACCACGCTTTGTACAACAGTATTTATGAAGTATGAATTCTTGATTGGGCCTTTGAGCCTGTTTGTGTTTACACTTTATTTTGAAGTTTGCAATAGTAGAGTTTTCATGTTCACACCTCAATACATTGTGCAGTGGTGCAGTCATTATTGCTGTAAATATTATTTTTCAGTTAGTTTTACATGTGTGGTGAAACCAGCAAGACAGATCTGGTTTACCTGGCTTGCTCTTAAAATTATACAGAGGATGGTTCCTCTTGAATTAACTTTGGGGAAAAAAGTAAAAAATGTGAAATGATGATTGTACACAAGTTTTGTGACTGAAATGCGCTTCAGTAAAACTAGTTTTTAGTGGTTAAATAGATTCATGTTTGCTAGTTCAGTGTAATAAAACTAATAGTAGAAAATCACAATGGTGATCTGCTGTTTGTCACTTATCTGCCATCATTTATGCTTGAGCATTTAAAGTGCTGATTCACTTGGAAGTGTCAACATTTTCTTAAAACAAGAAAATAAAAGTAGAATGCTAAAGAATTCCTGCCGTGCTGGTGTTTTTATATATCGTCTGTTATTGACTCTCTAATGCAAAGGTATTAAAACCTACAGACTGGCCCACAATCCATACCTGTAGCTCCCAGGGCATTGTCGAGTGGAAACGGGAGGGGGGGTCTTGTTCAGTGTTGAAGTTTTCTGTGATTTGGTCCAGTGTAGCACACCTGTTGCTGATCACAATACATTGCACACACCTGCAGGCTCCATCCACCTGGAGCTGTGCTTTTAGAGGGTGGTTCTGTCTCCCTGGCCACATTGGTCAATGCAGCTTCTGTGTTGAGGGATAGGTGATTGCACAGGCCTCCACTATCAGGGCACTTGTAAAGACACTGCTTTCCCATTATTACTGCAGAATGGTTGCACACAGCTTTCACAAATCAGGCTCACATGACTCATTGTGTAGTCACAGGCATTCCCATTCCTATCAGACTTGACTTACTACATTTTTTTTGGCCAGAAAGTGCATATTTTGGATCTAAAAACCATGATGCTAGATGCATACGCCATTAAATTATTTTGTGGGTTTGGGGTAGCTTTTTTTGCTGTTGCATATGTTACGATAAATGTGAATATTAGCAAATTTAGGATGGTAACACTTTACTTAACATAAAACTTTACTTTGGACATATATCTATAAATCAAGAATAACCAAGTTCCTTTACCAATAAGCTTTGGTAAATGTCCAAAAAGCCATAGATTTCTTCATAATTCTGGACATTTAAGATTGACCAGATTCTGACACTTACTATAACACATACAATTAAAAGGTTGTGTTTGGGGCGTAGTGTTTGTTAAAATGCAGTTGAAGATACACATCAACAGATGGATGCAGGTTAATATAAAGAAAAAAGGGCAGAAGCAACAGAGCTGCCAATTAGTATAATTCTGTCCATTTTTGAGACGGCTCTTGTTATTTGACGCTATTAATCCTTTGAATGCTTAATCCATTCTCAACATTTCAAACAATCTCCACATCTAAAAACACCCCAATGACTGAAAATAGGAGGGGGATTATGATTATCAAAACTAGTTTAGTTTAGGTGTCTTGTCTGTCAACGTTCTGTATGTACTCAATCAATCCAGAGATCATTTCTGCATACAATACATATCCTGCCAGTGCTTCCTTGAATGTGCCTTCCTTGGCAGGAATCGCAGTCCAAATAAACTGGAATTATACAGGTGTCTGTGTCCATCTATCTGTCTGAAGCCAGCCAGCCAACTAGAAGTTAGGCTAACATCACTTAGGCTGCCAGGGTTTCTACATAAGACTAGACATCCTGGCAGGATTTATCTTACAAACAATGACATCTTTATTGTCGAAGGGAACTGATGTATCTAAATGCTGTCATAGCTGTCTACATTTTTTTATATGCTTATTTATGTATTACTGGGTTATTCAACAGCAATGCACATTACACTGAAAAACACAGGAACAGATTACAGGACAGAATTAAGAGAGAATGGGCATTAAACCGTACTCATAACAGTGTGAAAGGTCCTGACTACAAAAGTGCCACCTGGCAATGAACATTAAACATGATAGAAACTTATGGAAAAGTAGACCATGCATGTCATGCTTCATCTTCTAACTGCATTTAAAGCACAGCCATGTGATGATGCAGAGGCTCCACACAAACAACCTGCCAATCAAGGTTAGGGAGCTATTGGATGCGATAAGAAAGGGTGCAGCACACACAAATACAGCAATGCCTTGGTGGGACTGGAACAGTGCATTTGGTTGGTCAGTTGGTTAACTTGTGACTACTGCTGTGTTTAAAAAAAAATGTTTTTACCAAAAGCGCATTCTCTATGCTCCACAGTTCCCATTGGTTTTCCTGTGCCAGTTGCCAAGGCAAAACAAAATGTCAAGCCCTCAGTTTAGTGTGGTGGACAAGAACACCGTTGGGCTCTGCAGTGTTTTTCCTACAGAAGCTGAAACTAGCTGAGCATTGAAACACGTCAGTTCTTCAATCTTTTGCTGTCTTCTTGAAATCCTGAATGCATTACTATTGCAGAACTCAATAACAGAAGGGATTACAAATTGCCAGCAAATGTTTTCTCTGAAAACACACTTCAAAAGAAGCAGGCATATGCAAATTTGTGTCACTAATGTTGATCATTAGGATCCATTTCTCTCTGTAAGGAGATGACTGTTTTCATATTTCAATTAGAGAAGCTAGCCTTAATGCGATTAGAATTAGAAAATATTTGGCTACTTTTTGCACATTCTGCCTACTCTGTTTTTTTTTTTAATAATTAAATTGACTTGTTTTTGTAAGAAAACCATATATAATTGCAACATTTCAAAATGTACATTATTTAGAGATTTTAAATGATTTGTGTGTGTTGTCAGGTACCACATAGTGATATACTGTACACTTCACAATTGCAGGACATGAAAACTTGCTTATCTGTAATGACCTTGATATACAACAGCTATGACTCCATATACAGGACCAGGAGCTGCATAATGTATTACAAGGCTAGGAATGCTGTATTGGAGCAGAGGGTCACCACAACTTGAACATTTATTTTCAGAGCTCCAGTCTGACTAAATGTATAAATACACAGACAGTAACATCAGCAAGAAATATGTAATGGAGAAAACTACTCAGTCCAGTGCCAATAAATCAATATGTTGTAAATAAGCAATGCCTACAGGACATTCTTATTTGCAAAAGTGATTTTGAGCGGCGAACATGTGACTGTAAGGTATTGACCAGATTTTTTGATGTAAGGTAAGTCCTGCACTATTTTGGAGCAGTCTAATTTCAGCCTGCTGGGAGGAGCTGATGACAAGATGATTTTTTCACGGTGACGCAATGCCAGCCAAGCAGGCCAATGACATCAGGACCCCTGCATGGATAACAAGTGTAGACCTATCTGTGCCTCTTCCACTCAGATTGCTAATGTGGCAAGCAGCCTGCAATTGAATCCCAACACATTCTATCACTACTTGTCCTGCACATCCTGCTGAGATGATAGTATTTTTAGATACGTGAGAAAAACACATCAGGTTTAGAATTGCCAACACTTATTATTTCGCACCTGGGATGCTGCAATTCCACCTTCTAGCAGGCTGACCTCAGGAGAAATCCTATAATGTCAGCAGGAACCAGGCTACATGTACGAAATGGATTTTTACTTGCTGAAGGGGTTCGTTTTATGGCCATCTTTCCCTGCTTCTTACGGATGCCAAAAAACAAACACACAGCTGGCATTCAGCATCATAAAATCACAGGTATAAATAAAATTAACATCAATTAAAGCTTGTGTTGAACATTTTGATGTGAATTCAGTAATTAGGATATTTACATAGCTGCAAAATGTGCAGTGGTAGTAAATAACTTCTCATAGAATGCTTACCTTAAATATATGAGCTGCTGTCAGTTCTTACCGGTTCAAGCTGTTAGCAGTTTATTTTTAGCCTCTTAAGCATCTGTTCTAGAAATCACTTGCTATCTGCACCACAGTTAAAACACTTCTTAATTCCTTTTCATATTAACTACAGTATGCTCATTTTGCCATTTCAAATACATATTTGTTTAATAATAGATGTAGTTATTGATCTTGGCTGACCCTGAATGAAATGAGTTTAGCTTTTTATTTCTAGTTACATTTTACTTTATGTATCTAACCAGGGTAATAACCTTAAGCTAAATTCACCCAGCAGTATGGATCTGTTGTGAGACAAATGCATCCTGAGCACAGCTGATTTTAAATTAATGTGGATTTTTCTGTCTGCAAAGTTCTATGAAAGCGTTCACAACACAAGGTTTCTGTTATTAAGGTAAGCTTGGGAGAGATTCAATTAGCCAGACAAGTCAGAAAACAACCACAAAAGGGAGGGCACACTAGAAGGAGAGCTCACGGACTCCACATCAGAAGCCTTGGCAGCATATTTATCCACCAGGCGGTGCTGTGCCACAGGCAGGGTTTGAGTCCCACCACAGTTGGATAGGCGACGGACTACTGTACTGTAAGTTTGATTTTAAAAAGGAAATGGAATTTACCCTGACAACAAGCAAAACCCAGATTCGAATCTATGGTACACAGAGCAGAGGAGTGACACAACATTCAACTGATACTTCCTTCACACATAACAGCATTTTACAACACCTGCATTAACGATACCTCTGGGGGTCAGATTGTTTATGTCAAGCAAGTTTATAGCAACCTCAGCCAGCCTTCTACTGATTGCACAACGAATTTAATACAAACAGATGAAGAGGACTGAAGAGCGAGGACCCTGGGTAATGATTTTCATTGAAAAGGCCAATCAGGCAGCTGTGGAACTTGTTACAGTCAGCAGTTCTCCCTGTTTAATTCCCTGCCCTCATTATATAGGGTGTAACCAGAAGAACACTTCAAAAAGGGCAACAGCACCAATATTTATAGCAATACATTTCAAATCAGCTCACTCAATGAAACACACTCCATTCCAATCTTTGTGTTATTAAAAGGAGTACATGACAGATTGCAAATTGATCAACTGCTAATTGAAAGCCATGGGATAAACCCTAAATACACATACCATTACTGAACTTGTTTCTTGGCTTTTTTTTCAAGTATGTACAGTATCTATGCTGAAGCCTTGTTTTACCCTGTTGTCAAAACAAAACAAAAAACCCAATGTGTGTGTTGTTTTTCTTTGCTGGTTAAATAAAAGTGTAATTCTAAGCCCATGCAATGGAAACACTTCTGCAATGCAGACAATGCAACATAATGGACTGAGAACAGTTTGGGGCACCTGGCGCATGTCATTCCTTTAGTGTGCAGAATACCCACTCCTTAGTTCTCATTGGTTCATTTACAGCACCTGTCACTGTCCAAACCCAAGACGTGCAATAGTGCTGGTCCCACATCCAGAGGTGATTGAACCCCAAACCTGAACAGAAATGCAGCCACTGGGAATGTGGTTTTGTGCAGCCCCTGCAAACATTATGTGTTCTTCTATTACAAATTCCCATGATAATGCCATTAGTCGTTATACCGGTGGCGCTGGCAGCAAGTGAAAGTAGTTAATGAATTGCAGTGCATCATTAATGAAATTAGTGCCATTGTATATAAATAAAAGGGGACACACTTGGTGTTTAGAGAATCCTGTGCAAATCGCCACCCAGCACAGGGAAAAGTTAAATAGCTTGTCGATGATCTGTTGAACCAGAGAACAAGGGCTCAGTAGCAGCTCAAGTCACTATCTGATACATCAGAATCCAAACCAGGGAAGCGAGGCATTGACACTTTGAACAGCCACCAGCATTTAACATGTGTTACTGTGAAATCTAATCATAAAAAAAACAAAACAAAAAAAAACCTTTTCTGGTAAAAAAAAAAAAAAAAAAAAAAAAAAAAAAAGATGGTAATTCTATTTTCAGCTTGAATCTGGTATTTACAAACGGAAACTATAAGTGGTGACTGAAGAGAAAGCAGACTCAATATTAGCTTCAAACAGCAATGAAAGGGAATTATCAATCATGAACATTACAGCCTTAAAACAGGTTATGTAAGCTGATAATCTGCAAGCAGAAAATAAATAAAATCAAACGGGTCATCTTTACAACATCAGATAGCTCTTGTCATTTTTAAAAGCTCAGTAACTTGCTATGCACTGCTATTTTAATTTACTGTGTTTGAACCAAATCAAATGAAAAACAGCATTTTCATTGAAGAAAAGAAAATGGTCCCTCACGTGGTAACTTGTTTCAACAGTGATTAACATATTAGAACGCTTTTGGGAATCACAGTAATGGGAAATGCATATGTTCTAACTGCTCATACATTAGAGATGTACATAACCTATGAAACAAAAGCAACTTCCAAATACTGAAATAAAAATAAACTACATACGAAACTGAGAAACACAATCCCGACTTGAGTGATCTGGAGTGAATGTGAGGGTTCTGGAGTGAATGTTGAGTGATCTGGAGTGAACGGTGAATGATCTGGAGTGAATGTGGGGGTTCTGGAGTGAATGGGATGGTTCTGGAGTGAATGGTGAATGATCTGGAGTGAATGTTGAGTGATCCGGAGTGAATGGGATGGTTATAGAGTGAATGTTGAGTGATCTGGAGTGAATGTGATGGTTGTGTTCTAACAACTGACTTAAAGCTAACCTGTGTATGCCTTCATGTCTAAGATGGCTTTTACCCAAAAGAATAACATTTAGGTCAGACTCAAATTCAGTTATTACATGAAATACATTTTTCTAATGGAATTATTGATGCTGCCACTTCTTCACCACCACCACCTGCACAGCCAACTGAAATCTCTGTGCACAGCAGGGTCTCCTTAGTGTGAACAGTAGCGGATCCTACCTGGCTTTCTCTATACCTATAATAAAGACACAAATACACACATAGCCTTTGCTATCCATTGGATATTGTTGAGGCGTACATCTAGGACATAAAATTATTCTCCAACTGTTTACCACACACGCATCAGTCCAATTTATTTCTTAACAAGAAAAGGTGAATAAAGGCCAGCAGCTTACCTTGGGGATGAAGTGAGGCCTGCAGCCGGTCACGTGCAGGGCAGGGCAATCTCCTCTTTATCCGGTTAGCACTGTCAGGGTAATGCCAGCTCTCCGTTTCCATTCTCAGGCTTCACAGGGAATGTTCAGAGGTGGATTCACTGAACACTGGAGGTCTTGGAGTGACCTTTGTGCTTCCCATAGAACATGAACAACAACAAAAACACCAGAGACGTGTGCCTTTCTTAAACACCATGAATGATTATATACTCTCATTCAGTACATTTACAAAGTTCCTGAAAATATAAAAATACACAGAGGTCTTTTCTTCAGGTAAGGCATGGAAACTGAAGTTAAAGAAAGTTCCTCATAGGCATTTGGAAAATACTGTACATAAAACATTCTACTGTTATGACTTTCACTGAATCCTAATGGTGTGGGACATACTCTATTCAATTTTTAACAGAACTGTAACTTCAGAGTCTATTAATAAACATAAGAGTAGATTTCTTATGAAACTACAGTAAGACACTAGTCTAAGACTTATTTAAAATTAAAATAAATGCAAATGTTTTGTGTCTACAGTATAGTACCCCTGATGGCTACTAATTACCAGGAAATGCACCGGACTGACGTAGTGCTATTTAGTTTTTATAATAATAAAAAACATTGTCAGTCTTACAATACAGTACATTGTGCTATAATAATTATTATTATTATTAACACAACTGAACAGTGCCTAACGTAGGACACCTTAACTCTTGTTCGGTTATGGAATTGCTAGTTTTGAAACATCAACAATTGTATTTCCTTTGAGAAGTTTAAAAACAGTAAATAATAAAATCTTGCCCAAGGAGTGTTATTGGGATGTTTGGAGGTCTACCCGCTCAAATCTCCTGGCTAGGGGAATGAATGATCAATATTTGTTGTCAGGCTGTAAGCACCTGCAAGAGTAGACCACTGAAACAAGTCAATGTCTGAGTCTCACACACATTGCATCAAGCATTATGAAGCGTGACCTTTGAGTCTTTTTTGTTTTGTTTGATAGTTAAGGCATCTAGCGTTTATAATAACTATAACCACACACACACACACACACACACACACACACCTACTTTTATTTAGATCCTTTCATAGTGGACCACCATCACAAAGTGCTTTACAGAGCTAGGCTGTGAACAGTGCATTATATGCAGAGTCACTTACAATAGATTTAACATCTCATCCGCAGTGTACAGCACAAGGAGGTTAAGTGACTTGCTCAGGGTCACATAGCGAGTCAGTCAGTGGCAGAGGTGGTTACAAGCCCTGGACAGGTCACAGTGAAGGCTGCTGTAAGATTTTTGCCAGAGAAGTTTCCAGAACACTGAAAATATGAAGATGCCAGCTGACATGGCATACGATACAGTATATCAGCAGTATGTACAACAAGCTCCCCTCAGTGAGGCCAATTGGTTAGGTAAGCTGCCACTTCTAATATCCAATCGCAAAAGGGTTCTGTTTCAACTGCTCCCCTCATTGCACTTTGAAAAATCTCCCAAGAGACACCATCTGACTAATGCTTTTTTTCCCTAAAAAAAAAAAAAATTCCCTGATCAGAAAATAGAATACATGGGAATAACCCAAACTATTTCATACAATTTCTCATTGTTAATTAATATAATTAAAACTATATATATATATATATATATATATATATATATATATCTATATATATATATATATCTATCATATATATATATATACACACACACACACACACACACACACACACACACACACATATATATAACAGATATAATAGTACCCTATATTATTCAAATATTGTATGACAGTTTTTTTTTTACTATTAATTTTGTGGAGGATCTGCCAAGAACATCTTTGAAAGAAATGTAGTAAACCAACTCCTGTATATCTGGCATTAAACCTGCCATTAAAACAATGAAACAATACCAGTTTTGTCAATACTTTTTTACAGTTTATATTTAAATGCATGAAGTATACACAATGCACCTATACGATTACATTATGTCTTTTTCTTTTGTAATGCTGGATGAAGATACAATGTTTGGCATTAAACAATCAAAACAGCAGTATGACATTTAGGACAAAAGCTTCAGCATAAGCATGTCAGATCCGTAACATAGTACATAGGCAACATTAGTACAGTTACCAAGGAAAGTAGAAAACAAAATAAACAAACTTATATACTTTTTATATACAGGCCAGTGTTTCTGGGTATTTAACCAGCTTTCTCACTGCACACGCTTCCACGAACAAGACAAGAATTTCAGAATGACATAAACAGTTATAAATAAGTATGTGTATGGTGCAAAGACCTTATTCTACCAATTTATTTTGAGAAACCCCATCAAAAACCAAGTAAAACAAGCTCTTCTGCTCTGCAGTTTTTAAATGTGTATTTTCTTTCATGTACATTTAGTTTTTGTACTTGTGCCAGTCTTGAATTAGAAATTTAAACACAGTCCACTCTGCTAACAGTTAGTAGCGAACTTGCCTCATCTGTCCCCTTGATCAGAAGCTGAGGACTTGCTGTCCTTTATTCCACAAGTACCAACTTATCTGGGGGGGGGGGGGGTTTGGGGGTCACTCAAAAGACCTACATTTCAGGGAAGCAACATTTAAAAACAAAACAAAATTAGCAAAGTCCACACTCATTAGGAGGCAATCATTCCTAAAGAACTGAGAAAGAAGCACCTACCTTAATTGATGATTGCACTGAAAGAACCACCTCAAATTGATGAGAAACATCTGTTCAGACAGTGCTGGCTAGAAACCATGACTGTCTGGACTGTGTGGCATACAACTGGTTAAAATTAAAAAGCACAAACAGCTCCTCCTTGTAACATCATGCTACGTGTGTAAATTATCTTAAAATCAGCACACTGTTGAACCATAAATCACCCCCAACACCAAGCTCCCCACACTACCCAAACCCCAACTCCACTCTCACTAAAACTAACCACAAATTGAATGATGGAAGCATTTTTCCCCTGATCTCATTTTAACTCCTCATGGCACAATTTCTTTTTTCGAAGCAGATATAAAAAAGTATTTGAAATGCAAAAAAGAAAAACATTAACAGGTTTGGAAAGGAGGCTGTTGACTCTCGTACCAAAAATGTAATTTTCATTTTGTGCAAGTAGAATGGAGTGTTTTTCCACTCTCTCGTAGGACAGTAAAGGTAGCTTTTACTCCGCTATGTCATGTGTTAAATATCAGTAGTATAAAGACCCTTCTAAAGTTAAAGCCTTTTTTTATTCTAAGTAATTTTTTGGATGCTCTCACCCAATTAGCATGGAGCTTTTTAAGAAAATGTTTACACAGTACATTCCCCTAGCACATTACAGAAGGAAAGACAGCTGGCCGAGGAAGGCAGCAGAATCTGTTCTCTGTTCAGTCACATGCGTTTTCAGCTTCATTAAGACGTCTCCTTTCCCTGGGCACCAGTCACGGTTTTGATCGAGCTCATCGTTCTGTTAAACCAGGTCTTTTTTGCTGCTTGGACTTCATTTATAGCCAGACCCAAATGGTGCTCCAAGTCCTGCAAATACAGAGATCAATGTCAAAGGAGTCCATCCAATAACACACATTTCCAGATTCTGACATGCAAGTCATCACCTCAATCCTGACCTGCCATTCACTCCAGGGGCTGAAGCAGAGACTCACATTGTGCTGGACTGGGTGAAATCTCTCAGTTAAAGAGTAAGTAGTGGGAAAATAGGACAGCTTTCACAGCTTTCTAAAAAACTCAACCTCTATAATGCACACTGTCACAGTATCTTTCCCCACTGGCAAATAATATCTGTGCCTTCACACCATTTTAAAAAAGGCCTGAATATTCATCTCTATAGACATTTCTGGTAAATGTTAGGATTAGGGGAACAGCAGCATCTGCGGTGGGTCCTCTTTAGTAGTTTCTAATGTGGTGAGTGAGTTAAATGTCGTTTACAGCTTCCTACTGCTGAAAGTAATAGCGACTGCATACATTTTAAACACAGAGACATAGTAGCAAGATTTCAAAGGAAGATTTCTACAAAATAAAAACCTTAGGGGTTTTATAAACAAACTGGACTCAGTAGCGAGCATAGCAGGCCAAGGCAGAGAAGACCTCTGTTTAGAATCGTTGCGTGTCACTGCACTCCTCACCTGTATCTTGCACTCTGCCTCGACTAGCTGCAGTTTGGTCTGGGCCAGCTCGAGCTCCATCTCTCTCAGCTGGTTCTTCAGCGACTCCTTCTCCTCATCCAGCTCCTCCTCGGAGCCCTCCTTCGCCACGCTCACCACCCGCAGGCTGCCTTCTTTACTAAACAGCTCACCACACTTCTCACAGCCCTCTACTTTTTGCTAAGTCAAGAAAACATAAGCAATTACTAATCAGCTCAAAAAGACCAGTCAACCCAACTGCATGAAACAAATTATTGCCACATTCTGACCTTTATTTTCTATGCACTATATACTGTACCATGAACTTTTACTAAACAAAATACCTTGACTGAAAACATTTAGCTAAATACCTAGGCTTCTGTTTAATTAGGAAAATAAGCATTCCAATTTGCATCCTGCACCCAACATAAATGCCTTGCAACACCAGTTGGTTTTTGGTAAAAAGTTAAATGTGTCGAATATGGTTTATAATGAAACAGCAATCAATATCCTGGCTGCTTTTGAAGGGTGTTTTACCAGGGCACTTTCACATTAATTAGATTCTTAAGAAGCATTTACAACACTCTTCTGAAACTGCTTCTGTCTAGTCACTTCTAAAGAATGCCTAAACATGTGGTGTTCAGAAAGACAGACAGGGTTTTCAATGAATTTTACTGTTATAGACTTCTTTAGTGTAAACAGCTTCTTTTCAAAGACGAGACGGCTCCTTTGTTGCCAACAAACAGCCATCAAGAATGATATAAAAAAGAACACATTGAAAATAATAGCCAACATGGCTTTGATCTCAAGAGGATTATGCAGAGAAGCAAATCTACATTTCTTTATAGAATAATAATTAGAAGCATTGAAATATTTGAAGAGACTTATTTTTAATTCCCAGACCTAATTAAAATAATAGAAAGGATAATGTAAGAATTCTAAAGAACTTTGCAGAACAATCAAACTGAACCCCTAATACCTTATGAAAAAGCCTTAAGTGCTTCAGATAGAGAGGCCCTAATGCTCTCACAGTGAACAGGCAGACATGAGCAATTAATAACACCACTAAACAGATAGAGAGACCCTAGCGCGCTCACAGCAAACTGGCAGATACGAGCAATTAATAACACCACTAAATATATTAGTCATAATAAGACATTTATACATAGAAACAGAAATAAATCGAGCTATAAATATTCAGAATTCTCAAATCAGAGAAGCTCAATCTGGACATGATGGAGAAAGCTAGAGGATTGCGGTTTCTATAAAGTTTATGCCAACTGCAAAACAGTGCACTCCTCCAGAGTCATATAGTCAAAATGTGAAACAAGACTAAAGGACCACTGCCTGGACTGAGCTATAATGAACACACCAAGTACATGTTCAGAACAAGCATCGCTAATATCAGAAACTACAAATATTACTCAGGAGCAACTTACAAATACATCTAAAGGTACCATTAAAGGATTCAGTTGTAAAACAGTTCCACATTATGGTCAGTTCATTTTTGTTCTAACCTGTGAATGCCCCAAGGGGCTAAAAGCTGAACTGCTCAATATAGAGACTATTTACCTCAAAGACGGTTTCTACCTTCATATTACATTAAAAACATTTGTACATGGAAACTCTCAACGTTACAAGTGACCAAGTGATTTCTAAGCCATTATTTATCACTACCCACTTCTTTGAATAAATGTGTAAATATTATACTGTATGAGGGCTGTCAATTAATTGCAGTTAATGTGTACATTTTTGGGGAGAACATGTTTTTTTGTTTGTTTTTTTTACGTTAATCGCACTCCCCTCTTAGCAGATCGTAATTCATTTCCTGCTGTACTATATTAATACACTTGAGTGTACACCAGGACTGAATGAATGTAGTCTCAATGTTTGAATATAAAAGTGAATGCATGTAGTCTCATCGTTTGAATATAAAAGTCGGCAAAATGTAGCAAAGCACTCAAACTGAAGGACTGGGAAGTTTTTTTTTTTTTCTGAAGGATCATTGGATAGAAAGAGGGTTACTTGTATTTACTGTCAAAGTGACTTACTGTACCACAGAAGTGCTAAACATTCTTTCACTTCTCAAAATACACTTCCTAGTAGTTTGTGTGCTACAGATAACAACAATACAACCTGTCAGTTTCGACAGAGTACTCTTTTAGAAATTCAGGATCGCTGCAAACACATGAATCAATCTAAGTATATTACTATAACAAGTGCTGTTGGATAGCTACTGACTGCAGACCTGTTAACATTGCAGCTTTGTTTTATTTCAATAAGTACATTTATTTATAAACTATTACTTACATTTATGGACGATATAACCGTTACTCCGTGAATGTTTTGATTTATATAGGCAATTTCAAGTTATTATTAAAATAAAATTATTATTATTATTATTATTATTATTATTATTATTATTATTATTATTATTATTATTAAAATGGCAATCAAAAATATCAGTTTATGAGTAAAGGAAACTGTAAAGGAAAGTGATCATTGTAAATGCAGTAAGGTGAGTAAAAAACAGACTCCATTGTGATTTAGAAGTTGGTTCAAACAATTTAACACCACATGCTGGATTGTAAATAAATATACAACTATAAATAGTTGTAAATATACAACTATAAAGTATATATGCTGGCTTGTTTTTAGGATAATGATAATAATAATAGCATCAGTAATAACACAAACTTAAATGAGATGGATGCTGTAATTATATCAATTACATATGCAATTAACAGATTAAAAAAAAGAAAATCTCAAGATCATATACACAGAGAGAGAGAGAGAGCTAGCGAGAGAGAAGATTCATATATAATATATATATATATATATATATATATATATTTCTATATATAATAAATATATATATATAAAATGGAGATTTACATATTCTATTACTAAATATGTTCATTCTAAAGCTGAATACAGAAATCCAGAAACTCTATCAGTATCCAAAACAATGGGAAAGGGAGATTTCTGCCCTTGCCTTGCTGGGAGAACATCTTGGAGTGGAGCATTTGTGCTGAGGAAGCCCCTGAAGCAGAGGAACAAGCTTAACAATGGGGCTCTGGTTCCACACATGAATCAAGGGTGATACATTCATTAACTCACATACCCGGATTTTTTCCAATTCTCCTTTATTTGCTGTCTGCTGCTTCTCCAGCCTCACGCTGAGCTGTGAACAGATCTGCAATAAAGAAATCACACATAGAATGATTACTGCACTCTACAGAGGGAAAAGGTTTTCAGTAAATAACTGAGGAAGGAAAAGGAAAATGTAAGAAGGGGGAGAAGTCTGTCACCGTGCAAGTACATGTCATCTTGAGTTATCCTGGCAATAAGTGTTTTAAACATAAACCTGTTTCTATAGTCACAGTACATAACCTAGCAGTGCAGTACTTACAAAACAGGACAGCGAGAACCTGTTAACACTGATTACAATCTCAGGTTCAAGAAGTACTTGCACTGCTGGCTTCAACTGCCATACCTTCAGAAAGAAGGCGGCCACTAGAAAAGAAAGTTTTTTCTGAACAAAAACAAAGCACCTCTGGTAGCATAATCTATGGCGCATGTCATATTGAGTGGCTTGAAACACAAAGTAATCTGGAAATGTGAAATAAGACTTGTATCACTGACATGGGAAGGGTTCATTTTTCATGTACGTCAAGCATGATTAATCTTGAACTAGGAAATCACAGAATACACATGTGTGTCTCAAGTACGAAGCCAGTATCTCCAAGCATTGGATCTTTATCGTCCAGAAACCAAAAAGTCACATGACCCCACTATGGTCCATCTTATATGAGATATTAACAGTTGTAGGTGAGACAGCAGTGGATTTTAAACTCATACAAATCACTCCTTATGGTGATGCGTAATGATTAAATAAAGCACAGAAGTACAGAATGTACCCATGTAGTTAAATACTGCATAGAGTCACATAGCCTATTTGAGTTGTAGTTGCGTGTGCAGAGCAGTGAAACTTGGCTGGTAGAGACACCAAACAAAGGGCAACACGACTCTAGGATGACTACCACCTGATCATACTGGAAACTGGAACCTACTGATCATTTCACCAAGGTAACAGAATAAACAGCATTTTCACAGAGACACATTTCATCTTAACAGTAGCATACAATTATCCCTGCACTGTACATGTGTGCATAATATCTATAATTTATCTTCATGAGATTAATAACTGCACAGTAAAAAAATATTACGAAACAAAGTTAATTATCTTTGCCAACTGGCAGATAATATTGCTTGATTTGGGTTTTAAAATGTTTCTTACATTTTCAAAATATGAAAGCAATATTAAAAAAAAAAAAAAAAAAAAAGTAAAGACAAGTAAAATAATATTATCTGCCAAAGGGAAACAATACATTACATTGTATTGCCCCCCCCCCCCCCCCCCCCCCCTCCCAAAAAACCAAAAAAACCCCAACATTTTTATTAAAAGTTTATTCTTTCTTATTAATGGGGAATTGCTTTGGGAATGATTGTGATGAGTGATGGACGATTTGACAAAGACCTACCTAGAAACGTATTAGACAGAACAGGCCTGTACTATTACAGGGGTCACCAAGCAGCTCTGGCCTTAATGGCCTGGCCTAAATAGCTCTGGCCTAAATGCTGTCTGTAGTTCTAGAAAACACTCTTCAGACACAATCTAGTTTTATTTTTTCCCCCATTTATTCTAAAATTGATTCAGCAGGGCCAAACACTCACAGGCTATGCAATATATTTATTGTATTGGATATTTTTTTTTAACAACACCGGCTTCATTAATCACTTTCATTGCTTAATTACTTTCAAAAGCATGCACTCTCTTTCAACCAGGGGGTTTGTATAGCATTGTCCAAATCTTTCCTGTGCTCTTGCCCTGAAATCCTCCTAAAGTAAGTGCACTGAACTAGCTAGCCAGGTCCTGTAAGATTTACAGCTGGGGAGATGGAAGCCGCACTGCAACCTACACAACGTGGGTATACTCTGGCCTTCATTGAGTGAAGCGTCACACAGCCTCCCACAATGCGATTCTTGCAAACTATCAATTACGCAGATAAGGGCAGGGGAGGAGACCATATTATCTGTCTTTGTTATTAATCGAAATGTCAACAGAATCATTATACTATCAATGTCATCCAGAACAAATCCAAATTCAATTAGGTATGCACGTAGTTATCAAACAAATTACTATTACTTATAATATTTGTGTGTGTGTGTAGAGTTGTGGGTTGTGTGTGCATAAAAAAATTTAATTGTGGTGCAGTGAACTGTGGGTGTGACTGGGGCATTATAGTACAAGATCACCAACAAACACTAATTTCTAACCCAACATAATATACAAGCAGCAGCAAACTTCCAGGTTAGTGTATTAGAGGGAGCTGTTTCTGTACATGCATATCCACTACTTCTCATGTTTCTTTAACTATGTTATTAGGGAACCTCGATATTATTTGTGAAAAGATCCCAGATTGATTGTGTAACACAATGGATAATAGCAACACAATACCTTGCAAGCCAAAATATCTTAGAGAATAAACTTTAAGTTTAAAAGAGATTGCTACACCAACCTGCTTGTACTCCATGATAATAGATCCATTCTTCTTGATTTCTGATTCTGCCTTATCCAGTTCTCTTCGGCACATTTCTTTAAGCTGGGCAGGGAAAATTTCAATATATTTGACAAATGAAATTAAGATTCTGCCACAATGGTAAGCTACCTCCATAGCTAGCAGTTAGAAAAAACAGAATAATGGTTGAAATCCCTAATGTTAAGTGTCAGAGTCCACGCTTTTAAGGCAACATGCACAATTATGTTCGGTAAAAGGCTTCTCATTTTGCTGGAACATCATTAGCTCCTGAGACATTTAAATTACAGATGGTCTTTGTTGTCTTAGGTTGGCACAATGAACCTGTTACAGAACATTATTTGATACCACACATTACTTGCAGTTAATTTCTTATTTAGTCTTGTTTCATTAGAAAAAAAGAACAGCGTTTGTAGGATACCGTAAAACTTTTCTGAGGTCCTCGAAAACGGTGTGCAATTTAGAAACAAGTGTGACTTGTATATCGATTTTTACAGGACATGAGGTTGAGGTCCGGTGACACTTACTGTAGTAACAGATTTGCCTGGGATTTCGTCAGGATTCTCAGACACAGCCTGGCATTTACAGCAGTCCCTATAATTAGAGGTCTACTTAAATCGCTGTAAATTTATGTGTTGTTCACGGGTAGGCTGTGGAATAAAATTAAGATTTTGCGGACCTGTTTAAAAATAAAATAAACCTAACTGATAATATCTCAGAACACTAAAGCCTAAAATAGTGGTACTTGCTTCCTTACTAAAACAGAGTGCTTTCATTTGTTAAAGGCAAGCATGCAACATCCCCCTGCAGCTGAGTTGCCCATACATTGAGACTGCACGTTCTGCATCCACTAAATAGGTCGGAAATTAAGGCAAAACTTTGCCAAGTTATACAGATGAGAATTGTGTTGGAAACAGCCCCAAAAATCATTTACCCAAGGGCATCTGGCATGCTTTAATAAAGGCAACGTATGCAGTATGTTCGTTGTTGTGTTATTTATCCCATCCAATTATTTATTTATTAGTACCGAGTCAAAACAAAGAAAACTTGTCTATTCGGGTTTAAAATTCCACCTGCGTAAAAGTAAGCAGCAGGTTGAGGCGAGGTGGCTGTGCTAGACCGTGAGTACTGATTTAATTTGCCGACAGGAATGCTTTTTGTCTGAGCTGACTTTCCAGTTTGGTTTCTGAAAGAGGTTTATTTTACGTTCTGTTCAGCAGCCTCTGTAGTAGCCTTTTGTTTAATGTGTGATTCTGAAGCTAAATAGCAATCGATTGTATTTTCTCCATAACAATTACCTCCACCTGCATGCAGTTTCTTTGGGAAATATCTTGACATGAAATATACTTTGCTTTTTTTTGCTTTGTCGTCCATTTCTACTATTTTACCTCCAATGCTGAAAACTAGATTTTTGCAAACTGAATCAAAACAATGCAGCACAAACTTTGTCCCACCCACTACTGCAAAGTACAGGTCACAGAAAAGCAGTACAGACGCACTGATAGGCTGATTAAAACTTAGTTGTCATTTGAATAGTAAATAAGAACGTTAACCACTTTGGAGAACTTTTTTTGTAAATTATTTGTGGACGTTTTTTGCTTAAGTGCAATGCACACAGGATGGCGAAGGAATAAAAAAGGGCTCTCTACAGAAGGAAGATACGTAGTTTGCGTCGCTTGTGTTGTGCAGTAGTTCATTTAAACAAGGTTTATTTTATTTTTTTCCTCTGTGTACTTGCCTGTTATGCATTGGCCTCTAAAAGAGGTGAACTTCGCGGTGACACCTCAAATTTCACGATTTCCATGAAATCGCGATTTAGGTAGACCCCTACCCATAAATACTGACACCATGTGGTGTTCAATTAATTTTTTTTATCATTAGTCTAAAATAAAAATAATCAGTAATACATTTAAAAGAAAATTCTTTATCATTCAAGTACCAACATCTTCAGTGTATTTTTTAAGACCTCCTCTGGATATATTAGTGTTTTTAGATGACTAGTCACTGCATGTACAAGTGTTTCCCTAAGTCAATAAGTTTATTAAATAAAATGAAACACTATTCAGTAACGCTATTTGGGAAATGAATAGGAATAATCAGAAGGAACCAAGAAAGTAAGATATTTGTAGGCTTTTTAACCTGAGCGGATTCCTCTTCCAGTCTTCTCTTTTCATCTTCCGAATCCACTAATTTCTGTTTGGTCATCAGTAGCTCCTTATTGAGGGCATCTGATTTCTCCTCAGCCTGGAAATCACAGAAAAGGTTATAAAAGGTGCTGGATTCAGGAGCCAGCTGTTACATACAACAGTTTTTTTATTTTTTTATTTTCTGTTGAGCTCAGAGATCTGTCAGAAATGATGCGACTATAATTGAGCTCGTAAGGGAATGCCGACCTCTGCCAGGGACAGTTTAAATATAATTGATATGCAGGCCACCTGCTGGGGAATGGGAATATTACTGCATTTGTAGGCTGCCACTGATGTGAGATTTATGGATTAATTTATCGCCTCCAAATATTCTGGCAGGAAGTTGTGATTTAATGAGTGGGTCGATTTTTGGGGGGGGGGGGAGGCGGATCAACTGTTCGGATGTCAGTTGTTAACATTTTTTAATCCATTACTTTTATGATCCGTATCTCAAACAGCCACTAGGGCACTAATATACATTTATTTATTTATTTTTTTATTCAGAGTGTCCAATTATTTTACCCCCTGATTTTATCCCCAATTTAGAATGCCCAACAGATTTTTCCCCTCAACGCAGCAATTTCCCACAGCCAAGCCAGTTTCCTCTTTCACACCCAGGAACGAGCTCGCATGTCGACAATATGCCGGCCTATGGAGGACACAGGTCAGCCCTGCAGGTGTCTGTCTGAGCTCATTAGGTGCCTGGCGAGTAGGGTCCGCTGTAGCATGACAGAGAAACAGCCCCTGCCGGTTTCGCCTCCCTAACCCACGTGGCCGTGTTTTTACCAGATGAGCCACTCGGGACCCCCCCTCCCTGGCACTAGTTTTAAACCCACAATATAATTTCACTTGTGACTTGAGCAAGATTGAAAACACAGGCCTGTAGAGGTTAAAAATGCATTTTCTTTGCAGTACTATGCATTCAGTTTCAAAAATATTTTAACACACAGAATAGTCAATTTTATACCAGCAAAACACCCTTATCCATCACAGTTTTGTCTTGAAATAAAGATTTTCCTCATTTCAGAAACTATACAGCAGAAAACAGAACAAGAGGTAACACTTACAACCCAGGATGAGCTTGTATTATATAACTAAATCCAAGCACTGTTTGATAAGATGGTAATGATTGCTGCAGATATACAGCATATAATCCCAGCACTTGAAAAAAAAAAAAAAAAGCCATAAAAGTAAAAAGCTCAAAGGGAAGCCTCTGCAGCAGAGGGACTTCTGTTCAGACTTACATTATCCAAATCCTGTCTCAGTGCTATCTTGCTGGTTACCAATTCATGTGCTAGGTCATCATTTTCCTGTTCTAGTCTCATGTTTGCCTCCTGCAGGCGCCTGTTCTCCCTCTGTAGCAAGACACAAAGATACAGTAAGACCAAAGGCTAGGGAAAGCAAAAGATTCTTCACTTTAAGGTTAGCGAAAGAGTTTGCAATTTCAGAAATCAATTTTCTCCTTCAGCATGTGCAGAAGAAGAATGCCCAGCTGCACTCTGAGTTCAGCACCTTCTCGTCACATGCTGTGCCCTATATAAAATTTAACAGCTCTCAAAAGAGAATAACCTTTGAAAAAAGCTTTCAAGCACAGATTAAAAATGTACCAGCCTTCTGTGTGCCTAGCCTTGTAATTATTCACATGTTTACCAACAGCGATGGAACCGATTCTCAATTAGATTGGTTTCTCAGGGACTCCATTATTTATTAGATCTTTCCCGAGTGATGAATTTGTAATGCAACACCAGATTCAGGCTCTGAAAAATGTTATTTTTTAGCTTTTCTACCTTCCCACGACGATGACATAAATTATTGCTATTTAAACATTGTAAACTCGGCAGGTCAGTAATAAAACACCTTTCAGAAACTGTTCTAGAAACAGGAAAGCGCCAGGAACACATTACAGATTACTCTGCAATTACTAACCTATTACCGTTATTATACTATTCTTTCTCAGAGTAGCAATCCTTCCTAAGGGCAAACCAATTAGTGACTTATGGACTCACAATTGTAGCCTCATAATTGTTGAGTGTTCACCCACAGTTCTGATTAGAGTGTTTGCTTGCAAAGAATGTGCAAAACAAGATTCTAAAAACACACTAACACAACATTGCTATTCGCTCTATGTGCAACTGTTACATTATGCAGCATGTGTCAAAAACACGTACATCACACATAATGGCACTTGGGCACAGAACTGATGCTGCATCCTAGAGAATATAGTTACAGGGCATCCTTGTTTCTTTCTTTTATTACATGTTGAGTAGCTGCAGACCAGAAGGTTCAGTTTATAAGCCCTGTAAGCAGTTAAAAATCAGATTACTAAATGACTTCATTGATTCCACTGCCATTTACTCATATGAGATTTAAAGCACAACATGTGTAATATAGTTCAGGTACTGTATATTACCATGGTCTATAGAAAGCAGTGGTTTTTAAAGCACCTTTCAGGAGATGATTGTAGGGTTCAGCTGTGTGGAATTTGATGATAAAAAGTAAAAAATAAACTTGTTCACGGGACAAAACAATAGAAAAATCTACTTGCCCCCCTCCGCTTTTATCAATGTCATTTTTTTTTTCTTTTTTGATGTCGTAGAGAGCTGACTGCTGCTACTGGCAGTGGGTATTTAAATGCAATATATTATTATAGAGCACCGTATTACCTTGTGCAGAGGAACAATGGTAAGTTCTGATGACTTTAAATAATAAACCATGCAGCCTCAAAGACGCGTGTGGTACAGGTAAACTGTAGCTGTTACAGGGCACAGTACACAATGCTTTGCTGGAGAGAAGATTCTGGGATTCACACATTGAGATAGCGAGATGCACAGAGGACCCAACTGTTTGTATAATAACTATCAATTTAAATCCGTAATGTTTATTTATCACATGATATGAATTATGTTTGAAAGGTAGTATAACTGCAGCGTAAAAAAATGAAAAAAAAAAACCACGACAATTAAAATGATTAAAAAATCTTTTATTTCAGGACATTTCAGACTAAAGCCCTTCTTCAGCTGTGTAGTAAATAAAGTAAGTGCAGTAAACTTCTGTTTTTCTAAAACAATTTGATACCACATGTTCTTGAAGAAATGAGCTCTCTTAATGTCGCCTCACAAATCAGCTTACTGTCACAGCATCACCATTGTGCATCACCAGTTACTGATGGTTTTGCATCAGTTTCTTGGCCAGAATGAATTTAGTGACTGGACTTTATTTAGTAAGAGAAAAAAAAAAAAGGTTGATGAAATTTCTGTGCATCACCGCATGGAGCAGAACAATGGTAGTATATTGTAATAAAATATGGTACATTCAATAAGGTTTTTTAAAAAGATTTCCATTTCTTTACATGAAATGACATAAACTTACTTTGTTCTGAGTTTCTGTCAATAGTCAATGTTACCTTATTAAAACACTGCTCTTTTTTTTCGCACACAAAAGTCAAGCCCACTTTGTATCACGGCCCAGTTTAATATCCTGACTTAAAACACACCCAAAATGAGTACCACAGCCAGGTTTGGTTTACAGTTGTATTCCACCAGATGTCACCATACCTTAACAAATAACAAAGGGCACCACACGGCTTAAGGAGAAGAATAGCTCTGTACTATCTCAATGCTGAATGTGGACAGACTGATGTGCTGAAACCTTCAGCACACTTGCTGCTCCGACAAGCACTTGTGAGAAAGAGATTAAAAATGTGTCCGATCTCTCAGATTAAGTCCTTAAGTGAGGGTATGTTTTCATTTTTATTACTGGGTTTTAGCCAGCATGAGTTGACTTCATCCCTCAGCACAATTTATTATACAGCAATGCGGTGTGCTGTCTAAACACCCAATTTACAAACCGGTGATCTTTTGTAGAAGTAATTACATATCTGCCATATTAGACACTTACCATCCTGTGGTTCATGGGTAATGACGTGTGACAGCGCACACAGTTTGTTACTCTGATCACCAAGTGTTTTTTTATTCTCTGCCTGTAAACCCCGTGGCCAACTTCCAACCAAAGAAAGGATGAGGGTTAGAATTGTAGGTTAGCAACTACAATCTATTTGATTACATGTAGTGTAGTGCAGTTCTGGGTATTATCAGACTATCAAAGGGGCCTAAAGGACACATGTTGTGTTTACATTTGGCCAATGGAACCATTCTAAAAACTCAATGGCTTCTTGTTTCAATGTAAAGCTGGGTCTGCTGCTGGTTCTTTCTTTCCTGTAGTGTAATTAATGGACATGTTTTCTGTAGTTCTGGGTTTAACACCTAGAATGAGACTGGTCCATTGGATGCTCATTTCTGCTAGTCTTCAATCCCAACGGGTTAACAGATTAAAACATTTGATTCCCCTTGCATCCACTAGACGTGGTGATGAGTAAAGTCCCTTACAGAAATCCACATAGCCATTGCTAATCAATGTTATAAATAAACCAGGCTGATGGGGTGTTTTGCAAAAACACCATATCGTAATATGAAATATTGATGAAGGTTTACCATCACACCTTAGATATGAAGCACACATGCTAGATTACAGAGATTCTGCAAACCTGATGCAGAATCTAATCAGCCTCGCTAGCTTTAGCAGATTTTTCATTTTCTTGTGCGTTACTGTATTCTTGAACAGCTGTGGCTCCTACCCCAGCCCTCCTCTCAGTTTACAGTTGTGTTCATCTTTTCATCGTCTGTCTTCAGAGATTGCGCACCACAACCAACCATTAAACATCACTGCTGGCAACTATCCCTTCTACTGTATATCAAAGCATCCTATGAACTATTAAAAGAGCAGTCTCTAGGTTTTGGTGATGTAAAGAAATGATTGTTATTTAAATTAAGTTGTCAAGCATTTTCCTCCATCATGCCCCTTCAATATGCAAAATGTAATTACAACAAAACCAACATTTGCAAATAAAGTTAGTGCTTTTTTGTCGCAATTTATAACTATATGCTCATTTCTGTACACTGTTGAGCCATGTGTCACTCTGTTCCGGATGGATTTTATTTTGAGTACCTGCACTGAATGAATCACCCTGTTTCAGTTTATTACCTGTGTGATATTTTATTAGGAAGTTGGTTGCCGATTGCTCTGTTTCCCTATTTTCAAGCACTCCAATAAACCCAGCTTTTTAAAATCAATGAGACTCTGTGATAGAGTCAAGCAGGTTTCCAGGGAGGAAAAGCTTTGTGTTAGTCTCCAGAGCTCACACTTCTTCTGAAGTATATAAACAAAAATCTGCATTTGCAAGAGCGCACAGAAGGCTAATTCAAGGAATATGTATGGATTACATACAAGATTAAACATGACTGGGGGGCAACTGCAGCTTTCAAACTTTCCCCAACCACAAATCACTGTACCTCATATCTCTCGATAGGAGCCTCCTGCTGGGCCTGCTGTTCCCTCAGGGCATGGTACTCCTTCTCATATTTCTTCAGCTTCTTCTGGCTGATCTATACACCGAGAACAAAAAGAAAAGCTCAACATTATAAATGTACTGGAGCAGTCTGCAGTTAAATAATGGGTGAGACGCCAAATCAACTTAAATAACTAACGATCTTCCAAGCGAAATCACACATACAGCAAAAGCTGCAGAAAAATGCATTTGATGCAGACAGTCAGTAAACAAGAGAAATAATAATAAAATCGCATCTGGCTTTAAAAGTTCTCTGTAGAAATACTAAAATACATGCGCAACACTTTTTCACAAACGTCTGTGCCTTGCAGATCAGGACTTTAGTTTAACAACAGGTTGATATCTGAAGCTTGAGAGGATCCAGTTCCCCACAGCTGTCCTGGCCAGGCTGCATGTCATGGAACTGCCTGGTTGTCACCTCACCGACCCCATGAATCTGGCAAGCAAAGGACTATTGACTTAGTGTCCAGTTTGAGTTAGATGACAACCTGCACATGTATCTGTCCCAGCCACTAAGCAAAGGTATGACGGGTTTATTACACTGTGTATGTGACAACGCAGAAGACATTCAACGGCGACCTAGTTTGCAAGTTAGATTTCCTCTAATTAACAGACTCTGCAAAAGGAGCAAGTAGCAGAAGCTGCCTGGATTAGTTGAGCAGAATGCTCCACAGCTGAAATAATTTGGAAGAGATGTCATGGCTAATCAAAGCAGTTCCACACTTACCCCCTGAGCCACAGGCTTGTAAGTTGATACACAATTAAATAAAAACAACTGTCAATGTTTTTTTTTTCCCTGAGTCTGCCCTTATAACACATCATCCCCACCATCTATCAGTTGCATAATAAATAGGTGGCAGAACCTATTAGGTTGCAAAAACATTCAAGCATCAAACTGTCATGCCACACAAACTACCATGAACACAACTCGGTCGTGCAGGAGGCTTGCTCGATTTTTTAGAACAGCGTTCTTGTTAAGTGCTTGTTATTCCTTACGGCTCGATACTACATATGATATATAACGTGCACCGTACAGACAGTATATGTTGGAAAGAACATAGCAATAAATGAAAAATTAATATACACTGGTTGTCTTTGAGTCAAAAAGGTATGTACTCTGCTGTTATGGGTTAATAATTATTGAAGTGATTCTAATTAGAAGTACCCCTTAGGAACAACAGCTACATAAGGGTATAATAATAGAAACTTTTAACAGAATAATATTTGGTGTCTGCTACAGCGTGTCATTAGAGCTTGTAACAATGGGGGCTTATAGGTTGGCAATAGAAAGTCACATTGAAGAACAACTCATTAAAATAAGATTCACTGCTATACAAAAAAAAAGATTGCTAAAGGAGCTTGGTTGCCTATTGCAATACTTTCATCCTCAAAGGCAAATGCCAGATTTATATAACTAGGAAGTAAACTGGCATCTAAACAAATATCCCTATTTTTAAATTAGGAACCCTACAAAATCACGAGTTGATTTAAGTTGTACAGCACCTGTCCAGTTAATTACAGGATGCATCTTACTTGAGTTTTGCAATCAGAGAGTAATTTCGTTTGAGTAAATCAGCAAAAGCTGAGCTGCTATTATATTGTGCCTCAGTTTTAAGCTCAAGTAATTTCTGTTTCAGGTTTGGGTTTTTTTGTATTAGGGTTTCATAGAAGGGCAAGTACAGTAGATATAAATCAAGTCACAACCAGCACACTAGAACAAACGATTTGTTAAAATCAGCACATATCTACATGCATTGGTCACACACTATTTAGGTAGTGTGAATGGGGCAATATTACAGGAATTGTTTAACCAGTAATAAGTCTCAGCTCTGTTTACATTTCAAAATGATTATGAATTGAGGACAGTACTTCGTTCATAAACATTATTAGTCATTCTCCAAACCAGCTGACAGTTGTGCATTTGTAAGCTGAACACAAAGGTCACGCCCTGCCCCCTCCCTCCCCTCCCTCCATGGAGCATAAAGCTAATTTACAACAAGATTGTTATACACAGAAAGCAGCTGGGCTTTTAACAAGCCTAATAGCTGATTGAACAATATAACAAACACTGTGGGAAGCACAAGGCTTCCAATAGTCTGAGTTGTGGAAATTAGTAAACTTAGATTGGGTGATCTGATCATGACACAACTTGCACCTTTAAAATACACAAGAGGTTTAATATAGCTCATGCCCCTTGTGACCTGAAAATCACTCTTCAGCTCTTAAGCACTGTGGCAGAGCAAAGCTCTGCCCTTTTTAAATTGGCAGGGATGGGGTTAACTTCCCCTGCCTGCCTGGGTTTATTATGTTCAGGTGGCTGGGGTTGATTAGTTGATTAGGTTGATTAACGATCAATCAGCGCCCAGCCACCTGATATAAAAGGAGGCCTCAGCTTCTCATTTGGGAGAGGAGGGAGCTGAGGAAGCAGGTTGGTTTTTTTTTGGTTGTGTAGAAAACTTGAATCCAGTGAAGGCATTGCCCAGCCTGGAAACTGTTATTTTTGTGAGTTTTGTTTTTGCTTTATTTGTGTTTGAGTATTTGTTATTTTGCCCTTGTGCACGTTCTGGAGAAAACTTGAAAGCACGTGAAGGCATTGCCCATCCTGGAAACTGTTATTTTTGTGAGTTTTGTTTTTGCTTTATTTGTGTGTGAGTATCTTTATTTTTGTTTATTTATAATAAAATAGTTATTTTTTTGAACTGCAGTCTGTCTCTGGGCCTCTATCCACTCGCCAGCCTGCCACATTTGGTGTCAGAAGTGGGATAGCGCCACCTAGAGGCTCAGAGCAGTATTTATTTATTTATTTATTTATTTATTTTTTTTTTGGAAAAAAAAAAAATGGGAAAGAAGAGCAGACAGCGGCAAAGGCAGGAAAAGCAGCTGAAGAAATGTAAGCTGCTGCAGCCACCGCTGGAGGACCCGGCCAGCCTCTTCCCCTGGTGTTCCTGGTGCGGTAAGGAGGACCATCGTTGGCGGTCCTGCCCAGACGTGCCACCGGCAAACTGGTGTGGCCGGTGTGAGGAGGACGGCCACAACTGGGCAGGATGCCCCTACAACCAGGCCCAGGAAGAGGTGCCTTGTTCACCCCGGGCATCAGGGGCCACCCCACTACCTCCAGCACCACCACCTTCACCACCGTCCCAGGAGATCTGGGACTGGTTGATGCACCCTGAGGCAGACCTCGTCCACGATCTGTAGTTATCAACACTGTGGCGTCGAGATGGGGAGAGGTGGGAACAGTAATAATGGCAAACCCACACTGCTGTGCAACCTCCAAATATAATCCCGAGAGCCAATGCTTTGTTTTTCTTTATGGGGATACTCTCGCTCAGTAGGAGGATCCTCAAGACGGCCTCCTTCCCATTTTTGCCCTCATATATGAAGAGAGGGGGTGAGGAGCTGCCGTTTGTCCATTAGAGTTGTCAGACCCACAAGAGGTGCAACAAAGAGAGGGAGGAGCCGCCTTCCCCAGAGCCAGAGAGGGGTGAGCTGCCTTCCCGGAGCCAGAGAGGGAGGAGGATCTGGAGCCAGAGAGAGGAGGATCTGCCGTCGCTCCCAGAGCCAGAGAGGGGTGAGGAGCTGCCGTCGTTCCCAGAGCCAGAGAGGGGGAGGAGCCGCCGTCGCTCCCAGAGCCAGAGAGGGGTCCTCCGTCGTCCCCAGAGCCAGAGAGGGGTGAGGAGCTGGGGAGAGGGAGGAGGATCTGCCGTCGCTCCCAGAGCCAGAGAGGGAGGAGGAGCTGCCGTCGCTCCCAGAGCCAGAGAGGGAGGAGGATCTGCCGTCGCTCCCAGAGCCAGAGAGGGAGGAGGATCTGCTGTCGCTCCCAGAGCCAGAGAGGGAGGAGGATCTGCTGTCGCTCCCAGAGCCAGAGAGGGAGGAGGATCTGCCGTCGCTCCCAGAGCCAGAGAGGGAGGAGGATCTGCTGTCGCTCCCAGAGCCAGAGAGGGAGGAGGATCTGCCGTCGCTCCCAGAGCCAGAGAGGGAGGAGGATCTGCCGCCGCTCCCAGAGCCAGAGAGGGAGGAGGATCTGCCGTCGCTCCCAGAGCCAGAGAGGGAGGAGATCTGCCCGTCGCTCCCAGAGCCAGAGAGGGAGGAGGATCTGCCGTCGCTCCCAGAGCCAGAGGGAGGAGGGCCTGCCGCCGCGCCAGAACCAGAGAGGGAGGAGGATCCGCCAGAGAGGGAGCCGGAGCCGCCGTCGCCGCCTCCGCCACCAGAGGGAGCCGGAGAGGCCGTCGCCGCCTCCGCCACCAGAGGGAGAGAGGGTCCGGATCTGCCGTCGCTCCCAGAGCCAGAGAGGGAGGAGGATCTGCCGTCGCTCCCAGAGCCAGAGAGGGAGGAGGATCTGCTGTCGCTCCCAGAGCCAGAGAGGGAGGAGGATCTGCCGTCGCTCCCAGAGCCCAGAGGGAGGAGGAGCCGCCGTCGCTCCCAGAGCCAGAGAGGGAGGAGGATCCGCCGTCGCCGCCTCCGCCACCAGAGAGGAGCCGGGCCGCCGTCGCCGCCTCCGCCACCAGAGGGAGCCGGCCGTCCGCCGGGCCGCCGTCGCCATGCTACCTTGGGGATTCGGGGCCCCCTCAACCAAAGAAGGCTTGGGGGCTCCGACATCAACCCCGCCCACCACCACCCACCATAACAGCCCACCCAAGGGACATAATTGGACTCTTGGGCCGGGAGGGTGGGGGGGGGGGGAGGGAGCCGGGCCGATTGCGGCCGCCTGTACGTTGTACATGGGGGGAGGTGTGTGGCAGAGCAAAGCTCTGCCCTTTTAAATTGGCAGGGATGGGGTTAACTTCCCCTGCCTGCCTGGGTTTATTATGTTCAGGTGGCTGGGGTTGATTAGTTGATTAGGTTGATTAACGATCAATCAGCGCCCAGCCACCTGATATAAAAGGAGGCCGTCGCCTTCTCATTTGGGGAGCCGGAGGGAGCTGAGGAAGCAGGTTGGTTTTTTTTTTGGGGCCCCGGTCCGCCGAAAACGCCTGAATCCCAGTGAAGGCATTGCCCAGCCTGGAAACTGCCACCAGTGAGTTTTGTTTTTGCTTTATTTGTGTTTGAGTATCTGTTATTTTGCCCGTGTGCACTTTATTTTTGTTTATTTATAATAAAATAGTTATTTTTTTTGAACTGCAGTCTGTCTCTGGGCCTCTATCCACTCAGCCAGCCTGGGACATAATTGGACTTTGGGGAGGAGGGTGGGGAACGTTCTGTCACGCCAGCAAAGTGCCTGTAGACCTGCTGCTGCACAACTGTGTTCCCTTGTGTACTACAGTAATAATGGCAAACTCACACTGCTGTGCAACCTTCAAATATAATTTATGCTTTTTTTTTCTTTATGTATATACTCTCGCTCATTAGCATTTGAGGCCTCGATCTCATTGTGAGAGGAGGGAGCTGAGGAAAGCAGGTGTTTTTTTTGGGTGTGGAGAAAATTGAATCAAGTGAAGTGGATTTTATCATTTGTGATCCTCAAGACGGTAACGTGTACATTTTTGCTATAATATATGATTTTTGTCCATTCCAGTTGTCAACCCACAAGAGGTGCAACACAGGATCAGCTCTGTCTACACAGCAATGCATTCACTGACTGTAGAACTGCATTTCCAGCAGCAAACTACACTTAGTTTATCCTCCTCTTTTCAAATATCAACTGCACAGTATGCTGCCGACTGGCAACGCAGAACACAGTAGGGATCGGTATTTAGCTCTCGTCACACAGCAATGCATTCACTGGACTGTAGAACTGCATTTCCAGCAGCAAACTACACTTAGTTTATCCTCCTCTTTTCAAAATCAACTGCACAGTATGCTGCCGACTGGCAACGCAGACACACAGTAGGGATCGGTATTTATGCTCTCGTCACAATCAAGCTTCATTAAAAGGACCTACTGAGGCATTCTCACCAAAACAGACTGCACCAGCTACAGTATGTTTTTTTTTTTTTTTTTTTTTTTTAAATAAAACTTTATATCGACACAATTAGAAATGCTTCATTTGAAAGTTGTCTCATTCACTTAGAGGGCAATAAGCTGAAGATCTGTCCGTCCTACTAAACCTAAGCAAGCTAATGGACCCTGGAAGCAAGGCACAACCTTGTAGGTCTCTGCCTGGACAAATAGTGCTTTTACAAGGGGAGACATTGAGAACTGTCCCATTGTTCATTTACTGAAATATCTAGCATCTTACTGTGCAGGGAGATAAAAGAAGAGAAGGCCTGCGTGGCAATGTGACAGTCATTAGAAAATGCAAGATTGTGGCAACAACCATGAGAGACTTCTTCAGGAGCCAAGGCAAGGTTTTAAACAAAAATTATAATCAAACCATGCATTACTGACTCTAAAGCAAAAAACATTCCTTTATTGCTGTATGAGTTAAAATGTATATTGAACAACAAAGATATATTATATATTCATCTCGTAAGAAAATTAAACAGTGTTCAGACTGGCCTACTGCCTCACTCTGCAACACAAAGACCCACTGTTTCTAAGGTTCTTTTAAGCTTGGAAGGCACTTTTTAATGTTATAGTCCATTTCCAGATGAAAAGAGCTCTATCATGTGATGTTCCACCAAGGTTTAAAAACAGTTTTTATAAAAACAATTAGCTATAAACATTCTGCTGTGCCAGGTGCTCTTGTGAAACGGCTGCCACGTGAGTCATTGCATTTGTGTGTAGGTAGGTTTTCAAATTTCCTGTGGCTAAGATCATCAGACCATGTGGAGACTGAAGGAGGGAGGAAGCACTGCAATGGAAGGTCAGACGAGTTTCATGCTATACTCCATTCAAACCTATTCATATGGTCTTTAACGTGGACCCTTTCCTCAAACAAATGCAACGTTTTCCCAATATATTTTCTACAATGAAAAACTAATATTATACAGCTACAAAAAATCCTAAAATAAAATAACCAAAATAATATTTTAACTACTCCTGCATGCAATTAAGCTGTTTCTTAATGTCTGTTGTTATAGCCTGTTTTTAATTCAGAAGAAGTGAGGGCACATCAGTGCAGTTTGCAAGCATACACTCCGGAACTAGGTTGCTGGGAACAAGGTACAACCGTGTCCAAAGAACAAAGTAAATAAGCTGATTCTGGTGGAACACTGCTGTCCCTGGTGGAACACTGGTTCTCCCTGCTGTGTGGCTCAGTGATCAGTCAGACATCCAGAAACTGCAAATAAGGTTTCAGCATTTAAATGAACCAGTTAAGCATGTTAAGGACATTATTGTGGTAACTCTTTCCAGTGGCAGATAATGTCACATTTATTCTAGTGTAGCAGGTGCAGCACATACTGTTACCAGGTCAGTCTAATGCAACATTATGAACACAAGTCATTTCATACAATCATATTTCAATATTAATGCCTCAACCAGCATACTTAAAAAGTCAATAAAGGCTTCACCAGGCAGCCACACGTTATTTGCCCTCCATCACCTTTCTTTTCTAACAGCAATCACAACGACAGGCTTTACCTTCATGCTGCAGGCCAGCTCCATCAGCTTTCTGGCATTCTCCTCGGAGCGATATCTTTTGGGGACTGGAACACGGAAGAACTTTAACGCTCCTTCGAAGTCCGTCAACAGCAGATCATCTCTTGAAGTCTAAAAATATACAACATGCAATGTGTATGGCTAAAAAAGACTGTGCTAGTAGAATGCTCCTCGTTCTTCAGGTATCACAATGGCCGATTTGTAAAGTCTGGGCACAGCCAGAGCTTTAGTCTGGTCGCACTGGGAAAAGTTTGTGTGTTCTGCATGGTGCTGACATCACTTCTCTCAATTTAATCAGATCCTTTCATTAGCTGGCTCCAGGCTATCATAACAATGATACTTAAATGCTGTGGTTTGACAAGCCGGTTGCTGTGCTTGAGTGCTAGGTCATTTCAATATTCTTACTTCGTTTACAGATGTAAGCCTCTGTCAAACAGAATGTTGCCCTGACAGGACAATCTGCCACAACTAGAAATACTGAACATTTATGAGGTAGTTTAACAGAAAAGCCACTTACTTTCAGTAATGCAAGTGCTACATTGAAGATCACGCTTATCCCCTGAAAGAAAAACATAAGAAAGGTTACCAAATATTTGATCAAAGGGGCTCCCAAGTGGAGTGCAGTGTGTGCCCTGTAGCCTGGAGGTCGCCGGTTCGAGTCCGGGGTATTCCACTGCCGACTGTGGACGGGAGTTCCCAGAGGGGGGTGGCGCACAATTGGCAGAGCGCCACCTGGGTGGGGTGTCCTTGGCTCACATACGGAAAGCAAAAAGTCACGATCCCAACATGGCAGCCATGTTAGGTAACATGCCGAAATAAAGGCTACCATTGAATTTTGCCCGAAGAGTTTCCATAACACTAAAGATATGAAGTTACACTACACATAGCTCTCCGGTGCTGGGTGGCAGAGTAAATTGGCAATGGGAATATTTTCACCTTTAGGCTGCTGCTTCAACATGAATCATTTTGCTTGCTGCAGCTGGTTGGGGCTGGAAGGTAGTAATTATTTAATTTTAAAGAATGGATGTTGGGATCAATGCCATTTTTTATGAAGGTCTAGTTTACTGTGGCCTGATTTCATAAAACTAACATAGTGATTGGCTAATACTGCCATGTGGATGCGGTCTTTGGCCTCCAGCGCCTTCGATCCAGCACCTTACACTTTAATCAGCAGAAATAATAAGAAAAGGAAGGTTAGAGTATTATAAACACAGCACAAAGTATTGATACAGTATGTTATTGTGAATGTTTATTAGCAATCTACCAATGCTGTAGATCTCAGCTTTTTAATACTGTGTGTCAAGCTAAATTCCTCATCTAATCTAGGTTCAATAATTTAATCTAAACAAGTTAATGAGGAGATCAAAGCAATCCTGACAAGGCAGATGTGTTATTTGCAGCATGTGGTTTGATTTAGAACAGAAACATTTAAAAGTGACAGAGCAGAAATGAGGGCCAGTTGCCTCTCACAAAGCCAAGGCAGACCCGAGTTTCAATTTCAACAAGTGAACTGAAGGGCAGTGCTCAGCATACCAGCCTATTACTCCCACCTAAGTGGGGCCACAGTGAGCAATGCTCAGATCCATCAAAGTCAACTCAGATAAGGACATTATTCTGTCACTGCAGAATCCCTGCATTGAGGCAGAACCAGCAAAGAACAAACAACTTTTACATGCGTTTAAGAGAGGCGATTCAAAGCCAGATGGATATTTTTTAAAACACTTTTTTTTTTTAAATACATTTTACATTAAAAAAAAAAAGCCAAGTTTTAGAAATGCCTTGCTTAATAATGTTTTATGACATTTTCAAACCATTCACTGAAAAGTACGGACACTGACATACACCCCCCCACTAGGCTATAAATACAATGAAAAGCAATCAGCATCATGACTTACATCCACCATAAACTGTATACTTCCTAGCTCTGAGAAACATTCCTATTTCCTGTTTTAATGATGGGGTGGTAAAGAAGTCTTTCAGAGACTTGTTTTAGAATAGCACCACCATGTGGTACACTATTAAAATCTTTTCAGAATTATTTTCAATGAGTACATAATAATTATATTATTTTGTTTTAATACATGAACAGTTTCCACATATTTACTAACAGCACAGTATTGCTGGTATGTAGAAAAGGTCTTCAAATGATACAGTCCCTTCAGATCTTTAGTCTATGAAAAAAGTATGGCTGTTGGCTGATTAAGTGTGTATCCCTCCTACCCTCCACCTGAATATACAGCATGTGGAATAACTCCTTGTAACAAATATCACATGGATCAGAAGATACTGCATGCACCTCTCCAAACAATCAGAGTACAGAACTCTTCCCAAAACAGTTCATCTCAAACACGACTGCAGATTATTGCCTGCACCAAACTTAATCACTTCTGGATTAGTGATTCTAAACATATAGGCAAGAATGTATGTGTGACATATATAGGTATATTCATTTGATCACCGCCACTGCTTAAATAATTAACTGAGGGTCCAAAGTTATAAAAATCAAACATCCAACAGTGAATTAATTATGAAACAAATTCAGGAGGGTTCAAGTGTTATCGATTTACTGAGATATTTAGATCTAGTGATGTTCAGATCAATTGAAGAGACACCATATATTAGCTAACCATAAGGTGCGCAGTAACCCTGATATGCCATTTTCAAAGCTGGACATAAAGTACATGCGCTTCTACGATATCTCAGACTCCAGGGAAATTCACACCTTGTGGGGGACAACAAGTCATTAAGAGGGGTCAAGATCTGTATTGAAATGGTTTTCTTTAAACAAGACTAAACTGGTCTGTTGAAAACCTAACAAAAAAATATATGAACTGGTACTTGTTGTTAGACCAACAATTGCGTTTGATATTTCTACTGTAACAACCCATGAATAAAAAGGAGCTGCATGCATCCTTTCTTTGCAGAACTTTTGGAAGGTTATAGTATGATGTGCCAATACCAAGACTGAGGTTCCCCCGGGGTTTGTAACATACCTCACAAAGCAGGAAGTCCATGATGTGGAAGACCATGTAGAGAGGGAATTTAGCAGTGAAGAGAGTGAGGAACCACTGGGAGGCATACATGTGTGCTTCAAGGCTGATATTCAAGAAGTGATTGTACAGGTCTGGAATGTACTCCTGAACACAAAGAGACAAGGGATATAGCAAGCGATACCCGTGCCCACTTCAATCTTCATTCATTGAACTACAAGGGCATTCTCCTATAGTTAAGATGTTACAGGTAAACAACGGATGTACAGTATTCTAGAAGAGCAACATTATCCACTTAGAATTAACATTTTTACAAGGACATGATATAAGGATAATAGGGAGACTAATAAGTCAAAATATATTACACTTTTAATTTAAAATACATTTAACATTAAAATGTGTACCACCAAGGAATTAAAATAGGTATACAAAATACTATTTCATGTTTTACAATATTTAGAGAGCACAAAGGTTGATATACTAATAGATATAATTGACACAAATGGCGAAAGAAAGAAAATGACAGGTTATAGTCTATTGTTGCTATACACATTTTTCAATGTTTTTGTATCCCTCTAAATATAAACGGATAACACAATTTTTCCAATTCTCACAGTTAAGTCTACAAAATAAAACTACAGTCCTCTTGGGGAAAATGTGAGTGCTTATTTCTGTAAAATAATAATGAAATCAAGGGTGCACAGATCTGACATGGAAACAGCATCTGGTTCCTGAACATCAGTCACTTTTTATTTGTGTTCCCATAACAAAGGGCAGTGAAGGGTAAGTTGTTTTACAAGTTGCTGAGTTTTAAGTTTGTATGTCAATAACTCACCCCCCCCCCTACAGATTCAGATACTGATTTTTTGCTGAAAAATGTCAAAGTTTCACAATTGTTCAAATAATTTTTATACAAGTGTTAGGAGATCTAGCATCAATCGATTAACTTTTTCATCTACAATGCTGAAGAGTGATTATTTATTTGTTTTTTTAAACCGGGTCTCATTTTAGAATCTACTTTGCATTTATTCAAATCCAACGACAATTATGCTACATTGCTAAGCAACTGCGGGGAGCTTGAGCTAAGGAAAGTAATTCTCTGTTTAATTTGAACGGTCTAAGAGTGCTGTGGTTATTTCACTCATGAAGATGGCCGTAAAAAAACTCGGCCAACCTCATTCATGGAATAACTAAAGACTGCAGAAACGTTCATGGGCTACTCTCTTATAGCAAAACTGTTGCTCTAGCGAGACAGGCATCTTCAGATATCCTCAGATTAATTACTGAATCATTTTATCCTTTAAAATAAAATACTGTACATTTGAGTATGTCGGCAGGAACCAGACTTTTACATCGGTGCAGACCTACCTTGGAGGGTATGTTAATTAAATGAGAAGACTGATTTGTGCCATACAGTGATAGGGAAAACATTGTGTTCTACTTAGCAACATCGTCTGAAACATTAACGAAATCTGATTTGCGAAATTAATTACGACAGTCTCTCTTACAGCACCACGAATATATTTACAACCCGCAAATTACAATTCCTATGGCAATGGAAAGAGGTCAACTCTGCACAGATGCATTAGCATTACACTTCATTTTATTATTATCTGTCCACTGCTCCTTTTTCTAGGTAGTCTGAGCATTTTATAACGAAATGGTTGGTGATATACTCACCAGGGTTATATGAACTTTTTTGATTTAAAGTCCATTTCTTATATATACAAATCTAAATCTGACTATACTGGCAAACCTTTCATTATTTTATCAGCAACACTTGGAAAAAGAGCAAATGGTGATTGCGTGAAAATTGATTCTTTGGTGACCCCTGAGACATGTTATGCAGGAAGAACATCTGCATAAGGAAGCGTTCTTATTTAAAGATTCTATACATTTTTCCAGTACGTTTAACATGGCAAAGTAGTGTAAGTGAAATGTTTTAAATGGGTGCACTGCCTCCTCTAATTCACTGCCACGGGCTGTTCTCTGTTTAAACTCTATTTCCTCTCTTTAAAGACACATGGCAATGGGAGGCCTATTCTCAAATGACACAATTTACCAGTGCTGTTAAGCCCTAATTAGTATATTCCCTGTTATACGGCACTCCACTCAACTATTAGCAAGCCTGCTTTAGTGCAGGATTAATAAAACATATTTGCAGTTAACTGAAACATATTTATTATAAAGCTACTACATGTACAAATCACTCCACTTTCATTTTAAAAGACTTGAGGCTTACATAGCGTTCTCATTTCATTTGAACCACAAAACAATTGAAAAAGTTTATTCTAATATTCTAGTTGGTTTAATCTGCTTGCAACACTGGATTACAGTATGAGTAGATACAGATTTAAAACAACTGACTGTTCTGCTAAAGCCGAGTAGTTAGGGAAGAAGTCACAGAGCTTATCTAAGCTCATTTACTGACATGCTTCTGTTTATTGTCCCCTTTAAATCCATTTGCTTATAATGACTGGATATCAAGCCCTCTACCCTGGGTTTGTATCAGTTACAAATGCTTTTTATTTCCTGCAGTGACTATCATCAGCCACTAGAGGGGGAGTCATCAGTACGTTACGTAAATTAGCTTTTGTAGGCATGGTACTGTATATGAAAAATACGCAAATATGCAGATTAATTTAAAGCTGCAGTGTCCAATTTTTATTTAAATAATCAGGTTTACAAAACACGTAGCCGCCTGTTTGTTTTATTAAAAAGCAGCTCTGCTGACATTCTTTGAGCAAAAAATGCTTCTAATTTTAGCAGTACAGGGTTATAATTGACATTAAAGGAAACACCTATAGATTCATATTTTCAAAGATACAACCTTCTTAATGAACCTGTAGGATGAATTAGGTTTAAAAATATGTACATGTTCTAATTTCTATTCAGCTGTATTCAGTTTAAATGACCACTCTTTTTGCAAGTGTAGTTGTGTTCACAGGCCATCATGATGTAGTGAAAGGCGCACCACTTTGTTTACAATGATATGAATATAAATATACAAAAGAGGCTTCAATAAGGGACATCCTTTCTCTATAACAGCTGGTCACTGTCAGTGCCTAATTTAAACAAAGTGACAACAGATTGAAACCACAGTGCTAAATCCAGTCCTTTTGTGGTATGAGGACAGTTTTATCTGTATTCACACTCACCTGCATGAGTTTCTCCAGCTGAAAGAATTTGCAGTGCAAATCTTCAAAATTTTGTTTGAAAAGTTCCCTGAGTCCATAATCAAACATGATCTTGACCAGAACACTGAATGCCTGCTCTTCAGGCATCTGGAAGACACAAAATAGCAGCAAGTGAAAATGAGTTGAAGGAAGCAAGTGCTTTTGTTTTTTTCGCCCCCTTCAGACACTGTTATTCAAGCTTTACTGCTGCCAGGACAATTTCACATTGCACAACCATAACACCTCCTTTATTTACACATATAAAAAAAAAAATAATCTATAATAAAAATCATTAGGGTTAGTCCTTTTTAAATAATGAAAGTAATAACATGTTTTCTTTAAAAAATCTACAGGGGTTGACATTGAAAAAGACTGTAGTCGAAACTTGTCATATAATTTATTACAGTTCCTTTTTGTATCATGTGAAATGAATGTGGGAAACAGCAGCACATTCATGCCCTGGAAGCTACCATTAAAGTAACAGTAAGTCAGATGACCACTGGGCAGCCAATATGGGTTGTGGTGGGTTAAAGTATGGAGGAGTTTCTTTGTGTCAGAGTGAGAACCAAATTACATTCATTCCCTTCTGGGATCTCTCCCCCACTCTCCAACACATGAGACGGCTTCTGGATCACCATCATACTCCTTCTTGATTAAAACAAACATCACTCCTACGCTGACACTTTTCTGGGAAAGAATATTCAGAATTTATAAAAACAAAAAACAAGAAAACAGATGCTGGTTAAGACTGGTCTGAGTGTATCTGGTTCATACTGGAGCACAATACCGAACAACTAAGACTGAAACTCCCATACTATTCAGAACATAAATAGAACATAAACTTTCTTTTTGTTAAGCAACAATTGTGACACCTTATACTTCAGGGTAAATTTTAGGGATGGACACGAAAAGAAAAAGTATACATATTTACGAAATGGATCCCCTTGATTTTGTTTTTACTAATATTGTTTAAAAAAACACTGTGTTCTGAGAAAAAAAAAAATCTAATGGGAATAGTGATACCTTTAGGTTATTATCATAACCCTGGTTCCATGAAACAGAAACCTGAAATAAAGACCCGAAACCTTGCGCCAAACACAGCGCTTAGCGTTGAGGCCAAAAAGCTCTATTTTGGTCTCATCAGACCATAGAATCTTCTACTTCTTGATGGCCTCCCTGACTAGTGTCCTTCTCACCCAGATACTCAGTTTTTGAAGATGGCCTGTTCTAGACAGATTCACAGTTGTGTCATATTCTCTCCATTTCTTAATAATGGACTTTACTGTGCTCCAGGGGGATATTCAATGCCTTGGAAATGTTCTTATATCCTACTCCTGACTGGTGCTTTTGAAGAACCTTATTCCGGATTTGCTTTGAATGTTCCTTCGTCTTCATGATGTAGTGTTTGTTAGAAAATGTACTAACCAACTCTGGGACCTCCCAGAGACAGGCGTATTTAACCTGAAATCATGTGAAACACCTTAATTGCTCACAGGTGGACTCCATTCAACTAATTATGTTACTTCTAAAGACAACTGGTTGCACCAGAGCTTATTTAGGTGTGTCATAGCAAAGGGGGGTGAATACTTTTGCAATCAATTATGTTAGGTTTTATATTTGTAATTAATTTAGAACAATCTGTAGATTTTATTTTTCATTATGGACTTTTTTGTGTTGACTGGTGGCAAAAACCCCTAATTAAATCCATTTTGATTCCATGTTTTAACACAATAAAAAAATGTGGAAAAGTCCAAGGGGGGGTGAATACTTTTGAGAGCCACTGTATCTTATTCAGGTTTCAGGTCTTTACCAGAGAAATACCCATGCGGTAATGCTTTCCTTTAACATGTAAGATTAAAGAGCTACCATTTTTAAATTTTACATAGATTTTACTTCCTCTGAGCTGAAAACAATACATGTATTTGTCTCATGGAAGATCGTTCAAATGTTTTGGACTCTGATGCATCTCTATTTTTAAAAACCAGGCTAAGTTCTTTCTTTTGGATATCAAACATATACTTTAGCCAAACTCCCAGAATATAAGTTAATTACTTTGTATTATTCTGTTAGGGAAGTTCCACATACATAAATGTAAATGGTCTAAACATAAGCCTTTACTTAATAATTGTCTGATAGAATTGACACACTGTCTATGCAATTACTAAATTAAGGAACACACAAGCAAGTAGAACCTCTGCTTTATTTAAAACATATGTTCTTTATAGTTATCTATAACTGCTTTTGCCCTGAAATCTGTTGTTCATTTTTTTTTGGACCCCTGGCAACCAACCGTTGTAATGTTTTTTCTTTGTCTCATGCTATTCTATGTAAATATTTTGTTGTGTTAATAACGAATTTACAAGAAAAGAAGATAACCCTAAGGATCTGTTGATGTCACTTTTGAAAGCCACTGCTGCAACACCCTGCCAACAGTTATAGCAGTCAGCTCAGGATGCCAAGCTGTTACAAAGATTTCAGCAACGAGACAGCAGGGTTTATTCCATTGATTTCAATTGCCGATGATTCAAGTACTGCCAGTATTTAAATAATGAAAATAGGCCACTGGTGGAAATACACTCTAGAGCAGGGTGTCTAAACTTTATCCACGGGGAGTGGGGGCAGACGACGACACATAAAAGGCTATGAGCTTGCAGCTTATCTTACTGGACCAATCCAACGCAACACTGATATATAGCTTTTTTGTGTATAAATAGCATAATGTGTTATTTTTTTTTTATTTTTAAATCATTAGTGAAATACGAACAGGTTTCAGAACTACAAACAGTATTGAAAACCCAAACAGAATGCTTTCTTTGTGTGAACGAGACCTCCTTATCTACACAACAATTCATCTAATATAAACATCCTCGACTTCAACTTGTTGATTATTTGCTTGTTTTTAATACACATGTCAATAACCTAAAAAGCACCAGTATTACTGTAAGTGCTGGTGAAATCAACTGAATACACAGATGTGAATAAATATATTATAAAGAACTTACATGCAGTAAGAGCACAGCAGCAAGAAAAGACTGGCCTTGACAGTAACCAATTTCTTCATCATATACAGAATATGCCTGGAATAGAAAACAGCTCAGATTAACATGGGCGAGTCTGAGGGGTCTTAAGACATGCTTCCAGTTTCTTTATTCTACATGGATTTATTAGATTTTTTTAATAGAACAAATGGAGTGAGACAACGTTCCACTGATAATCACGAGCCATGGCTTCTGTTACATACACCCCCAGCATGGCTGTAAATACAAGATGAGAGCCATCAGTATGCACATGTAAAAATGGGACATATTGTAAACACACACAAACACGCAGACAGGGTCAGTCATATATCCTCAGATTGAGATACTCTCAATAATGTCTGGCAAAGAATATCGTAACCTGGTTTCATCAGAATTGGAGAATTGTATAGTTTTGATCTAGCTTTACAGTGCTGCCCTTAAGCACTTACCTCTTGTATTTTCAATTGTTAATGTGACTGTGGGAGGGTGTGGAGAATTCACTGGCACAGGAGACAAAGTTTATATGAAACAACCACGGGGTGCACCATTTTATTTATTTCACCAGATGGCACTCTTGTGCTGCAGCCCAAATACCGACAACGGTAAGTGGATAGAGCTCGTAGGTTACCAGCAATGGTAGGAGGAGACAGTCTTTATTACACTCACAGGTGCTATAAATAATAATCCATAAACAAAAAGCAAAAGCAAAAAGGAAAATAAAACACAGTAACAAAACCACAAATAAAAGGTGCTGCTCCTTGCAGAGTCCCGCAGCCTCCAGTATCTGACATGGCTTGGGTTTCAGAGATACTTTGCTGGTCCCTCACTAACACTCATGAGACTGCTCAGACTTTTCCAAAGACATATTATTGGTACGTAGAAACAACATATTTATTTTGCGCAGCGGCTGTCTTCGTCCGCCGGGCTTGCTTGCCCTTCTCTCTTTCTCCAGACACTGACGTTCTGTTATTATTTGTAAACCAGGTTTCCAAACAGAGCTCCCGCTGTGGTTTCTCCTAGAAAGGGCAAGAGCGAGGGAACAGCAAAGCATCACTTATTGGTCAAGCGACCACCCAAGACCCACCTCTCGACCACTCAGAGAGAGAGACGACACACTCACTCAACCTCTCTGTCATTGCCATGACTGACAGGTGGATCCCATGCCCCCCCCCCGCAGGACCATGCATGCGTCACATAGCCAGCCAGACCTCGCTCTGCTACAGTGACAAAGTTAGGCACCTCCATATACCTTCAAATGCTGAAACTTTTAAGAACATGTGCTGAAGAATGTCACAATGGTATTAAGAACTTAAATACAGTATGGTCAACAGATTTTGTTACCCTCTACTTTGCAAATGTATTTTAGCACACAGTGTCTGTGGACACATTTCTGAATCTGAGATGCTGCTATTGCATTTCTGAAGGGAAAGAGAGTCATGTCAAAATGTTAAGAATACACCAAGTACCTTTAGAAAGGAACGGAAGGGAGGGGACTTAAACAGTAAAGGAAGTATCTGATAAATCCCTAATATAGCTACAAATGCCAGACACAGATGTACTTAAATATTGAGATTATAAAAAATTAAAAATTTCCTTGTTAAAGCCATTTTTTTTTTTTTTTTTTTTTTTTTTTTTTTCTATTTTCAATTTTCAGCACTTTATTCAGCCAGCCAATGAATACAAATATGAACCACTAAAGATCACCACTTGGCAGACTAGGATAAAATCACAAACAACTACATCATGTTTTAATGAGGTACTCATCCTGTTCCCCTTTGCAATCAGCAGTTTCCACTAACTCTGATTGCTTTCCTTCACTTACAATGCTAATAAGGTACTTAGTATTAAAATAATTATTTTCAGGGGTTATAGATGGAATATTTGCCGTTTTTATTTACCCAAATGCATTTCTTTATTACAAATCAATTTTCTTCTGTCCAAGTTTTATAAAATTGCCAGTGGCTTAATTACATTTTTATATTGGTTCAATTCCTCTCAATAAAGTGTGTGACTTAAAGTTTGTAATCTGGTAATTGTATTAGTAGTTGTGGCTGTTATTGCTGAAATTGTGTACACAGTGTCCACCCATAAACTAACTGCATATTGTATGCATGTTTGTTTATCTCTACACACACATTGGAACCATATCATGTTATTTAATTATTGACTGCAGTTGCCTTTTCACATACATAAAAAACCCTCACATTTACTTTGAAACGTAAAGGAAGCCAGTTCTGCATTCAGATTGTACCCTGACCAGAGCCCTAAAGGAATATATTTATGTAGGTTCCAGTGCATCTTTTTGGATTGCTTTAGGTACTGTATCATTTGTGTGCATTTTAAGATTCTGAAGCAATCTACTGTAATAGCAGTCACATTTTTTACAGTACAAGATCAACAATTTACCAAGGTTAACATATAACGACATTTCAATTCATTTTTACACAATAGTTTCTATCAATATCTAAATGTGATTTCTCTCCTATTTTCTTATTACTGGGAAACGCTTATTGAATTGAGAAACCTTTCTGTAACAAAACTGACACGTTTCAGTAACAGTATGATCTAGCCTGCAGCTTAGTTTATAGTTGTTTACAGTAGCAGTACAGTAAATATAAACATCTCCCTGTGGTGGAACCAGCTACCGGAGGACCTCAGGACTGCTCAGTCTCTCACTGCCTTCCGTCTCCTTCTCAAGACCCACCTGTCTCCTACTATGCACTGGACTAGCCTGACCTCAGAACCACATTATTGGATCCTCAGCTAATGCACCATCCTTGCACTACTGCACTATTAAGATGTCTTTGTAAACATAAGTGTTGCATCCTAGTTCATATTGTACTTTAGTAGTATTTTTTGCACTTACTGTAAACTACTGCATTTAAAAGTTGTATAGGGCATCTGCTGGCCAAATACACATTTATTAAGAATAATCTCCCAGCAAAGACATTAACAACATAACACAGAAGTCAGTACAATGAAAACATACAGTATGTTGCTGAGACCTTCATCTCAAGGTCATCACAACCAAATACCCCACTGTGCAGGCTAGTCTATTTAGTTTGTTTCTGTCTGTAAAATCAGGATTGTGGCTCAAGTGACAGCAATATTTAGAACTACCACTCGGTCATGTGAAACGATGTAACTGTCTTCTTTACTGCAAAAAAACAAGGACTATGAAAATGTGACATGCACACAGCACCAGACTGATACACAATTAAGATTAAGCATGGGTTTTTATTTTTTTATTTCTAGGAAGATATTTTGAATAAAAAGAATCAGAAACTGAACTTGACCACATCACAGAATACAACGCCATGCGACAAACAAAAATGGTGATCTTAAAGGCACGGGCGGATTTCAAAATACTACTGCTACTGTGCTATAATACTACTGCTACTGTGCTATAATACTACTGCTACTGTGCTATAATACTACTGCTGCTGTGCTATAATACTACTGCTACTGTGCCTTTAACAATAAGGATTGATTGTGCTTCTAGCAGATCCGTTGAGTTGCATGTTGCTGGCTGAAAAAAAATCTTGGAACCACATGACAGCTGTGTTAAGTCTTGACACAACAGTTAACCAATCATAAAGTTGAAGGGGTGTGTTTTCTAAAACGTTAAAAATTACCAATTTTTCAAAGCAAAAATAGTGACAATGAATGCAGGGGGTCAAAATAAGCTGTCGATCGGCACAATCCATCGCCTAATACTACATTTGTGATATCGTAACAATATGTACTAGGTGCCTGTGAGAGATATTGGGGGTTAATTTATATCAGCTGACATAGAAAAGCTTAAGTGCAGAGCTGCTGGATTATTACATTGTGGTTTCATGCAACAGTTATGATAGTGACCAAATGTATGTGAGTACTGTTGTGTTAAAAAAAAAAACAATGAACAATTGCATTCAAAATACATAGAACTAAAATAGATGTGCATTAACAAAATGCACTGAAAACTTAACATAAAAAAACTATTTAATAATTAAGCTAAAAAGGAAGTGAAAAGGTTACTTTTTTTTATGAATTACAATAATCCTATGTTATTTTTCCCCAGTCAAATCACAGTGTGCCTAAATAATAAATACCATACCATAATAAAAAAAACAATAATGAAAAAAAATGTAGAACTTAACAAAGCACAACCAGATAGAGTCAACCAAAGACAACACATTATTCAAATTATTTATTGTAAGGCAGGTTTATTTTTTTTGTTATAAGTGCTCCGAGTTATAATGTTTTGCCACCAGGCTGTACAGAATTCCTGGAGAGAACCCTGGTTAGGTTTGCTTGCCAGTTTCCTTTCACTGCCTAAAACTGAAAACAGCTTGCGGAATGGATATCCAACCCATTAATACCCCACATGACCTCCACAGGTAGATCGATTTATATCTACAGAACTGCATCAAAGGTCTGTGCAACACGGTTTAAGTTTAATCCTACAGTACGTACAGATTCTGTTCTTGGACCGGTCAGTGTTTGAGAAATGTTTAGCTTGCCATGCCATGAATCATCTCTGCTATAAAACAAATACCACCCCCCTTCCTCACATTTATGCTTTATTTACTGATAAAACTAAGTCAAATATTTACTGGGGATTTACAAAATACTGCAGCGTTTCCTATCAATTCAGACCATTTCCTACAGCTAGACAACAGCCAAACCAAATCCCCGGACACAATGACTTCATTTAATCTCCCTAACAGCAGCAAATGAGACTAAAACTCTCTGCTTAAGCAAGAACAAAATGTTAAAATGATCCAGTATATTAATGAAAAGCAATGCAATACAAAAATATGGATTGCATTGTCTTCACATTATTAGACAAAGCTGGACGACTGTTTCCACTTGAAACAATTTTCACACGTTTGCCCCTCCTGCAGTTTTCATCAAAATGCAATGGTCAGGAAACCAAGAGAGAGCTTTGGCCAATCGACTCCAATACTAGTGGTTCACTTGTCTTACCTCATGTAGCCATCATTACCCTGTCTCATTTTTACCAGTGAAATGGGGATCAGTTCAAGTGAACCAAGGGGGTTTGCTCGACCCCTTACATCTGTGAGACATAATCTGGCATATTGTAAATGTAGTAGTACAGGAACTAAAGTCACTACATTCAACTGGGGTCTCAGTCTCTGTGTTTGTGCAATTTGATAAATCTTTAACTTTTTTTTTTTACTCCCAAACTGTCTTCAACCTGAAGAGAAATACACAAATCACCACAGAAAGAAACAGGTCAGAATTCAACAAAATGAGTCTTTTTACCACCTTCAGACCCATTCTCACCACGCGGGGCATGAATTACATGGCTCCTCATCTGCATGCACGCGACACCTGCCCTGATGCCATTGTCCCATTCACACATGATTTACTGCATGTATCATCAACCACACATAGAGGAAAAACATCAATTGAGCCGGAATTACCCAAACGAAAGCCACCATCATTGCACTTTAAACCTGCAACGTGTATATCTGTAACAGAATACACCATTAAGAAACTACCTATCTTAAACAGTTCCAGTTAAATCCTTCTGTATATTTACTGTGACGTGGCATTTGAACTTCAAACAGAATATAAATGGGTAGTTGTGTCTAACTATGTATTCTGAAGAGCTGACTTGAATCTTTCTATATACTGATTTTAATAGAATGCAGTGGGGTAATATCACAGGAATACACAGATCACATGGCACTACTTGTACAAGTTATACTATGGGTTCATTAGAGTCTGGAATGGGTGCCAGTCCCTGACAGCCAACAGAAGTGTCCAATTCTTGAAGTTTGAATAATATTTATTATTTATATGCCAACTGCATCATGTGCAGAAAACAATCAACTGACAAAAATTCATATATCATTTTACAAAGGACGGATGACAATAAGACAAGTCTAAATCAAAAATATGTCTGACTTCTATTAACTAAAGACAGCTTATAATAAGTTGATATGTACAGCTGACCAGGTCTCTTACAGTAGAAGAATGTCTTCTCTCCGCTGAAGCTTTGCAGCCTTCTTGCCCAGCCAAAAGTAGAAGATACTTTGATACTGTGAAAGAATGGACGTCATCTATTCAAGTGACCTAAAACAGTGGCAGAGCTAAGTACCACAGTCCTTTAAATCTTTAAACTAGGATAATCTCAAACACATTCCAAAAGACAGAAATACACTAAAGAGACTGACATGCACGGTTAGAAGTTTGACTGTCATAGTACAGAATGGTCCTCATTTTAAAGATCCAACCAGTGGCAGCATTTAGATCCATCACTGTTTTGATCCATTCAGTAGATCCCAGACGCAACTGCAAATATTGTCTTATATTGTAGCAGACATCATCCTCCAGTCTTGGAGGCAAAAAAGGTGGACTGTACAGTACCTTGCATATTTTGTACAAAGAGTCCTGGCCATCCCCTCCAGTGTCTTTGAAGTAATCATGAGCCGGGAATGTTCGGTTGATATCTCTGGTGATGGCACTGTCTTGGGGAGACTCCTGATTTAGAGAGAGAAAGAGACAGAAACAAAATGAATTCCTTTTCAATGCATCCCAAGAGGAATGAGCCCAGTACCACTCACTGATCTTTAGTTAAGTCAGGAATTTAACACAATTCTCAGCATTCATACAGGATATTTTTCCCAAATGTTTTGCCAATGATTACAGCGTACTTCAAATTTTAGACTTTACAAGGGGCACTGCCAAACAAACACCAGAACAATGATTGAGTGAAGTGACTTGCTGAGTTGCCTTTGAAATGCACACAACAGTACCCGGTACATTACTAACGGATGTGTTATTACAATAAACCCATTTTGCATTTCATGAAAGCCACTAGTGCTTTAAATACGAGGAATTCACACCACACTTCTCCAGAGTCTTGACTGGACAGAAGTGTGTTTTGTACGGACATAACAATTGATTGGCTTTATTACAGATTTAAAAGCATATACTGGACTATCACTTATACATAAATAAGTTAGTATATGTCATAATTTTCATCTAATAAAGATAATCAAAATATAATTTTAGGATGCAAGGACTAATCAACCAGATCTAAATTTGAAAGCATTTGAAGGATTGATTTTACTCCAAATAAGTTTCTCTGTCAACAATGGTTGCGTAGTTAATAGGAGTGTGCTGATTTTCCCAATTATTCTCTTCAACATGCTTGTTTTAAGACAAGTAGGATTACATTAATAAAAAGTTAAAAAAAAAAAAAAAAAAAAAAAAATGTCTTCATTGTGAAACAAAAAATGAAGCCTTTCCCAAATTTGCCAGAAGACGCTGACATTTAATAAAGTAGATCATGGGAAAAGAATAAATTTTGTATTTTGCAATTAACACATTTTTACAAAGTTTTTTCTATCAAATACAGTTTAGCAAAAGGTTCAGACAGTTCTGTAGTGACCACAGGTGGTCCCACAGATTCTTCTTGTAAAGAGAGAAGCAGATGTTTTTGGCTTTTCTTTGAAGTAATCCAAAACTGTTCAGCATATAAGTCATAAATGCCAGTCAAGTTTCCAACATGAGAAAGTCGTCTATTTTAGCTCTGCTCCGTGTGACCCTTAGAAAAAGTTTTAAAAATATATATATATATATATGTGTTTGACCATAGCTGTGTAATACCTAGCTGATCAGCAGGCATGAGAACGATGAATGTAAAAAATAGCGTGAACCAAGGTCCAAGATGTCAAACTACAACTACACCCAGGGGATGTGGAGTCAGAATATAAGGAAAGTTGGTATTTTCAGCTTCTTCTACTATTATGGTCTGCCAGTAAATATAGACTAACTTCTGTGAACAAAAGCACATCCACCAGAGAGAATACAACAGTAGTTTTGTTTCTCAGACAAAGATTGCTCGTTATTAAGGCCATCAGCCCACTCTCAAAGTGTGTAGATAAAGCTGATCTTGTATAGGAAGCACTAGCTCCCTTTTCATACCTAGCCACTTCTGCTGCTGTGTCTCACAGGAGCCAGCCCACTGAATATAAAAACAGAGTACATGCACAGGATGTGATTAGATACCAGGAAGCAACAATTACTTTGTATTTACTGGTATCTGCATATGAAAGTATACATTTAAAAAAAATCAAAGCATCACACATAATAAATAAATAATATTGCCCTGGGGGAGCATGTAGACACCACATAACAGTGGGCACAGCTTGAGGTCTACAGTATCTAAGAAGCATTGGCATTTGACATTCACCTACCACCACAGATGTGCAATTTAAAACAGAGACGAACAGAAGTAGACTGGAGTAAAATAAAGAAAACACCCACAGAAGAAGGATGGTTGTTCTTCAAAAATGTAGTACTAGAGGCGCAAAACAATTACATCCCTAAAGTAGACAAATCTAAATGTAAAACTAAATTGCCAAAATGGTTTAATAGATCAATTAAAAAAATATTCAGCGAAAAAAGGCACTTTATAGAGCATTAAAAAAGGACCAAAAAGAAAGTACGCAGAAAGAGTACACGGAACTGCAAACGCAAGTCAAAAAGGAAGTTAGAAAGGCCAAGAGAGAAATAGAAATGAACATTGCTAAGGGATCTAAAACCAATTCCAAAATGTTTTTCCAATATTACAACAGCAAGAGAACATTTAAAAAGGAGATTAAATGTTTAAGAGATACAAATGGCAAAATCGTAGATGAAGAAAAAAAATAGCAAATATATTAAATGATTACTTTTCACAAGTTTTTACAAAGGAAGATACTGACAACATGCCCCACATGTCATCCAGTTCCTATCCAGTTTTAAATAACTTTAGCATAACTGAGGCAGAAGTGTTAAAGGGACTAGGAGCTCTTAAAATAAACAAATCCCCTGGGCCGGATGAGATCCTCCCAGTAGTACTCAAAGAAATGAAAGAAGTAATTTACAAACCGCTAACCAAGATCATGCAGCAGTCTTTTGACACAGGGGTGGTACCGACAGACTGGAAAATTGCAAACGTAATACCGATCCACAAAAAGGGAAACAAAACTGAACCAGGTAACTACAGACCAGTAAGCCTGACTTCTATTATATGCAAACTTATGGAAACTATAATAAGATCCAAAATGGAAAATTACCTATATGGTAACAGGGTCCTGGGAGACAGTCAGCATGGTTTTAGGAAAGGGAGATCGTGTCTAACTAACTTGCTTGATTTTTTTGAGGATGCATCGATAATGGATAATTGCAAAGCATATGACATGGTTTATTTAGATTTCCAGAAAGCTTTTGACAAAGTCCCGCACAAAAGATTAATTCTCAAACTGAACGCAGTTGGGATTCAAGGAAACACATGTACATGGATTAGGGAGTGGTTAACATGTAGAAAACAGAAAGTACTGATTAGAGGAAAAACCTCAGAATGGAGTGTGGTAACCAGTGGTGTACCACAGGGATCAGTATTAGGTCCTCTGCTATTCCTAATCTACATTAATGATTTAGATTCTGGTATAGTAAGCAAACTTGTTAAATTTGCAGATGACACAAAAGTAGGAGGAGTGGCAAACACTGTTGCAGCAGCAAAGGTCATTCAAAATGATCTAGACAAGATTCAGAACTGGGCAGACACATGGCAAATGACATTTAATAGAGAAAAGTGTAAGGTACTGCACGCAGAAAATAAAAATGTACATTATAAATATCATATGGGAGATACTGAAATTGGAGAAGGAATCTATGAAAAAGACCTAGGAGTTTTTGTTGACTCAGAAATGTCTTCATCTAGACAATGTGGGGAAGCTATAAAAAAGGCTAACAAGATGCTCGGATACATTGTGAAAAGTGTTGAATTTAAATCAAGGGAAGTAATGTTAAAACTGTACAATGCACTAGTAAGACCTCATCTTGAATATTGTGTGCAGATATTGCTGCTCTAGAAAGAGTGCAAAGAAGAGCAACCAGAATTATTCCGGGCTTAAAAGGCATGTCATATGCAGACAAGCTAAAATAATTGAATCTGTTCAGTCTTGAACAAAGAGGACTACGTGGCGACCTAATTCAAGCATTCAATATTCTAAAAGGTATTGACAGTGTCGACCCAAGGGACTTTTTCAGCCTGAAAAAAGAAACAAGGACCAGGGGTCACAAATGGAGATTAGACAAAGGGGCATTCAGAACAGAAAATAGGAGGCACTTTTTTTACACAGAGAATTGTGAGGGTCTGGAATCAACTCCCCAGTAATGTTGTTGAAGCTGACACCCTGGGATCCTTCAAGAAGCTTCTTGATGAGATTCTGAGATCAATAAGCTACTAACAACCAAACGAGCAAGATGGGCCAAATGGCCTCCTCTCGTTTGTAAACTTTCTTATGTTCTTATGAGTAACATGACAAAATAGATAGATTCCTTATTTTTATCCTAGCTTCCCATACTTTCATGTACAGAAAAAATATGTATAGACCACGTTTCATCACAATCAAAAATGAACTTCTCTTACATGATACACTGACAGAGACAGGAAGACAGATAACTTCCATACACTTACTAACAATCTTCTTTAGCACAATTTAAAATCACTATCGGACAAGTAATATGTAAAAATGGAAGTGTGACACACGCAAGTGTCTTTTGATAACCAGGTCACCACATGGATTGGTTACACAACCTTCCTTTTATTACTGCACACCCCTCAAGAACAGTATCCCTGTTTCCACCCCACAGTGAGCTGCTTGAAGTCTCAAAGGTGCAATGAATGCTGGCACTCCAATCAGCCAGCACTTGCAAATACTTCTTCTAATCTGCAGCCAACAACAGTATGTTTGGCAGAGAAGGCGCTGGATTATATTCTGACTCCATTTTCCCTCACAGTGAGCAACCATGAATCCCAAAACAAAAGAAACCCACCACCTTCCTCTCTTGCTGACATGCTAGAAGTAAAGCCCATGAAATTATTTATTTTAAAAAAAAAAAAAAAAGGAATTTCTTGCAATGTTCTTTCATCCATTAATAATTTTTTTATAATAAAATACTATTTTCAAATTAGCCAAATGTTTTTATAATATTTTCTTTTCTTTTTCACTTTGCAATTTAAATGTTTTGTTTTTTTTAGTTTATTCACTTTTTAATATTGTGGTATTTTATACTGGTGAAAAGCACAGGGCGTTAGCTAGAAAAGAACAAAGAATTTAAGCTTAGGTTTTAGACATACAATGTAGTGTTGACCAAACACTGCATCCCAATGAAAAACTCATGAAAATTGTGTTCAGGGCTTTAGGCAACTGATAAAAACAAATACATACTGTATTACTGTGCGGCTTCAAAAGGGGAGTCAGAGAGAATTTTACATTATTTTAATTGGCCTCATTTTATTTTTATTGGTATTACTGGTATTGGTAATACATTATGTGTAGTTTTGCTTCAAAAGACAACAAGAACTTACTCATTATCTAATAATATGCTTGAGCTTTAAAAAAAAAAAAAAAAAAAAAAAAGTACAAATAGATTCTGTCCTTTTTCTTTGAGTACGATGGTTTAAAGTAGTGCTCAACCAAAGAAAAAAAGCAGTGCAGTTTGATACAATAGTATTACATTTTTCACCTTCAAAAAGTTATAAAAAAAATACTAATGTACGATATCACAATAAAGAAAATAAACCTAATAGACCAAATTACCTTCTAGACAAAGAAAATGAATATTGCTATACAGTATACATTTATGAAAATTAGCTTTACATGTATTTTTTTAAATATTCAAATATTTGTCCCGGTTCTAATTTAAAGATTATATTTTAAGCCCTGCTTGAATAAAAGTGCAATATAGTGAAAACAAGCCAATACATCGCAGCACTTTTTCAATAGGATGTATTAAAAGAAATAATAATGTCTCCAATGACTTGTTGTCTTAATTCCTGTAGTGTAACAGATGCCTCCTCTGTGTGAGTCATCAAGACACCTGAATGGTCTCCTCACATGGCCTGTGCCCTTGTGTGAACAGAAAAAGAAATAGGTCTTCTAGGGAACAAAATGCTACAGCGCCATCCACACTACCTTTCAGAAATGAACCCTAAACTGCTGCAGTGGGCCAGAGCAACTACTGTACAAGGGCAGCATCTGTCCAATTGATACAACATTAAAGCAATGTAAAATGCCACTCTCTCATTATTCTCAGGTCCACAGAATCCTATTAACTCATGGTGAAGTTACACAGATTCTGAAATGCTGTAGTCTCATGTTTAGACTTTCAAAACAGGAGCATTTCACATTTCAGTGCCTACAAGCCTTAACTGTTCATTATCAATAAATACAGAGCCGTTTCTTGTGCCAAGGCAACAATGCCTTCAGAGCAGTATTTCTGATGTCTAGTTACAGGAAGAACCTCTTCTCCCAATACATTCATAGAAGGTCTGGAACCTTACAGTATTTGGAACTTAACTGGCAGTTTGGACATGACCCAAACTGAACTACTTTCTAGCAGCAATTTATTTGACAATACTGTCTTTGACTATAACCAGTCACAGATCAAACTGCCTTCAAAACAAAGTTGTTAAGTTAGACAAGTACAATAACATGTTTTTAATGGATTTATTAAAACAGCTGTACAGGTATGTTTGGCAATCTGCTAAAGCAATCTGTCACCTGGCTTGTCACCTATCAATATGGGCTAACAAGCACATTTAAATGTGTTACTGATGTCAATTTTAAAATACTGTATCTTCTCTTTGGGTTTGAGTGGGTATTCAAACAGCAGGGAGAACTACCCAAAAAGAATGAATTGCAGCTCATAATGCATCTTATCATCATCTTGCAAGGAGCAGGAGACATGGCAAGTGTGCTAGAGTGAGTGCCAGCACAAAGATGATAACGACATGTGATGAGTGGTGCCGTTTAAATGTGGAAGGATATGAAATCTGCAAGGATTTGACATCTGCAACTGGCTGAACTAAAACAGCAACTCCTTAGTTCTCCAAGTAGAGTCCTTGGCCAAGCATTGGGTAAGCATTGAGGCTGAACTTTCCCCTTGCAAAGAGGTATCTTGGGCAGGGTTGATGCACAGTGGGTGGGCAGACTGCATGGGAAAGCTCAAATTAGTTGTTTTTTGCTGACTGAGGTACAAATGATATTCCATGACCGCACAATGATCAGCCCCTGGAAAGTGAATAACGCTCATGCATCCAGAAGCACATGTTAACTTTTGAATGTATTATTATTATTAGGGGTGTACCGATACTTCTATTATCTGATTAATTACCTTTAAGAAATTTGACGTTGTTGGGTATTAATTAAATGGGGAAAAAAACAAGTTAATTTCTCAACACAAAACAATGCAGTACCTCGGTTTCCCTTGTTTGCACAATTATTGAGTTTCAATCAATAACAAGCCGACAGTGTTTTTAATATAGAGCCTGTCGTAACCAAACTAACTACAAATGTATATTTTATAAGCGATTATTCGTCTTTCTTTTATACTTTTGATATGAAATAATATTTATTTCACTTTCCTTAGAAATGCGTCATCCGTGCAGGGAATAGTGGTATTGCAGTCCTTGGCAAAATGTAATTTGTAATTAAACTTGACAGAGTTTAATCAGTTTCCTCAGCGCAGCTCTTGAGTTTAAGGAATGGTAACATTTCCATGATGAATCACTTGCAATTGCTCGTTTTGCAACATATTTGCATTGAGTTTACAGCCTTGGTATGGCATTACAGCAGTAAAATGATTCCAATTGTCTCAATGCCGAAGTTAATTGCCATTGATTGGTGCTAAATTGTAAAGGAGACGGAAGGACAGCTTTTCTTGTTTTGAAATCAACACATTAATTATGCCTGTCGACAAATATGTCTTTAAAGGTACTAGTATCGGCAAATCCAATATATTTGCAATAAGCATCACTTATAAATAAGTGGAGTGCTGTGCACAAATTATATATATATATATCATTCAATCATTCTTCAAAATACAAATACAATTATAAACATACATTTCCTTTCATAGCTGGTAACAAATGCAGATGGGAAATATAAACAGCTAACAAAAGTTAAAAATGTAATTATCTTGGATTCTTCTAGTTTCAGTCAAGAACAGAAATACTGTAGATGAAACTAAAATTGTTGACACTTAAGATAGAAAAAAGTCTTTAATTGCATTTTTACCAGGATTTCTTTTGTAGCACCATAACTTCTAAATCCTTGCATCTGCCTTAAGCGTTGCGCTTCTTGTATACAAACAATGCACAAGGCAGCAGATGTACTTTTTTAAAAAAGTACTATATTAATACATAATATATTTTGCTGTACTATTTCCTCTGATGTCGGCAATTACTGCAATTATCTACTACAGTTTTTTTTTTTTTTTTTTTTTTTAATCCCTTTCCCGCAGCTGAGATGATTACATAATGCTAATGAGGCAAATAATGTCACAAAAGCCTTGGAGGCAGAGTGGAGGTGCAGCAGCAAGGGCAGCTTTATATCCCTGCACAGTGCAATAGGAGCGATGACAGGGTCGCTGCACATTCACTACGTGTTCTCATGAAAAGTTTCCTTTCCTTCCACTCATCTCACAAGACACGACACGACAGAAGTCGTCCTCCACACAGAGGAACAAAGAACACCCAGAAGACACAGCAATAAGCAGCACAAACAGGGCTATGCCATGAAAATGTGTATACAAATACATATATAAATACACATTTATATACACACACACACACATATATATATATATATATATGAGAGAGAGAGAGAAAGAAGACTCTTGGCAAGCCACAGATGTGTGTGGTAATGAGTCTATTGCTCACTATACTAATATCCAGTAGGATCATTAAAAAGCCTTGTTTGCCACTAGTCTGATATTAATGATGTTACTGCCCAGCTGTTTAAATCTGACCATTTTTAGTTGCTTCTTTTTCTTCTCTCTCTCTTTTTTTAGCTCCAAACAACCAACTGGCAGAATGATGTAGTTAAGCCAGACTATATTGTTACTCTAGACAAATACTACCTTTTTTACAGTTGTGAATTAGACCCAGATGCATGCGGCAGTTTAATACCAAGTGCATTAGTAAAATATTAATCCTCGGCCGAGAAAATGAGAAACAAAAAATTGATATGTGGGTGGCTGAAGAAATCCGAGGTAGTGTTCACTGAGGAATGGCGATGTATCCCTCAACTGCAAATTAAATATTATGTTGAATTACTCCCCAAAGCGGCATTACACTTGAATAACAGGTTATTGTAGCTTTTTGGCAAAACAGCATATGAAATGTCTATACCAACTTTTCATCAAAACTGGATAAGTGGTTTTGAAGAAATACTTAAATACTGTACAGATGCTTCCACTACAGCTCTGCTGTCAGGATTAATCACTGCACAGCCCACTCAAAATATTGCTGATTTTTATTTTGCATCTATTTATTTTTACAGCATTTATAGTAATACAATTTCTAGCAGTGCCCTGACCTAGAGAATGACAGGGCAGCTTGTAGATTAAATGGTCTAAACCCTAGCATCTGATGTGCATGTTACAAAACTGGTTACGCAAGTCAAAAGAAAAATAATTGGGTCTTTCTTTTTACATATCGATCAAACCTGTTCACATTCCTGAAGCTCCTCGATAATTAGATCACCACATTCTGGTGGAACACTAGAAAAGCCACTGTAATCTAAAACTCCATCACAATAATTACAAAAATTTCACAAAAACAAAGCATCACCACGTCCCAGCAAATAGCACTCACTCACTGTACCATCTCGTGGGATAAACAGACATACTGGCTTGCAGCATAATCATGGATAAGTGAAGGCTGTTTTGCAGAGATAGTATACTGTAGTCACAAGGAATTCTACTGTACAGCGATTGCTCGTAGTTTTAATTAATCATTCAGTAAGAAAACACAATCAAAGAAGCTGTTTCCCACATCAGAAACAATAAATGAGTAAAATATTAACATACAGGCTTTATTAATTTGTGACATTTTATGAAGTCACTATCTCAAATGGCTCATGAGATGTATGACGCTTTGCCTCATATAAGCTTCCTAACCCTATGGGGACCTAGCTAGAGTATAACACACTACTGATGCTAGTACCATAAAACGGCACCCAGAACACAACAGCATATTCAATAACTCTTTGCAAGAAATGTGCATGCTAGGTTTTATTGACTATTTAGTGACACTTGGAAGATAAGCAGACAGCAGAACCATATACTGTACAAGGATTTGCACCACAGGTAAACTGTATAGAAAGTAATGACGTTAGGATGCTGTGCACAGGGTACAATGCAAACTAAATCAATTAAGGCATGACAAAATTACATTGACCCTTTCTTCAGGTGGGCAGAACTGTATCTAATATTATGCAGAACTATAAAACTGCAAATCACAGCTACAGGAAAAACAGGACTTCTAAAACGGATCCCAATTTTAATGCTGCATCATCAACTGCATTAAGTCTACAAAGATTAGAAGCAAATATATATTAGTGACAGACATGCGTTACAAGGCAAATTCTACGGTAGCTGTTTTCTAATTGAATCTACTGTATGAACACAGCTGGCAAAAAGTACTTCATCATAACCCTGGGTGCCAAGGCATCATTATAAACCGTACTGGCTCGTGACATTTTGCAGACATAAGCAAAACATTTCTTTGTTACATCAAAAAGCAAACTACAGCCCAAGACCACGTTTCTTAATTGGATGAATCTCATACAAGAGACAATCATTCTCATGTAACTAATGGCAATTCTACTGGCTTATATTCCAACTCCACAGTCATTTATCATAACTAAGGCAATTACAAAACAAATATTATTACTAAAGGGCAAAACATTGTAATAAAAAATGATTAAACACATCACAGGGTTACACAACAGGGTGCACTGTAAAGCAATCACTCTGGAGTGTGTTAGTACATGTAAAATGGCTTAATGTAAAGAAATTGAAACAATAATTGAGACTTCAGGCCTTACTGTACGTAACACAATAGCTGGAGCGTTGCTAGATAATCAGGTATTTTACAAGCCGTTTATAAATACAGTGCTTCCTGTAATAATCTTGGAATTTATCAGATGATCTTTGTCATATTGCGTATCCACAGACCCAGACTAACATTTAGAAACCGCACCCCCACAACTGGAATGACAAATTTATATGAAATTTCTATTGAGAATCTGCATTATAATATAGAATGGTCTGGTGCTCAGTATAGTTGCTTCACTAAATGGTGGATTATTTATTTATTTATTTATTTATTTACCCATTTCCCATTTATTTTAACTATTAAACTTCTTGTGTTGGGTCACATTCATCCACAACTTACAGTCAGTAAATGTTCCCCATTAATTTATACACTGCGCTTTTGGAAACATAATGTGCATTAAAAACCGCATGCAATATTTATTTTGCCTAAAGCAATCCCACTGCACCACAGCACAGCAACATTCAGAATGTGATTACATTTACTTCATTGCACTTCACTTTTCACAGCAGATCCTTCTAGCACAGTACCTGCCTGGAGACTTGGAGCTGAACTTATACGCTGTTCTGAAGCTGACCTTCCCTACCAATCTCCCCAGAGTAGAGCCTGTGTCAGGTTACTCTACTTCAGTGCTTTAATAAAGCTTTGTCGATAGATCATGGACATCACAGGCCCTATGCTATTTAGGCAGGAACAAACACAGAGCTTAACATACTAAGCCGTTCAGATCATTACCGCAGCCTTTCAATGTGACTTCAACAAAAAATGCACACAAGAAATCATAACAACTATAACATCCAAAGCATTGCAGAAATGAAAATCACACAGCAGCTGCTTCTTACCTCAGGAATATTACACGTGGCTGGCGGCTAAGTATTCTCTCTGTAACGTGACTCCAAATACACCGAAAAAACTACATATAGTGAAATGTTACCAAAGATTATATATATATAATCGTTTATTTCGTTATTATTAATAACACTGCTATTAGAATGGTTAACAGTGCAGCTTAATTTTGGTACACATTTATTTCACACACATTTCATGAGCTCTAAATGCTGTATTTCTTATGTTACTTGTTTATTTTTAGGCAGTTCATTATGTTGAAGCACCAGACCAATATCAGACAGGCCTGTTCTTTGTCCCTCCCTGACTTAAAAAAAAAAAAAAAACACTCTTGCTTAAGTTATATTTCAGGAAATGTAGCCAATTGCTACATACCAAGACTTTCTTTAGACTCAACAATGTAAAACATTAATTTCATGGTGACTGAGCTAAATCTCTTAAAATTGCTTATAGTCAGCCCCTGTTTGGACTGTGCAAGTATATGCTAAATTACCTTGTTATTTACCCAAAGAGATCCTTGCCACAATTTTTCCTTTCTTGTTTAAAGTTACTGCAACTGTTTTTCACTCACTTCATATGTTTATACCTGTACGAGTGACAAGGTTATTAAAAGAATACATTAATTAAAATGATGGCATATCGAAATACTGTGTCTCTGTGAACATGCTGCATCTTGCAAATATTAAAAATACCTGATGATAGGATGTATATTTAAGTATATTTAAGCAGTGACTTCTTAAAAGGATACAACAAGTACAAGGTATGAGTCTGACTTCAACTACTGCAAATCGTCGCACTGTATCAGTGTTTAGCCACATCAGTATGTAAACATAGTGACAATCTACTGCACAAAACAAAGAATAATTATTTATTGTGTTTTCTTAATTTAATGTTGCTTCACAAACCATTACTTTAGAGGATCGGCAAAAAGCAGAATACTTTAATAAACTAAAGTCAGAGGCAAAGGAAACTTCTTGTTTATAAAAAACAAACAAACAAACACAGAACATATTTAACAGCATTATTATTTTCTTAATTGCTATGAAAATGCATTTTTACGCAATTAAAAGGTTTCCAAAAATAGTATCATTAGCTTAACTTCCTAAGACCACATTATGATTAATACCAGAGTGCGCAATATGTGATCAGAAAGGGAAAAGGAAACGTGATGTGGAAACTTTGAATGAGGAACAAAGTGCTTTGTAATGCACTGTACATGTCGTGACTCTTGAACGGGTCTGTTTTTTTCTCCTTAGATGTTAAGATTAAATTACTAATGGCAGTATATAGTGTGTCCTAACATTTTACAGTGTAGTGCTTAAAATAGGATTTGAATAAGCAGAAGCACATTTATTTGTTGCCTTGTTTCCGTATTTTTAAAGAGCTGGCCTTGAGCAAGCCAATTAGCGCTTATTAAATATGCACATCGACCCCCCTTTTTGTTTCTGTATAAACACCAACTCATTATAGATATTTTTAGCCCCCGTGTATTGTATTTTATTTTTTCAGATGGCGACATGGTTTTTGAGAACAAATCTAATTTTGGGTTGATTTGCAATTGTCGTATAGTGAAATGAAAAGGCTAATTCATAGAAAATAAGTAACTGTTTAAAATGAATCCCCCCATGTGTCAGTAAGTTCCAATGGACTGGCCCAAAGTTCTGCACACTTCTTGGTTAATTTCTGTTAAACAAACTACTGTATTCTGTACCTTAAAGTTCAGTGAGTCCAGGCTGGAGTTTTGCCAGATTTCAACAACTAACAAGCATACCCGAATGAGGTCTAGCACATCAAATAAAACTGCAGATGTCAGACACTGCTATAGCACTTCACTTTCCACCCACGCATACATCAATCAGCTTCCTGCATCAAACTGATGAAGAACCATCCTAACTCGTAACATTAATAGGTACGCGAGTGCATTAAACATGTTCTCTGCATAAAATAAAAATGATTGTAATGTACATGTGAAAGTCAATCACTTAAACAACACTAATACAGGCTACAACACTATTGCTAATGTTACCTGTTTTTAGTTTTGCCCTACTTTTAGAAAGTTAGATCCATCTCTGCCAACTGAATTTACCTTATTTTTATTGAATCAAGTAAGTTACAGTGCTGACAATGGTTTCCTCTTCATATTAAATTCATTTTTTATTGTCAAACAGCAATATGTATACACCTGAAATCTTACTATCTTAATGCATAGAACTGTATCTTGCTCATATATATATATATATATATATATATATATATATATATATATATATATATATATATATATATATATATATATATATATATACACACACACACACGTACATGAAGAACAAACGATCACACATGTTTGGATAGGAGTTATTAAAACACCTTAATATACATTAAAATCTAAAGTTGAATGAAAAAAAAACATGTTTTGTATCCCCCCCCCCCCATATACTGTATCTAATAGTAGGGCAGATAGGAATCGCCTTTGAGGAGAGCTGCGTAAGATTCTTCCTTCCAACAGGAAATCAAGTCCTGTAATTAATAATATGTTCCAATGAACTCTGTTTAACCTTTCTATCTGCAATAGTAGGGATAGGAATTTTAACCTGAAGTATAGACTTAGGGTCTTAGATCTTAGGGCCTAGAGTGCTGCCTCTTGAGATTTGCGGGATTCCCCTGTGTGTTTAAATCTAGAGTACTACAGCAATATAAATGATAAAAATAATCTCTGCCTGGATTAATTATAAACAAAGACCAAAATACTTTGGAGTTTTGGAGCGGAAGGAAGCAGCTCAGTAATGTACTGTGCACGTACCATTTGAACGGTCAGATTTCTACCATCACACTTTTAATAGCTTGTATGCATACCAATGTACATTAAACTTATTTAAAAGCTGTAACATTCAGAATGATCAGGAGAGATTAAGGGCCAGCATACTCACTTCAACTCAAAGAACTGCTCTGTCCTGATTCTTATGGGAATTACCTAGTCTATTAAAGCTATTTGAATTTATTTAAGATCCAGCTGAAATGACCCTTTCAATCTTGTATTTCTGGATGAGAAAGCACATCAAGTGAACTGATCTCACAAGACACCAATGCAGATCCAGAATCCTCCTGCTACAGACATTCACACAATGCACAGTGCTGCAGATTTTCCTTTTGGTTTAATCACTGTCAAAATATATCCATGTGGACTATATAGAGGATAGTGAATGATCGTTCGTGGTATATACGGTTTTTATTCACCACAGGAGGATGTCCCAATAAGTATTCTCTATTAAAATTCAGGGTAATATTTATATAGTTGTGTATGTGTATATATTGTAATACTAACTGTAAAAGCACTTACAAGGGTTCCCTCAGGGCGCTGTCCGATTTCAAATATAATTCAGTTTAAGCGTTGAAATTTGTCCTGGCCCCCTGGAGACTACGGCCTAAATTCCCCACTGGCCCCCCAGGAAAATCACAGTCAAATTGCCCCCTCCGCATTAAATGTAAAATGGGCAATTTGCCCACAGTGGGAAATTGGGCACCAACAGTCATTTGAGAGCACAATGCCCCCACCTCCAACTAGTCTCATCTCAACAGACCTGAGAAGTGAATATACTACATGTGGAATTTGCAGTCCGAATATGTCATTCATGAAATCTGAATACAAATAAAGCAACCTTTGCTGAAATATGCATCAACTGGAATATAATTATTTTTAGATTTGCAAAAAAGGCTGCAGGTCCATCTAGTCAAACATTTAGAAGTATAATTAATTAGATTAGATTAGTAAAAGGAATAAAACACATAGCTTATAGAAACTGTTAATTAAATGCAGTCATGTGGAAAAAACAATTACTTCTAAACACCTGAAAAGTCTTTTCCTAAAATAATTTTAAATAGAAAGGCCTTTCTAACCAGTTATCTAATTAACATGCAGATTCTCAGTACTGTTATTTTTTCTGTCTTGTTCCGGTTTGTTTGATTTCCCACAGGACAAGACAGTTTGAAGGTTAAATGGCAATTACGTATAATTGTGTATTATGTATAATTCATTTCTGTCCGTTTACATTTTTTTCAATAGATTCTCATTAAAAGACAGATCCTATTTACAGTCCAGTTTGTATACATTCCCCACTGACTAAGTTAGCTTCAAGGAGGAAATATTCCACCAGCATTGGCTCTGTCTTGTTGCTAGTACAGCACTATAAGAGGAAATAGGCTGGCTTCTGCTACACTTGCAGCAGTTGGAGGTTAACGTGACACCTTAATCTCAAATATGTGATTATGGACGCTACATCAAGACACTCAACAGGAAGGATAGTGTTAACATGCATTAAGAAAAAATAGTTGTACAATAATGCCCTTTTCTTCTTTGCATTGTTGGCATCCCCACTTCTTAACCCTACCATTTCCTTGCTATTTTTATACCTCGCTGTGAGAAATGTTCAGCTGGTCTATTTCTCAAGCTAGCAGGGCACAGAACTAAAGGAAACCCTTTCTGTGCACACACCCTCGGCAGGCTTGGATTGAAAGAAAGAGAGCAAAGAATGACAGGAAGAGAGTAATAAACAAACAGAGACAATTCAGTGGAAAACAGCCATGAGAAATAAAACATTTCAGTACGGCTTGAATTTCCCACTGCAACTCTCTCTCTCTCGGTTTTATAAAAACTAGCTACAAGCCAGATGTGCTTTCTTCCCCTGAAACAAGCCAGTGGCAGTCAGTGTTTGTTTTGATATGGTATAGCGTAGTGTTATCATGACTTTACACATGAGGAAGGCAAATTACTTTTGATTTGGTACATTTCTTTTAAGAAACCAAACCAAAACACGAGTTTGATCATTTCTGGTACTTCATTTAGCTTTTACTTTCCATAGAATAAAATAATAATAATAAAAAAACTATCAATTGGCACCAGCTTTTAAAAAATGTTAAAGCTCTCTACTGTATTTCCACATAATATATACAGAATTAGTCGCTACAGAATTAAGATGTATTTTTCCGTTTGTGCAAAAGGACAAAGACATGCACAAACTGGCCGATTACCTTTCTTAACGCAAATGCAGGAAATACATTTGAAGGAATAATAAATAAGTCGTATGTTTGCCTTCATCTAGGCTTGATTTGCTTCAGTACCCCCTGAAGAGAAAGGAATGTATTTTTCAGAGAGAAAAATAAGAAAAGGGAAAAAGCACTGCTGTGCCCTTCACAGCTGTATCAAATAAAACATGATTTACTATATGCTGAAAATGTCAAGACACAGTAACCTTTTCATGGTTTTCCCAAAGGGATATTGGGTTACCCACCCAGCAACTCTTCAACTGTATTTAAAAGATAAGACTCTTTCTTCAACAGAAACGGAGTTAAATGTAAAGTACTTTTCCACAGTCAAAAGTATTGACTGTTTATTACTGTCAAACATCTACACTGTAAAGAGATATGATAGCTCCAATATTACCACTGAAATCAATGCAGTATATTAAGCAGTACCTCTACATTATACTTTAAAATATATATTTAATTTTTGTTTTTCTATTTTAAAAAAAATAACATTTCTCACAGTTGAAAATAAGAAACCTGTATTAGCTTTTTCATATTAAAAACATATTTTAACTCAAAATTCTTTAGTATCTAGTGTTATAGTTGTCTTCTTCCGATACAAGGATTACCCAGCTTCAGAAACACTCAATCAAAATGATCAGGTAAAAACACCTAAGAAACTCATCACTGCTTTCATTAATGCAGGAAGTTTTTTTTTTTTTTGTGGTAATTAACTGATCTAAATACTAATGATTTTTTTTTTTTTTTTTTTGTGTGTCACTCAATAATAATGATTATTTTTTGTCAACACCACCACCCACCCCACCAATAAAAAAACAAAACAAATGCGGTTTACAGTTTACTGACAGCATAACCAAATGAAAAATGCCAATATATACATTACACATGACCAAAAAAGCAATGCTATAAATAGTATCATTAATGTTACTAGAATAGACTTTTTTTTTTTTTTTTTTTTTTTTTTTTTTTTTTTTAAAACACACATTACAAAATCAAGGTGCTTATGCACTTCACAAATAATAAACTATGGTACACAAGACACTTTGTAAAATACTTGTTTTGCCTTTCTAACCCATGACTGATGACTTCATAGAGACCAATAACCACAAAGACATACTTAAAGAAAATACAGCTATAACTTACTCATTTCAAAACATATGCACTTCTATTTAACATTTAAAAACAATACAGCAGGTGTATATTTTTCCACTTTCTTGTAGAACATGCTGTCCTGTAAAAACAAGTGAAGTAAACATTTGTGTTTTATGGTGTCTTGAGTAATATATAAGTCGTCTGGTTTAAAATCCAAATATGGCAATTTGGTGCAGTTCTACATGAGAAAATGGAAGTCCCTAGAGATGGCTAGCCCTTAAATTGTGTTGGTTTTCGTTTCATAGCATAACTTTCCCACAGGAAAAATACTACTTGGTCTTTGGCAAAACAATGTCCCAAAACATGCATCAGTGAAAATACTGCACGGTCACACATTTCTGTACCTTTTAGTACTTTCATCACTTACTCAAAATAAAGCCCTGAAAAAGGCACGGCACTTTCACAAACAGTGAAGAAATGAACACACATCTTACTGAATTCCATTAGTAGCTTTTTAAAATAGGGAAAATGAAACAATGCAGCTACAACAAAGTTTACCTTACCAACATTTTATAGTTCTGATTCAAAAGACATTCAACCTAGGTAAATAGGCATGGAAAAACCTACAGCTTCACTAAGGAAACGTTTGCGAATGTTTTATGTTATCGTAATAATAAATTGTTTTATAATTTCTTGTAAACATGTCCTCATATCAGATGGACTAGATATACAATATAATTAACACAGCAAAATGTTGTTACCAGCATAAGGAGCATTCACAGTAACATTTAGAAATTCATAACAACATTTTTTTTTGTGTGTTTTTCTTAACCCACCAGGAGCTGGTTTCAGCAAAGGAAAAATATGCAGCTGTACCATGATATACCTATGCGTTAGTTATAACATACATACAAACATACAGACCAACATCAATACATATAGTACGTACGTACTTGAAACAGGAATTCAGCTTTATAGCTGTATAAATAAAATGATGACCACGCATGTACCTTGCAGGTCATCAGTCTTTTTGTTTACTACAGTTTATTTATAGATTGGAATCATTCTAAAAAATGCTACATCAATATTTATTTACAATCCAACACCAACACCGGTTCACAATTTTTAAAAGACAGCTAAACATCTTTCGGTTTACAGCGCACACAGACAACTCGTTAGAGTTGCATTAGAACAAAAGCCCTTTATTGCATCTGTGATACATTTTAAATTGATTTAAACACATATATACAGACAGCATTTTTGGTGCTAAACGCCACAATTACACAGTATTGCACAGTTCCCTAGATATAACTTTGGAATAGTACATGTCTAAAAGCATATTCTAATAAACACCAACCAAAGACTGTAATTACAGTGTTCATTATTTTTAATACAATTATTCTTTTTTTTGCCTTTCTTTGAAAAAAAAAAAGATTTCACTCAGCACATCCAAACAGTTAAAAATCTCTATAATACATAACTTTGCTCAAAAGCCAATAGTCATTTTAAAATTTGCATAATTTAAAACTGATAATTTTTAGTATGCGTTTAACACGCCTAGTGCCATGTAAAGTTGATGGTACAAAAAGGTAGGTACTTGAATAAAAAAAAAAAAAATAATCATTTTATTTTTAGATTAGGTCAGCAAAAATATGAATATTGTATTCCGAGTCCTGAAACAGACAGAACACCACAAATTCAAGTTGCGAGTCACATGTAAAACAGTATCATTCATTAGCAAGTTTGTTTACTGTACACACTGTACAATAAATGTGCTTAATGTTTTAAGCAAACTACACAGCATGCTGCCACTATGTTTATTAATACAGACCACCGAGTGCCAAAACAAACATCAATTAAAGGTTTAAACAAACAAATATATTTTAAATAAATCACTCAAAAGTCACTTCCTTCTAACCATCCTACTGCATCTGGATTTATCAAGTACTTTGGTAATAAAATGATAGCTTCGTAGCCATGATGTGGGAATGACTGTCAGTTTTTCTCTCCAAGTTCAAATTAGCAATGCTGATATTTTAGAATGGCTTTGTATTCTTGTTGCAGTTTTAAAACAAAAATGCATAAAAGGCATTCCTGTTGGAAACTCACACACAACACTAATTGTGCAGGTTATTTTTTGCAATACACATCACCTTTTTATCAAAACATACAGGAATTGTACAAGTAACAAGAGTGAACTCTCCTTCAGGGTTCAGATAATACTTAATTAGATCCCCAATAAATGGACAAAGACAGAAATACATACATGCATGGTTAACCTTAGTAAATGACAATAAAGTTCCATCAGAATTATAATAGTTATCGGACAGATTTAAATCTGGCTGTTTTTATCATCTTACTCTATTGACTCAATAGTCAGCCACATCCCAGACTAGTAACCTAACCAAAAAACGTGATTACATATTAATTCCAATCTTATACTTCTGCAATTTACCAAATGTTTAAATAGGAGATATAATACAAAGGCACTGTCAGATTCCAATGTTTTTTGCTTTCTGCTTATTCTACTCTATGCAATAGAATTAGCAGAGAACAAAAATAAGTGCAAATAGATGCACGTTTTACAGATGCAAAAAAGTCAATTCAGTTTCAAAAGCAACCAACCAAACATATTTAAATGTAACAAAATAAAATTCTATCTGCTCTTCCACCCACAAGAGACACAAATCTTATTCACATGAAGCCAGTAAACTACCATTATACCTGATGTTAAATCAATCAAAGTTGAGTGATGAGCGGCAGGAAGTAAAACGAGGGACAGACTCCCCAAAAGAGGGTTAGTTGGCACCTCTGAATTAATCTGGGGATGCTTCTCTGGTTGCTAAATTTAGAAAACTTAAGGAATTGTGTAATTGGGGGGCCTTGCTATTTTAATTAATGTTAGCTCCCAAGAAAGCTATAATAAAGGCTTTTGTTTCATTTTAAGATTACCAAACTAACAAGTGGCCTTTATGTAACTTCAGACTTTCCAGAACACAAATACAGCACACTAGCTAGTTCACATTCCATTAATGCCTAGTAGTGTTTATTTGTTAGGAAAAAGTGACTTTAAATGTTATTCTCAATCTGATAATTTCAATTATAGCGACACATTACACTATGTAACACAATTTTTGTTCCTGGGTAGTGAGTGTTATTTCCTAATTGCTTATGCCTCAAAAGTATAGAAAATGGCTATTATTCCCCACAAACTTTGCTTTTGTGACCAGGACAGTGATATTTCAAAATATCACTATTTCCAATGGGAAAAAGGGCAAATGTGTGTCTTTTCGTTCACATAAAGTCAGAAAAAAACAACATATGAATCCAAATTAACATGCATTTATACTAAAGTAATACAAAAATGACTACAAAAGATTTAGAAGTGAGTAGTTTTTCGAGATTTACGATTATACTGTAAATACAGTCACAAAAGCAAAGTTTGTGGGGAATAATAGCCATTTTCTATACTTTTGAGGCATAAGCAATTAGGAAATAACACTTACTACCCAGGAACAACAAAAAAAAAAAATTGTTACACGGTGCTATCAAAGCATTAATCCTAGAGCTAATCAATGTTTTCTTTTAAGAACAATAAACCAAAAAAAACACTTGGCTATGGGTTAAAAATCCTTTGCAAACATGACACTTTGGGTAGTTAGAATGAAATTCAGAATTCTGCTTGAAATCGTGTTAGTAGAGAGGTATGCTTCGCAACCAGCATTTCGTGTACTGTGGAAAAACGCTGCTGTATCTAAAGAATCACCTATCAAATTCATAGTTTCAAACCAGCATATTTAATTTCACACATTTCAAAAGAAACTGCAGATTTACTGAATGTCTTACTGAACTCCACCCTTCTAATAAGCTTTCAGCTATCACAGCTATTAATCTTGATGCCAAACTTCAATGCAATTTTCTTTGTTATCACACACAGTGATTTCATCAGTGAAGATTAGGGAAAATATGACAAAGAAAAGCTCTTTGGCTTCAGGGATTGGAGGCTGTTTAGCTTTTATTTTAAAGTCAAACATGTTGTTAAGGGAAATCAGGTGAATACCAGAAGAATACTATAAAACTTTGCATATTAGTAAGGTGAGTATTAGTAAGGTGTTAGTAAGGTGTTTTGGCCATACAACCCAGAATATGTTTTGCATGCCTTTAACTAAATAAAAAATGTTTAAGGTTAAAAATTCAAAACCATAACAGATGTTACTTTTTACTTTTGGATATGTCTGTATTTTCAATTATTATTTGTTTATTTAGCAGTCGCCTTTATCCAAGGCGACTTACAGAGACTAGGGTGTGTGAAGTATGCATCAGCTGCAGAGTCATTTACAACAATGGCTCACCCGAAAGACGGAGCACAAGGAAGTCAAGTGACTCAGGGTCAAACAATATGTCAGTGAGAGAGCCACGATTTGAACCAGGGACCTCCTGGTTACAAGCCCTTTTCTTTAACAACTGGACCACACAGCCACCTGCATATTATTTTAGTAAATACAGGTATATTTCCTTTTTTTTCTCTATTGTCTACTAGGTTGTTAGATATTGGTTGATTGAAACAAGGCTGTGCGTTTGCAGGTCTATGAGGCCTAGAGGGAATGTTTACACTAGATAAATGCGAACCATGTACTGTACAACCTTGTTTATATTGTAATTTTGTGAACATTCATAACACACACTGCAATTTCAGGCTTGTCTAAAAATGTTCTGCACAGTTCAATCACAATGCGACTAATCTGAAAGTTGAGGAGGGTGGGGAGTACAATATAACAAATTGGCTTCTCGCAGCATGACATTTCTTTTCTGGAGAGTGCAGTCAAATCATTTTTTATGTTGATTCGCAAACAGAGAAACCAACGTGGAAAAATATGAACATATATTTTCCCTACAGGCAATACTGTAACAAGCACCTGTGACCTGGAATAACACTCGTAACTGTGTTTGTTTTAAATAAACAGTGCAACCAAGTAAGTGGCTCCTTGTCATAAACCATGCCCCCAAGGTATAAAACAGACAGCTATTGTTACAGGTAATATTTACTTTAAAAAAAAAAAAAAAAAGTGCTTCATTATATATTTCAATAATTTACATCTGAATGCTCCCATCTCAAAACAATGATTTTGTTTGTCGCATGTTTTTGCTCTCAGTCAGCGACATCAGGGTTAAAAAAAATAATTAGTCAGATATCACTACCACCACTGCAGGACCACTTGTTGTGTTTATTCATGCTTACTTTGACGAAACCATAATATCTGAAGTACAATAAACACTAACCATAGTCTCTAAACGCAGCACTAATTTCATGCAACACAGTGGTTTCCAACTTTACCTCACGCAGCACTACCAGCATGGTTCCCTTTAAGCAGCGACTGAAAAAAGCAACTAGGATGCACTGAGCTTTTAAGTAGTGATTTGGTGGTGTGGAAATGTTTATACATTTAGAGATTTCTTTAGACTTACTGACTGACCACAAGTGGAGCAGATCAATGGACTTTATATACTGAAGAACCTCTTTTGAGTTTTGTAAAGAACTGGAGAAGCCTAGCTTCAAAACATTTGGAAAATGTGAATGGGTTAAACTGTTCATGAGCAATATGCATACAGAACACCAAGGACTTCAAGTGAATCACTTTAAATCAAGTCATTATTTTATCCAGTGAACTGAAAGGCAGCATCATTCCTGTATTTGTTTTTATTTTAAATAAATTATTTTGCATTGTAAGCCTCTCAAATCATACTTTTAAGCATAATGCAGGAGCACACAGTTTTAAAAAAGCATGATGAAACTGCTACTAATTTAACACAAATCAACTTTGTTTTGGCAAACATGGATGCGCAAACTGGCCACAATCTGTATAGGAGGCCATCCAAGCCCACCACTTGAAGGCAAACATATCGTTGGGCTCCTCTGAATAACGCCTTACGGGGCATAACCAGCAGTGACCTCCCTTGAATTACTAATAGTAAGATGGGAGATCCCGCTCCAACTGCATCTGTGCACACACACCCCCACCCCAGAGTGAGATCATAGAGATATACTTCTTTTAACCCCTGTTTTGCTTTCAAACAAATCTGATCACATTGTTAGTTCAGTAGGGACTGCAACTTGCAAGCAAAACAGAAACCGTGCGCTTCACCAGTTTTGTGTTTGCTAAGCATTGCAGCCGTTTGTGGACCGCTTGCTACACTGAGGCAGAGGCTTCTTGCTCTTCACGTGGCATGTGCAGGAGGCACAGACGGCACCCGAAAGCCGCTTCAGTCCTTTCCGGAAGACGCTGTTGGAGAGGCTGTAGATGACACAGTTGCAGAAGCTGTTGCTGATGGCCAGCCAGGTGGTCAGGAATGAGGCGACAGGATTGCTGTAAATGTTGGAGCTCTCCAGCAAGAAATAGATGATATAGGGCAACCAGAGGATGTAGAAGACGCTGGTGATGCGAAACAAAACCATAGCGTAGCGCCTGTCCGGGCAGGCCTGGCTGTCGGGAGAGTCTCCCTCCTGCGAGCTGAAGCGTGCTCGGCGGTCATTGATTTCTTTATTGTGCTGCTGACAGATCCGGAATATGTTAAAGTATGTAAAGCAGACTGTTAAAGCAGCTGGCGCATACAGCATCACCACAATAAAAGAGGTAAAATAGGCGTTTGTATCCCAGTTTATGGCACATGACTTAAATATGTCCCCATGGTAGCCCGGTTTGCCCCAGCCCAAAAAGGAAGGAAGGAAAACCAAGCAGGAGTAAATCCAGATAAGAAAAATGCAGACCCGTAGCCTCCATGGTGTGACCAGAGTGTTATACGATAAGGGTCTCGTAATTGCAATGTATCTATCAACACTGATGCAAGCTAACGAAGCCATGGAAACGCTTTTGAGAACAGAAACTATGTATCCGAAAATCTTGCAAGTCACAGACTCCTGAAACCCTGTGGAGTAGTGCAGCAGGGACAATGAAGGGACCAGACAACTCACCCCTACAAAGAGATCAGCGTATGCCATGGTTTGGATGAAATAGCTTGTTGTGTGGTGGTTCAACAGAGGTGCACAATGAAATACAAAAATAACAACAAGATTGCCTGAAATAATCAGCACAGTAAGAAAAATAATGATTACAACTTCCAGGATGCAAATGTTGACAGTCTGTGAATAACTGATGCCCAGGAGACAGAAGGTTTGGCTGGACTGGTTTCCACCGAAGGAAGAGTTCATCTTGAGTGTCTGGCCGTGCTCTTCAGTTTAGGGCTCGGTTTGCAAGCCCTGACCAGTTGTGATTGCTCGCCGGCTGTATTAATGCAGCGTCAAAGCTCTCTCTCTCTCTCTCTCTCTCTCTCTCTCCCCCCTCCCTCCTTGCAATGCTCACAGATGCTGCTCCGAATTGTCTGCAGTGTAATTTCTCTTTAAATTCGGTGAGCAGTCACCCCTTTCACATGCCGGGAGATAAAACGATGCAGCGCTGCTGCCATGCTTACTGCGATTTTAAAAATAAATAAAAAAGGACAGAAGCTTGAATGAATAACTTATACAAAACAGCAGCAGGGATATTAAATAAATAAATAAATAAATAAATAAGCAGGTCGTGCACCTGTCTTCGACTTTAACGGGAAAAGTAATTCTGTTTGCCTTTTTAGATAGCTCCCACTGATGCTGCTTCGTTAAACAGCTGACACAGTAAAGAAAAGAAACCCAAAAGGCACCTCTTCGGCTGCAGCAGCGATTAGATGGACCCAAATGTTGCCATTAAAACTGCAGTCTCCGCATGAACAGGTTTAGATAATTGTCCTTTAGTTCAGTTTTATCAACACCCCGTAAGACGAGGCATTCCAGCATTCTTTAAAGATCAATTAGCCGTGAAAGGAGAGAGACGAGGACACAGATATTAGAGTATTCCTCTTGAAATGTGGAGACAAGTTCAGTTTAAAAAAAAAAAAAAAAAAAGCACTGTTAATTCAGCGTTTAAAAACATTTAAATATCCCGGAACAAAGATAAATAAATAAATAATCCAGATATGAAGCTCGGTGGAAGTCCCAGCAGCACAAAGGTGCTGCTCCTCAATCCCAGCCTGGCTTACTGCAGGGTTGAAATAACCTCCCTGCCAGCTTTTCTCTTACTCCTCCCTCTCAAGCCTCTGCCAGTGAAACGACTGCACTGGAGAACAAATGCAGCAGCAAGAAATGTTGCTCCAATTCGACACCATAGGCATTACTGAATCCCATTTTTCACTTCAGGCTCGAAGCATTAAGACTTCCAGCATCCTTCCTAGTTGGAATTTAGACAGCTCTGCCAAGTGCATTGGATTTTTATTACTTGGATTTGAGTCAAAGTAGAAGAGAAAGTTGTACAAATACAGTACATTCTGCCCTTTGTTACTGTGAGAAAAAATTAAGAAAACATTCCTGCTGGCAACTCAAACAAAAACCTCCTTTTAATCCTCGCTACACATCTTGAGAACCAAAAGCATTTTTTCTCTGCTCATATGCACCTGCTCGCATGACAGGAGAGCTGTTTCCATATTTAGTATCCACTAATGGAAATTAATATATCAATCAATCACAAGGCACAGTAGTCATATATTTTAACTGTGGAATTAGAATTTATACTACTTCTAGGATTTTTCTTCTGTCAGTTGGTGATAAGACACTTTACAGAAACACCATTGAAAATGCAGATTCCTTGGGATTTCATAGATCAGTCATTTTATAATTTACTCATGAAAATACCATTTAATGTCAGGTGTCACTAACAAAATTACAATATACAAATTGCAAATTGAAATTTAATTTAATTTTACTGTATAAAATGTCACACATGTTCAATACAAAAGTACACAGACTTGAACTTCTATGTCTCGAAATAGTCGTGCCTCTTTAAAAACAAAGCCACCATCAGTAGCTACAAACCACTTGATATTTATCTGTAACTAACACTGTACTGTCAAACATTTAATGATCTAAGCATAGGGATGATGAATCAATGCTTATCAATTATTAGTGTATCTGATTTTTAAGTGATCTGCAGGAACATGGATTATCTTTGCACAGTTGCTAGAGACGATTCCTCAAAGCAGGGGTTTCCAATCATGGTCCTGGAGGGCCATTCCACTCCAGGTTCCACAGCTAAAATTGTATCATTAACTGCTTAAGGGTCTTAATGGATGTTTAACTGGTTCAAATAAACAATTTAATAACAGGGATGGAACAAAGACCAGGAGTGGACGGGCCAACTGTGGACACCACTGCCTTAAAACTTAGTAACGCCTTGGCCATGGTTAAATCCAAGAAGAGGGCAGGGTTTACCGACAGTAAAAGGTGAATCAATTTCCTAAATCAAGGGAACATTGCTTTACTGCCCAACAAATAATCACACTAAGAAAAGCCACAGGAAGCAACGTGTTTTGCTTTCTGAAACACATGTTTTAGAGTGGTACATGACTGAAGATTGGAATATAAGATTAGTTTGTTGAAACATAAAAGGCGCTGTTGGAAGGGCTTTTTTTTTTTTTTTTTTTTTTTTTACTGCCGTAATGCACAAAGGGGAGGTCACGACTCAAATAAAAACCATTAGATTTGCAGGAAACTCACCCTCTCTGATTAGCTAGTGAGTTAGAACAACCCGTTTTCAAAGTTATGGTCAAAACAGGGAACACGTTTACTAATCGCATGCATGCAGACATTTAAAACATGTATGTTAGCAACATACTATACATCCCCTGCATAGACTGAAATAAGATATTTGAGTTACCAGTATGAAAAAAGTAGACCACCATGACCTGCAGCCACCAAATGTTCATCACAAGGGCACTACTGTATGTTCTTGTCATTCAACCCCAAGGTTGGTTGTTATGACTTACTATGCTTCTCAAGGGGGTACTCAAACCAGAGAAAAACAGAATTGAAAGTCAAAGAATATACTATCATTTTAAAAAGGCTAACTGGTAATAATTTATAATAAATTGAAGCATCAAGAACATTTTGTTTTAAATAAATAAAAATAAATTAATGAAATAACCGAAATCAAGGGTGCATTGTATTATACTGAATAATGGATAAACAGCTTCCCTTGACATCACTGAAACCTGTTTGCTTTCAACAGGGCCCATGTTGGATGCATCACTGAATCTATAATCAAATCTTGCACAATAAAATCCATTGCAATCCACTGTCGATGGATTGATTAATTGCTGCGTCTCCAGCTTAGCACTTGGAAGCACCTTGATAAATTCACTGATAAACAATTGTTTTGGATGAGCAAAGAGGATAGATACAGTAGTCTGGCAGCTTTCCACAAATTCATTTAAAAGACCAGATGAGCCATGTCTTCAAATCTTTGTGTGACAAAGTCCAACTTGTACACAGGTATCATATTTGACGAATACATCTATAAATTTGAGTTTTTGCTACAGAACTATTGTTTGGTGGAATTCATCCTCATATTTCACGGCAACTAAACTCTGACATCAGTCCTCGATCTCCTGCTTAACAGAGAGATTGAAGAAACTTCCAATCTTTCACCAGGGAGCAAGCACTGCAATATCATTAAATTGAGTTTATGAATGCATTGGTTTCAGTTAGATTTTCATTGGCCAGGCTTGTGTCATGGCTCTCTTTCTCAGTGTTTTATCCATGTACTTTTCCAGGAAGCACAGAACTGGAAAATGAACAAGCACATTTGGCATTCCAGTAATTACTACAATAGAATTTATATAGATATACCAGTTAAAAAATAAAATAAAATCCAACATGCCAAGCCTTGCCATGGTTTCTCTGTAATTAACGTCATATATATATATATATATATATATATATATATATATATATATATATATATATATATATATATATATATGTTAAACTCAACCATAGTAATTAATTACAATAGGACTTCAGTTTTATGCCTCATCCGAAGGACAGAGCACAATGAGGTTAACCTGTTGTATCTACCTTTTTTTTGCCAAGAAATTGCCATAACCATTCATGTAATGCGTAACTTTCAATCAGCCATTTTAGTTAAACGAAGCAAACCCAAGAACTAGGTGTCCCTATCAACCATGCTGTTCCTCTATCCAAATGAAAATGTACATGTATCCTAATATTATAAATTACTTTTGAATTAAAAATTGCTTGCATGTATTCTCTCATTTCTGCATGTGTCTTTTTAGTTTTAAAAAGAGTGATGTGAAAACGAACAGACTAGATTTACTCAGCCACCAAGACCCAATTACATTTTTAGGGTTTATTTGGGATTTTTTTAGTTTTTTTTTTTTTTTTTTATTAATGTTGCTTAAATTGTTTTTAGGTCACTAAACTTATTTGAGCTATTTTATGTATTTTAAGAAAATCTAATGTTAAATGTAATCCAGACCAGATGTGAATGTATAAATGTAAGACTAAAAGGTTTGAAACTATTCCTAGGATACTCTTCAGTACACTGCAGTGTATTTCCACCCCTGCACAGTCCCTTTCGAAGGATTTACTGTATTTGCTTGAGTATAAGTCGAGAAATTTCACCCTAAAACACAATCCTGAAGTTTGAGGGGGCGACTAATACCAAAGCAAAAAAACCCTTGTCAGGAAAACTTTAATGTCTGCAAGTCAAGGTAGGTGTGTGGCTACTGCTATCCTCCATCTGTATCAAACAGGGTTTAGGAGCCAGGGGAGCCCTGTAGCAGGCATGCATTCAGTTCACCTACTACCACGCCACCCCAACCCGCTTTTGTATTTTCAAAAGTTGACAGGAATGTAATAATAATAATAATAATAATAATAATAATAATAATAATAATAATAATAATAATAATAATAATAACAACAACAACAAGAATAATAACAATAATAATACCTTTTCAATTGTGTGACCCTGCAGCATAGTGTTTCTATAGGAAACACAGCACCTCCATTGTTGTGGGCAAATCCTTATTACCCTCATTACAAGAGCAAGTGCTTCTAACTTCTCTCAAATCAAAACGCAAACATCTCAAGATTTGGCAAAAACTATTCAGTGAAAAGCCTTTTAACAAACTTGCAGTGTTTTATAAAATCAATGACATACAGTAGCCTTCCAAAGCTCATGAAAAAGTAAGACACATAGAAATCCTTGTTTTAAGTGTCCATGCAGTCCAGCCAAATATAGAGGACCATTTAAATAATTATATGATTTTAGTTTAAAAAAATACCACCATCACAAAGTGCTTTACAAGATACGAGACTAGGGTGTGTCAACTATGCATCAGCTGCAGAGTCACTTACAACAACGTCTCACCCGAAAGACACATAAGGAGGTTAAGTGACTTGCTCAGGGTCACACAATTAGTCAGTGGCTGAGCTGGGATTTGAACTGGGGACCTCCTGATTAGAAGATTACATTAACATTCTAATAGATGCAAAAATCAAACAATCAACTACAACTCGATCTTGCAAGAACACAATAAAGTTGTGCCCTTGTACACAACACAACTCCAAACAGAACTGATAATGTCAAAGCCCTGAGGCCTCATTTCAAATACCCAGGAGAGCCAATCAATTTGAAACTGAAATTACTGAAGCTCTATTACATTCTGCAGCACACATACTACATACTGCAGCTTAACAAGGGCAAAGCAGTTAAAAATCCATAACAGGGAATAGAATGTACATCTAGGCCAGACTTAACATTTTTATTCGGCTAGACAGCGATTGATGCCTTGTATGATCTGTGAATAAGTAGTCAAATGAGTCAGCAGGACAGATGTATTGTGCATTGTAGCTTTATATCAAAAAGTGCTGTTTTATGCTTAAACAAATGCTGGTTTAGGGTGTGTATCTGGCACTGGCTGCAGTGCAATTCATCAGATGAGACGCAGAGTCTGCAGGAATACAACCGCAATCAAACAGAAACATTCACCATTCTTAATAACGTATGCCATTTTTTGGTGAGAATTGCTTAGTTACCTTGAAATCTGACAGTAGCTGACTTGCGCATGATGCTTAAAATCTAGGTAGCCAGCAATATCTTAATTATAGTATAGGATCACTGCCACGTCATACTGCATACAGTACCTGTTGTGGTTTGCCAAGAATGTTCTCATGAACCAGCAATGAGCACAAGATGCACAAAAAAGGTAAATAGATAAATGGAGAAGTGATCTGCATAACCCCTTGGATAACTAGTGCCTTACACAGTAAACATACTTGGTTGTGGATATATAAGGGCATACACATGATTAGTACTCTTCTATTTTTAGTGGAGTTATAGTCACTATAAAACAATAGAGGTCTGCAGTTTTGAGTGGAGCTCTCCATCCTGGACCTGTGTACAGGTCAGCATTGCTGAAAGAGTTAGCATTGTCTGAAGCCTGAATGCACAGTTTCTACATCTGAAAACAAACAGCTGTGGTATGCCATGGAATAAAAGCCTGCAAGTCATTTTAACAGCACAGCTGACAACATGTGTGTTTCCATTAAAATAATCTGACCCACAATAAGCCTACGTGTTTTCCTATTTCCAAGTGGATTCCTATCACACGGTAGAGCACGGGAAGATGAGTGAGAACAATGTAGCAGTCCAAGAACCAAGACAGACATCAGATTCCCCCGAGCAGCACGCTTCTCTTCTGTGCCGCATTTAAAAAGTGTCTTATTCAGGAAGACTGAGTAAGTGATTTTACAGGGCATGAGTGAGTCATCAATATCTGCAGTGCAGCTTCCAAATGGAGACAGACAGGCACATTAATTCAAGGTCTTGAACTCTGTATTAAATCTGTCAACAAACATTGAAGATTTTGAACAGAGGAAAAAAAAAAAACTATAAAGTAGAAGAAGAAACATCTAGCATGCTACTATTTGGGATGGGAAAACTGCTGTTCAAATGGACAAAAATAAGTGTGCCAATGCAGTAGCTGTGCATGCATTTGTATCATATCTCTTCATAGTAGTGCACACTGATAAATCATCTCCTGATCACTCTTTTTATCACCAAACTCCTCAATATTCCTATCCAAGTCATTATTTTATTACTATAACATTTCAAAAAGCTTGGCAAATATCTGCGATTTTCTTTGAGCGCTGGATGCAGAAACAGCTATCTTGTTTGTCCATGTTATGTCTGTGTTTTTTTTTTTTTTTTTTTTTTTGGCTTCTCTTGGCCATTGAAAGCTTTTGTCAGCTTTCTCCGGAGAAAAAACAACTAGGGACCCGTGCTTGACGTTGTTTTGATGATGACGGACAGGGTCCGACAATGGGCTGGAAAAGAAAAATTGTATGGACCTGGTCCGACATAGGACAGCAAAGGGTTAACATTTGACACCTTATTTACATTTATGGACAGTCTAAAAATGCATGTTCTTCAAATCCATATGCATTAGAACCAACAGCTCTAAAAAAAAAAACTAAATTTAAAGACAATTTGGTTTTGTGTTCTGCAACTGTAAACAACCCCACTTTCTTGAAGGTTCAATACCTCACCACGTAACCCTCCTGATCCTACACTTGTACTCGTCTTATATCACCTGAACAGTCACCCACCCCACCTTTGTCACAAACAACTGCAAAATGTAACGGATCAGCTACTGCAACCTTGCACAGGATCCTGAACACAGCCTTCTGCCTTCAAAGCGATCAGCCAAGTCCAATACAGCACAGTATATTGGCCTGGTGGTTCCACTTCCCTCCCCCATCTGGCGTAGCTAAATTCCAAATAAAGTACTATCACATGCTTGTATAAATGTTTGTCATTTAAATAAATGTAGGTTATTTCAGTATTTCTAAATTCCAAACTTGAGTGTTTTATAGTTACAGGTAAACTACTGTTAAAAAAAGTCAACGATGATAACCTTACAGTAATAGTACAGAGGTTCAAAACAGTTCAGCATTATTATTAACTTTGCACCAATTATTGTGTTTTTCCATCTGCTTTCCATAGCAAGCTACACACTCAAGTATAAGCTTAATTTTAAATCCAGGCAAAACTCAGGAGTATGGCATGAAAATTACACTTAACAAGGACAGTAATCAGTAAATTATTAAAACAGCCGTTGAGACCTCTGCACTTCGCTTTGCAGCGAGCCATTTCAAAAAGGTGCTTCATGTAATAGGCGTCTAGCCTGTGCATTTGTCATTTTTAAAAGAAGCTAGTTTAAAATGCAGCTGAGAAATGGGTTGTATACAATATTAAAGTGGATCTTTCATTTCTAAAGGTGTTATCTAATTAGTTGAAAGACTTTAGTAAGGGTTGGTACCCAAAAAATGTATATTTGTGTTTTACACTTACAATAACCAAAAACTACTCAAATGGTAAGGGTTAGCCCAGAAAATGTGTCTGTTTTGAGTGAAGGTGAAAATGGAATTTCTTTGGGTTGTTACAAAGATAACAATCTTCTCCCTTGCAGTTGTAAAACAATAAATGGCAGTTTGTATTGTGCAGCTTAGAAAGCGGTTCTGCTTTCGGCTTTCAAACAATAACCAGAACAACAGCGCCTGACAAGCTTAGAATTGACTCTTCCGATAAGCATATAAAAGCAACACAAAAGCTTTTTGCGGATGCTTTCTCTATAACACAATAGCCATTCTAAAATGTAGAAAACATGAGCTGTGTTTCTCCAATTTGCAAGGTTTCATTACACATTTGAATCTATTCCTAAAAATCTAGCAAGTCTATTTGACCCTCATTTCACATGACATGTGCAATTGAAGCTTGCCCCATAGAGTATAAATGCCCCATTGAAAAGCATTGGATCTCCACATAGCAGGCCTTGACATCAGCTTAATTCATGAAAAGGGATGATTAAACTAAGCAATGAATTTAGTCAAAATTCATTTAATTTTCAAATATCTCAATATTGTGCAAATGATTCAAGTAAGTAATTGAAATTACATGAACTGTTTGCACAATGTACAAATGCAGGAATATTCTCATACTGTATATACATATTTAACAAAATAAGTCTGCATTGTAGCATACTATAATAAAATCAAGATGTATGTCTAATTTTCTTGTTTAAAGAGACAAAAAAACGACATTGCCAGTAAAGGTAATTTGTCCTTTTAACTTTTTTTTTTTTTAAGCCCTCAATCCAAACATGCTTAGTATTTTTGTCACAGTATTGGTGCATCACTGCACTAGCCATGCGCTACTGCATTGGGAGCCTAGAGGAGTAAATTACCATTTTAGTGTTAGATTACAAGTTAAAATCTTTGCTGCAAGAAATAGCGCTGTTATCGACCTTGACCTACAGAATCTAGTTCTTCTAGAACAAGGCTTGATGAATAAAATTGTTAAAAATAAATAAATAAATAAAAACCGTATGGCGGCACTATTTTACACAGTACAAAGACCAACCGTGAACTAAAAAAGTCGTACAGTGCAGTGTGTCAACCACCCGATTAAATAATGAATAGAACAACTGTTCTAAATACAACAGTTTATGTCTACATTATGCCTGCATGTTACAATTTACATATCCTTTTAATGTCCCAATATGGCAAAACTCTGTAAAGTCCGTAAAGGCAGTATTCAATAATATAATGGTGTAAATACCACACAGTGCACAACACTCAGAATGCAATGAATTTGTTCTGTTGCGTGAATAGCTTATCATGTTTGCATATACCAAAATATCCTGGTTTTAATGAGCTGGAAATCTAACCTGCATTGTAAATATTTGTGCAAGATGACCTCAAATGCTGTTTTATTTATATGTAACAGCTCAATTCCTTTGGCAACTAACTTATTCTTGTTGCAGGAAAAATCCTCCTTTAACCAAATGACTAAACTCCACCACAGCGTTCTTCAAATTTAAACACCAGCCGTCATGGTGGGAGTACTTCACTGTAGCAGTTTCCCACAATCATGTTCATTTGACTTGCTGTAAGTTTACTACATTGTTCTGTACATCATTTTTTTAGCTGCATGTAATCAAGCTTCAATATGCTTAAAACCTGCTTGATACTACATCCCTCTGAGCAATATGCAGCAGTAAGAGGTTCTACACAAAATCTCCAAACACAAACCAAACTAGAAATGCGTTTCTGAGAACAAAACGTTATAACCCTGGTTCCCTGAAATAGAAATGTAGCCATTACTGGAGAGATATTTACCTCCTAATAAGATATAGCAAAGCAGTTCGCAGAGCCTGCGACGCAGTCACGGCCCGCCTCCGAGGGCACAAAAGCACTACACTCACAGATCTCAGCGTCATTTTTCCTTTAAGCCTCCTGCAATCATGGACACAGCGACGTTGAAGGTTAATGGTTACATTTCTATTTCAGGGAACCAGGGTTATGATAATAACCTAACGTTCCCTTTCAAGTACGAAATGTAACCATTACTGCCTGGGTACCAAAGCCGCCACAAGGACAATATTGCAGAAGGACTGGAATGCTACAAGGCTAAGCCGAGAGGCTGCCCTGTGCATTACCATACGGAACCCCAGAAACAAGTGGCTAGTGCTAAAAAATGGAGGGAGAAACTCTGCCAGTCCACTGAGAAGCCATCCTTAACAGTTCCAAAACCAGGGTTTTGAGGATCCCCGACATTCAGTCTTTAGAACCTAGTAAAGGTATGGGGAGTAGCCCACACCGCTGCATTGCAAATCTCCTTGACAGATGCACCCTGGAATAAAGCCCACGAAATTGCCATGCCCCTGGTGGAATGGGCAGTGAGCTTTTCTGGAAGGGGCAAGTTGGCCAGCTCACAGGCAGTCCTGACCATGTCTGCTATCCATTTGGACAGCCTCTGCTTAGACAGGGCTTGACCATGGGACTTTTTGTCCTGTCAATGTAGTACGCCAGGGCCACACTGAATACAGCGTATGGAGCAGTCGCTCCCTGTCAAACTGGAAAGAGGTGGATGGAAAGCCCCCAGTTTCACAAACTGGTTGACATGAAACACAAAATCCACCGTTAAAAAACAACACTGCTGGTTACCCCCCCCCCCCCCCCCCCCTTATTTTTAATCTCAAATGCTTGTGCTTTGCATTTCAAAGCAGACTGCTGCCTAAAACCCTTTTGTTTTGTTGCATAGTAATAATCACACAAAATGGCGAATTAAATAATGTTTAACCCCAATAGGGAGGGGGATTGTGTTTGAACTGCAGGGAGTAGCCAGTCTGAATGGTAGTAAAAGCCCAGATGTCCGTGGTACACCAACACTCCCTGAAAAGGGGCCCTGGGCCTGTGGCAGCAAACTCCTAGGGCTGCTGCTTGGCTTGTGGCTTGGCCTGGGACTTCTGTCTCTGTACCGAGCGGCGGGACCTATTAAAGCCTCCCCAGCGAGCAGCTGTGGACCGGTTCTGAACATCACCAGTGCAGCCGACTGCGCCATTGTTTCAGGCTGCTGGGGCCTAGGATGCCAGTTTGCCACTGGTTTGCACACTGGAGGTGGTCATTTGGGAAGTAGCCAAAACCAGCTCCTTTGTGGACCGCGGGACGAAACACATGCCCTGGTGTAATAGGGGCATCCAACAGCGGTGCTTTATCTTCGTCAGGCACATATGCCCGGGAAAATCAGTATAACAATGTCTCACAATAAAAACAAGAATAAAACGCGTCACAGGCTCTGTGAACAGCTTTGTCATACCTTATTCAGGTTTTGGGGGTCTTTAGGAGGTAAATACCCATACGGTAATGGTTACATTTCGTACTTGAAAGGGAACAGCCCCATATAGGAGATACTATAAGGAAGTCACAAAAGGAACTAATATATACTATTATACAAGTGAGGTGTTGAGCCTTAGAAGCGGTAAATGTAATAGTCACTATAGTCATCTAACCCTACAGTGCTTGCGTAAAGAAAAGGACAGTACTTAATACAGAAGAATTTTTTTTTAACAAAAACAAAACATACAAGGGCAGACTATTAAGAATGGTTTGTAAATGTGAAATAAAATGGAATGGAAACTTGACTCATATAATATTGCTGTGTATTCAAACTGCATTTACAGCAGAAAACTTAAGTCACATGAAGTCCTTGGTCTTAGGTTAGAGCGCAACATAAAGGTCACCAAGACATTTAGCACACAGTGTTTATATAGCTCTGCATGTAAAGTCACTGTCTCAACAAAGCTCATTTAAGTTTCAACAGTGTGGTGGCAAAAGGTTTAGGTTTTCTTGTATGATCAAATTTCAAAAGGTTTGCCTAATTGTATACTTTCTTAAGTTGCTTAAGTGGATGAAGTTGTGTTTCGTGTGTTGAATATGTTGAAAGCTGCCTCTTACCTTGGTGATAAGGGTCCTGTATTCCTCGACCTGGTGGTCGTTGGTGTGGCAGCCAGCCAGGAGCTGCCAGACCTCTCCCCTCAGCGCCTCTGGGACTCCACTCCTGACCAGGGCCGGGAGAGGCTTTGGCCTGACACTCAGGTTGAGATGCCTGTACAAGAAAACCATTCGACCGTTGAGATTAAAAAATAAATATACTGGTTTGCCAGGAGCACACAGTGACTTTTGTACAAGTAAGAAACAAACGTATTGCAGGGCTGCAAGAGGCAATCATGCTAGAATAAAACAAAATCACCTCTAAAAATTACCCACATGCCTCTATTTGTGATTAATGCTACTTTGTGCATTACAAAAGAAATGGCTTTTATGCAATCCTAAAAAATAAAGTTCTACTTACCAATGCAATTTTGCCAAAAAGAAAACTTCCTGAAGGTTAAAATATTGTATTTTGAGTACAGTGCTCTTTCCTTCAAACAGTTGCCTTTTGTTTTAATAGACATCCTTACAATTAGCTATATAACATGAACATAAAAAGGACATTGATTTATACATTACAATTGTGAAGTTTTACAGTAGCCAAAAATACAGTGATTTGTATTTTACAAGTTTCAAATAGAAAAATAAAAATTCTCATTTACAATTCTAGCTGTTCTTTTTTCTTTTTTATAGTGATTGGCTGTTTCTTTTTAATCGTTACGTTTCGTGGCGAGAGCAGCCTTGTACAATGGCAACATAACAGGAATTTCTTCTATTATACATCTACCCTCTAATCATTAAACAGGAAGAAAAGTAGAAAGGAGATGGAGGAGAAAGAAGATCACAAAACCAGACAAAAAAGGAATGGTGGAAAAAAACAAAGCACACATAAATAACTAAAAAAATAAATAAAAAAGGTGAAGGATGGCTCAAGGAGTGAGAGGGAGATAGAGATGTAGACTGACATGAGCCTGCTTCCTTACAGCAGCATGCAGGGCCACCCTAGATTGTAAACCAGCATTAGATAATATGTGTACTAAATGACTTCCGCGTCAGTTTGCGCAGTGCCGCACTCCTTCCCGTCCGCGGCGAGCACAATGGCATTCTATCCTGGACCCGACCTTGTTTAAAAGCCCAACGGTTCTGTCAGAAGAGCGCAGGAGAGATTTTAATTTTGTTTTAAATATGTTTCTGAAATCAGAAGGTAGTGGTGAGATGCATCTGTAGTGTCTAACTTAAACATTGCATACTCACTAGTCAGTTTTATAATCGATATTTAGTTTAATAAGTAGATGCCGCTGCTGCATTTATGTTACATGAAGAGTGAGACTTGCGTGGTGATTTCTCAGATGGCTTTTGAATAAAGTATAGTGCTACTGCTTACCTCAGAGTTTTCTTTGTTCTGTTCTCTGACTAAACATTTTCCATTTTTTCTGTAATTCTTAGTGACAGAGATGAAACAAACATTGCTTGTCGGGTGATTTTAATGCGGTTTCACTTGTCTGTTGACATTTTTACCTACAGAAACACTGTTTAGATCATTGTTAAGATGTAGTAATATTAATGGATCAGGGAAGAAAGTTGGTCTATGATGTCATAGCCATGCAGTAAGACAATTCTTACCGCACGGTCACATGATCTTGTTAAGCCAAGCACAGCACTTCATTTATCCAAGCCATTTTATAAATTCTCTTGGTACAACCTGGCTCCCTTGATATCTCTGGAAGGACAAATGAATACTGTAGTTTACTAAACTACTGTTTCAGATCAAGGTGTTTTTTTTTTTTTTTTTTTTTTTTTTTTAAACCAATACTCTAAATTTAACTTTCAATTATTGCACAATATTACACACTTAGCAGTAACCCATTTTATAAAGTCCATACTTGGGGGTGCAGCCGTATTTACAGTAGTAAACTTGTGGCATGCTCTGCTTTCTTATTTATTTTTTTAAGATATATATTTTTTTTAAACACTACAAAACTAAAGACTTCTAGCAAAGTAGTTATGGTCATCTCTAGTCATGTTTAAATGTGTCTAAATTTGTCTTAAGCTTTAAATAAACACTGAATTAACAATAAACAACTGTACTGCAGTTAACTTACAAAACAATGAACACATTAGCTGCACCCAGCCAGCCCCACCACCTCCAAGTACACCTGATCCTTTGTGTAGCTCAACTGATCCATATCACTACTCTGCAGAACAATAAATGAATAGGGATTAATCAAAGGATTAATCTGTTTTAGCTTGATGCTGGCCAGAAGATAGATTTGTCAAAATAAAGAAGTCACATGGCTGCAGACATGTAACTTATTAAATTATTTGTGTTTAAATTTGCCAGTGTACCCTAGCTCTACCCTAACTAACCACAGGTGCAGTAATTATTTCTTCCTATTCCAAAACTTGACAAAATGTACAATGTTGTCATCCTACAGATGTTATTTATCACAACTATGTATTCAGGATTACTTGTATTTTTCAGACAGTCAATCTATAAATGGTTTAGAACGTACTTTACCATTTACCAGTTCCATGCTAATGTTTCTTTATTGGTAATAAAGCAAATATTGCAACATTTAATTACAAGCTCAAAGCCAAAATGATTCTAGCAGAAAGGCATGGGGGTGAGGGGGTTGTTTTGGCATAAATGTTTACAATTTTAATTACTTTCATAGTATAATGCAGTGTGAAGATAAAGGCTAAAACATAAAATTGGGCTTCCAATGTTATTAATGGAAATCCAGAAATGGCATTTTTAAGATGGCCCCATGGCTGCTGCCTGCTGTTGCCTTCTTAATTTACATTTGAAAGTCCAAAGCTATCTTTATAGTGTCTTTAGGGATCAATATGTACACTTATACTAGAAAGTCTGCTGACTGCAAAATAATGCCATTCACTGTGCATTTTCCATAGACAGCTTTCCATATCAACAACAATTAGGCCAAAAAGGGAATACATTTATTAACTTCAAAGCAAACAAATGTGAATTACAGTATATCTTCCACTATACTCAGAATAAGCCAGTGATGTAGGCTAAACCATGTCTATCAATTTACATGTCCAAACAAAATGTCAAATGTCTCAAAAATGTGTGTGTTACCTTTTACACAAGATACAATGGATAACTCTGTATCAAAACGCTGTGTAAATGGACGGTATATTATAGTAATTAGTGTAATGTTAAGTAAAAATTACATGTAACACATTTAGTAAATGTATGTGTGTGTTACGAACTACAGTACCAACTCAACGTTTTATACTGCATCCTTTCATAAAAAAAGACCTTGTTGATAAACCCGTGTGTTTACATCCCCCACCTGTGGCTCCAGCTGTAGGAACACAAGCGACCTCTCTTTTTACAACTTGTTTCCCCCTGATAGCTATACTTCTTGCAGCATCATTTTGTTACAGGTCAGAAAGCATAACACAAATAAAAAAAATAAAATAAAAAAATGAGATTGTTTCAAATCCCTTTAATCCCACCTCAAATCAAAAACCTTTCAGTGCACTCTTATCTAAGGCTTGATGGTCGGATTTAAAAAAATTAAAAATAGAAACACGAAAACTGGGATTAGATTGATTACACTCCCAAACAGAAAGCATGTGAAGTGTACAAATAAGCGTGACAAAAAAGTAACAGCGCAAAATGACAGCTGTAATGTTATTTTTAGATTCCCTTTTATTAAACGTGTTTGCTTTTTAATTCATTACAACTAAGCATTAATGAAAAAAATGCAGTGAGAATAAAAGAAACAAATCTGAAATGAATGTATGGTTGGCATAACAATAATAATTAATCTGTTTTGACTTTCTCTGCAACCCTTTGGACAAAGTGATTTAAACTAAAGAATATGTTGCCATAAGTAAGCATGCAAAAAAAAGACATTACAATTTAAATTATTCATATCATATTAGGTCATTTTTTATTTTTAAGGCATGCAATGACTTTATTCAGTGGGAAGCTCTAATGCAGCAACTGTTTCACTGAAAAGATGAAGCAAAATATAATACAATCAATTTATTTCCACCATGCGGAAAGCAGAAACAGCAATCAATGAGTTACAGTATGGTCCTATAACCATCCAGTAATGAAAAGACCTTGCAGACACTGCCACGTCGAATGTGCTGGCCAGGGTGTCGTTACACCCTATTGACTCTGTTATGGAAAGTGATAATGCCTGTTTGTCGAACCCCAGAAACAATCTTGTTTCAGGTACTACACAGTCTTTACATTTTAACTGAAATCAGAGTGACATAAAACTGAAAGCCTTGTAGCTCCAGATACAATTGCAGCATTTTATGAAGTGTGTCAACTTTATTAAACCTAAAAAAATATATAATTAACAGCTATAGTAAAACGAATCACAAGGAAGTCATTCAGTATCTTTGGAAAAATATCATGCAGTACGCCTCACATGAACTACAGCTGTGGGCAGAGCAAAACGTAATTAATTTTAAGGCCCGTAAGAAACTTGAAACAAAAAAACTAAGCATCTCCTGTGGTGCTTGTGAGTATTAACCCAGTATGTCACCTTCCACCCTAAATAATATAAGAATAAACGATCCTACTGTTTGCTAAGGTACAGTATATGCCCTGGTGAGACCACACTTCAGAACCTTTCACACTGACACACCTGACCGGGTTCCGACCCGGGTTCTGGCTACCCGGGTTCTGGCTACCCGGGTCACATTCCCTTGTAGTGCAAAACCACGTACATGGGTTGTACCGGCGTTGACCCGGGTTACAGCGACCTACTTCATGTGTGTGAAGGTTTCACTTCCGCAAGGAACATTTCTGTTTAGCCAGATTTTTTTGTTGATTGAGACACAGTATTAGCCAGATTGCAGCAGGGATGAAGAAGCATTTGCTCTAATCAACATTTGTGCCGAAGGTTCAATCCAGAGAAGCTTGGGTGCTTACGGAGCATTGACACGAATATTGTGTACATGTTCTGTCAGCCAGGTCAACCTGCTTTATTAAAAGCAGTGCGAAATCACGCAACCGACCCGCATGACAGCGGGTAGAGTATGCCAGTGTGAAAAGGGCTTTCGAGTATTGTGCCTAGTTCTGATCACCACAGTACAGTAACAAATGGTCACTGTAGTCCTGGAAATAGTCCAATGAAGAGCAACCAGACTAATCCAAATTCTTACAGGAATGAGCTGTGAAGATAGACTGAAATAACTGAATCTATTTAGACTAGAAAATGAAGAATTAGGGAAGGATTTAAGTCTTTAAAATCTTAAAAGGAGTTAACAGTTAACCTTAACCAATACTTTAAGCAATTAACCAACTACTGCCCATAAATTAACCTATTACAATTTTTAATCAAGTAACAGCTCGCTCTCTCTCTCTCTCTCTCTCTAACAAAAAATGATATTATAAATCTTACACATACTTCCGTTAGCTAATTAGGTCTCAAATGTGCTATTTACAAGAAGCACATGTTACAGCACAGATGTATTTTAGTTTTAGACATACATGTTGTTATACTTTCATTTCAGCAGTGTCTTCTGGGTCACAGCATGTTTCAGGGGAAGCTACTGGTTGGTTTATGACAGGAAAGAAGCCACTGGGGTGGCTTGCAAACAGACATTTCTTTAACCAAGTGTTGTACCTCTTCGTGTTTTAAACTAAAAATACAAGTTGGCTACAGCACGTGTTTCTTTCAAAACTGGACTTTTGAGAATTACATAACCAACTGTCAGTTTTTCATCAAGTATATGGAGAACTACAAAGCGGTATGCAATTCAATATTTTTGCTTCATATTATTCAGAACGTTTCATTCGACTTTATAAAGCAACATTTGCTGATTATAGCTGTACACAACCTGTAAGAGTTATGGAATGATCTTGTTCATTAAAATCTGTTAAAGCTTTGTGAATATGGCATATATCTGATACATTCTTCAACCAGTCTGCAGTTAAATGAAGTAAAGCTTCACCACACCAACAGAAGAAATCAGGAGTGAAGAAGACTGAGGGCTACACAGTGGTAACAAACAGTGGAGCGTAACTGACCTCATCCGCACTCTGTCCTTCAATATATTACAAAGATAACCAGCTCTGGACCACTCACCATTTTGACAGCAGGTCCCCCCACGTTTCAAGTATCTTCTCCGCACACTCCTTTGACACGTCTCCAGAACCACTCAGTAAAGGTTCATCGTTATCTATATAAAAGACAGCAACAGAGGAAAGCAGGGTGACTGGAGAGCCACTGACATCTCAGCTTGGGGAGGCCATGTCAATGGCAAAATGTCAAACTCTAGCTGCCTAACTGCCACTCAAGGAGCCCTGTTTATCTCAATGCAGTTGTGGCCTAATGACTCTGTAAGCATTAGACTGTGTACGTTTATATTATGAAAGAAACGTCTTTTTTTTTTTTTAGCCATATAGTCAAATATTTTCATACAACAAGGACAATCCTGTCAAAATAACAGATTACAAAAAAAAACTGCAGTTCCAGTGCATGAGAAATGACAACCGTTTTGTACAAGCAGACTTCATCAGAAGATGTGACTTGTTATATTACAGTGTTTTTCTTTAAACATACATCAATTCAGGTTATTTATTTTATCAGGGTAAGAACCCATTGAGGCTCCATTACAAAGAAGTTCAAGAAGACTGCATTTATTACTGTATATAGATATTGTCTCTCAAAATATCTGTAATCCTAGTCTATACTTCATGCTTAATTTAATCATGCAGTAAATTACAGCTGGTTTTAGACAAGGCATATACTGAGAGACAGGTTTACCAAGGACTTACAAAAGTGCAATTCAACATTTTATTGTAAAAAGAAAAAAAATAAATGTTTTAAACTAGCAGCAAAACAAAAAAAACAAAACCTGAAAAAAGACACTTGCTGTTTAAAAAAAAAAACAACAAAAAAAAAAACAACTCTGTGCTCTTTAAGAAATGAGTCCATATCAAGATTCTCAACTATATAACCTGTTGCTAGAAAGTGGTTTTGGACTGGCTACCTTCCTCTTCATCATCATCGGGCGGGGAAGGGATCATGGAGCTCTGGGAGCCAGACTGGCTCAGCCGGATAGAAGGACTGGCTGTTGTTTTTTTCCGCTCCCTTTCTGTATCACTCTCTAAGCTCACAACTTCATATAGAGTGTCGGTGTTGCTCTTCCTGTCCTTCCGTTCCATCTGCACAAAAAAAAGGAATTTGAGGGGATTTCATTAAAAGCTCTGCAGAGGGGTGTAACAATCGTATCGTAATAGTGTGTCGTTTGTATCGCCATACCAGACAAAACTCATAACATAGCTAACTACTTATCACCAAATGGTTCTTGAATGAAAAATAAGTGTTTTATAGTTGGTATGAATACATACTCCCCTATCTCATTACATTTTTATCTTAAAACGGTCCATCGTTAAATGATCATTTGATCTTACTATGCACCATACAGGTAGCCAATCATGACAATCACATGCATCACGATACATATCGTGATATGCACTGTATCAGTGTTTTAAGCAACAACTATTCTGATTCCAGCTCAGAGTCTTTTAGTCTAAATTACTTAATCCAAATTGGACTACGTTAGTTCATTTTGTTGTGTGTATGTGGGAAAGGACATTTGCAAGACATGCATGGGTAAACACCATGTGGAACACAGATATGTCTGTTTCCACATGCACGCAAGTTCCATTATCAAACAGGATCAAGAATGTGATATAAAAGAACCTCCAAGTTCCATTATCAAACATGACCTAGAATGTGATATCAAAGAACCTACAAGATCTATTCGCAAACATGATCTAGAATGTACTGTCTGCTCCAGAGAGTAGTTATGCTCTGAGAGTACAGGCTGTGATCAAAAAGGATTGTAAAAGTTCCAATTTAAAAGTACTAATCTTGAATCCAAGCAATATGTGATACAAACTGATATTCTAATGTCAGACCAAGGGACCCCATATTAATCCACTCCTACAGCCAAGAGATGGTTTGCTCTCAAAAAGAATGAAATCCTTATCTATTACAATCATTTATGACAGCATTTACAGTGGAGATCATTATTAAACAAGTTATTTAATGAATTGCTATTCTTATCCTGCCACCATATATGCTTAAACTATATTTCATTGTTAATCGTGTAACTAAACACATCAGAAAACCACACACCAACAGAATTCATGAATCCTAGCTATCAGTCATACACACAAATGGATGCTTTATAAAAGGCTGACGTTCTCAGAAATTCAATGAGTCTGCCTAAATAGCAAAGGCTTCATCTTGGAACATGCAACTTTAGAAACAAATCACATTCTTATCGCAGTTTTAACTGAGGATTTTGCTTTTAAAAAGTATAAAATGTGCATTTCTAAAATTGTTATAATATACCAATAATTAATTTGTCTCTTATACTACGAAAGTTTTTTTTTAGCAGTGTACTAAACCAAAAGATATTTGATAGAAAAAATAACCCAGTGATAATGTTTTAGGTGTTTTAATGCATACTTTAAAAAACAGACTTTACACTAGTGTCAATCAAATACAGTCCAAAATATTGTATTCTGCCAATCACCAATTTATAGTGAAACTCAATTAACAAGGAGTGGCTTTGGGGAAACCAGGAGCATGAAAAAAGATGATGCTAAATTTGATGGAAATTTTGCCTTTCAGCATGTAACATCCAAATTTACTGCATCAAGATATTATTCACCTGTTTTAGTTTTAGGTAGAAGGTTTCAGTGTAACTTCTCTTGCTGAAAGGCCAGAACATTCGCTCATTAGGGGAGCACACCCGCACTTTGGTCTCCAAGAGAAATCGGACAGGCTCTTCCAACTCCGTGATAACCAGATCAACTGCTGTCGTCATGTACATCATTTTATCTGGGCGGAAACAAAGCAATATTCAAATCCCAATAATAACACAAAAGAAAACTATGGCTACTGAGCGCACCCCTTAAACTCTACTACAAAATCTATTCTCCCCTTTCATCTAGCGTGGCTGCCAAAGGTGGCAAAGGACGATGGTTGGAGGAGATTTAACAAAGATCCTTTTTACTTTCTGGACATTAACCCATATATAGTCTGGATTTTTCAGTGCTTGTAGGTGTTATATCCAGATAACATATCTTAGTCATAGTTCAGAGTACTCTAGTAGGTTAAATCATGAATAATCTTTGCTAAGGAAGAAATATCACTTTGAGAGTATCCAGGATAAAAAAAGGACTGCAAGATGTCACTATAGCTAAATATCATGGTAACAGGTGCAACCTTGGATAAATGAACTTAATTTACTTTGGAACGAATGTAAACTATTACAGGCCTTTCAAACATATAGTTAATATTTATACATTCAGAAATTGGCACTAAATTGGTGATCAAAATTGAAAATATTAACAGTGTCTGGTCAAACTAGTTCAAGACTACCTTTTGGTGTTTCTTCATTAACTGCTTGGAACTGTGGTGTGTTAGGATTCCACCTCCCTGTGATGACATAAGACTTCCCATCTGAGCTTTTACCCATTGATTCCTTTAGGATAATCACAGAAGTAGTACAACATTAATAGATTCATACTCAAATTTAGATAAATAATGGATGGGAAAATGCTAATTTCCTAATGTATGTTTACAAAGAGTGCAAGAGAAAGTACACTCTCAACTGGATTAGAGGTAGCCACTGAACACTATCATAAGTACTTAAATCTAAATAAAAAAACTTAAGACATACATAATCTGTTTATAAAAAACCTGTTGGTGTTTAACCGTTCAGTGTAGTTGCTACCATTGTACGCCCGTGCGTACCTTTGGTTTCATCTGCATAAGTGTGGACTCGCATGTAATCTTGTCGATTGGTTGAAGCAATTTAAGCTTATAGAATGAATACTGTTTATTTAGTGGCAGTAAAAAGCAAACGGAAGGCGGCGCATTTGGTTGAAGCCTTCAAAAAGAGCAAAAATCTCCTTTCTGATGATCCAGAATGTCACGCTAAAGAATCAAGAAGTGCAGTTAACATTTTTATTGACGGGTGAAATACAATTCAAAAAGTTGCTACAGTATGTCCACTGTTTTGTCATTTCAAATATTTTCACAAAACAAACATTAAAACTTTAAAGCTACAGTGTGCAGTGCAAAAGCACATCATGAAAAACCACACTTGTAGGCGAAAAACGCTAGAATTAAAGTCGCTACATTTAAAAAACATAGAAGCATGTGGCATTTTCTGTCCACTAAAATAAATGGCTTTACATAATCTCTGTAAGTAAGAAATTGAAGTGTCCAGTGTAAAAACACAACATAGCATTAAAATGTTCAATACAGTCGAATTCCACGTCTTCGTCATCTGAACTTTCATCATTGATGATGCAGCAATTGTCTGAATCACTAATGCACAGAACTACTACTTCTAGGTAGTTTTTTCTATTCACGTGAGCCGAGATATTCCCCCTCAGGCATTATTTGCACATGGTTATTAAAAACCAGAAATGAATGGTGAAAATTTTACTTCCAGCTAAAAGTTGGGGGGGCCAATCGTTCAAACCAGGGCGTTTACTCGGTGTTTAACCATTTGAAGTATATATGTGCCACTTGGAATAAAATAAATAAAAACCTAACTTACAAATTCAGGTAGAGTAATACTCATGCTCAACTTATACCAAAACAGTGACTCTAGCAATATCACACAATGCTTTTTGGCTACCAATTATTTTGCCATTTAGATATAAAAGTGCAAGCTGGGCAGATAATGACTGGCTGGAAGAGCCAGGAAGCACGGTTGAATTATAATTATTTTTTTTATTTTATTATTTGGTCGTTTTTATTTCATCTGTGACAAAAGCCTCAGACATGTCTAAAGTTTATACAGAGCTCTAAAGACAAACTGTGTAGTTCCTCACCAGATCCAGCAAATGCATGTCACTGTTGCGTACATCTTTGCCAGGACTGAGGAGAAGTCCAAAGCACCTACAGAAAACACAAACACATATTTAAAACTTTACAGTATGTTTTACAACAGGCAGGACTGCTAATATGCTGCACCATATTCAGTGAAGAACATACACATGCTAGTGTACTAAATGTTGTTTTACATACAACAACAATGCAGAGGTGTAATAATAGGATCAGACTCTACGAAGAGTGACACATATGCAAGGCTAGAAATGTTCATTCCTATAACCCTGTATGACAGGACAGCCCTGCATGTGTAAATAGTGTGTGCATGTGCGTATGGTTTTGGGGTTGGGGTTAAATAAAAATTGATTCACTTTGAATGCAAGTTGGCAGAGATGGAGTTAAACACGTAATTCAGTGCCAACTGGGGAGTGGTCACATGTACATCAGGGTAGCTGAATTCTTTGGTGGAGGTGTGTGTGCTTGCGTTCTTATTAAATAAACCGGATAGTGAAGGCAAATGCCCAGCCTACCAGCAATTGTTATTTAGTTTGAACCTTTTATTTTGACCCCTGTGCTGTGTTTGTTTTGATTCTGTGTGTTTTGTGTAATATAAGTGGGCATCAGTGCTTTAAACTTCAGCTTTGTCTCTGCATCTAACCAGCTTTGGCCGTGACAACCCTGTCACATCCTGGTACAGGGATATATTTAAATAACCCTATTAAAAAGGTACACTTTTTTTTTTAAAAACAAAATTGTTGTAAATCTTGTGTGAGGATCAGCACAGTTTACCTTTACGCACTATCCATTTAATTTTTCCTAGCTGTATAATGTAAAAAATGTCATGCCTTCTCCATAAGGATAACAGATGCAACCAATAACATGTAAGTACAAGCATTGTAATGCTACCGCAGGGGTTCTTGAAAATTGGAAGTGCTGTGGTAGTACCTTTCTATTGCAAGCTCCTTATTTGATGTTTGCTGAACATAAATGACGATTTTCTTGTCCATTCCTGGACGGAGCTTGAAGCTCTGTTTATCTTTGTCTTTTAAGACTGCACTGTTGAAACAAAACGACAAACAATAGATTAACCACTTACATTCTGCACAAGTCTCTAGCATCAAAGAACAATACACTGAAACTACCCTTAACAGTTCTGGAGAAACCTATTGATTTCACCTAATGCTTTCAGTATACCTTCAACTGTAACGTCCAACTACTGGACAACCTGAAGCAATCAGAAAATGATGGACCTTTTTTGGGTCATATACAGTATGAGTGGGCCAGCTCTGGACTTTTACATTAGTCTAAAATAAGGTTTGTAAGATCCTATCCCAGTTGACAATGAAGCCTTAGAGGCCAATGGCACATTTATGCATATTGTGGAACTACAGGTGTTTTAACTGCACTATTAGCACTGCCTATGTAATCATTTATTTTAAGCTAGCAAAAATATTGATTAGATTTTAATTTTGATGAAACTTCCACTTTTAAAAAGATGCATTTATTTATGATGAAACTTACATGGCTACTTTTCAGACAGCATTTAATTTGCTTAAATAATAATAGTTTTCATTGACATTTATAATTGACATATACTTGCAGCAATAGCCATTTAGTCGAATCTTCATGTTGCATTTGTAAACACAGCCTTCAATAAAACATCAAGAGCAGTGAATAATCATGCAGTCTGAATCAAACATCTTCATGGTGTCCTCCAGACATGACCCATGAAATCCAGAAAGAAAATACACACATGTACATTATGCTAAACATGCACGCTGAGGTAGAGGGAGAAGCAGGACTAAAACAATGATGATGGGATAATGGAAAGCAGGTCTCCCGTGGGGAAGAGAAACACACAGTTAGAAAAAGAGACAAGAAACAGGTCTTTCTGCACATTCCTCTTAGCGCTGCAGAAGCAAAGGCTCAAAACATTCTGGCTAACATGCAGATGACAAATGTACATTTGTCAAAACACTGTTCAAGATCAAAACACAGGATCTAGACTGCTCTGTTAGACACTTCCTTACTTGCTTTTTATTTGACATCTTTGTTCCTGTTAAGTGGTCTAGTTCTACGTATATGTTTAACAAAAGCAAAAATAAGGTCTAAAAATAGGATTATTAAAAAAAAAAAGTCATCCATAACTATAAAAACACTAAAAAGTGGTATATTTAAAAAAAACTAGAAGAAACTTTAATGCAAAGGGATCCACAAGACATTGAGAAAGACGTACTGTAGTCGTAAATGTTGTGTTTTAAATACTGTATAACCCCATTAAAAGGCTTAATACTAGCAACTTTTTCAAAAAAAAATTTTTTATTCTTTCTAAGTTAATAAGGATTTAAGGGTTTGTAGCTCTGTTATATCCATGTGCAGAAACACCAACATATACAGTACAAGTGTAAGTAGTGCTTTAGGGCTCAAACCTGAAAGAACCTCTCCCATCATCTTCCTTGATTTCTAAGGACACAGTGAAGGTGAAAACATCGCTGTCCGGAGTCAGTGGGGGTGGAATTGCCGAAAGCGCAGTTTTATTTGCAGAACGACGAAAGGCTGTGGCAAAACTGTACAAGATCCGGCTAACCTGGAGGAAATAAGCAAGAGGATTTGCATGTTAAATATAAATGTTCCATACATGGATGTGCAAAAAAATAGATTAGATTTAGGTACCCACTGGCATTGTGTGCAGGGTTGGCTGATTTAAATCACGATTTAAATCACTTGACTAAAAAAAACAAAAACAACAATTTACATATTTTTTTTCTTTTATTGCCTATTTTATATAGTTTAAGGAATATAAATGAAATCATATATTTGTATTACTACTAGTATGTCTGAAATTGTTTGTACTGTCTGAAGAGATGTTTGTAAAAAGGGCTTATAAAAAAAGTGTACTAGGCTTAGGTTAGTAGAGACTCATTTCTCTGCAAGTAACAGCCTCTCTCTGATTAGTTACACTGGGTTCAGAAATGTAAGTTCTGTTTTTGTGCATATCGTACTGATAATTTGATAATGCTCAAAAACGCAAAATGGTTATTTTTTTCTGTGATGGACTGACATCCTCACTGAGTGTAAGAAATGCTGCAGAACAGTAGTGGTATATATAGAACAATAACGTATTATAATATATATAATATATATATATATACATACACACACACACAGCAAATCAGTAGCCACCAGATTTGCACAACATAAATCGGACTGCCAGCCAGGGAGTCAATACCCACTCCAGTGTCTTACACTTAAACACGACCACGATTTCAAACTGGACACATAGATATCTGTTTTATATGCAACCAACAGGCTCAATAAAATAAAGAAAAAGACTTCTAGTCAAAATGTTTGTCATTAAATAAGATGGAAAGCTTAAACGCTGAAATAATTGTCAAAAGTCATTAAAAGGCACTAAAATAAAAAAATTTAAAAAAAAAAAAAATTTAATAAGTTTCTAGGATTGTAGCCAGTGCTGAAAGCAATGTAGTGCGTGGTTGTGTTTACAATGTATTATAAATACAAAATTAGAAGAAAACCTGGCAGTGCAATATTTAGGTATTTTATATACACAGCCCTAGTGCATACCTTAACCCAGATGTCCTCTCGAAATTGAAAACTACTGTATACCTGACAACTGGCAAACTTTTCAGCTACCATCAGTGATGTCTGTTCACTGACAAAAGCATCACCTTCAGTGTTTGTCTGTCCCATGTATAAAATATTATTTAGGCTTAGTTCTTACCGAGCAAAACTATTCTAATTGTTTATGCAGCTGAGTTGATGAGCCTCAACACTGGCGACAACAGCAGCATCACATCACAAGGTAAACACAAATAGGATTAAGTTTATCAGCACTGTAAAACATGAAATGTTAGCATTAAGACCGACTGTCCTTGAAGTTGTGATTGTGACGCAATACAATTGTGACATTTTATTTTGTTCTTCTAAAATCAGTTTGGATGTACTTACCGCTTCATGGATTTCACATCGGAAGACGTGAATTCGGAAGATGTCTGCATTGTAGTGGCTTTCAGTAAAAGCAAAGCAGTCCCATTCTAGGGTCCCATCGTGCCCTCTCACACAGAAAAGAATCTTGTATATGGGATAGTTTGCTATTTCTGTATTTGTTTGGGGATCTAATAACCTGTAGACGAAAATAATACTTGTTCAAAAGGTGAAAACGTATTCTTCCATGACAAATCAGACAGATTTCAATAAAACCTTTGACCAAACTTTTTATAGCGAGTATCACATTGATGCACCATCTCAAGGTAAATACATCCACCACCGACTAAATCAGGGCAACATTTCTGATGCAGTTACTGCTACTGCCAGACTTGACATTAATTTCTCAAAAATACCATATGCTGTGCGACTCAAACTGACAAAAAATACGTACACTGTTGGCAATAAATTGCATGTCAGTTCAGCCTGCCACTCTGCGTAGGTTAGCTCATATGCAGCCCTTTCAGATCTCCTCTTGTCAATCTACTTTGCCAGACAAGGTCATACATTTTTACCTAAAGTAACATTTTCCAAGAACGTACTTCACGTTCCTTATGCGGCTGCTGTATAAAAGACTACATTTTAAACATCAACAGTCTACTCATACTGTTTTAAACAGTGCAATTATAGTTATAGCAAAAGACAAGGGGTTGCATATAAATTTGATTTTCAGACTCATGGCCGGTTCTTACCTTACAGTTCCCTCCGAGACGTTGGGCACGGACAAAGTCACATCTAAAGGGCCCTGACACTGGCTTCGCAAAATGGAGATCATCCGCAGGGCCTCCACTTCGCTGCGAGGTGCATTAACCGAAGCACAGCCCAGGTATGTCAGCTTGCTGAACACAACACTGTCCTCGTCTGGAACCGGGGTTGTGGGATTAGATTCTGAAGAATCATCTGCATCCAAAATGTACAAGTTAACCAATGCACTGAAACAACAACAACATAACATAAGAGTGGAAAATCATATTTGGATGTTTTACTTTAAACAAATTTCAATACATATATAAATAATGGCAAATATGAACTGCCCTTCGAGTCAGAAATCACAAAATGATTGCCCCCAAGGGAGGGCAATACAGACTGACAGGGATTATACTGCCCGAAGCCAAAGAGGTCCTAGAGGTCAGTATTGCCTTCCCAAGGAGTAATCATTTTCTGATACATTGGTGCATGCAGCCATATGTATGTTACGCACTGTGCGTACCACTGGTTTGAAAAAATTAGGCTTCACAAGTGCGATCGGTTGAAGCGGAACAGACATTTTATGCTTATAGGTTCTGTTCATTTAGTGGTAGTAATGAGCAAACGAAAGCAGATAATTTTGGTTGAAGCCCAAAATGTCAGACGATACTGTGGTGTGTGGGGGGGGGGGGGGGGTGTTAAAGTCCGTTTCTGGCACCAACGGTGGTGGAGTTTTAAACGCCGCAAAATACTCTGACAGCATTGAATGTTAGTCCTGCATTATCTGAATTCTGCTGCTCTTCCACGACTGAGCACGGCAAGTGCATATTTATAAAACGTTATCAGTTTCTCATATTAAAATGAATAATAGATCTCCTAATCATTAACACAGAATTGCCAAGTTGTGTTATTATTGTTGATATTTTATTTTTTAACTGCTTTTTTTTGTACAGCTGGACAATACTAGTAGAGTTGAACTGATATTTTCAACAAAATTATTTTATTGTTATACATTTATATATACAGCTTACTGCAATCTCAATTGTGTTTCTTCTTTGATCCTTTTTGTCTATTAACTAAGTATTTTAAAGTGCAATTATTATTATTATTATTATTATTATTATTATTATTATTATTATTATATATTATGTTGTTAAGGACTGTTGTCTCAGTCACCAGAAGTATTATAATAATTATTAACAATTGCGCAGGTCACCACTTACCATGGATTATTATTTACTTGTATTTAGTTTTTCCTTTTAAAAAAGTCTGGTGAACTTTTCAGAAAATGCTTTATAAATATGGCTCAATCTTCATAACTATGTATGCGTTTGGTAATGTTTGGATGTGTCACACAGAATACAAACGTGTTGTTGGCTTTGTATTACAACGTATAGAATAGTAGGACCTCGATGATATTTTTGTTTGTTTGGCGAACCTCCACAAAACTTCACTTCATGCGTATGTAAAGACATTCTTCTTGTCACGGATTTCTGCCACACAATAAACTTGCGTGACCTCGCCATCTCTGTATCCTTGATATGAAGCCCCAGCACATTTAATTTTTGGTGGTGGGAGCTGGAATGCACTTTGTTCATTACAAACCCCAGCATGAAAAATCTAACTGTGTTGATTTATAAACTAAAATCCTAAGATCCATTTAAATACCTTTACACAGTACTATAGAATATAATCACCTCATTAAAAAAAAGAGTATTTGCTGATGTTAAAAGCTAATATTAAAAATGTTAGTTCTACAGCAGACTAAACTATATTTAAAATATAATAATTAAGCAAAGCAAGAGTTACAGTCTACAATTGAACACGGACACTGCAGCTTTAACACAGTCTCTTTTAGCATCATTAGGAATTCCATTGTAAATAACTTCCAACCATGTTCCAGGTCAACAGCAGCCCGCAGCTTTCCAAGAAGCCAGCTTTGCTCTTGCAAGGCAGGCAATTTTCTACAATTTTATACTGCCGTCTTGACATCTTTCCAAACTCCTGATGGTTTTGACCCTGGCCAAAAGCAAAACTTTTTATAAACAACGAAGGAACCATTAGTCCATCATTATATTTACAGCAGCAGCTTGTTATATATCTTTCCTAAATAGATTTTTTTTTTCTCATCTGTTTCTGTTCATTTGCCAGATGCACAAAAATTGAATGTCAAATTTAGTGTTCCACAAACCAGTAGCGCAGCATGGAAACATGGACTAGATGACACAGTTGGAAATTAAGTGGAGATAGACTTTGGACAGATAATAGGAGACACTTCTTTACACAGAGAGTGGTGAGGGTGTGGAATGGGTTACCTTGCCATGTTGATACTGAATCATCATGATCCTTTCAGACCTAACTTGACAAGGTTTTAAGATCAGTTCCTAGGAACCATACAAACATTGATGAGCCGAATGTCCTCCTCTTGTTCGCAAATATTATTTTGTGCCTGTAACCACCCACTTTTATAACCATGTTAAATCCTTGTAATCTAGTGCCTCCAAAAGAGGGACAGTTAGCAAGTCTGTATTTAATACAGGCATGATGGAAGGAGGGCCTGCTGATTTCATCCACTCACCGTCCTGTGAAGGTTTGACAGGCAGGACCATGTCGAGTTTCGGTAGGGTGGCCATCGGGCTGGGACAGACTTGTGTCGGGGCAACAGAGATGGGCACATTATGAGTGGGTGCCACCTCCCTCTCCACTGCTGCTAGCCCTTCCTCCCCATGATCCCCGCTGCCTGCCTGGTCTGCAACCGAGGGATCCATCAGCACATCCTCCAGCTCCTTCTGCAGCTCCTGCTCACTCCCGTTCCCCACGATCTGCACACAGACCAGCACACACCACCAGCTGCCGTTTAGAGCACTCTAATCCAACTCCTGACAGCGGGACTTGGGCCTGAACTTATTTCAGTTCTGTTATGCGCTGGTACAGCAATTGGTTTATATATTTACATTGCATGTTCCTGTAGCCAGACCAAATAGCTGTAAAGTACAGCAAAGGGGTAGTTACATGTTGAGCTAGCTGGCTCTCATTGCGAAATAAATGTCTGCCAAGTATTTATCTAAGCAAGTAAATTGTGGAAACTTATAAAGCAAGGAGCACTCCTCTACGTTATTGCAAATAAGGGGAAGCAGGACAAACAGAAAATATATATAAAAATTAAACTGACCTTAAAGCTGACACCTTCTTCAGTAAAAACCTGCGTAATAAACACCACATTTAGTTTACTTATATACTTTTTGTTCTCTCCACAGGTATTTATTTCCTAAAGAAAGCAAACCTGTTAAATTGTATGTTTAAAAAACATCCCCTCTCAAGTTCTGTAGTATGATGTATATAATGACAGATTTTCAAAAAGAAGTTGCTGTCAATATTAAAGGAATACTTCATATAATCTAAATGTTCCTAATACTTTCCTAAATCTAATCTCTAAGTGTCAGGAGTTTAGAGTGCTACTTTATATCCTCCAAATATTTCTTACATTTCTTTCACTATTTTATGGTGTTAGCCAATTCTGATTGCTTCTGGGTTTGTTTACTATTCACTAAATCTGCCTATACCTGGTTTTCAGTATTTCATTAATCTCTGTCAATCTTATCCCCATCTCACTACAGGACACAACTTTAGCTGAAGAGATACAACTGGAGATAAAGACTTTAAAGGCTTTGTGGGAAAAACAGAAAAAATTGTTCAGGATTCTATGCTGGGAACTTTATTGCTTCAGTATTGTCTAAACTACAGTTCCAAATATAATATTGCAACGTATACAATGTGCTCATTTGTAATTAAACCAGGTTAAAAAAGAAAATGAGCCTGGGTGACATGTATATTATTCTACAGTACACACAGACTGAATGCTAGCTATTATATTGCATTCTTGAACAAATGAAAATAATTAAACTTCTTAGCAAGAGCTCAAAAAAAAAAGTTACTTATGCAATAACACACAATAAGTATATGGAACATAACCTTTGATGGAACACACTGTTGTAATGGTTGCAGTAACCTGTCTATTTCAGTATTATGTATGCTCCAATACCTCCAATCACTTTAAATCATTAACTCTTTTGAGGGCAGGCCATAACAAGTAATTGAATCTTATCAGTTTATGAATACAACATACTTAATGTACTTTGAGATGAATAATCCAGAAGGATGATTGGATCTGTAAATATTGTTCTAAAACGTTCTATTTGAGTGCAATACAAGCAAGTACTGTATGTCAATAGCATATATTCTTGCCATTAAGATTAGATCCCTATGACCTACAACCATTGTATGTAGAAGTAAAAATGTAAGACAATCAGACTACAGTAATATAACCTCAATAACTAAAGAATGTCCTAACCAAGTTACATCACAGTTGGGGAAGTGTTTTTTTCAACATATATGTAAAATGTAGAGTTCATCTCCATATTACCCAGTCAGAGATAATAAAATCTATTTCCAGGGTTTCAAATAGTAGAGCTCTTCATCTCTATTTGGACCAGTACAAAAATAAAATAATAATCATAATATATAAAAAACTTGTCTAAAGATTATCTGGCCACAGTCCAAGTCATGCATTACTGTACACAAAATATGCCCATAGATAATTAGCTTTCTGTTAACTCTCAAGTGGCACCTTTACTACTCCACTGCAGGACAACCACAAAGAACATATTTGGTAAATAGTGTATACAAGTCTTCTAAACAGAACCTACTTGATTGATTCATTAATTAATCAGCCTCAGATTATTGGCCTATTAGACTGTGTTTTTCTGTACACTGTGACTAACCCCTTTGTTTTTTGTTCGTTTTTGTAAAAACATGATGAATTTATTCCAATTCAAAACAAGCTGCCCACAGTAATAGTAGGATTGTGTGTTTTGCAGCATTTAAAATACTGAAAAAGAGGTCTTTAGAAAGAATAAATGAACAAAGAAACAAAGAAGAAAGTCTTGATGCGTTCACACTGGAATCATGTAATCAAACTGTGCAGACAAGCGCTTAACTGCTAAAGTGTTCTGAACAAGTTTTGACAAAGAACAGAACTTTCAATCTGTTTTAGCAACTTGTAGAGCTCCAATTCAATTCATCCAGTTTTAGACTGAACAAATTAAGCAATATACATTTGACAGAGTGACTAAACTTAACTGAGACAAACAGCATACATATAAGTACAACTAGAATATTGCAAGAGTATTTTCCAATGTGGAAATCTTGTTTTGTTAATTAATTAATAGAATGCTTTTTTTTTTTTTTTTTTTAATCATTTCAAATCTTAGCCTCTAGAAATTTAAAAAAAAATTTATGTAGCCATTCATTTCATTAGCCTTTTACATGCAGGTCTCTATCCTTGATGGCACTTTGCCAGTCTCGAGGTTCTGCAAAATATAAGATTTGAAATCACTGCAAACTATTACACAGGGTCTGTACTATCCCTTCATTATGCTGAGGATCGTCCATATAGTGCAGGTAGCATAGTTTTGTATGAAATTCATCAGAATAGTGTGTGCAATGATGCCATCTGCTGCAGGAAATAAGCATTGCAGTTACCTGGCAAGTATGGCAGAAAAATAACTAGTGATATTGTAATAATAATAATAATAATAATAATAATAATAATAATAATAATAATAAGGGAAAATGTCCATTAAATATGTAGCAATTAACAGGTTGATTCCTACATAATGTGTTTTTATAATAAATATTGTCCTACAGTACTTCTATCCTGGGCCATCTGACTTGGCCCTTGGTGGCCTCCAAGTTGTGGCACAGCAAGGGATACCTTTCATAAGAATGCTACACCTTATTACATCCCAGAAAGAGAAGTCGAACAACGAGGAGGAACAAGAAACAAATTATCATTAAAAAAAACAACAGGCAAATAAACAACGATCAAGTGCAAAAAAGTTGAGATAGTAATATTCAAAAAATTTAATTACTGATCACAGGCAAGAAGTGTACAAGCACAAAGGAGAGGTGAGAAAAGCGGCTGTTGTGCAAACAGAGACACAAATACAGTAGGTATCACGAAAAAGCAGGACTGCCCAGAAGTGAGAGTTAATAAAACATATCACAGGCTGGAGAGGAGGGACAACATCCAGAGAAGGGGTGAGTCAGCATGCCTTCATTCACACTTCATTACCACCATCATTACCAGGAGGTCAGAATTTGAGAAGGGGTAATTTAGCAGGGTTTAAGAGCGATGTGGAAGTACAATAAGGTTCAGTTAATTATTTTAGGTTCGGAAGCATGCGGAGAACACAGGCTCATAGACAGGAGAGTACAATTTTGGTGTTAAAAGCGAGTTTTGGTAGAAGTATAATTGAAAATTATTTCATTCAATACTGAAGTTGCAACTGATGTAAACCAAACCTGTCAAACCATGGATGAGCTTGAATACCTACTGACTGGCATCATGAAAAACACCTGCTGTGTTCTGGACATATATCTATACTGGTATACACAACAAAGCTATTAATATCAAAGAATGAATATTTACAGGTACATCACTTAATAACCCACAGATGCTGTCAAGATACATATTGTAGATCAGACTGTCCAGTTCTTTGACAAGGTGCAATAGGCACTACTCTTTGTAAACGGAAAGTAAAAATGTTAAACAGTAGTAAACACATTTGTGTCCTTAAATAAACCTTCTTGGTTTCTTGTCTCTAGTTTTGGAACACGTCATCTGTTTTCAAAGATCCCGTTGAAAAATTAGACTAGATTATTGATGATCTCGTTTTATGAGTGGCATAGCAACAGTGAGTGTGTAAAACAACATTGCTCAGCGTGTACAGTACAGTAGCACACCCAGGTCTGGACCTGGACTGACCAGGAAACTAAAGTAAATAAGCAGGAGGGTCAGGGTAGAGTTTTCAGTTGTAAGGGGCGCTGTACAAGATGTGCTGAACTGTAACACTACATCTACAGTAAGGTACCTTTAATTCAATTGTGACACTCTGCCAATGCATACCAGTTTCTTCTGATATTAGTATTATAAATACAACTATACCAGGCAATCTGTATTGTTATAAAATAGCAAACTTAACAAAACAGAGGGTGTCTAAAGTTCAGCTGATTTCTATTTTTTGCAGATTGAGATATAAATTATAGTACTTATAGTACAAGACATTTACTTGACTTACTGTACAGCAGAGACAGCAAAATTAAAGAGTTTCCATGTGCAAAATGTTGGCGATTTCATGAAAACATTTTTGCATTTCTTCAGTAAAAGCATGTAGTTAAGTTGCTCATTACCTACTGCAGTAGTACCTCATTAACTCAATATATTATATGGTTCCTTTAGCTATGAACTGAGCAACTGAACTGTCACTGTGTTTGTAAACCGTGGCAAAAAGAACAATATTTGCAACAATCCCCATGCGTGCACCTGCTTGTATTGGTGTATTCAGGTCATCCATGGAGAAATGAGGTCCAGTTTACATCAGAAGCAAAACCAGACCAAAATCTCTACTCTACACTTTAAATGCTCTTACCTTCAGTCCTGTTTTTTCATCATCACTACCATTATTTGAAGACGGTGTTTCGTCCCCTTGGTGGCAAACCAAGACAAAATCCTCACTGTTTAGTGTGGAAACCGAGTCTGAAGAAATGCTAATTTTCCCAACTGAGGCCTTGTCATCCATGGCTGCTAAACCAATCGCAGCTCATGAATGAGGTTTAGTTATTAAAAGCACCTAGAAAAAGAAAACCATAAAAACATTTGTACATTGGCTATATGAAATAGCTACCAATGTTAAGGTTAGAATACTGGATTGTCAACCTTATGTTTTTTTTTTCCTTTTTAAAATCTTACAATATCACTTCTAAGAAGGTTTTTCATTTTTTTTGGCAAATCATTTTGCTGTGGGACAGTTCACATATTTAAAATGATTGCTGAATGATTTTCTAGATAGATGACTACACTGACAGAGAATGGCATTAATAGCCCACTATGCAGAGTGGAATGAAATGGGTGTCCAGATTTTTGTATCATGTCTGTTTGTCACAAAACGTTGTACACGACGTCAGCAAGCTGATCCGTCATGAGCTGCTTGCGAGTTCTGCTTTCCGAGACTGATTTGATGATTTGCCAACGAAGCCAATGAACTCAGAGACAAGCCCACTGTCAAGACACCTATCATCATGCCCCTTGTGAAGTCAGACATCACTCCGCTTTCCCATGCTTGTTGCTGAATAGTTGCACACAACTCTCACACAGGCTACATAGGTAACGTTACTCAAATCACATACATTTGCAGACTAGGGGGATTTTTCTTATATCTCTGTATTTTATCAACATATTACAATAGACTGGCAGTATACTAAATACACCAAATTGCAAAATGAGTTTTGATTCTGCTCAGGAAGCACTATAGTGTTGTTACATTTATACAGGATTGCTTCACTTCACATCCAATATCCTAACCTTAAAGTACATAGAGTTAACAAAACAATTCCAGCAGATCTTACCTAATACATGCCTTCATTATTTATTAAATTTTGCATTTCCAATACGAAAAATGCACACATTATTATGTGTGTATGGCAGGGGGTCCCCCCCATAGCAATTTTTTTTTTTTTTCAACAAAATCTTTGTACTTATTTCAACACCAGACTGCTACAGAAGTCACAGGATGTATGCCGTCGATGTTGAAAATGTATAATATGGAAAGTAGAGCTCTGACAAGACAGTTTTGAAAAATACAAATCTATTTATGACATTAGATTTTTGAGACTATAACGCATGTTTAATTAAATATATTTCTCTCAAGATAAAAAATAAAAATCTTTTTTGCTTTTCTGCTGCTTTGTGTTTTGGCTTGCTTTCCCAGTTAACCAATCACTCTCCTATATATAATGCTTTCAGTGTTGACTGAGTTTCAATGTAACCCCTTGAAACAGAAGCAGGATGCATGACTGTAGCATTGAAAGATCTGGAAGGAGTGATCAATGCATTTTCCTCACTAAAATCTTTTAAACAAAATACCTTATGAACTACATGAGCGTCTTTTACAAGATCTATTGTAGGGAAATGCGAGACCTACATAGTGATAGCAATACATATCAGGAAAATGTTACTGGAATTAATTTGTTTTCTATATATACACACTACAGTACATCACAGTTCACAGTATAGGCTATTGCCCACATACAGTACACAATACATTTCTATATTATTGTAAAAAAAGATCACTCCAAATGATAATTCACTTTTATAAGGCCATATGTATCCATACTTGAAGTTACCTTGAAACCTGCTTTTGGGAAAAAATTCCTTTAGGAATGCACTCACATTTGAACAATTCAAAGTTTACAGTAATTCAAAGAGGTTTACTATTCCTTGGTTTTTCTTTAGAAATTAAAATGTCCAGATGGGCAACATTTATTTTTATTTTTTTTATCATTCATTACAATTAGATTTCACATATGTCCTGTATATAGCCCATATAGCAGCCATTTAGAAGAAATTACATTATGTTATCTGACAATTTAAAAAAATGCAATATTAAAAACAGTATACTGTCATATGTAGGGCTACTGATTTTTTGCCATCGCGGAATCTGAATTTGGCATTGGGAATGGAATTAGGCAATGTTGTCTTAAACTCGCAACTCCAGTTTTATGATTTATATTTTTATTTTTTTGCACTGCACCCAACCAAGCTGACTCAATTCAACGTGTGACTTCACGCATGTGTCTCTGCTGAAACTCAACATGACGGCTACAAAGAAAATAAAGACGCAAATGCTTCAGCAAAAGACATGAGCTAAAACATTTTCTGATTATCTATATGAAGATGGTAGGATACTATTCTGAAAATGCTGCTGTCATTCAATTTATCATGTACGAGTCAATACCATTAAGATCATATTGCCAGTCTTAAACAAGCAGAGAACAATAAAGCAAGAAAGACTGTAACAAATGCAAAGCACTGCATTCTTCTATGCTGACAAACTCAGTCCTAAGGTACTGCGCTCAAGGCAGAGCTTCCCGAAGTAAGCAAGCTAAATAATTGTTTAATAATTTAATTATTGTTTAGTTTATTTCTTACCACTCTACCTACATTTAATAAAGCCATTATTAGTAGTAATGTTAAACAATGACTGTTTCTTAATTAAATGACATCGAACGATGAAGAAACGAGCTCAAAGCTATTTTCCTAGCTATACATTCCTTAAAGGAAATTGATTGCTTTACTGTGTAAAGGATGTAGTCACTACACACCGTTTGTTTCATAAAGACATTATATCCGGAGACACACCTATATTACAATGGGGGGGGATACACACTGATGAACCTGTGTAGAGTACTTTATTTTATCAAAGTGTTTAATATTGTTTTATTGTTATAGTAATACCAGCAATAAGACAAACTGGTCTTTTCAAAACACCTTCACTTGTAGACTGAATGACTAAATATGATGATCTCACAACAGTGCTGGACATTTGTAATGCAATTCTCAACTGTTGTAATACAATTCTTATTTTAATGCCAGCAATGAGCCAAGTGATGTCTATAAACATTATGACAGAAGTGTCTTCAAGTGCTTTACTTACTATTACAGCAACAAAAGTCCCATTGAAAATCATGGCTTTAATAAAAAAATAAAAAGGACGAATTGTGGTAATATTTATTATCAACTATAAACATTATATTTATATTGAAACGCCATGTTTAATTTTCAATAAATTGATAAAACAAAGTGTGAAAAAAACTGGCCTTGTGAATTACCAAATTATAAAACAATACGAGGGAACACTGAATTAAGATCACATTCTTAAATATGACAGAATGTATTAATTGCTGTGAACACATGTGATGAATCATGCTGAAATAAAGGACAGTCAACAGTCATTCATATTTACTTTGAATACACAGTAGAATTTTTGTATTGAAATATGTAGCAAATTCTACCACCTACTCCACTCCAATTGCACTAGAATAGCCATGGAACAATGTTATTGCATTCAGCATACAACAATGCAGTCAATTCCTTAAAATTCTAACTCAAACATAAGCTGAATGAGTCTGACAGATGCTGAGAATGCAGGAGTCTCCAATAAACCAATCAGGCCTAATTATGTAGTTCCCATAGGGTTTAGAAATGTGTTTGTGGGGGCTCCCAAGTAGCGCATCCAGTAAAAGGCACTCCGTGTGGAGTGCAGGATGCACCCTACAGCCTGGAGGTCACCGTTTCGGATCCTGGGGGGTTCCCAGGGGGTAGCGCACAATTGGCTGAGCACTGCCCAGGTGGGGAGAGCCTAGGTCGGCTAAGGTGTCCTCGGCTCACTGCGCACCAGCTCCCCCTTTAGACTGGCTGGGGGCCTGCGGGCCTGCCTGTAAGCTACCCAGAGCTGCGTGGTCCTCCGACACTCATTTCGGAGGACGCACGTGTCTGTCTTCGTCTCTCCTGAGTCAGTGCAGGGGTGGCAGCGGTGAGCCGGGTTGAAATAAAAATAATTGGACAAATTGGGGAGAAAATAAGAAAAATAACTGGCAATTCCAAATTTGTAAAAAAAAAAAAAAGAAAAAAAAAGGGTTTGTACACTTACAGTAACCGTCCAATTACATGCATCACATTGAGCCAAAAAAACAGTGCTTGTGTAGGCCTACAGTATATAATCAGTCCAAGTCAGGAAATACTAAACATGGCAGAAATAATTGTGTGTGTTCTGCATATGGCCACAACACCATAGCACATGTCATGACAGACAGATAAACAGATAGCTAGACAGCTAGATAGCTAGATACAGACAGACATTAAATGCGTACTGTAAGTGGGAACCTCAGGTCAAACAAACCTGAAACATAACAAGAGGATTACAAATAGGTAATTGCTTTTTCCAGTTTGGAAATATTACTGTACAGTAGTTAGAAGAAAAAAGCTGAAGGTCAGACACAGATGCTGAAGAGATTTGTTGTCAGTGGCTTACAGACACACACACAGGTTTTCTATTAATCTACACAGGCCACATTCATTGCAGGAGAACAAAAAACTAAACCACAGCTTATGTGCAGAAGGGGTCAGAGACAGTTCACCCAGCCAGTACTGAGATTAAAAACAAAGGTTCACATTGCATTTCTCTGATCCTCTAAGTACCTGTCACGCATTCCTAAACAAATCACTGTATTCATAATAATGCGCTTCCGTTATCTGGTAATACCTGTCAGTTTGACTGGCAGCAAAAGCACTGCGGTGCGCAGCTAGAAATGTCACGAACAAGAGTGAATGAGTGCACCTCTAGACTACACCCTTTAAAGGCACAGTCAATCGAACGAGTGAGTGATTGGACAGTTCATGTCTTGATGATTGTGATTAACTGTGCCTCATGTGTTCACTGAAATGAAAGCATGTAAGCAAGCAAGTGGAGTTTTTTTTTTTTGTATGTTTTTACATGTTCTTTAGTCTGTCAGTCTAGTCTTATGCAAGTTTTGCACACGCTGACATTACAGTATACCTGTAGTTTTAAGTTACACTAAGAACTATTGCGTAAAATATTTGAATTTTAAATTGACGCGAAATATGAATGTTAAATAAGAAAAAAAGTCAACTTCTGAAAACAGGCCTATTTCTTTCTTCATGTGTGTAGGACAGGTGTCAGACGAATGACGGTGAAATTGTGTGCTGTAACAGGTAAAATACAGTGCACACCCTTTACAACACTATAGTGAGGAGTCATAGTTACAAGAACGTGCTATTAGTGTTCTGCCTTATAACGAGTAATAAAGGGTTACTGTAATGGCATTATGGTGCAAATGGGAGCCACGACCCTATTGTGTTATACCGATTAGCACTATAACAGGGCACTCTATAACGGATGAGCACTGTATTTAGGTGACGAATCACTGTGACTGGGTGCAGTTTTTCCTAGTTATTCCTACTGAAGCTGTAAAACAAAGAACTAATTTTAGGAAACTGCACGTACAGTACCTGTTTAAGCAAGGCATGACAAGCTAATGATAAAAGTTTCAGCTAACGTATTAAGAATATTTCATACCCTCCTAATGTTCCCCAATATGAAAACATACTGTACAGCAACTATAACCTCTCATCTGTGGAGACAGCACGTTCCTGAATTCTGCATTCCTATAACAATAATAATAAATACAACTTCCAAAGCCTGCATACTGTAAACAGTCCTCATTTGGTGTGATGCTGGCTTACACTACTATCACGAATAACATGCATGGTTCACAGGGACATTCATACACAAATGCCACAACCTGATAAAGTATTTTGTTTAGCAACACCACTGCAGGGCAGGTTCAAGATATCCTGTTCTGGGAGTTGTTCTGCACAGGGATACAAGCTTATTAATTATTAAGGGATTGTGAAAATATTTTTTCTTTAACCTGGCTAACTTTTCTTTAGTCTATATCAAAAGGTTTCTTGAAAGTTTATATTTCATTTTTTTTGTTTTAAATTTCATTTTAAAAACTGAACAGGCTGTGGGGTTTCAACATAACCGTGATTGTTATGATATTTTTTATTAACATATGTCTGGTCATAAATCAGTTTTGAGTACTTATTTTCTTTTTACATCGGTTATGCATCAGGGCAGGGGAAGAAGGTGAGCTCAATCACATGCAGATTCAGAGTCAGACATGAGGGCAGCAGAGAAGCTCTGTGCTTAATGCAAAAAATAACTGCCGATTCCAAATTTAATTAAAAAAAAATTTAAATTTCCTTTGCCCTTTACATAAAAACGATGTGCAGGCTTGACTATCTACTATTGTCAAACGACAGAATGCATCGATAAATCGATCACCTCAGCCTTATTAATATATGTAAATATATATGAAACCAGGATCACCTTGCTGCAGCAATGTTTCAGTTAGCCATCATTGGGCAAGATGTTAGATGAGGAAAAATAGCAGAAAAAAAAAAGTAATAAAACAAAAGCACACATTTTGTCTTTGCAGAATTTGATGGCGCTACTGCAAACGTTACATGCATTTTGGCAATATACATTCTCGCTTGTTCCAGAGAGCTTTAACAGCAACTCTTGCAATGTGGAATGAGCAGATAAATACCATGTACTTTATCTGTAAATGTGGGACAATCAACCAGCAGACACGAGGCCCAAAATGAAAACAGTGGTACAATATTGGACTGCAGAAGGACTAAATGAAAACAATGAGGCACAAACTGAGATACTGTATGCACGCTGCTCTCTGAAGGTCACATCATATCAAATGGCCAGCACAGAAGGTAGTGTTACTGTATGTATACAAATTAAAATAAATACATGTTTATGTCTGACTTCAGTAGATACAGTAGTGTTTGGACATTACTGCACCTGCTACAGTTGCACCGCTAATGGTACTAAACAAAATAGTTTCATAGCCCGCACTGTACAATAAGGCTTTACTTGCAGGTTTGGTTCCCGTATGACCCAACACGATCTGGTGCTCTGTATTTTGGTCCCAAGATCAAAAACAGATTATTTTAAATCAGTGCATAAAAAAGCACCTGGACTTTAAACACAAAGTGCTTTGAAACTTACAATGAATTGGCCCAAAAGATACTCCATTATTTTAAAATAAATAATGATCCTTGAAGAAAGTTTACTCATGTAAAGTGGATCCACTACCATTAACTGCACCAAGTTAACAGAGTACACCTCTGCAATCCGTGCAGACTGGGACCGATCTGAACATGAATTAGTGAAAAAACACAGATTAGACAAAATTGAGTTGTTCCAACAATGGTCAAAATATATACTGTACATAATCAGCATTGTTCAGAGGCAGAGAGCTGGTTTATAAAAGTCACTGACCTTTCTGTCATAATTGCTCTTCATATTCAGACTGCCAGGCTAGAAGAGTCTTAAGTGCTTTCTGCTCGCTTGTCACTGGTTTCAGTAACTACAATACAGAACTGTCCAGTGGCTTGCACTATACTGTACTCAATATAATTGAATTCAATTAAAAGATGACTGTCCGCTTCCGCACAGATATAGTGATTTCCGCACTAATAAAGCACGCAAATACCCGCTTCCGCATAGATCAGATGATTTCTGCACAAATGCATTTTGAAAGATGAATTAACGAGAGTCTACTCTACTACTTTCTCAAGACTTTGCAGTAAAACATGAGCATGTCGTTTTAGTTTTAAAATAGATACTGTAGCAAAATTAAACTCCATACCAACCAAAACCAAATTTAAAAAAGAGATACAAGACTCTAAGGTCAGAATATATATCATGACCCATGTTATGGGCAAGACTGATTATTCTGTATGATGTGCAAGAAGATAAAATTAACAACGTTAATACTATGACGACACTCAAAACACCTTTTTAAATAGAGTATTTGAAATATAAAGTAGACATTTTCAGAGGAAACTGTCAGAAGTATAAAATACAGCCTACTATAATAGGGTTAAACCCTTCCAGTTGTTCTAGTGTTAAAAATGGTGGACAATTTTGCTAAAAGACAAAACTTTAATGAGATAGTTATGTATCATTTAAGCACATGCTGTCTACCACTCAGTGCACAATTTTGAATACCAATTACACCAGAGCTACTTGATAGCTAGGACTGCTAATTTTCCTCATGCAAACGAATGTGGGTTTATCTTACCCTCCTAACAACAAACAGCAACTACAGTGGCCGTGCATGCACTTTTTGAATGTGATTAAACATTTAAGTATTATTTAATATAAAGTTATAAAAGTAGCTGAGCACGGTATTCAGATGCAAGATTGAAAAGTGGACTTAATTTATTAAAACGTTTTTATTTTTTTGTTTTTAAAGAACAAAGTAGATCTCTAATTCAGTACATGGAGGAACACACTGATGCCAGGTGAAGCTACTGACAAAAATAATATAATTGCAATTAAACATTAAAACGCTCCCTGGGAAATTAAATCTTTATCCACTGCTTTCAACATATCAATCCAATCCACTGAACAGTATTGTTGACTCTCTAAATAATTTTATTAAAATGGAGACTAGCACCATTGTGCTCCTTCAAATAGAGCTGTTTTTGTCCTGCCCAGTATGTACAGCAGTTACAAGTACTATTGTGCCTTAACATTAGAAAGGGATTGGTTTGTTGATTTTAGCTGCACGTGTCTGTAAGCAAAGCAAACGATAATCGCCTTATTTCCTACTAGCTTGTACAATTTATGCTTCTGGTAAATCAAAAGCTCAAAGGGCATAGAAAGTGTGGGTTTAGCAGGTACAAATAATGTTAATACCCCTGGCAATCTGCTTTCTTCCAGAGAAAGCGAATCCTTTTTGGAGCAATATTGTTATATTTACCCTCCCAATTGAATGCATGCGATATACATTGATAACTTCACTTTAGTTAGCGTCTTCGGCAAACTGCTTCCAGTATGTATTGTATTGACCTGCCAAATTGCGAGCCTTACGTCATTATTAGCCAATGAGATACATCGGTGTAGAAAAAAAAAAAAAACAGAAGTTTTAGAAAATTTTGCAAAACTGCTTCCAAACCTAAGGGATTTACCTGCACGATGATGTCATTATGCATTCAGAAAATACATGCATTTTTTTCGAAATACCGAAAACAAAGTGTTACGTGAGTTGTAGCATTTTAAAGAATATTAGCACACAACTGGAAAAGGATGTGACAATAAAAAAGTAAAACTGTTGACACTGACAACGTCGTCAGCATACAAATTTAAAAACTCGTACTGCATGCCATCTTTACAGTACCCTTAACGATATGGGATTCATAACAAAATACATTGTTGTGCACAATAACTAAATATGCATATTACAACAGCATATCTATAAAACACCTTTTCAGTTCAGTTGTAGCATACTGTGTTTTGCTTTGACATACATTAAGTACTGCGAGCCAAATAAAAATCGTGCATTTACCATATCAATGTCTTGCATAATATAATAAACTACACGCAAATCTGAGAAAATCAAAGAAACCTACGCACGTTATATAAGGGCAGTATCTGGAATCATGAGCTATAGAAAATTAAACTACAACACATAAAATATCAAACCCCTGCACGAAAATACTGTGTTCAACAACCAGGCCCAATGCCGATAACTTAAAAAAAAAATACAAATACAAATCAAATGTCACCTGAAACGTAAGCATTTTTAACTGAGAGTGCAGTGGAGAATTTGACCAAAAAAAAAAACAATGTATACAACAGGGCCTACGAAAAACAAGCAGGCCGCTATGTTGTTTATATCTGTTTCTCGCTTTATGTTAACTCGTATTTGTTGTCCGCGGTAACAAACCTACTAGGCAATTAGGCTGTTTTTGTTAAAATCGTAAGCAAGGTTGCCGTGTCTTACCTGTTTTCAGCTGTTTTATTAATCTTTTTATTCCAGAAACGGTTTTGTTCATTGCATACACACAACCCGCAGCTGTAAACAGAAACCAAACCCCAACCCACTGGACAGAGCGCCTGCGCAACTCGCCTCAATTTGGCCTCCACTGGTAGAGATTGTTGTAGCGGGGAAAAGCGCTCTGTACCCGGCGTTCACAGGTCACAGAGGTAGAGGAACCGTACTAGTTTTGTGGATGTCAGTTACTAGTCACGTTTCTGTAGTTTTTGTAATTATTTTTTTATTCGTGCTATAGAATTTTTATAGATTTTTTTTAAGGGCCAAGGTGGTCAGTCACTGAAACGAGATTTTTGTTTTCCTTCATTAATAGAAAATAATTTGGCACGTCAGTCCCATTTTGTATGCATTTTTGATTAACTACTGTACGTGTAAAGAGTCGTATAAATCCCTCTTAACGACAACTAGCCTGCCGTTCAGGATTTTAAGGAGTTTAATACTGTAATGCTTTAAGTTTTGTTGTGTCAGATTTAAATTCCGTTTCTAGTTCCAATTTCTCGTTTGTTTGGAAGTAGGATGACGTCTGAGTGAAGTTCATCAAAATAGTTTCTTTCTCTCAGCAATCTTGCTGACACACTTGAAGAACAGTAGCCTACAGCGAGTGCAATAAATCAACTGCCATACTGACAGTGTTTACTGGTTTGCCCCATACTAGGGAAAGAATAGAAACGTTGGTCACACTCAGGTGAAGTGTTATAGTTGTTTTACTGTTAACCATTAACACACGTGTAATTGTTGTTAATGGTTAATTAATTTGTTGCTAATGGCTAGTCAGTTCAAGTAACATTTGATTAAAAATAACATTCTGTTAAATTAAAATTAAAGGCATTCGCTCAGTGGTCAAAGGCACTTGGTTATTCTTGAGATTTACCTGTAAATGTCCGAAGTAAAGCGTTATGTTTCGGACATTTACCAGTAAATCTTGAAATCTGCCAATAATCAAACTTTTACTGTAACATATATACTATAGAGAGAGAGAGATCGAGAGAGAATTCAAAAAAAGCAAACAGCTGTATATCCAAGGAGAATCAGAATCCGATACTCATCAATCACTACAAATACTTAATGAAGAGGAACAATGATTGATACACATGAAAAATTGATAACCACATATACAGTCTACCTGGCTATTTCTACCACACTGTCTGAAGAAGGCAGAAGTCAAAACGCATTATAGCTATTAAAATAACGAGAATAATGAATTTTCAGTATATCAGTTACGAGACCGAAGGTCGAGTAATTTATAAACTGTTACAGAAAAGGTGGAATTATTTTCCTGTAACTCACTGAAGAGGCCCATCTATTATTTTTTTTTATAATATATGGATACCCAGGTAAGCAGGTTTAAGAAACACAGAATATATAAAATATGGTTCAGAATATGTTACTACACATTTGCAATGTAAAAGGAAAATTGATCCAAAATTGGCATTTCTATTCCTGGTCTTTGTTCCAGCCCTGTTCTAAATTGTTTAAGTAAACCAATTAAACCTTGCGAACCTGGGGGGTGGACTGGCCCTCCAGAGCTGTGATTGGACACCGCTGGTTCAAACACACTCTGATGTCTTTGGATGACAACTAGAACCAAAGAGCAGCTTCTGTATTCTGGTCAAAGCAACTTTGCACAGACAAAAAACAGTATTTGAGTAATTGCAATAACTGAGAATGATTCCAAAAATCATAAAAAGAGAAGGGAAAAATGGAACTTGAAACAATTTTCTTTTGAAGCCACTGTTTTTTTTTTCCTTAGCTTCATTCACAATAGATCCACCTTACCTCCAGAACAGCAGGCCTACTTATTATTTTCCACCCAGAGAACTGCTTTTGTACTCCTGATTGTAAGTGTTCTTTGGTCCCTTCCCAGGATAACCATTGTCTTTTAGATCATATCATTGTATCCCCAGAGCTCTGTGTCAAAGTCATTCTTACTCTCTGCACTTTAATGGAGCCCAGTCAGTCCCTTTTTTTGATGTGCTGTAAACTACTGCGCCTGTAAGACTTGTATATTAATCCCTCAAAACAACTAGCCTGCCATTGAGGATTTTAAGGAGTTTAATACTGCAATGCTTTAAGTTTTGTTGCATCAGGTTTAAAACCTAGTTCCCATTTCTCGTTGATTTGGAATTGACACAAAGTCTGAGTGAAGTTCATCAGAATTGTTTATCTTTCTCACAGGAATCTTGCTACAACTCTGCTCTCAGTAGATGTACCAGAAGCTATGGTAAAAAGAACACAAGTTAGTATAACTGATACTTCATACCTGTGTAGTTGCTGGTAAAGTACAGTACATCAATGCACTGTATAAGCAGCTATTAAAAGCTACTTGGAGAATATGGAAGAAACAGTATACAGGAGTTTGAAAACAGCGCACACACAGCGATACTGCAATAGACTGCTATTGTGTATTGATTTATTGTGATGCCATGCAAAAAAAACTAAATCTAATTCCCTAGAATGCTTGTTTTAGACAGGTGTGGAAAAGAGTTGGACAGTACTCCTTATTCTATGTGTGACAATTAGTCACAATACAAAGACCCGCAATTGAGTGAAACACAATCAACCATTTTGTGTAGGCCAAGTAGTAAAACACAGACACAAATGATAAACCATTGAGAATGCTGGTAAACTGCATAATGAGTGTGCAAATGTGCCATTGAGAACTATTGGTCCATTCATTTTTTTTATTTCTCATTAATGAAAGGTGGTTCTGAATTATTTTATATAAAGTTGTTCCAGTCTCTCCAACATATTTGATTTCATCACATTTTTCACAGGCTATTCCATAAATAACTTTGCTAGTTTTACAGTAGGTATTAGTTTTTAATGGATATGTGCTGTTCTGGTGTTTAATTATATTTTTACTTTTGTCCATGTATTTACACACTTTACATGTACTAGAGCAAGTATTTGTATAACCTATTCTGTCAATTATTCTTTATGTTTACTGTGAACTAAAATATCACCTAAATTATCACCTCTTTTGAATTCTTCAACTGGGGCCTTAAGAAATACTTTTTTCAATTTTTCTGAATTATGTATTTTCCATACAGCGCTGGGATTTACAATGCTTACCATTACCTTAGCATGCTTTTAGTACGCCATTACACTTCTACTAGCATAAAGTTTTATAATAGAGTCACAAGGATCACACATTCACTCGAAGCATGATACAAACTGCAATACAACTGATAGCAATCTGCATTGCTAGGGTTACGGCTAAATGGCTCTTTAGATAAACTGATTTAGGGTTTGCTTTATACACGTTTACTATGTTCACTTGTTTATGTTTTTTTTTTTTAATTTTCACTTTTTCAATTAAACTATTGCTTATATTTTTGTGTTTTTAAAAACAGTTGTTCTAAAGTTTCACTCAGCTTCCAATTTTACCCTATTTCTGCGATTTGTGAACAGTGTCGTGAGTTCTCTTTATATACACTGTAAATTTAAAGGTCATCAAGTACTAGAGCAATAATGATTCATGGTCAAATGAAACTTGAAGAGCGGTCTGCAGTGTTGAAAGGGTTAATGATCTACAGTAGTCTACTGTTTATATCACTGTAAACCCTATTATATTACCAAACTCATACTGTTTTGACACAGATTCAAAGAAGTTGTGTTGGGTTAAGTGAACTCTTGCTTAGCCCAGGAGCTGCTCTCATTATTAACACATTAGTGCTCATTAGCCTGTCTGGCAGCATGCTCATGATATGCAGTTATAAGTGGTTGCCCTAAGGGGTCAGACAGAGACTGTTTCCTTACCACTAAATGCTCAAACTTCAGCTGATTAGCTGCACAATTAGACTCCAGGGAACCCTGTAGATTGTAAACGGCATATAACAATCCTTTAAAAAGCATTTAGTAATGCGATATAATCTTCGGGTCGGAACAAAGGACTGAAGATATTTGGTTTGGAAACCAGTTCAGTCACAGATGCACAATGTAATTTTGGCAAAAAGTCACTTGACCAAGAGGTGCCAGGATGTTGGCTAGGTTGATACGTTATTAAAGGACTGCAAACATCTGTGCATATGGACTTGAATAGAAACAAATGGGCTAAGACTGAAAGCAGATCTGTTTGTGCACTGCAAGTACAGATGTACAGTTTCTTGTTTAGGTTTTGTAGTAATTGAACTGGATGTTGCATTTCATTGTTTCAAAATGTTTTTATGGGTTTTGTCCAGTAGATGGCGCTGCTGCTGCTATTGTGATGTTTTGATTTTAAATCGGTGTCAATGTTCTTTTCAGTTAGTTAGCCAGTCACAGAAAACTCTCATAGCCCATTTTGTCTGGCGCTTGTTTTCCTCAGTTATGTTCATTTCTAGGTTGTCTGAATTTGCTTCCTTTACCTCCGTATGGCGAGATGTTGACATTTTCTCTTGTATTTCAATGTTTTCGACTGCTGAACTTTTCTAGTTAATCTCAGGGATTGCTGTCATACGGACTGACTGGAGTGGTTTTGTTTACCCAGGCGTACAGTTACAGTGGGCGTATTGATTTTGTTTACTGCGATGAGGCCCATTAGGAGAAAGAAGTTCCGCACTGTTGTGTTATCACAACATATCTAATGACTAGGGAGAAGGTCTCAGCCAATCAGAATCTCAAGGCGTGGTGATATCTCACGAGAACACACAACCTGTCGTGGATTATTGCTTGATTACTCATTTTCTCGCTCTATTTCTGACACAAAGCTGTACAGAACTCCTAAATTGATTTGCTTTTATGGTGGATTCCTTGTCACTGAAAGACACTACTCTTTGATATTGCCAGAACATACACCCAGTCATTATTGAAACTAATTCAAGCTAGTGCCAGTGTACCTCAGGGAACTTAAAATAATTGTAAAGTATGTGTCTTAACAGTTTATAGGATCAAATAGCATATACAAAGTGCAAAACAATAAGGTGACATCCCTTCTCTGATTTCAATGACCTACTTCTAATGGAATTAATGTACAGCAGACAGCACCATCCGGTGGTCAAATGTTGTTTTGGCACATTGAAATCAAATTTTATCATTTGTTCTGCACACCTGTAATAGATGTAATTTGTCTTTTACACACAGTAAATATTAACATTCAGACTTCTAGAATATAGATTAGTTAGAAGGCTAGACAAGCACATGTATATTTTAACTCTACTTTCTAGACCTGAAAATAAATTGAAGGAAAAGCAAACAGTGGTTCAGTGGACACATTTTATTTTGTATGCATGCAAATACATTTCAGGTACTGCAAACTCTCCCATCAATCATCTTTTAAATAATGAAATCTTGCTACAGCAAACATTTAATAAATAATTCACTCTTTGCTATTCCACATCTTCAGAAAACAAACCAATACAGCCTAGTTTTCCAAATCCTAAAACAAAAGGGAAACCATTGCAACTTGGCTGTTCAAATAAACAAGCAGGAATAGAAATTATTCCCACAGATATTCCCGCTTATTTGTTAAAAGAAAATGTTTATATTAATGTGTATATTTAAAATACAGCAGAGTATGTCATAAAAATAAGCATGAAATCCATCTTAAATCGATGGTGCCAGCTTTGTACGTGACAGATCTTTTATTTCATTTACAATTCAATCAACAATAGATTTGCAAAGAAAAATGTCTAATACAGACGTAAAAATTATTAACACTTGAGCTCCACAATCGGTTGTATAATTGACACAGGCCTCTTTTCCCAAAACCTTTTTCCAGCTAAAGCAAATTTTTAAAATTCAAACAATACAAAAAGAAGACTTTCTTTTACAGTATTTCCAGGGAAACAAATATATGCAATAAAACAGTAGAAACGCAGACAGCAAATGCTGCAAGCTTACCACGCGATATTTCAGGTGTCCATACAGTGGGCATGTGCAGTACAAATAAAACCCACGTGTTGTATCACAACTACAGTATAATGTACTTGTCTGCCCAGCTAAGAATCGCATGCATGTCCATGCCTTGGATTAATCGAGGCTGATGCTGGATGGGTTCATGGGATATGTGCAACTGACTTGTAAAGCAGTACTGCACTGAAGAAGAGATTTCTGTACCTGGAAACCTTATTTCAAGGATGACTAACGATTAAGAGTAGGGCTGACAGGTGTAAAAACACAGATGGTCTCTCTCTCTCTCTCCCAAAATAATTGATTTATAAAAAATGCATCCCAATCCCTTCCAGCACAACCAAATAAACATACAAATAATAATTTTTTACCAAATAATAAAGTTCTGTACACAAGATTAACTTATGTAATATCATATTCACCCTCAGAAGGCGCTGAAGATGTCATCAGTAGTTTTGGAACATAAGAGGGTTTTTTTTTTTCCCCTGAGGGCTATAGTGACAGTGTTTCTACATCTCCTTCCATTATTAAGAAAGTAAACAGAAATGAGAATCCTAGAAGGTGGACTTCGTATCAACTTGATAAATCTCACCACAGTGACTACATGAATTCTGCCATTTCATGTCATTCTGTAGAACAAAATATGCACATTCTCTAATTACAGTATTTAACAAAATACTCTTTACAAAAAAAAAAATACAATAGAAATTGTTTCGTATAAAACAAACATATTCAATGATCACCCGATTGTTTATATTAATTCACACACACACACACACACACACACACACATACATACACAACCACATACAATGCGTACAGTATTTGTTCATGTTTTGAGGTTTCAGAAAGAGCGGACACTCAAGTCACCAAATAGCATATTAACATATTTACATATGAATGGCATTACTATACATTAAATTACATGATACTAGCTTAATATGTTCTAAATATTAACTTTTGTCAAGTAGGGCTTTCAATTTTTAAATAAAAATATTCTTTATATGACATGATCCACATCAACAAACTAGCTGAATGCAATTTTATATATATATATATATATATATATATATATATATATATATATATATATATATATATATATATATGTATATAGCTAGAAAGTTTGGTGTAAGCAAACGTTAGCTTTTTACAACACATACAGTATAAGCATAAAGTTTTGGCCAGTATTGAGCCATTAAGAAATGCACAGTAGTCACTTATATCATTAAAAAAAACAGTTTACAAGAGATCTATCAAGTTGATGCGCAAATATCATAGCCATTTCTTTTCTTTATAAAACACAAAATATAAAATCCTATTATGAATAGGAATATTGCCTATTTTACTGCTCAACATGTCTAGAAACATCAAGCAGAAATGCATCGTCGTTCACACTTCATATAGTACGAATGCCCTCAGGAGAAAATATCCAACCAAAGGTGAGTGGACAAAACTAATAAAATACCATTTGTGAATTCTGTTGTCTTTCAGAACTCCGTTGACCAATAATATGATCTTATTACTATTTTTTTTTTCTACAGTAACTAGCAGGAACCCCTTGCAAAAAACCTGGTGAAAGATTGACGTTCAAAAAAATAACTCCAAAAAAACGCAGTACAAAATTTAGAATCAACTTCATAGAAGTTATTATAATAAACATGTTTGTCTGTAAAAATCTAAATAATTGACAATAAAATAGACTGAAGAAGGAAGACTAAAAGTGGACAATACAGACTCAAAGGCAATATATAGTTATTCTCAATCTTTTTAACTGGGCTGTGTGCAGTAAACGGCTCATTTAGCTGAAGAACCAGAAAATGACTTCAGCTTTCCAAGTGTTACATCACTGCATTAGTGGCGTTTCGTACAACTTCTTGTAAAAATTAAGTACATTATGAAATGTGATAATGCTTATGTTTTTCAATAAATGTGACTGATTTGATTAGTGGTGTACCACAAAAGTAAAAACAAAATAACACTATTGCACACATTTTAACTGAAATAGATTTACCTGTGAATAATGCAGTTACCCGATGCGTGAAAATAGCTCTATCATAATTTACTTTTAGGCTTTTTTCTGCACAATTCACTATCGCTATTATACATGGACAGTAAACACCCTGTTGATAACAGTGACAGTAATTGCTGTGGAATTGATATTAAGCCAAGACAGTACAAATGAAGACATTCAAATACAAGTATAATCTTTTTTTTTTTTTGAGGGCATTAAAAATATCAGCAACAGGAGCTTGTTTTTGTCAGTGCAAACAGTTCTAAAAGACAGCTTTCACTGTGGGGTTATAAGAAGCATTAAAACAAGATTATCTCTTAATAATTTAACAGATGCTGATCTGACTATTTTTACTTTCTTACACGTTGTTAAATTGCACCTGGCAGCTGGGCACTGGAAGTGGATTTCACTGCACTGGCTACCTTCATGATCTCTAACGCACATGCAGGAATGTACAGTGTAAAGTGTACTTTTCACCTTAAAAACTGCTGTAGTGTGACACTCCTGAGTTAGAACACCATCACAGGTAAAGCTTCTATCTTTCACTACTAACACATTCAAAATATCAGCAAAATGTGCAAATATGCATTAGACCAATACCAACAGTGTTCAATATTGTCGTAGCACATTAACATAAAATAATAACAGAGGTAAAGTTTTTTTTTTCTTTCACTAGGTGCATAAATGCAGGGTCCTGCTAGTTCCTAACGAGTTGTTTCAATTGATAAAATAGCCATTCTGTATAAAAAAATTGCTTCTTTTAAGCATTAAATCCAAATTCCCAAGACATTGAAAAATGAACGCATTATTTCAATAATCAAAATAAAAAAAAACATGTCAGAATGATAATTTAAAAGAGCGCTTTTTCCTAAAGTATCAAAGTCCACAGGAATCTGATGCCCCCTTGTTAAAAAAAAAAAAAAAAAAAAAAAAATACAATATAAAAACCAATATTGTAAATGCTTTGTTTTTGTAGATGTCACAATCATTTCCCTTCAGCTTCCATTAAGGAGCATCTCTCCATTGGTGGCGGGTTTAGTCAGATCTCCCTGTGTTGCTGTTTTCAGGACCAGTTTGCTGATGCTGAGCGCAGACGTGACTGAAGCCGAGGAGCTGACTCCACCTGCAGGGGTCATCGCCTTGCTGAAACACCAGGTCATGGGTTGGATAACTCTTTGTTTTTTACTGGTGGGAAAGGGAAAACAATTTCGTTCAGCCTTTTAATACACACGTTGAGAGAAAACAACTTCAAATATTCCGATTCGGACTGAAAAACTGGGTATTTTTAAATTCGACACACAGGAACATTTTACCAGCTTGTTTTTTTGGTTTTGGTTTTTGTGAATATGAAATTGGATTATGCAAAAAGAAAAAAAATAAGCCATCTCCACGCAAAGCTTTAAAATTTTTTTTAAAAAATGCAAAACAAGCGGTTAATGTAAAGTAACCTGCAACCGATGGCTTGTTTCTTAACTCTAGAAATCCCTGCTTCCCTGGTTCTGCTTTCTTAATATGTCACAGTACTTTGTGCTCTTTCTTATATTGCCAACAGCCGATAAGCAGCTTGGTTTGAATATTGCTTCGGATATTTTAAACAACAACATCTGCAACGTGTGCTCCATCATATAAACCCATTGCACAAAAAAAAAAAAAAAAAAAACTTTGACTGGTGTATTGAAACGTCACTGTTGCACGCAGCTGACTGACACGCACACACAGCCCGCCTCTCAAAGGGGAACGCACCAAAAGACTGATTGCTATAATTCTTTCTGTTTCCATCGCAGAAGCTGCATTTGCTGCCAATGCCATTACTCTCGTAGCCTGCTTTTGATATTTATTTATTTAGGTGGTTGATTGATCAGGGCGGTTAGTGACGGTCGGATACACAACGTTCCACTGTACTTGGATATGTCACTGTTAAGATGTGATGTTACACAAAGGTAAAATATTCCCATTTCCTGGGGATTCTGGAGGGAGTGTCGCATTGGCTGCAGTCTCCCGTGGGTTAGGGAGGCAAAACTGTCAGGGACTGTTTCTCCTCATTGCGCTACAGCAGACCCTACTGGCCAGGCGCCCAGTGAGCTCAGGTGGACACCTTCAGGGCTGGCCTTTGTCATCGCCATCCTCCGCTCTTGAATTCCTGGATATAAAAAAGGAAATTTGCTTGGTGATAGGATCGGAGGACATCCACTGAACCTTCAGTTCTGAGCTGTGTGGGAAACTGCCGTAGTGAGGGAACATAATAATTGGCCATTCTAAAATAAATAAATTTTCCCCTTTCTGTATAATGTATCATGTTTTTAGAGCCTTTGTTTTGATGGAGCCCGAGTTAAAATTGGTTTGATCTCAGTATGCTGCTGATTTAGACTGTGAACAAGATATGCTGTTTGACAAAGCAGTACAGTACACATAAGGATATACTACTTGTAAGAATGTATTACAAAAGGTTACAAGGAATCGAACTTAGCATTAAAACTTAACATTACTACTGATGCAAATGTCCACATGCCACAGAAGACTTACTTGATTGCAGTTTGTTTCAGTATATGATTCCCCACTTTATCTGATGTAATGCTGTCTTGTTGAATCGGCTGGTGTCCATTACCAGCAACAGTTCCATTGGAACGTTTATCATTGTGAGAATTGATACACAGCTGGTGTGAAAGAGCCTCCTACAATAAGAAAACAAGATATGTCAGTTACCTACATCACATATATAGCATTTAAAACATGTCTATGCACAGTTTCTATAAAAATCTGATAGGTTCCTCGATGGGTTCAATGTACTGATCAAGGGCTAAGAGGTTCTAATGGGTTCCAATAATTAATCAAACACTTTGTTATATCTAGGTCCTCGATTGGATTAGACTGGAAAAGCTACAAGTGAGTATCACTGCTTTTCATTAAACTTCAGATCTGAGGACTTATTAATGCAGGAGGCTAGGGGTGCACAATTCTGACCATCGAGATCCATTTCAATCCAGGTCTTTATTCCAAGCAGGTCCTAAATTAACTTAACTGGAACTGCAAAAGATTATTTCAGTAACGTAGGACCTGACTGGAACAAAACCTCACACTGGACTGAATCTCGAGGGCCAGAATTGTGCAACACTGGTCTCAACTCAGCCCCCAGCAGACAATGATAAGACCACATCACAAACCCAGTCTACACAGCACACAGACGATGCAGCACAACTTAAATTAAACAGAAGTGTGTGTGGGGTGGGGGGGATCTACTTCCTCTATCAGTTCTGTTTTATATAACCACCTTGGTGAAATATGCAAGTAAAATTATTGTGGGCCAGCAATCACTCAGATGCTAACCTCTGAAATGCTAAGAGGGAAACTGTCATGTGGACAATACAGCTGGGTTGAGATGAACATTTGTTCAATGTGCCAAAACAACAACAAAAAAAACAACCCAAAAAACAAAACACAGTCTAATGCTTTGATTCCCACATAATGAAAAAGTTCTTCAACAGGAAGAAGGCTGGGAATGTAATCAAATCAGACTGCCTGAATGTACCACAACATGGTCAGAATGGGTTAGAATGTCAAAGCAACATCACATTTAAAGCCACTGCTCACCAGAGGGGTTGTTTGTAGAATTTGTGAAAGAGTTAAGATTAAAGTGTGATTGTTCAAATTGCTGGCACCTGATTTAATACGCTAATAAAAACAGGACCGGGTGCAGAACAAGTGAATTTACCCACCGCTGGAATCACTACAATTCTTATTTTTATTTTGTAAATTGTCAGCTCACCTCTATTTCCTCATCTTGAGCATCGGGTTCATCAGCATCAAGAGCTGAAAGCTCCAGTTCAATGTCTCTATCTGGCTTGGAGTCCACTGAATCTTCTGTAAAGCCAGTCTATTGAATACAGAATAGAAACAACAGATTACAAAAATGCTCTAGCCACACACACCTGATGAAGGCAGGGAAATAAATACTTTACTTTTAATGCAGACAGAAGATCTTAAAAGAAAATCCTGATTTGCATGTCTGTGCCTAGAAGAAAAGACTATTCAAAACGTGCACAATGCATGCCAACAATCAAAAACACATGTATTACAAGTAGTCTTGAGAGAATAAACACTGATAGAGCACAATGATAAGGAGGCACAATGACTCAGGACTGCTGTACAGCAATCACCCTCAAATCAATGTAATTCATTTTCCAGAAGACAGAAAATCTGAATGAAAGCCAGGATAATGCAATTCTTACCTCTGTGTTTCTGAGAGCTATTTTACTGCCTATGAGGCTGAAGGAAAGCTCATCTTCCAGTGATGCCCACTTCTGCTGCGTGGCTAAAGCATTGGCTTCTTTCTGAAGTAACAGAGAATTGCTGGCGGCCTGAAAACAGATTGCAATACTGTGAGAATTCAACCGATAGGATACTACAGTATTTTTTTTGTTCATCCTCTAGTAGGTGAAACCTGCTTACCTGCTGTAGCTCTGTGCTTAAGTGGTCTCTGTTACAAGAATCCTTAGCAGTAAGACCCGAGACTCGTAGCTGATCCCTGTATATGAAGTACACCAATCTGATTATTATAGGTCGATGCAGATTGTTAAGCATTCTGTACTCCTTTTTTATAGAGTGGAATTACAGGACCGCTCATGTAAAGTACAAATGAATCAAATGCTATGAGAATAACAGCTTGAACACATTATTTGTATAAGTGCTTCACCCATAACGTTAAACTCTCATAACATAACATACAGCACATAGGGTCACATTCTCATAGTGTTCCCTCAATGTATTAGTTACCTTTTGTTATTGCTAGGAAAAACAAAAACCCAAACCAAACAGTAAACAGTACCGGTAATATGATTAAGATTTGGTAAGCACTTCCAAGTTGTTTGTTTTTCAGATTTGTAAAATTAAACATCAATTTTCCCCTTCCAAAAAATGTATTGAAGACTGTGTAAACCCTTAACCCAATACAGTACTAAAAATAATAAACTTGTAAAAAGTAAAGTACTAACTGTATCAAGCTTCCTTGAATGTGCAATAGTATTATATGACCTTTAGTTGCTTTGTTACTCATGTTTACTGTGCACCCTCCCAGACAAAAGGCTTCTACAAACACAGAGCTATAGCCACTATTCTCCACCAAGTATCGAGGCAGAGAGGATAGTGGATATATTAATGTATCAGTCTAACTTTGGAAGTGTGACAGACATATAGAGACATATACAGCATTCATATGAATTACCTTTTCATATAATTAGAAGGAGCTGATGAATCCGATTCATACGCGCTCCACCTGGAATCACTGTGATTAATATAGGGACCGTAGTCTGAAAAACAGAACATATAAACATTACATAACATAAGAACTTTCCAGAATAACATCTCTGTTAAACAGTAATTTGGTATGGGTAACAAATGCTACAGTTATTTTAACTAACGTCTCTTTAAGTATTGCCTGTGCTCCACAGAAACACTGCCCCCAGCGGATGCAAGAATTAGCACATTTGTTCAATGTGATATTTCTTACATCCTAGTAACAGTGTAGCAGGGGGCAGGTTAATGGTGTACCAGCTGTACTTAAGAGTGAAGACATGTTTGAGAGCTCCAGGATATGATGACTGAAAAAGAAAATACAAAGTGATTCTTCACAAACTGTTCTTTCAGCCGACCACGCTGACAGGACTTTCTGCAGCCTTTTTATACCAAGCAGGGTTCTGGGTTCCTCCAGCACAGACACATTGTAACATGCAGGAATGGAGGGAACCAGGGAAATTAATATTTTTTTAAATCAGCAGCGCTAAGAGTTTTAACCCTATCTCCGCCAACCTATAAATAAACCAAAACAGCTGGACCACTTTCAGAAGCAAACTTGAACTGGACCTTGTAAAAAAAGAAATTCAGAAATGACTTCACTTACAACTTGGCATTTTACCATCTAAATTACACTCACTCAGTATAGATATGCTCTGGACCTTTAAACTTTGGTCAGTAACACTGAGTCGGTTTTGGTACCTATAGGTGAGAGTTTCATTCTAAAAGCAGTGCAATTCAGTGTTATAACCAATGTCAGAAGCAATAGTCCAATAATTTTGTGTCTCAATCATAGACGCCTAACTTTGTTAAAAAGTGGTGGGCAAACTGAAGGACTTTTTTAAACAATTAAGAAGCTCTAAGAAACCAAGCAAACCTTGCTGTTGTAAAGTTATGGTTTGTCATTGCAAACTGACAAAATGCAGGTGTTTCAGCATACATCTTTCAATATGTACTTACTGAGCATGCATTAATTACAAATACATGCAAGTAGCATCAAATGGCACAACCAGTAACAATGACATCTCTGCACAGTGCTGCACCCAGAATTCACACATGTAGTTTATTAAAGGTAGTATCCCCTAAGCAAGGCAGTTCACAATACTTGCCACGTCAAAAGCACTGGCTTAGTGAATATAAAAAAAAGACTTAATTCTGATGTAAATGTAAAGACATTGTTGTTTTTTCCTGAATAAAACAATTGCAGTATTATATATTTAACAGTATAAACTTAGTTGCAGGAAGGACCAGTCAAGAGTTGTTTCTTGTTTTATATCATTAAAATGGTCTTATTTTGTGTTTCTGCCCTTGTTCTTGCTTCTAAATATGGTCCATTTAGGAAAAAAAAAATGGAACTGCAGCTACTGCAACCAAGTTATTTCTTGCTAATATTTATATTTTTTACTTTAAAACATTGGGGTAAGTTTTGCACTTGCTTAGGATTAGGTACATTATTTTAAAACAAGGGCTGACAGTCACAGAATGATGGAGAGATTAACATCAGCAAAAGTAAGATGACACTGGCTGAGAAAAAAGGACTGAGACTATGTTTTTTTTTATTCACAAATAAGCTTACTTGACTTGAAAAATGTCTTAAATGGTGCAAGCAAATTCCTACTTGGTTTGATTGTGAGTAAGAACACAAGCTTCAATGTGAAAACTGAAAACGAATTTCAATAAAGAACGACAAGTTTTTAATAAAAAAAAAAAACATTCTAGCCTACTTCCCTGAAGTAAAAAACGGGCTTCTGTTATTTTGAAATACCACGGCTTCAGATTATTAATAGTGCTTAATAATAGCAACAGGAACCTACTAACTTCCTTATTTAAAAAAAAAATTAAAAAAATAACCATCTGGTTCTCTCTCCTTTTTTTCAATGCATATAATTTTATTAATAGGGAATAAAAACTATACCAAACTAACAGATACCTAACCTATATTTAATTAATCATTTTTTGCAGTCACACCGCCCCTAGCATTAGCTGTTGTAAACCGTGCAGTGCGGACTGTGGGCTAAAGCAATGTTCGTGTAGGGTGGGTTTTATTGTGTTTAAAAAAATAGAAATAAAAGTTTTATAAATTGTCACACTTCTGGCGTCTTCTGAATTACTTTTTTGTATTACATTTTAAACTGTTTAAAATACAAAACCTAGAATAACAGTGTGTATATACTGAGCAAAAAAAGTAGTTTGCCTCTTCCATGACCCATGAGTTAGGCGCATATGGTCTCAATCAAGTTGCAGTTTTCCACAAATCATAGGAATGGACCTACAGACTGAAAACTTTCACCCATGTATATACATGCCGTTCCCTACCTCTGAAATTGATTGGCTTTGTGGTACTTCCTTGGGAAGCAGTAGCTTGGATCGGGTCAGTGGTGTGATAGCCTGTACGGGAAGACCTGGAAATTGCACCCCACTTGGAGATGATAGGGCCTTCACCAAAAGGAATTATAGGATCCTCATCTCTCAGCCTTCTCTGAGGTTCAAACAGGTGCGTTCGTCTTTTGATGTCGCTGCTGTTGTGATCCTACGTAAAAAACAGCAAGGCTGGCATATATTAGCAGCACTGGCAACTGATCCTTTTTTTTTTTAATTGAAATGTATTTATTTCACCATTTACAGACAAGCCTGTAATTTACCATATTTAAAATCATGACTGCTTATATCTTTTACACATCTGAACAAGTGAACATTTAATATACTGTTAATTATGTGACTACTGCCTGGTTTTATTCTCAACTGTTTCATCATAAGTTACATTTGTACCAGCAAGCTAAAACAAAACTCAATTTGTGTGAAACACTTGAGAGTGAGTGGTGATAATACACTTCTACTCGCAACCCTGTGCAGTCCTCTACCAAGAATCTAATTCACGTCAGCACAGTTTAGATAACTGAACACCTATACTTCAGGCATTTCACCTAAAGGCAGCTCTATTAAGACAACAACATCTTCCAAACACTGCTGCAGTAAAGACCAATAAGCAAGTATTATAGAATTATTAGCATTTTAAAAAGCACTTTAAGAAAAGCCTGATTGTGTGTTTTGAGTTCTGAACAGCTCCAGTTTCATCCAAGAGTGTGTTACACAACATATACTAGACTCTTTATTCAAACTACAAATAGATTCAAATACAATGAATAATATATGTGTAAAATATTACTATTAGCTGTAGTATTTTAATAATATAAACATCACAGTTTCCAAAAGAATTAATCGTACAAACAGCAATGCTAAGATAACAGAAAGCAGCTCCAATAATTTATATTGTTTGTTTGGTCACATCTTTACACTCATCCACAGCTACTAAACACTCAATAATGCTGAATTTAAAAATACCAACAAAAGCAAAACTTACTTAATTCATTGTCTTTGTACAAGTCCTTTTCAGCGTCTTCAAAATTTTCCAAGACATTGAAGACATCGAAAAAGACTTATAGTTTGTCATTAAATTCACAAATTCACCACTTAAACTCTGTGGATAATGTGAACAATTTTTATTACAATTTTTTTTTCTGGGTCGTAGACTCAAATACTAATAGCCTTTCTATTCTAAATGTTGCATTACGTTATAGTACAACAACATCTTTGGGGTTTGGAGAAGCTAATTAGATTCACAAAATATATAAAACATTAGGGTGTGGGTTAAGGGAAGGGTCACTAGTATGTAACAAATACATTTAAAAAACAAAAAGAAAGTGATATATAAAATTCGGAACATTTCTTACTGTTAATTCCATACTGGAATTGGCCACAACATCTTTTGGTTCGGAATCGACAGCATGAATGCATGTGCCGATAGTGCCACAGGACCAGGGAGAATAGTGGGACAGACGGTCATCCTCCTTATATTTAGAGCCCACAAAGTCACTAGAAAACTGAAATGAAAAGCACCTCAATAAATGCACTGTAACGGAAACAAACAGGAGCTGGACAGGGAATTAGGGAAACAAACAGTATGTAATGTTAACAAGGAGGTGAGCCAACACTGGCAGCTAGGATAGCACATGATTAAACATGGTGAGTCTGCAAGGTGAAGTTCTGGAGGGGTCGAGGGTAATTAATGTCTACAAATTCTGCAGGATAGAAGAAGCCCTCTGTCAAAGTATTTCAGATCTGCGCTCTTGTCCATCATATAACTGGTCCTCAATAAAAATGTAAGTCTGACACACATCTGTCTTGACATGCACACCTTTTGCTCTTCATGCATAAAATAGACAACACAGCTTTCCATGGACAGTGAGAAGGAGAAAGAAAAGAGAAACAGGTTTACAAACCCCTACAAAGTGCCTCTGTTCTGAAATGTCTACTTTCATTTTAGCTTTGAATAGATTTAGGCTGCGTTGCCCAGCAACTGTCACACTTTAAAAGGCTTTAGAAAAAAACTAAACAAAAAGAAACACCAAATGCTCCAGGCTGTATTTTACAATTTGCTTTTGTGAAATTGTTTTGAAAAATTCTATTCTTAATGATCTTGCTAACTGGATCGGTTTGGTCTCATTTCAGACAAGCATCTACTGAAGCTATTGATTCATAAGTACCAGTTATACATAAAACATGCACAATAAAAGTAATTCACTCAGGACATTCTTTTAGTAATACATCTTTTTTAATCAGCGAGTAAACAGGTTTAAATCAACAACGTTTGACCTGACATGAGCTAGCACCTCAGTGTCCCGCCCCTTTGTTTATTATTTAATAAAAGAGCTGAACGCATTTTGCTGCTGTATAAATGACCTGACACTAACGTAAGTGTACACAGCACTGTTGCAGGGCTAGAGCCCTGCGCATGAAGAAGGGTTTTTGGGTGTAAATGTATATTGTAAATAGAGTGCATGGGAGAGAACATTACTTCCCTTGATTTAAATTCAACACTTTTCACAATGTATCCGAGCATCTTGTACATGCTCTACCTGCTTTGAAAAGTACTGATCATTAAAACTACATAAATAAGTTAAATTAAAACCACCTAATGAAACGCTTACAATTAGAGCTTCACTGTTAAGTAGTTTCTGTTCTAAGTGGTGAAAGCTGACCTCAGTGCTGAAGTCCACATTGAAGTGCGGGGAGGAAGGTGAGGGGGACTGTGCGGTGAGAGGGAGGGCTGGAGAGACAAGTGGAGGCTTCTGACTGTGGCACTGGGTCCACTGGTCTGGTTTCCTCCTGAACAGCTCATCGTAACCAACAGCCATTCGGTTGCATGAGTCCTGAAGTAAAACAAAAAGGGGGTTAACATTTACAAAAGAAAGAGTACATATTCCATAAGAATTTAAAATTAACTTGAAAGGCAACATATTTCAATTAAAGGTCTGTAGGTCACAATAAAAACGTTACCATTGTTTGTATATAAAATGTGATTTCATGCAGTAAGTTTCAGAAAATATACAAATACTGCGTAAGCTTCAATATGGATGAAAGAATCCTGCAGGAACAGTGATATCTGAACAGGATATTAAAATAATGTGATAAAAGCAAAGAAGACCAACAAAAGCAAGCAACGGTACATAATTGTGTGTATACGTGAATCCCACATCCTTCACATGTGGACCTCATCAACTAAATTCAGTGTGAATGGCTTCAATATTGACCTACCCTTTGCAAAGGCACGGCTCTCTGCTCACTTGCTGCCTGGCCAGCCACAGAGTAGTATCCATCGAGAGAGCTGTATCTCTCTCTGAGAGGAGGCTGGTAGATTGACGAGTGCACCACATCCATGGGGGGTAAAGAACTGCTTCGAACGTCGTCGCGGTGGTACATCTGAGGCCTCCACATGCGCCGGCTGTCGTACACGGGAGCGTACATCCCAGAGTGCACTGCAGGGTAGCTGTACTGCTGAGGGGGAGGCGGGGGGCAGGGAGAAGACGTCATTCTCCCCTGCGGTGGAAACGATGGGTACTGGTCTGTGTAGGGCACTGATGGGGGAGAGAGAGATGATTCAGGAACATTGCTGGAACGGACAAAACGCGTAGAAACTGAAACACTAGGGGGAGGAGGTGGAGGAGCATAGTAGTTCTCTAGAAAAGGAAAGCAGAAAAGAGAAGAAAGACAAGGAGGTTAGTTTATGTAGGTTTAAAAATCAATATTATTCCAGGTTTTAATCACTACAAACAGATGTAGCTCTGTAACAAAAAACACAGACCCGATGCTTTTCTCTATGGACACCGAAAGAACAGTGGAGAATATTACTTATTTTGTGTGCACACTGAGGAGGGCTTTTAACTTATTTTCACAATGAACTAAAATCAGAACTCATGTTCGGTAATACTAGAAAAGAACAGGTCGATTCACTTTTCACACGACATAAAAATTAACACACATATTTCTTGCTTTCTTCAAATGGAATCAATCACCCTTTAACATGGAATGGGTTACCAAGCCACGCTGTGAAATGCTGAATCAATAAGATCCACTAGTTACGAGGAACCGTACAAGCACCGATAGGCTGAATGGCCTCCTCTCGTTCGTCGATTATCTTAAGAAACTGCAAATCTATGATTTTGCCACCAGATGGCATGTGTTCTACACAAAAATCCCTTTAACCCTTTTAGTCCTGAATTCTTTTTTGTCACACAGAAGAATGCAGAATAAAGTTATATAATTAAGTACACATGAGAACCAGAACTATATTTTTTACATATATTTTGTTAAATTGGACTTAAGTCCCATCAGTACTTTAAGAACAAGGGGTTAAATGAACCGTATTTACAAGTCTTTGCGGCACCGAGCACTATGCAAAAAACCAACAGAATTAAAAGATGCAAAGATTTTTTTTTCCTTGGTTGCAAAAAAATAAAAAATAAAAAACAATACTTTTAATGCCTTACTCTACTGAAAATATAATTGTTCTTGTTTTGGTAAACGTACTTGTTTGGGATGGTGGTGCATCGTAGGACACCGCTGTCTGCGGGTTGAGGTAATACACATCAGATTGCTGACGGGGGCACAAAGATACCCGGGACACAAACTGGCCAGGGTTAGAATGTACTGAATTCATACTGGCTTCACGAGAGGGAGGAACAGTTGAGGTAGCTGTGCCAGGGTTTACAGGAGTCTTACAAGGTGAGAGCATCTTACTAAAACAAACAAGAGAAAATAAAACACTTTAAAAAAAATTTCATTGGCAGGATTCCACTACCTGAAATTAGGGTAAAGCTGAAACATGTATATAATAATACCTCAGATCCACACATTACGACTGTAAATACTATGAAAGGCACACCAACCAGCCGTATAATACCAACTGAATTCAAGATTTAAACTGGATTGTTATCCAGGCTAGAAAAGATCAGGTAGAGAATATTGCTTTCTAAAGATTTGTAATGATGGCGAACGCATAATTAATTACGACTGTGGTATGTTTTACAAAAAACTGTACATTAATTCCATGTTCAAAGTAATTTTTTTTTTCTCATACCCTATTGGTATTGTCCATGCATAACAATCCACATGAAACTGTACCCAAAGTGTATGCTTTCTGCTTAAAAACAAACAACGATACCATTCATAACAGAATCAAAAGGTAGAGTTAGTGCAGACCCTTAGAAAGAAAAACTGCTGTAAAAAAACGATACACACCATATAATGCAGCTCAAAGAAACCTGTGATTAATATTTCAAAGATTTACCTTTCAGGAGGGGATTCTGCAAGACAGCAGGGAGCAGTCAGGCCGCTGGAGCCACCCCTGGCAAGTTTCTTCAGCTCGTCGAGTGGAGAGTCAGCCCCTCGTGGAATAAGCTGAGGCTCGCTGCTTTCTCTGTGAACCCCATTGGTACTGTGGATCATTTCCCCCATGCTTTCTGTACTTCCAGACACAGTAGTTGCTGTGGTGCTGTTCACTCCAACATTACCAAGGAGAACCTGAGACACAGGAAAGCGCCTGACAGACGCACTGATCTTTTTATTCCTCATTCGGTATCTGGGAAGAAACACACAATCAAAAACGTGATGAAAAGAAACCCTCTAAAACATTATCAGTGTAATAATTAGACATGAAGCCAATGTAGAATGCAAGACTTACATTTACAGGTAAATCACAAAATATAAACCAAACTACTAAAATGTTCTCTATACAAATTCAGTTTTCTTTTTCTTTTTGTTTCTTGTGAAAACCCAACAAGGATAATCAATCAGTACACAAAACCCTGTTCAAAAGTAAAGTATCCACATTAAACAAACAGTCATGTCCAGTCATTGCTATTTACAGTATTTCTGGCGATCGCAAATGAACAGAACAAAAAGTAACAGCGCAACTGATGAGTATTGGATTGATATCAACAAAGTTACACTACTTTGCCAAAAAAGCTACTCTCTTCATATTTTCTTTTCTCGTCTGTGCCTGAAAAACCCCCACCCACACCACTTTAACACCTCTACTTTTTCATCATCAATCAAGGTTGAGTGCAGTTTCCCTTCTAAGGGTTTTCTACAGTAAAATCATAGCAAAGTCTAATAAAGCATGGTACAGAACAGCTATGCTTTGTAAAGTATATATATATATATATATATATATATATATATATATATATATATATATATATATATATATATATATATATATATATATATATATAAAAAACACACACAACATGTGAAAACTATGAATTTACCCTCAATCATTACATTGTAGGAGGCACTAGACACTACTTTTTATCTTACACACTGTGATTGAGTCATCATAAGACGATTACTGCTATGCATCGTTAAAACAAGCAGTCACAGATTGCAAATGGTTGTGTCGAAGTGTGTGTAAAAGGACAATGTGTTTCATCATTTAATGAATTATTAAACAATCTGACCGATTAATTATCATTGCTAATTGCTATGTCTGGTGCTTCAATATCTGTCAAGTACATTAAACCCCAACACATACTTCTCCAGCTCCTCCTGGGCGTGGGCAAACGTACAGTTGGCTCCACGTGGACAGCCTCCTTGCTGCCTCAGGTCTCGACACATACTGGTTTTGTATTTGCTGTTTGGTTGTGGCTAAAAAAAAAAAAAAAAACATTTAAAAAACAAACAAACATTCTCATTTAAATGCAACTGGCATTGCCTGTTCCTCCGAAATAAAAGCAGCGACGCGCTGACGTGAATTTGATAGCCTCTTTATTAACATCACTTGTGCTCCTGTTATTGCGCGGACAACTTCATCTTCACTTTAACATGAATTCAGAATATGCAAAATATGCAAATACGTGACTACAACATAAACTACTGCATCCTAGCAAAAATTAGTGTACACTAAAACTACCCACATATTTTCAAAGAAAAGGGGGACCGCAGATAATACTGCTAGTGCCAATAAGATATATTCAAAAATATAGCTAGCATTCCTAGCAGAGTAAATGAAAACAGAACACTTATGTAATGTACACACACACACGCCAACATAAAATGAAGATGTCCTGTATGTCACGAAATGGTACTAAATCTTCTTTTCTGTAAACAACTGGTCACATTTTCAAAGCATTTGCTCTAATGTATTTGTATTTGCTCTAATGAACTAATATCTTTTTTTTAAAAGATATAAACACAACTAACTAATATAATTCTAGGTCTCTGAAGCACCCTCAAGATAACTGTTTCTTATTATCATGGATTTTCCTGAATTCAAAACAGTTATTTTCAGACTGGGGGAAACGGTTTGAAAATATGGTCCAATATGCTCAAATGGTATTGTCCATAAAAATAATAATAATAGAATAAACTTTAAACTTTTTAAAAATCTACATTTTTTTTTGTTTGTTTTTAATAAAGAAAAGAATCACCAACCGAATTAATAACATGCTTCATACCTGGGGTGTTTCATGACCTTTTTTGCTGAAGTTCTGGATGAAATCCACAAGTCCATGAACGACTGTCTTCACAGCCACCATGACATCTTCCAGCTGTTCCCAAGTTGAGGGTGCAGCATCTTTAAATCCAAAATATTAAAAGCATAAGGACATATTTTTTATTTATTTATGAAACAGCACATACCTTTATTGTCAGCTACAGTGTGTGGGTAATGGTGCTCCAATGCTCAGAGCCAGAACACTCCCAATTGTAAGATTAAATATGTAGGTTTGATGTAGGATCAAATACAGGCATATCTCATTAGAGTCACTGTGGTGTTCCATTGGCATGTGAAACATTTCAATTTAGCCTTGCACCTGATTCAGCAAAGCCGTCCAACTTTCCGAAGAGCAATGTATATGAGATGTCCGAATTTATTTTACCCAATATTAAACTTTTCTTCAGTTTGCTCTGTATTATGCAGCCAAAGATTTTTTTGGGAGTGTAGTTTGGAAAAAACACATAGAACTCATAAAAACACAATGCCTATGATAAAATAAACAAAACAATGTACTGTGTATATCTCTTTCTCACTTCATGAAAGCCCACTTACCTGGGTTATGGTCAATGTTAGCTAAAAGTTCCAGGTGAGGGCTTAGTCGGTTTAAGTTAGCTGGATCTCCTGTCCGCTGCAGGACTATTGTCAGTTCCTGAACACTCTTTGCAAAAGATTCTGGTGACTGGAGCTTAAAACAAGACACAGGGAAGAAAGCAGAGAAGCATTTGGACTTGCACTTTAAGACATGGCACGGGTATGGTCTTCAAAACAATTAAATGAAAAGAAAGAAATCAACAACAAAACCAATGATAAACTGTACTGGTTATAGTGTTTTCAGTTCAGAATGTCTGGAGAAAATCTGATTTACGAAAATCCACCACAGGTGTTACATGCTTCATATAAACGCCCTTCGGTGTTCAGAATTGAGGTATTCCTTATTCATTTGGATCGTGAAAGAATTTGTGAAGATGAACAACCCATGCTTGTCCCAATAGCACTTACTTTATCAATAATAGACTGCATATGTGACTTGTGTGCCAGATCACCATACAGAAGGGAAGACCACTGTTCAGGAGAGATGCGAAGCCCAGCTTCCATGGCAATGTGAACTATCTGTGCATCGTGCTCCCTGCGCAAAGCCTCATAAGTCCGAAACTCCTCTTTTAGCTGCATCAAAGAAGAGTCTTCATCCCTTTTGGTGACCTGAAGAGAGATGTTACAGATCAGCTTGCCACCCTTCAGCCCCTTTGTACTCTAATGCAATTACCCTATAATTATGTCCAAGACATCAAATCGGTAAACCTTGCTTAGCAGCCCCGTTTTGGTGGATCCGGTTGGCTTACATACATCTAAAGCTCCCTTCAGAAGATAATTAAATTCCCATAGATTTAAAGAAACATTGAATATATAAAGGAATGATAGTATAATGCACGGAAAATATCTTGTCTGACAAAATGTTGAGATAGAGGCAAAAAAACAACCAATACTGTCTTAATTGTTTAGTTTGACAGTCATAATATTTAGACTTCAAGAATCTGCTTTTCAACACTAATGTCGTTTAGCCTGGAATAAATGGTTGTACTCAGTGCTCCAGATAAACATGATATTTACATTTAGGGGCGAATGTAAGGAAGGCGCAGTGCAAACAATTGTGGCAGCAAAATCCAAACTGCCTAGCAGCCAGGCAATTATTTTGCACAGACAGGATGTTACACTTCGATAAAAGGCTCACTGATGTGTTCACCGATCAAGCTTAAGCAAGGTGCACTAGGTATAGTAGATAAGCTGAAACTGCTAAGCTGATGCTACCCAAACTCAGTAACTGTTCTAAACAGCATAAAAGCATATAGTGTGTAGGACAACACTAGTACATCTACTGGAGGAAATAGTGTAGCAACCTTATAAATCCATCATAGAACAACTTTGCCTTAATTGCAACAGTACAAATACAGTACAGTAATCCGTTGTGTACTGCTTCTCCGCCATGGTCAGTCTCTTCAGCAACATTAGTTTATTATTGAACAGAGAAGATTAGTTCGGAAATTGTAGATCCTACCAAAGTTTTCATACACTGTGTTGTATGTGCTCCCTGCGCTACCATTGCTGGTAGTGTTAGGTGAGTTGTTCAGTGTGATGATATGTAAATAAATCCTGTTTGTCTGTGTGGCGTATTAACTTCAACCTCCGTTTCGATTTCCTGCCTGTCACTCAGCAGCGAATGCACACATCCACACGGCAGACGACTACTCTGTCACAATCATGATTTCCATTACATGAGAGTAGATATTGAACTTCGTGCTGATTTGAACTCGGCTCTCGCCAAGATAAGCACCAACTAAGACGTAGCTTTGCAGTAAACTAATGTGATCCATCTGCATATCCATCCATTTGCGTTGTTTTCCATCTGATGATGTAGATATCCTTCTGTCTGGTGTTGATTGCTGAAGTGTAATGCTGGCTCCAGGGATCAGCTCATTTTGCCTCCCCAGCACATCAGCACACACAACGGCTGCGATGCTGGCTCCGGGGATCAACCCAGTGCGGTCTCCCCAGCGCATCAGCATGACAACCGTCTGGATTGAGCTAAGTAGGGTACATCTCTGGGGTCTTCAAGTGGGCACCTTCCATCCTCTGTGTTTAGTTGACTAGCCCACGACACCTCAAGAGGGCTCAACAGTGTCCCAGCATCACCCCCCTCCGTCCCCCACTCAGCTCAGCCCAGCTTACTTACCTGTACATCAGCATTGCTTTCTTTCTATTGTGTTTGAGATCCCCATCCAGAATCTTTCTGTCTCAACCACAGCCAGTTGCTGCTCCTTTCTGCTGCTTCAGATAAGTTCTTCACTGTGCGACGCAACTCTTGGCCACTGAACCCGGCGTCTCTGAGAAACTGGGTTGTAGAGTGTGCCACAAATCCTCGACAACCCACCTCCACTGGGTAAACTCGGACTCTCCATCCTCGCTGTTCCGCTTCAGTAGCTAGCTGAGCATATCGAAGTTTCTTCCTCTCATACGCCTCATCCACAACATCTTCCCATGGCACTTTTAACTCTACCAGATGAATAAGGCTTGCTGATCTAGACCACAAGACAATGTCTGGTTGAAGGTTAGTGGTGGCAATCTCAGGTGGAAAAATTGACCAAAAATTGACCGTTGACCAACATCTGCCAGCATATTCCAGTCTCTAGCAGCTTCCAGTTGTCCTGAGCGAGGCTTGGTTTTAACACCTTTTCTTGGTGGTTGCTCTCCTGGATGGAGGAATATTGTCTTTTGTGTGTAAGGCTTTGATGGAACTAGTGGCAACTTATTGGTCAGGTTACGTTTGTCTTCCAATGCTAAGGCCAAACATCGCAGCACCTGGTCATGGCGCCAAGTAAACCATCCTTGGCTAAGACCCACCTTACATCCTGTCAAAATGTGCCTTAATGTTGCAGGTGACGAACACAAAGGACACGAGGGATCTTCACCCACCCAGAGGTTTAGGTTCTGTGGTGTGGGAGAACATCATATGCTGATCTGATGAGGAAACTGATCCTACTCTGTTCCATTGTCCATACGTCTTGCCAGCAGATCTTGCATTGTTCCACACTCTCCCATCTCATCCATTCTCCCTGCTTGGCCTGGGAAATGGCCTTTACACACTTGATCCTCTCCTCCTGCTTTTGCACCTCATTGACTACCAGCTTCCTCCGTTGAGCCGGGGTTGCCTTGTGCCATGTAGGAGGAGCTGAACTGAGACCAAACCCTCCTTTTCCATGCTGAACTTGCCCCATAATATCTCCGATTCGAAGAGTAGCCTTAGCCTGTATCCTTCTAAACAAGGGACTTGGGAGATTCCTAATAAAAGCTGAATCGCAAAACAATAATCGTGTGGATGTAGTAATTGTTACAGCTGTGCATAATGGTATTTATAAATTAAAAGGATTAATTTATCCTCCTTTTAACATATCCGCCACTACTCTGGTCCCCCCACAGTGGGATACGCGACAGATTACTGTATACTGAAATATTTTCAGGGCACTGTTTGGATTACAGTGAATCCTGTAATACCAGTACAATCCCATAATATCCTGTGTCTACACCAGCAAAGGGGGGGGGGTTAGTTTCTCAGGATTCTCCATCTCAATATAACCGGTGTTTTTATAACGATATAGAACAAGGGTACTAACTTGCAACAGTTATTTTTTTCTTTTGTAATAGTATTATTTAAATGCAACATTAAAAAGGTTATTGTAACAAAATGTACCATGTTAAATGTAATAGAAAACACAACAGCTGATATTCTGACTCTGTGGTTTAGTTCAAACTAATCGGATGACCAGAGTCTGTCATCACTTCACGAATGCTGGCTCTCAATACACTTTGTAATGAAGTGTCAGTTTCATTACACAGCAGAATCAGATGATGTTATTGAATAATTTGCTCCATGTTTTTTTATTTTTTTCTCTTGGCTTTGCTGTTCCTACAAATCACTTACAGATGGCATCTCTGTTTAAAACAATACTGTATATTTCTCATCATGTACTGACAGAGTAGTATCAAAAGTGTATCTACAACAAAGGAAAATAACAATAAATTACAGTTCAATTAATTAGTGAATAAAAAATAAAAAAATAAATCTTTTTTTAAAACATGTTGGGACTGACCAGGAAACTGCATCACCATCAAATTCAGTGACAGGCTGGCAGAAACCAACGTCATGATGAAAGCGAAAAAAAAAAGTGATGGGGCTAAACATTACCATGGCAAATCTTATCTTCAGTTGGGATTCCCAAACCCAAACCAGTGTGTAATTACTGTGAAGTGATTGCCAATGAAAGCATGAAACTGTGCAAACTCAGGAGGCATCAACAAATACAACACCCATAATTTGTATTGTGGTGGCATGAACAACTGGTTTCAAAGTCAAAACAACAAAAAGATCAACAGAAAAAACAGTAAGAAGCTTGTTGGAATACTGCATTGCAAATGGGAGGTCAGGAAATGTTTTCAACTCCTCAGGTTATTACAATACCTTAAAGCAGGAAGCACGGTAGAGAAGCTGCACGACGTGGCCGATGCTGGTTTTGGATGCCTGAGGGAATCGAGCCTCCAGCTTCTGAACAACAAAGAGGACCAACACTTTCCTGGAAAGGGCCGAGCCATCTTCCAATGCAAGGAGAACCAGCTTCAGAGCATCTTCCTGCATAGCTTTAAAGAAACAACCAGCAAAACAAAAGTGAACGGCTAATAAATTGCCAACAGTATTCGCACGGGAGGCCTCATGAGCAGACCCCATCAACTGTTCACAAAAACAGTATTTCATTTCATTTGATTTGCATGCTGTTGGAAGCGTTCAATCCAATACCCAATTCCAAAAGAAAAGCAATTACACATGTACAGCTGTATTACTAAATCTGCTTCTGTGCAACTGCTTGTTTCTGTTTTGGATATACAGTAATCCCTCCAGAGACTGGCACAGCACATTAGGATATCGAGTCTGTTGTATTGTGACATTGAGATCTATCCAGCTATAACTACTGGCCAATTTCCCCAACTTTAATTGTGCATGCATAGTGAGGTAGGTAATGTTTGCCTGGGGCAGGAAAGATAGTGAGAATAACCACTTCAATTGTACTTCAACTGGTCCTGAAAAGAACACAGTGTGCTTTAAAGCTTCATCTTGGATCCACTAAAATAATGTCCCTGGCGTTTCTGATGTACAGTTGAAACTTGGTAAAACCTGCTGCAGCACAAGAACTCGTAAGGAGATTGCCTCAGCAAGAATGAACTGTGGGGCACTCAGCAACTACTTCAATGGGGACTTTATATAATCTAAAATTTCAAAATACTCAGTTTCTTACCAGTTTAATACGGTGTTGATTGTGGCCTCTACCACTCTTTATGTCACACCTGCTTAGATCATTATTTACCACGCTTACTAACAAGTCAATTCAAGGGACATTTTTGCATTCTAATTGACAGACAGACTGAAAACACAGTTGCCACTGGGAAAGCAGTGACTGGTTGTTGAGAAACAGAGAGAGGCTGGGATGCTGCGGTAGTGCAGGATTGAACTGCCTGGCAGTAGCAATCGGCAAGTAATTTGGAGTTTTGAAAATATGAAAAAAAAACATATACATATACATATATATATATATATATATATATATATATATATATATATATATATATATATATATATATATATATATATATATATATATATATATATATATATATATATATATATACACACACACACATACACACACACACACACACATTTACAATAATGTGTCCCTCTGTTATATAGGAAAATGTGAGACCTACAAAATGATAGAACTGTAATTCTTATGAGGCAAGATTTTGCTGGAATTATTTGTTAGAGCTATGAACAAATTCAATATATAGTTGGAAGGTTGTCCTGGTTGGGAATAGACTGAAAGAGTGAGTGCAGTTGTTCTGAAGCCTTCGTCTCACCTGGCCCCAGGAACTGGCAGCCCCGAGCCCTGACAGCGGCCCACAGGTTTGCAGAGAGCTGCTGAGGGCTCTGGTGCTGCAGGATGAGCTCGGTGACAGTCCTCTCCCCCAGCGACCTTGCGGCTCTCAGCGCTCGCAATCGGCCCTCCTCCTCCACCAGCTGACAGGTCACCAGCGTCACCAGCTTCCTCTGCATCGGCCGACTCAGCGCGCTCTGACTCAGGCTCGCAACTCCTTCACACACACAGAGAAGGATTTCAGTTCCAACAATGAATAGGCTTTTTAATTTGAAATCTTCCACAATGGTGCGACATTTAGAAATACTAAAAGAACCACAATGTTAAGTTTCTTGAGTTTCTTTAAACTTTACGAAGTGCAATCGAATTTCCTTCAGGTTAAAAAACAATAAAACCTGTGGGAAATAAACAACTGACACGTGTCCAAAAACAGACACAGAATGGCATATTTTAATTATGATGTTTTAAATGCTGATTAGACCGTCCAAGTTTGCTAATGTATACAAACAAACAGCATTTCCAGGAACAGCATTATAATACATTGCACTGGGAGCTTACCAACGCCAGAACCACCAACTCAATAACAAAACAAATAAAAAAAAGCCTTTGGTTATGTGTTCAGATTATGTAACGCCAATGTATCTACAATAATTTGATAAAAGCAAAGCAATCCTAGTTTTCAAAAAGAGTTTTAATTACACATGCCTTTTTATTACCTATATTATTCATGCTTCTATCACAACAGATACACAACTCTTTCTGGTTTATTATTAAGCCTAAAAATAGTGCAGGGCCTCAAGTTTCATTTAAATTATTTTATTATTATTTTTATTATTATTATTATTATTATTAGTTTTCATAGTCAAGCCAACTCGAGTGCACTCAAGTGCTCCTGGGTTAGCCTGAAATTTCCCAAACTCAAGTTGAGGCGCAACGTGAGTTGGCTCAAAGAATTGCGTTTCAAGGGTTTCCTGAGTTTCAAGTTATTACGTGTCTCACTCATGTTATCGCGAGAGGTGGCCAGATAGTAAAATATCAGATTACTGTATCATCGTTATCATCTGTATCATTGTTATCAAACATGGCAATGGACACTTTCCCAGAAAATTCACTATAGACTGTCTTGTGATATTGGACGCTGTCCTAAAATCGCATTCTGTCATAATAGCGTAATGTTTTGAGATAATTTCTGCTTTTGTTATTGTGGTTTTTGATTTTTCTGTATTCTGATTTTAATGTTTTCCCTACACTGGATCATATTCCTATTCACAACCATAGAAAGTAGAACTTGACTTATACTTTGAAACACTTTTTGATTTAAAAAAGATCCTTGAAGCTTGACCCGATCTCCCCAAACAGTAATCAGTGATAATGTTTCATCATGATTCCACATTGTATAATGTGCTGTCATGTTAAATCTTTTTTTTTTTTTACGGAGTTAAATTACAGGTACGCTATTACTGTTTTTTCTAACCGTAATTTGCAACTGACATTGGCTTTTCATGGAGATTGTTGCTAAGACTTTCTAAGATGTATTTTCTGCTCAGCCCGAATTAATTTGGGCCAGCCTGCATAGTTAAATGGTACCAAAGAACTCGGGTACGCACCCGAATTGGAGGCCACCTCGAGTTTTACAAAAACATGGAAACGCAGCATTGGGTGTGTGCTCGAGTTGGCTTGACTATGGAAACAAGGTTTATGTTACCATGAGTCTGCAATGAAAACTCTGATTCCATTGTGACAGTGGCGCCGTCTACTACGAAAGATGGATTATTACTCCTGCTGCCTTATCTTTAAAAGGAACTTTTTATTTTATTGTGTTACATGTTCCCATGTGTTGCTACAACTGTTTACGTAATGTGAGTATTGTTTTATTTATTTATTTTTTAACATTTTGACCACTTTTTTAAAACGTGGACCTCTCAGAACTACATTTCTCATCATCCTCCTGCTCACATATGTAACTGAGATGGATTTACAAGTGAGCAGGAGGATGATGGGAAATGTAGTTCTGAGAGGTCCATGCAGGTACATGTGAAGTCGTCTTGAGGCAGGGACTGCAATTTAAAAGTTTAAAGAAGTGGTCAAAATGTAAAAAAAAATCAAAATTAAAACAATACACACACCTTACAGAAACAGTTGTAGCAACACATGGGAACATGTAACACAATAAAATAAAAAAAGGTCCTTACGTACTCTTTAAAGGGTTAACAGATTTCACTGTTAAAAGGATGTGTGCAGATTCGACCACACCTGACTGCAGACTGCAATGACCGTGTGTGAACTGAGCGGCTGGTTGCAGGTGTTTCTGTTTTGATTTGTTTAAAAGTTTGTTTGTGAAAAGCCAGCTGGGAAAAGAAGTTCAGGTTGCTATTGTAAATGTGCTCCCAGTCCTAGATTCACACTTCTGTATTGAGAATATTGGTTGATATTCCATTAGGCTATTCAAGGGGTTATAAAAAACACCATTTCACCATGCTTGCTTTGGAGGAATCTACAGTCACAAAACCGGAAATCAAAAACTCAGAATGTTGCTTGTACTGAAAACATGACAACATGTTTCTATGTTAAACTGTGAAATCAAGTGGAATTATTTCTCCTTGATCTCTATATACTGCATTGCAGCCTTAAGTTAAGAGCTTACAGTATACACAACGATTATTCGTTTCAGAACACCAGGCTACAGTGTTTCTTTTTAGAAACTGGTGACAACTGATGTGCACAATGGTGTACACAATTAGTAAGTAAGTATATTTTTGTATTATGTAAAACTCCCTATGCAAAGAGATTTCTATGTATTCCTGTTTTTATAGATTTACAAAATATCCACTCATAGCCCAGTGAATTTACTTGTAAATTTTTAGATTAACATACAAAAACATTCTCATGCAGATAACCGCAAAGACGTGTAACAGTGATCTTATCAGGATTCAAACCAAAACAAAATACGTTGTACGCAGCAGGAAATACAAACTTCCCTTATCGTTTACTATGTTTCTTCATGGTGCCAGTAGTTAATCACGTCATTAGGTTTTTGTATTATTATAAATAATGTCATGCCTGACATGTGCAAACGTAAATGTTAACCACAGACAAAAATAAAGCTGTTCACATATCTTCACACGCACTGTTTAGATGTCCTTTGAGTATAGATGTCAAAGCTTTCCCTGGAAATGGATCAAACTAACATTTCTCAGAATGAGCTTTAACTGATTTCAATCTTTACACTATTTGTATAACAGATACAGAAACAACATTTTTAATTTTGGCTCGATCTTTACTGTTGGTTTACTTCTCATGATGATCATTTTACCAACACTGATCTATATTGTGCTTTTTAATGATAAATTACAAAAGGTCCTGCTCACTGTAAAGGTTTTTCAGCTGTTTGGACAAAATGTAAACAAATGCCATTGTTTTAAAACAACCACGTTTAGTAGTCCAAGCTGCAGACAATACCCAAGTTTAAGAAAAAAAAAATAAAAAAAAGAATTCTGATTTAAATAAATAATTATTTTCAGTGAATTGTACAATATTTCTCAGTCTTTAGGCTGTGGAAAAATGTTGTGGAAGGACTAAACTAGCAAATCTGCAAAAAAAATGTAAAGGGTCGCTTACCCTTTCCTCCACTTAGAGGCTTCAAGAAGAGCGCCAGTTCCTCAACACACTTCTTTGCAGCCTCATAATGTTTACTTTCTGCCACATTACTTAAATGTACCGTCTGCTGATCTGGTACCTAACAAAAAAACAAACAAAACAAAAGCCCCACAAGATTAACTTTCCTATTAAGCAGATATTTGTTACTTTAAATGAAGACATGTGGGCTGATTTCATCACCTTATAGCCTGCTGGCATAGCAAAGATTTTAATAGTGTATTTTACAGCATTGGGGAACCCACATATTTCATTAATCATCTTGGGATAACCAAGTATAGGCGGTTGATTAAAATGCTCCAATAAAATCTTGGCAGGCAGGTTGATGAAAATGTAGGTTGATAAAATTTTACCTCAGTTATTGTTACAGGCTGGGATTGATCAATAAATTAGACAAATAACTTTAAAGAATGCCAGCCCGCATACAGTACATTACAGTCAAACCTGCTTATAATGCCTGATCAAGGGACGATCAAGGGATTAAAAATCATCACTGGGTAATCATTAAAGCAGTCACCAATAGGGTTGTAACGGTACAATAATGTATTGATAAGATACGTATCACAATATGCAGGTTGCGATACTACATGTATCACAATAAACGTGATAGTCCCGACAGCTACTTGTATGATGCATACTAAGATCTTCAATTAATGATGTACTATTCTGTTTAAAGACAGTATTCTTTATTCAAGAACCACTTGGTGAACTGCAATGAGCTGTATTTGTACTTTTGTTTTAGTATCACGATACAAACCTCTACAATGATGCACCGTGTAATTGATTACACAATTAATCATTACATCTTTGGTCACTATACAGCTCGTCTTCAATCCTCATACAGATTTGGGTTGGTAGCTTACACAACAAATTTTTAATTTCCCCAGTGTTTTAATTTTATAAAAGTAGAGTAAGGAGAACAAAAAGAGAAAGACAACCCTGTTTCTATGACCCATAACTGTTTAATTCAATGCAGGCTTGTCTGTTTTCTCTGTTAAAATGTATAAATTAAGTAAGAAAAGGGCTCACCTGGGCACCCACTAGCTGGAGCAGTGCAAAGTTGACAGGAAGGGCGTCGATGTCTGTGTTGAGGACAGTCTGGTCAAAGGGACATGCCTTGCGTTGCAGTTTGTTGAGGCAGGTCTTGCAGACTGTGTGTGAACACCCCAGACTGATCGGCTTGTGCTTGCTCTCGTCAAACTCACTGTAGCAGATTGGACAAGATAAAAACTCTGTCCATTGTGCCGCCTGCACAGGCATCTTGACAGCTGCTTCACGCTTCTTTCAGTGAACCCGCATAACGCTATTCTACTGTCAGCTGCAAAACAAAAACAAAGAAACAAATGTTACACTGCTTAGGAACTATAGGGTGCACGTTATGGTATATGAGCTCTTCATTCAATTCCATTTTTTTTTATTTTACTAAATACTAAAATGCCTATCACAGGGATTGTCACACTGTATTCGTCTACCAAGTCTGTTCATCTTTTATTTTTTTAATAATTGTCTACTTTTTTGTTTTAATAAAGTTTGTTTGTTTATTTATTTATTTAGCATGTCCAAATATTTTCTCCCCAATTTGGAATGTCCAATTATTTTTCCCCACACAGCTCAGGAGAACTGAAGATTCAGTGGACATTCTCTGATCTGAGAGTGGATGTCAGCGAGCTACTAGCCTCTGGTGGACAAAGGCTAGCCCTACAGGTGACTGTTCACAGACCCCCGGGAGCCTGGACAGAAGGGTTCGCTGTCGTGCAATAAAGGAGGAGGCGTTATTGCCTCCCTAACCCACGGGAGCGCCAGAGACAATGTGACGCTCCATTCGGAATCCCCGGCAAAGACTGGTGACTGCAAACAGCCAGGACGCAAACCTACACTGTGTGACTCACCCTGCACACGATGGGGCTTTGCTTTAACCAGATGAGCCACTCGGGGACCCCCGAATAAGTCACTTAAGATTTCTATACACGTCTATTCATGTAGAACCTTCATGCCCCCCTAGACACAGCTTTATGAGTAAAACATTTAGACACAGGTGTGCTTTCTATTGCAACTATGGTTATTATGTAACCACATAAAATCAGTAATACAGTAATCCTTTCAATGTGAATATGAAGTTTCAAGAGACTTGAAACAGCCGTTTCTGTTGAAGTAAAATCACATGTACAGTACAGTACAGTACTGCAGCACAAAAAATGTATTGGTTTTGATCCCTGGAAGCTTCAACTTTGAGTTTGACAGCGAGTTTCAAACTATGCACTGGAACCCAAGTGATCTGCTGGCATTTACAAAACCAAATCAGCAGTCTAGTAATCAAACTCTAGGTATACTGAGGCTGGCAGGCAGGAGTGGAAAGAGCTCTGACTTGGTAAACAGTTTTTTATTTTTCATCTCTTTCAAAAGCATTCTGTCTCGTCCCCCAGAAGACCAAGGTCCCCAAGAATCATAAAGTATTTCTCAGAAATAAAACTAATTAATCTGAATCCATTTCCTGTAGCAAACATCATGTTTGAAGTAACCAGACCCTGTAGTTTTTTCCAGTGTGCTTTGCCCGCTAGTTTCCATGAAGCCTCCTTGCCAATCTGTAATATAAACATGCATTTCCCTGCAACGTACAGCAGCAGGAGGTAATGAATGCCATACTTAAGCTCTGTTGTTGCTTAGAGAAACAAACCAAAACATGCAAACTCAGTTTTAGTATTGATATCATTTGACAAAAAATGTCTACATTTTTTTTTTTTCCACCGTGGATTAAAAGAGATCTACTATGAAATATGTCAACAATTTTAAAATCCATATAGGGCATTCCATCTTTAAATTACAAAGGCATGCTCAGTAGAGGTCTAGACTGTGAAAAAAAGCAGCAAAGTACTACGGAAACAGTAATCAAACTTTAGGCAAGTAAAAAGGATAGTGGGACACTGCAAGTTACACTAAACAAACTTTTTGGTACAGTTTAAAAAAAACACAAAAAAAACCCCACAACATTGAGGATTATGACAAAGCTAGATGGGTTTTTGTTCACCTTCTGTGACCCGGTGACCCTGTACTCCCTTTATTTTCACTTCTAGTCCTTTTCCAAATTAATCCTGTATCTCTGATTATACCTGACCAACAAGAAAGACTAATGTAGCTGAAATGGCTTTAAACTCATTGAGTGCACACCACACAGAACAAACCACAAAATAAATGGCCAGAGACACATACCACCTACTGCAACGATTACTAAGTGGTACCAGCACACGGTTCAGAATCGTAGCTGTGCTCCTGTAGCAAAGATGTGCTACTGTATCCCTTGTGAGGACATCCATTTACCTGTAGCACCATGCTTTGGAACCTGATATGCTGAAATGGGCTAGTAGGAGGACACATTTTTATTGGTATTGTTATCTTAAGACTTTTTTTCTGCCAATCTGACCATGTTCTGAATTCTGCATACAGTTTGAAAATAATATTCTTCAAATTCTAAGCATTTAAATGATAAAAGGCTTTATGGTGATTTGATAAAACTTGAATGACTTACAACTCATAAACAAGTGTGTGCAGTTTCTTAAATAAAAATAAAAAATAAAAAAAAAACAGCTTGGAAAGGGTTTTAAATTACTGTGTTTATTTTGTTTTACTGGGAATTTCAAACAGGAATAAAAAATAAAAAACACAAAAGGGAGTTTGTCGTCAAACAAATCTATAGTGCCTCACTGTCAATTTACAACACACTGCATTTTACTGTTTGCATGCTGACCTTATTTAACACAAGCTTTTGTTTGTTACCAGTATGTATGCTAAGAAACAGACCCTGTGTAATACAGACGACTTATGATGGTGACACGCTACAGTACATTTTCAGTTGTCATTCAGCCTGCATTTTCTCTACTAAGTCCCTAGGAAGTGGGATCCAAGCAGTCCCCAAATAAGGCAATAATATCAGTACATCACTATCCATACAAATCCTGGGTCGGTGCTTACTCTGTACATGCAATGTTTCTGTATGGCTGGCAGCAATTGTAACAGACAGTTCTAAAGCCGGCCTGCACTCTACTACAGTAAAAAGTGCTTGACTGTCGCAGATCTCCGACTTGTGAATCAACGATGGCTGGCGTTCCATCACGTTTGAAAGACTTCCTCTACTTACAATGCTGCAGAAGGTCTTTTTGTAATCATAAGCTGTATTTCAGTTTGTTATGAGGTTTCTTCTAGCTTTGATAAAAGGACCAGCACAGGCCTGATATGCTGCTAAGAGGAATAATAAGAGAAGCGGTCTTACGCTGTTGAAATGCAGCGTATGAAGGATGCTCTTAAATCAACCGACAAAAATATTGAACCTGAGAAATTAAAACTCCTGTAAATATAGGCTGGTACTCTACTGAAAGAAGTCTAACCTTGTAAATTTAAAACAAACTGTGAATACACCAGCTGCCCTACTGCAAGTGAATACATATTAAGCTAGAATCATCTTGTGTCATCAAGGAGTCATTTTTCATCTGTTGCTGGTTAAACTCCTGGCTGTATGTATATTAATGTCATTAACATCACAGTGACTATTCTGGTTATGGGTACAGAATGTTACCATAAACAGCTAAGAGTTTTAAGATGACTTAATGTACTGTATCAGGAAATCTGAACTTTCAACCATTTGCGAGCATATTATGAGTGTAACTGCCAAGAAAAACCTGTTTTGCATTGGATTGTTAATACAATCCAATTTCTCTGATTGGCTAAACACGATTTTAACCCTTTCATTTCAACTGTATTCTAATTAACTGTATAAAACAAATACTGTAAAAACATTAATATATTTGAAACAAAGCCTAATATACCTGAATTGCAGATATACCAAGAAAAATGATATATCCACCATAATGCGGACAGCTTTCACAGTATTTACTCAAATTCTGATCACTTAATACTGCAACATTTGATGGCGAACACTGTAAACAATTTCTGTCACAAACAGGAACAGGCTGACATGCTAATAAAAGTACTCTAGAAAGGAAAATGAACTAAAGGTCTTCTAGCTACTGCAGGTGTTGTGGATACTTGCTTTACTCAAATCCTGATCACTTAATACTGCAACACTTGATGGCGAACACTGTAAACAATTTCTGTCACAATAGGAACAGGCTGACATGCTAATAAAAGTACTCTAGAAAGGAAAATGAACTAAAGGTCTTCTAGCTACTGCAGGTGTTGTGGATACTTGCTTACCTACATAGGTTTAAAGATTAAATGTCACTTGTAAACCTCAGCATCAACACTGAACAGGATATGTACCAGAGTGACTTGACTACAACAAAATCACATTGTAGGTGCTTATAATTTAAATACCAATAATGGAAGCTAAAACACAACTACGATTATCGTGTTAATTTGCAGCCAATTAAAAATGCCATCATTGTCCAACCATACTGCTAAGATGAGACCGGACCCTCACCTGACAGGATTCAAACTCAGACATCCTGCTGTGCCACCTACCACTAACTAATGCTACAGTAAATCTTTCACAGAACTTACAAGCAATTTAAGAAATAAGGTACAAACCTGGCACATTCCAGACCAAAACTATCATCACCATGTTGCTATTATTTTTAGCTGAAACAGATGCAGTACCACTAGGTTATGGAATGAAGTGGCATATATTCAGTGGTGAATATGAAAGGCACAGATCTAGTAGATGGGTTGAGACATGGACTGTGTGTAACAGAGCAAGAGAAAGCCTTGCTGACAAGGGAGAAGCAAATCACTAGTCTTTTTGCAGCTGATTTACAAGATGGATGTCTTCTTCATTTATATATAGTGTACGGCAACTAAAGAACGTGTCTATAAATATGGGGGAACATGAAACAAAACCAGCCAAATGTCCAGCTGTCTAGCACTTACTGTAGTCAGCTGTTTACTCCAAGAATATGAAAAGCCTCTAACTTTATATTGGAGACAAGTATACTTTGATTAGTTTAATTTGGAATATAAAACACATAAGTAACAAGAATGGGCAATGGTCATTATACAGACCTACAAATAGTGCTCTTAATATTTCTGGTACTGTCATTTAAAGTGTCCATCACTGTAAATTGAACTAACTCATCTGCTGAATTAATGGACCACAAAGGGTTAATAGACTGTCATTGTGTGTTAATATAATGTCAACAAAACATTGACATTATTCCAATAGTAAAACACAGTCTCACTCAAAAGACATTTATCAATTAAGGGAAGGCAGCGCTGATAACAGATCTCTTATAGAACTCGACCTGCATGCTTTAAAGCTGTAGCGGTAGCCAGACTGTGTCGATTAGAGAGGAATGATCTGTACTGTAACATAACAAACACAAATTAGTTCAATAGGATGATTCCTGGCAATGACTGTCTACATTTCTGATATGTCCTGAGATCCCAAGTTGTTGGTATAGAGACCACTTAAATAGAAACAGAGCTTTAACGTGATGGAAAATTCCAGCACCACTTCAAGGAAAGATGCCAGCATTTTAATTTCACTTTAATGACTATGAAATTGTTGCTTTTTATACAGTTGTCCCGCTCCCCTTTATAACGCCACCCTCGCATGCCGCCAGCTATACTCTCTGAACAACTGTCACCAATATAAAAAGGGGCTATTTTTACATTCCTTATATCGACACCCCGCTGTCCACCATCCACCAACTTCCCAAGCCAAGCAAATGTAAAAATAAGCATTGTAGTTTCCCTCATTGTAGTGCCAGCAAAATAATTATGGCCAATTAAAACAACAAAGTTATGCAGAACCTTTGACTCGCTTTACTAATTCATGGTTAACTGAACGTTCATACCAATGTCATCAACACTCCCGCTCCCAAAGCAAAACAGAAAGTACAACACGGCGCATCAACCCTGCATTTAACACCAGAGCAAAAGAAAAAAATCTGCATGTATGCATCTGAAAATAAGAAAGCAAGTCATTGGAAATGTTTTCTCGCCTAAGTGAGGCTTACTGTTAATCGAAGGACAATTGGAGACATTGTAATGAATAAAAAAACAAATGGCTTACCTTGATAGAATGGGTTGATTTGTTTAACCTAAAAAAGTCTTGACTCAGTCTAAAATAAGTGACTTTTATAAACCACAGTTTTAAAAAAAAAAAAAAGGTATGGTAAGAGGTTAGTTTGTTTGGCACAAATGAAGACTGACTGAAACTAAAGCATCAGTTTGTAAACAGCAGAATTTTTTTTTTTTACTTTTAAAAAAAGTGTTTGTCTGTACATATTCATTTTTTTTTTAACTGCTTAAATTGCTTTGTGAAATAAACAGATGGAATCATTCAATGAGGGACAGTATTGAGCAGGCTTACAGTCGTGCCACAAACAGTAAAGTTGAAATGATCACTACAGTAAAAAAAAAAAAAAAAAAAACCAAAAACACATGCTTGTTTTTTATGGAATTGTTATTTGGGTGATTTGACACAAATTAGTAAATTATTTTTTTAAACTATAAACTGTTCCACAAAATTAACCATGTATGTTTCATACAGATGGGAAAAGATGATAAAACGTCACTAGTATACCTATTGTTGTGTTAAGAACCAGTACTGTAGTTTTAAAAAAAGATGAATGTTTTATTAAAATGGCCTGTATATAAAATATTGTAATTGTATAACTAAAAAAATCTAACTTTTGAATTTATTGCAAACATAGAAGGTTGGGTGTGTGTTTTTTTGGACCCTCACTATAACGCCACTCTCGCTATTGCCCGTTTTTCCCCCACCCATGTCCCTTACCAGGCGGTATATAAAGGTTTGACTGTATTACCAACAGAGTTTAGGCTAGATAATTGCTTGTAAAAAAAGTTATGGGAAGTGTGATTCTTTCAAATATGTTTAATCCTTTCCAGTTTTTACTGAGATTTGCTACAGAATGAAGCCAAGGTATAATTTATCTCAAATTATAAGCCTGGTATAGCTCAACCTACTATGTGTAACTGGTGCTGTATTTCAATGTACACGCTTGAAAAGCACATTTTACAGCATACAGTGCATTAGAATGCAAAACTAAACTTTTATAGCAAAACTGTTTAAAAGCATGTGTGTATTACCTTAAACACAAAAATAATCTCCTATACCCAAAACATGAAGCATAACCAGATATACTGTAAAACTGTGTATACTGTTGAAGTACCAAAACAAGCAATCCACATTTGTTTTCAGGAGTTATGTCTCTATACTAATTCTAAAACTTGGTATGGGCAACAACACAATCACTATGAGTTGCTATAATAATTTAGGGTATTTCACTAGCTAAATTAAGCACACTAAATTATCCAGCATCACATCAGTAAAGTACATGTTCCCAATTCATTTTCCAAAGAATAACAAACATACCATTCCTGAAGAAAAGGCACAAACTAAAACACCACAGACTTACTTAAATGCAGACTGTTTCTTTTTCCACATCATGACTTACTACATTTGCATTGCACACAACTGATGCATACAATTCATGCAAAGTTGTATACGTGACTGTAGAATCCAAAACACACATGTGGCAGTGTGTAAGGGGAAGGTTTATAGCTATCCTAAATGAGAAAACCTGATAGTACAACCCAATACTATAAATAAACTGTCAAATACTATGATTCACTCTCAAGTGATCGTCCATCTGGGACATGCAGAACTCAAACCGAGCAGCCCACAGTAAATACTCATCGGTTTACTGGCTTTAATTTGTATACCATTAAGCACATTTGCATCTAGTATGACTCAGTTCGCAGTAAAAGTCTAATAAGCAGTTTCTCTTTTTTTTAGTATGGGGTACAAATATGGATTTTTATTTAAATTCTTCATTTTTATGAAGATTCATATTATATTGCAAAACATCACTTAAATACACATTTTCTGAGATACTCAACAACAAACATCTGTACAATAGAGCTTGTTTTATAAATGTATGCATTTGTTGCATGCTACGTTTTTGGGAACGCATGTATACATTATAGTAAATAAAACTGATACAAACTTAACAGTTATTGCCTGTATTTCAATGTTTGTTTGAAGACATGTTCCATCCCTAATAGTTAAGTAAAACATGCTTTTAAGTAATACATGTGTGCAAAGGCTGTGTACTAAGATCTAAAAATATAAACTGCTATTTGGATAATAATACACTAATAAAACAATTGACTTATCTTTAAGTATATCTACATATCCTTATACAGTAAATGTAAATTATTATTTTTATTAATTTCTTAGCAGACACCCTTTCACTACATTAATATCTACTAAACAATAACAATATTGTAGATGATATGGAGAAAAAAGAGATCATTTTTATTTATTTATTTTTTTAAAAGAATTATACTGTAGTATGAAAAAGGCCAAGTCAAAGATATGGAGTTTCTGTAAAGCTGGATGAGAATCCACAGTGCCACACAGCAAGTGTCATGCAAATTTCAGAAATTCTATATTGGTGTATTGTATCTATAATGGATACTGTAATTGATCAAGGTTGAGGAAGAACGCCCTTTGACCAGCACAAGATGTTCAAATTGCCATGTAATGATTTTCGAGCCAAAACACCAAAACAAGAAGCTGGCTGTGAACATGTCAACCTTTGATTTAGCTATTGTTGCAAAGTTTCTCAATGATCAATTAGACCACAGTTCTCCCAGCTCTTTGCCAAACCCTAATCTGATGCAACTGATTTTCTGATCCAAATCTTCGAAAACCCTACAATTTTAACTTTAATCACCCTGGTACCACATGAAAAAAAATTAAAAATACATTTTGACCTTTCTTGCATGTACTGCAAGTTCTCATAAACAAATTACTTCCCACAGCTAAACAGGAACCTTGCATTCATGTTCATGTGACTGGCATGTGAATAGCTCTGGAACCCCCCCAGAGATCACCCACTCATTTAATGTTCCCTAATCTATTAAAATCACCAAGTAAAGTGTTTAACTATTTTTACACACTGACATTCAAATACGTATCGCTCGGCTGGTCCTCCCCGATGCACAATCTACTGAACACCAAAATCTTATTCAAAAACTCTCAATACAGTGATTTTCAATAAAAAGATGAGGGAACACTGAGCAAGATTATTTTTACACATCTATGGTATATGGACTTCTAATGACTCAAGTCCTGACCAATACGTGAATTTCAAACATGCACGCATGCACTTCAGATTGTCTGGCAGCAAAAGCTGTGTGCCATTCATAACTGAAAGGCAGGCCTGGGATGCCAATGTATGACCTCGTGCAAACTGTAAGCTTAACACCAGGGCCGAGTACAGGACTACTGCTCCTACTACTACAGTACAGCATGAACAAGTGTGCCAGCACAGATTCTGTGCAACACAATATTACAGGTAGCCTTACACTTTATACATACTAAAAAAGTTAACTATATTTGACATTCATATTTGACAATAGTTAAATCTTTAAACAAAATTCTAACACCTCTAAACAGACTTAGTTTAAAATGCCAGCTCAGCAATTAACCAGTTCAAGCTAGGCTTATATCAATAAGAGTATTTTCCAAAACCACTGGTAGCAACCAATATATCCCAATGCCTATGTGAAGACTTATCCTTGGACTAGATTGCATAAATTCAAGACTGTCACAAGTTGCTATGCTATTGTAATACATACTGTGTGATTTGTAATGTCCTAGATGTCACTTCACTAAAACTTCAGGTTTAGGAAAGTCTTTTTTTTTTTTTTAAATCACCTTTTACAAAGGCACACCAGGAAAAGAGTAAAACCAAAAGGGTAAAAGCAGTGCTGCAAACAACCCACTGAGAATTAGTCATCTCTTCTTTAGAAAAATACTATTATTATTATTATTATTATTATTATTATTATTATTATTATTATTATTATTATTATTATTATTACTACTACTCAATCCACGCTCTAGTCTCCATACAGCCAGGTCCTTCAAGGTCAGTGCTATTGAAAACGTGAAAGCAGCAAGGGACCAATTGTGTCTGTCACTATAGCCATGGTCTAAACTGTCAGCCTATATACAGTACAGGCCAAGTTTCTCCATGCTCTTGTACCTTATCCAAAGATGCTTAGTTTCTTTGCGTTACTTTAAGCCAGTTGAGAACTTTAATATATTTGTTTAGCTTGGTGTACATTTACAACACCACATTTCTGAAACAGACCCAAGCAAGCATGATATTGTGAATTTTAATTTGGTATTAAGTTTAAGTTGATTTCAACAACTTAGGTCTGCTACCAGCTACTTCCAAATACACGATTTCTGACATGTATTTGGCAGAGAACATACTTTTTCTAATTACTCAGAGCTCTTTTTCCATGACTTTACCTTTTTAAAAAACACAGTAACTGTAACTGCTGTTAGTTTATCATTCAAGAAATTACAAATAAAACTACATCAGAAACACTTTTTGAATGGAGAAAAAAAACCTGCTGTAAACAGAAAATGTCTTAGATGCATGTTTTAGAAGCGTGGCAGCAGGTGCGTTTTGAAGTTAGGTCCTGATTCATTCTCTGAAACACAGCCTGACTGACCACTGCACACCTTGCCTACTGCACCATACACCTCAGAGCAGGGGGATTCTGTTCACATTGTCTCTTTACATTTAAAGAATGCAAATCATTTTTATTAGGTCAACCATTTTCACTAATATACAGTTTGCACAGAAATCCAAGTACACAATCAAACCTGCATTTAGTCCTCCTTATCACAGGTCTACAGTGACCACGCGTAATCCTTTTACTACTAGATATGCATGAGAATAAAGGCCACTTTCTGATGGTCCCTTGGGTTGGGCTGCCATTACAAAGCGATCCTCACTGTTTTTGAATTTCCTTGTTATTACTTACTATACAGCAACACCTACTGTCTTGCTTTTCTAAACCCCAACTTGAAAATGTAGGCTGTTTACTTTCACTTTTGGTTTTAAAACCAAACAAAATGAGTCTGCAATCTTTTGAACAATGTGGTAAACAGCGTCCCATCTAAGGCATCTGTTGCAATTACTGGCAACAACTTTTGCATGTTATTATCATAAATATCAACCTCAAACCTCGAGGATTTATTATGCGTTTTTATCAATGTTTCATATTTTATCCTGGTAATTGTAATGCCAGCAATAAGATAAACAGGTCTTTTCAAAACACCTTCATTTGTAGACTGAACTACAGTATCACATGAACACTGTGAATAGGATTCTCACAACAGTGCTGGACATTTGTTTTCTGAACACAATTCTTCGGTTAAGTGACGTCTATAAACATTATGACAGGTCTGAAGTGTTTTCAGGTGCTTTACTTACTATTACAGAAAAATGAGTATTATTGAAAAACTATTGGCTTTAATAAAAAATAAAGAATTGTGGTAATATTTATTAATTTACTTATTTTAATGATCAACATTATATTTAAGTTCAAATGCCGTGTTAAATTATTAATACACTGATAAAAAGTGGGGAGAAAAACAGAATTTGCTATTCCCAAAAATGGGAAATCAGAAGCCGTAAAGATGGTTACAATTGTTTTATACAGTAGTATAAAACAGTAGTTTACTGTTTGAACAACGCCGGTACTGTATTTACTGTAGAAATATTGCATGAATCACTAGTATAGGGAATTGGAGGACATGCTGTAGGAGCATTATATCCTTGGCACGTTATAACAGAGAGCCTTATAGTGAGGGAGCACTGTATATACAGTATGTATGTGTATATATTAATTAATTAATCAATCAATCAAGAGGATGACTCTGAGGCAATGGCAGAAGAAATATCTTGTACACCTGTATGTTTAAATTTAAAGCAAATTGTAAAATTGTTGAGATACTTCTGTTGGAATATTGTTTCAAAATTGAACAACGCAACAAAAATAATAAATGAAACAGTTGAGGTCAAAGGTTTCTCACTGATAATTGACCCTTTCTCAATCAAAACGGCAAGTTTCTCAGTCTCTAGAAAGCTTAGAGGGAATGCTGGTGGTAAATGTTTCAAAGGCGCAGATTTTTGGACATGTACATTATTTGGCTAATTTTACAAACATGTTCACATTATTGGATTGCATTTAAAGATAGTCTAGTTGTAACCTATCCTAGGTAACATCATGACCAGCATTTAAAATAAGGGTGATAGATTCATTTCTTAAAAGTTTAAACTTCAAGAACATATTTTGAATATTTGTATCCTATTACAAGCTTTTTGAAAAGCTACCCAAGAGTGTGGTATTTAAAAACAATATAAATATGACTCCAGCATTTACAACACTAAAGTGTAATATTAATAATGATTATAAAAGAATGAGCTTTACACGCTATACTGTAAAGCCAATATCTATAACATTTAAGCAAAATTATAAATGTTAAATGTTAAACAAAATGCTACATGTAATTTAAAAAATATACATTCCTCCTTTGTAATCCTGTGTGTTGTATGGCCAATACTATGTCTTTGTACCATTGTTTTTTAAAAGATCAATCAACATGCCATATTAGCCACTGCTATAATCCAAGTTAGTAGTGCTAGCTTGAATCTAAAGTTCGCTCCCACTTGTTTCAAACATTTCAAATACAGAGAGGAAGCTCACTTCTGAAGTCCTTCCAGGCAGGAAGTTGTTAACTGGCCTGTGCATCGCAAGACATTTCCTAAGGAAATGACGGTGAAACAGATCTGTCACGGTTCAGCTTTTGATTCCACTGCATGACATGTTTTGATCTTCTAGCATAAATTCTTCAGAGCCAAGATGTTTCACTGGAGACCAGGTTCCTCAATTTTACATTTCCATGATTTATAAAGATAATGCAAGGCTGTAGCCAGCTATGAGGCACCCGAGGCATGGGCCTCGGTTTAAATCATACTAATAATTATTTATTTAGGCCCTTTTACATGTTGCTTTGCCGCATATAAAAATGCACTTCATCTCTTTTTGAATTTGAAGTGGGATCTTTGAAGGTTTATTATAGTGTGTGATTGACACTGCTAGTTGAGTTGAGGATTGTGTCGAATTCATAGGGCTGTGGTTTTCAAGAAGCCTCTCACAGTCAAACAGTCAATCAAATCGACTGGTCAGCTGAAAAAGCTCGAGCTGCAACCCTCATCGGTTATGATGTGCTTACACAGCTAAACTCTCTCCGTTTTGTCAACCCGTTCAAGTTAATTTTACTGTTGAATGATTTTATAATTAATATCACACAAAACTTTGTTTGCAAGCACTTGTCTTCTCTGTAGTTGGATAATTACATCACTGTTATTTTTTTGATAGATTAGGATTAAAAAACAAACTAATATTTCTTATTTTCTTTTATACTGAATTTGAACTTTGCAGAGAAAAAGCTACTTATTTGCAATGTACAAAACCACACAGGTCCTGCAAATTTAGAGCCTTGGGTACTCAAAATGAATAGCACCTCATTCAGAAAAAAAACCTGTTAACTAAACTTTTGTAGCCCATGCTTTATTTTAAGGGAAGTTTTTTTGTTTGTTTGTTTTTTAAACCGTTAAACAGCTATTTAACATGCTAATGTACATTATTTTGACAGAAACATATCCTGGTGCTCAAGACACACATCATTCACATTCATGCTTCAGTGTCTTTGATACAGGCACATTGATTAACACAAGTGTTTACCCCAGCATGTGTGCTAGAAAGCACATACACCGTACTGGACGAACAGTAGGAGGATTAACCTGATAGTGAAACACGAGAAAGCAACTCGAGTACATTATACTATTGATAAAGTAACAGTGATAGCAGCTTGAATACAATTACCTGCACATGCACGATGCAATGTGCCACCGTTATGCAAGCATAAGTGAGTGGGTGATTTATTTGTATCGTGTAATCACCACCACCATTGCATTCCCACACATCTGCTTTTATGTTTGTGGTGTTGTATAACCAATATACATGAATACATGATGTAAACAGTCCCATGCATGTCATTTATTACGAAGAGTTTGCATACCGAGCTGTGGAGTTGATTGTCCACTCACTGTATTGGGGTTGACTGAGGTATACCCGGTGTATCGCCCTTACCTCACCTGATACAGAAGCAGGTTATTGAAATGTATCAATTTGCGATATACCATGTCTCATCTACACACCCTCAGCTAAAGACACACTACACAGTAGCTTACTGGTTCGTTTTCGCAATATAACTAAAGTCAATTACACTAAATAGTTTATCAGTATGACAAACCTAACAGAGTTCAAACACTGCATATTAAACAACGTCTCAACACACGCAAGTATGGCAACTTTGTCAACAAAACAGAATAGTTTCAATGCCACTGCCGTCACCACTTTGCACGCAAGCGACTACTGTACTGATGTTTACATAATCCTGTACTCTAACTCGCCGTGCTTTTAGTTCAGAACTTGACATTAGTTGCTTGGCAGTTTAGAGTAACAACACGCCCACATATGCACACCTCAAGGAAATTGATGTTCTTTGCAATTACTTGTGTTTTTCTTTTTTGACAGCAAGGTGTATTTGCACGTAAGCAGCTGCTTGTTTTTTCTAATTGTAATGTAACAGTATGAAAGCCATCAACAGACGGGATAATCACAAAACAACGTACGCTGTCAACCGCACAGCCAACTGTGAACTTACAATTTTGGTCACTTACCTCAGGCGCTAAAGCAAGAGAGTAAAAAACATCCATTTTTCCGTCGACACAAAGAAAAAAAAAAAACTGTATCAGTTGTAACTTCACAGAAGCAAAATAATTCACGCAAAAATACCACGGGTCATAAAACTGAATTAAAAATATCATTTGCTTCAGTTGTAGTCCACACTCCCTCCCTCTGAGACGACATGTTCACTTAGGGTCCACTCTTTCCTGTCAAAACTGAGAAGCTCCCTCGAACTCGTATTCCTCCGCTTAGCGATTAGTAATATGCTCGCAGCAGACGACGACAGCAAAGCCACTGCAACGGTATTTAAATATTAAACCCGTGCAGTGCCAGAAACGTGTTTTAAAAAAAAAACATCGCCTCTAATTCAGAGCCGCGCTCCCCCTCTTGTAGGTACTATGTTTTCTGTGCTGTGCAAGGATATAGATGTAAAGTGTCAAAGCCGGAGCAAGCCGCTTTTCGAGGCGTAGGCTACATTATGATTTTAAAGAGACAGTGCTGCATTTCAGTATTACTGTGGAGAACTTGTAAGATCAGATCAGTGTTTATGAGACGTGCAATAAACGCTGTTTGAAGTACGCGGGTTATGCAACCACAAGTTATAAAAAAAAAAACATGGATAAACTGTTTACTGTAGCCGGTCTAGTTTAAGTGGAAATGTTACTTGACCCGTGGCTAATAATGAAACACTAAATGTATTTTGGAGCAAAGCTGTCGGTGATAGGCTACATGCACGACTGTTTGGGTGCGTACTGTTCTGAATGAAATGTGTCACCTTTGTATTTAATCGTATACAGCTGGCAACAATTAATAAAACATTTAACGTCACACAAGGCGAGCTGGGGTAGTTCTTGCGGTTTTCAATAGTGTGGCATATAGTTTACACCAGGTATTCTGACAAACAACTTGACATCATCTTCTGTTGGGCTAATATGCTTTTCAGTAGGTAGTTGACCCTGAATATATATGACTTCATATATATATATATATATATATATATATATATATATATATATATATATATATATATATATATATATATATATATATATATATATGAGGGAAAAAATCAGAGTGACTCCCAAGTAATTTTAGTTTTTTGTTATATTTCTTGCAGAAGGTGAGACTGCAGCAGAGTTAGGTTTTAAATATACTTAATTATAATAAACAGGATTTTGTATTCATATTAGCAGAAAAAAAAAAGTCTCAATTTTTTAAAAAGCAGGGATAAACTTGCCAATAGGAGCTGCTGCAAAAATGAGTGGAAAGGGTGCCACCTATTGGTTAAACTGTAAAAATACATCTGTCAGTGCAGTACATTATTTCATTTCTTTATTATTTCACCAAGATTAAAACCTGTAAGACCTGTAACTGTTTTCTATTTATTAAAAATATCCCCATATCAACAGGTCACACTTTACAGTTTTGTACTGTCTGTATAACAACATTACATTTCTACTGGTGCAGTAGCTGTAGTTCAAAGCAACTGATATTACTGATGCCTCTAATTTTGTATTTACAACCGTAACAGGGGATGTATGTCACTGACATACTTGATGTTGCGAGTTAAACTAAACACATGCAACTGCTAGACTAGTTTGTGATCCTCCTCAAACCAATCACACGAGTAAAGCGATATCTTTGCCCTTTTTGTGAATATTTTACAGTCCTCTTATAATGACTCGTTATTGAGCGGTTTGTATTGCTTAATACGCACATGCTGCATTTCACTGATTGTTTAAGGTGCTTTGACCTGAGTTCAGGAACAGCTCTTGAGTTGTAGTGGCCAGATTCACTTTCACCATAATATGTAACACATGCTACACATTATCAGTACACATTACCTGGCTCTTACAACTACACAGACACTTTGTTGATCCTGCCTATGTCACACAAGTTTATGGTGAAAGACAATCTGACAACTAGAGAGGGAGAGCTGTTCCTTAACACATTATATCAAATGTATTTCAGTGACTGGAGGCAGAAGCACTCAATGATTGGAAGAATCGTGAAGCTAAGAGGATGATACATAAAAAAAAAACTTGACTATGTATTGCTTAATTTGTACCATTAGTGGTTTCCCAATTTTTTTTTTTTTTAATCAGCCGTTTAACGATGCAAGTAGAGGCATCATGTTGAGACCCTGTGCTAGACACGAAAGCTGCAATACATACTTATCGAATTACATCGTGCTGTGTGAAAGTATGACAGGACTGATTCGAAAAGAGGATTTAACTTCGTAGATATACACGAAATCGATGATATCGAGGTGAATTGCAACAAGAGAGCGATTTCCGTAAAAAAAGGTAAAGGAAAGCAGACAGGTTTAACAAAGTCCATAAACACAAGCAAAGCATAATTGAATAAACAGCTCATAATCCCAGTGATCCCTTAGCACATATTTAACACTGCTAACTCTGATAGAACTGAAAAAAGTACATCGAAACAGTCTTATCAGTCTAAAAAAGCATTTATCCACGCAAAGTAAAATTAATTAAAATCCTGAACGATTTCCTGCTGGCAGTTTGTGTTGCTTAGACTAGCCAAACACACCCTTCATGCTTTTCTCATCTTTCAACTGCTCTAAATGTTACGTACAGTGTAATCAGCTTCATGGTTTACCCATGTGTTCATTGCAATGCCTTATGATGTTCCTTCTGCAGACTAATCTGCACCCTGCTAAAACAAACTGGCCTGTATTTACAACTGTCTCTGTTTTAAAAAGCTTAATACTGTTTTTAATTTAGAAAAAATAAGTATCAAACATAAAACAGCCATGCATTTAGGATGGTAAAGATTGCGGTCAGTTCCCTCTTCTATGAACAGGGTGTTTTTATTTACTAATAACATGGATCACAAGCTCTAGTACACCCTTCTGTTTATGTTGAGCATTTGGCAACATCTGTTACTGACCAAAAAATAAATAAATAATGCTCTTTTCACAAAGCAATTATTTAAATCCATCCCCCCACGAAGATGGATTAAATAACATTTGTTCACGAAACTGACTATTACTGTATGCATAACTGGTACTATTTTGAGTGTCAAACTATTTAATCAAAAATAAGTTTATATGAAGCATTCTCAAAAATCTGTGTATAATATAATCTGTTCAATGCTATAATGATGTCATTTTTCTATATATATGGCCATGCATCCCAAGAAAGAAAAAGTAATGACAAAATGATTGTACCATTTATGCTACAGTAAGTGTGATCCTCTGTCAGGTCAAACAGGCACAAAACATATTAGAAGAGTTAAGAAGACAATGCACTTTGAAATGTATGATAATGGAGCCTGTTGATGACACAGCTGTATTGTATCTGTTAATTCCAGTCTGCTGCTAGTGATAACAACCAGTCTACATTATCCCACCATGCAAAGCTGACTAAATATGGATGAAGTACATGACAACTAGACAACATGCTGCACCTCTGCAGCAGTTGGAACACAAACCCACAACACCACAATACTATTAGCCCACGGCAGTCTATACTGTATTGAACGCCTTTAGATGTTCAAGCAGAAAGCAATAACCAAGTGCACCTAGGGATTAATGCCTGTTTGAACTGTAATAGACTGAGTCCCTGTGACATTTCTGGAGCAGCACAGACTGCAAGACTGCACCTGTCTCAGACCTGCTTCGGACACTGCTTTTGAACGCATTGCTGAGCTGCTGTTATTCTCGGGAACATAACTGCCAAATGCTATTGATTTATTAATAAAAACAAACACTATTTATATGACCAGATGATGCAAGATATTTGTCTATACTGATGCCAACTGTAGATGCACTTGACTCTCAAACGGCAGACAGGTTGTGTAGTACAGGAAAGATACATTCACTCAAAACAGCAGGCTAGTAAACTAATATACTAAGGACAAGGGTCTGAACAACTGATATTGACTATGAAAGTTGTTTCATCTTTAATGGATCTACCATTGGGTATATTTGCAGAAATTAACTTGTCTATTGCAACATTCCCCCCTTTTATTTCAAAATCCTATATATGCAAATGTGTGCAATGTTTAGTTTATTTTTATGCAGGTGCCACTTATGTATAATATTTCATTTTTGGTTGTCGCTTGTAAACAAAATTCCCATCTTACAGACCCTTGTCTAGTGAAGTTCTGGTCCAAGTATCATTGTTCTGGGGGCTCAGCAGTATGGTGTTTGTCTTTGTTATGAATGCACATGAGGAGAAGTATAGCAATCAATCAACAGGCAGTGACTGACATATTTCCATCAAAACATTTTGATATTGTTGTTACTTTTAAACCGAAGCATGTTTTGGCATCTCATAACTTTTGTACTCAATAGCAGCTATAATGAAACATGTGCAGTTCATTCAATCATGGACAACAATATCATTTATTTGGGGACTTAATGTTTCTAAGTTTCAGTAACACTGGCAAAAACACAATAGCACCTATACAAGTAACTCAGCACCTTATAGGGGATAAACAAAACATGATTTCTACCTCCCATTACACTGCCAGTAGGGTGTATTACCACTACAGGCAGTCCAGATGTGACTGTGTGTGACTGTGTGAAGGATACAGCAGCATGCTTTACATTACAGGCGTTGCTAGTTGTTTGTAAACCCCCTTTATGTAACTGCCTATATTACAACACCATGTTCATCCTGGATAAAGTGCAACAAAGTGGGGTCTTCGGTTTGAATTATTTAACTCAGGATGACTTTCCTACATTAGATTTAATTGCACAGTCTAACTACATTAGGAATGTACAGAATGTTTACATGTGTCAACAAGAGGATTTATGATGATCTGTTTCCACATGGACCCAACTGATACCAGTCTAAGGGATCCATACATGAATAAACTAAGCACTTTTTGTAAATCAAACAGTCTTATCCAGGGGTGTAGTGATTCACTAATCTCATGATAAGATATGTATAAGGCATAATAAAATCATCAATTTAGTGATGGAACATTTTGTTAAGACTAAAAAATTAAAGATAGGGAGAGTTCATATATATCAACTATAAAACACACTTTCTTTATTCAAGAACCATTTGGTGATCTACAATGAGCTATGTTTTGCATTTGGTCTTGAATCACGATACAAACGATACATACTTCTATTATGATATGCTAGATCACGTAAAGAAAGTATCACAGTTCACCCCTAGTCTTATCAAATAATCTATACATTACACACACAGAATGCGCCAATAAAACACCTTTTCTGCTTAACAAATTTAAACAGTTTTTTTTTTAAAACTCCAGTATTTCCACGTGCAGCGGGCATTATTATGTGTGACACTGCCGTTACAGATTCTGTCCAGTTCCCTGACGGTGAGACGAGATGAGGTGAGGTTAAAACTCTAAAACCACAGATGCAAATGAGCCCTCATCCTGTTACAAATGTTTTAGTCTTTTTACATACTGTAAATATCCAACTCTTTTGGAAAATCTTTATCATCAGTCTCAAAACTAGAATATCACATCAGTTCCCAAGGCTGTGGTCTGCATTTTCTGCATCGGTGTTGTGAACTCTGCTATATTCAAAATCCACCGGAACGTCTTGGATACTCCTTTCATTTGCATTGTCAAAACTGTTTTTCCCGTGGATCTGCTTGAGGTGCTTTCGTAACACAGGCTTGTGTGCGAACACCATGTCGCAGTAGTTGCATTTGTGGGGCTTGTCCCCACTGTGCAGGTTCAGGTGATCCTGTAAAGAGCATTTCTGCGTGAAAGTCTTGCCGCAGATCTTGCACTGGAAAGGTTTAATGCCCGCATGAACCCGCATGTGTCTGTGGAGGTTGCCTTTCTGCGTGAACGTCTTGCCACACAGCAAGCACATGAACAGCTTGTGCATCTTCAGGTGGTTGGCGTAGTTTTCCAGCTGCCGAAAAACTCTGGCGCATTTGGGGCACTGGTGGTACCACTGGAGACATTTATCTTGTGTCCTTGCGTGGCCCCCAAATGTGTTTTTCCCAGCAAACATGCTATCTGAACTAGCAGCAGAACTGTAGCTCTGTGACTGGCGTGACACAATGTCCCCAATTCTGGTCTCCACTGTGGAGTTAATAAGGGAATGCTGAGGCTCAGGAGTATGTAATGGGGCTTGTGCAGATGATGGAAAGTGGTTCTGAAGCTTAGTGTTAGCCATAGATGTTTCACTGATGGATTCAACCTTCACAATTGTGATTGCATTGTCTTCCCCATCGGTATTGTCATCTACCTGTTGGATGTTTGGAGAACTGGTCTGCATGATCACTTCCTCTTCCTCTTCATCTCCTTCTTCCTCAACTTCTTCCACTGTCACGGCAGCAGTGGACTGGTCCTCTAGGGGTTCTGAAGAACCCATTTTCTGTACACCTTGACTCTTCAAAGGATCACTGGGCTTGATGAACTTGGACAATGCGTGGGTGCATCGCTCAACAATGTGACCCATTTGGAGGAAGCTTGCCACCGTCAGATAGTTCACAAGCTCCAGCTCTGGAAATTCGAGAATGCCTGTGTAACAGGACAGCATCAACTGCTTCCCCACTTCGGAGCTCTGGAAGATGGAGATTTTAACCTCCTTGGAATCGCTGAGCAAGAACTGATCCCTCAAAAAAGATGATCCAGCAGCAAAGACCACTTTGTGCCCCTGGACCTCCAGATCGTTCACACACACCGTGACATCACAAAACCTGTTTTGCTTTCTCAGGAGGTCCATTTTTTGCAGCATTGAATCCCCATAGTTTGAAAACTTGAAGTGAAGGATTTCCGAATTCGAAGACATGTTGCATTAGGCCTGTGAGATAAAACAGAAAACACAACAAACAATTATGTTTTTGCAACAGTTTTGATTAGTCTGTTATCATGCATTGTTATATTCTTACTGCAGTTTGTACTGGTAATTCCAGGTTACTGTCTATGTCTGCATAGAATTTCTCTCCCTCTATATCAACTGTCCAGGTGGTAGTGAGATTGCAGTTGGTTGTCAGACAACCTATAAAACTGTGACCTTTGACGTTTTACCTCAGCAGATTAACATTGCCAAAAAATACAGCCATACATGTTACAATAGGGTCATTACATATCAATTACTTTTTTGATGGACAGCACTCGAAACATTATTTCAAATTATAATTATATGTGCATAGGTTGTCCCCAGCAAATGAGGTCCCATTCAAAACAGTGTGTTACACAGCTCTTGCACCACCTTTTGTGTTTTACATATCATCTAGCACTGTGGTTCCCAAACCAGTGCTGAGGAACCACTGTGTCTGCTGGTTTGCATTCCAACTGAGCTCTCAATTACTTAACTAGACTTTTAATATAGTGATAATTTGCTGAATCCAAACTTTTTAATTGTTTTCAGCTCCTAACAGTTGCATATTTTAAGTTAGCTAGAACATTTTATAAGTAACTTGAACTCTACAACTGTTTAAGATCTGAAAACTATTAAAAAGGTCTAGTTAAACAAATGAACAGCTCAATTAAGGGTCTACTTAAGTAACTAGAACTGAATGAAAACCAGCAGACACAGGGGGTCCCCAGGACCGGGTTACGAAATTCTAGCACAATTAGAGGAAACACCTCCCCGGAATTTGGTTCTCTTAAACTGGAATTACCTCTCTGTTTCCATCTGCCCAAATACACTTCCTGCGTTACTGGTGCTACAGGTAATACATTGCAACTGTAGGACGTGAACTTTATAGTGTTGTAGCAGTTGGCTTTACTGGAAAACCAAACTATCAACAGGTAAATAATGGATAATATTACTCACAGTGCAAGAGCCAAAGCTATAAAAACAAACAGAGCCATCATGAAAAAGTAGATCTCAATGGCCTACATCCACATGTAAAATTGTAGGTTGGGGCATTGAGATAAATGCAACTATATACTCCCAGAATCTTATGTCAATTTAACTGAACTGGGTAATGGTATAAGGTTGGCGTTTTTATTTATAAATAAATAAATCGTTTGCATAATTAACTTCAAAAATGACTTATCAACTATATGTATCAAAAGCCGTTTAACAGTTTTTGTTGTCAATGAACTAGTGTATCAGCTAAAATAATAATTTGATAATTTACAACCCTGAGTGCTGACTATAACAATTTTTGGATTAGAGAATAACATTATGATAAGTAAAATAAAAAAAAAAAAATTTAAAAAACATTAATTTTGAAACCAAAATCCCAAATACTTTCTCAAGAAAGAAAAAAAAAAGTAACGCACAAGCGGTTTAAAAACATCATCCTGGATTTCAAATGTAGGGGTAGCCTATAACCGAAACACTGTTTTATGCAAAACAGCTGTTATATCTGTCTGGGCATGCACATTTGCCACTAGTTCTGTGTACGCTGCCAAAACAAAGAATTGAAAGTGCCAGTCCGCCTGTGAAGAAAGCAGCCCAGCTGCCTAGCGCTAGAGAAGCTCTATTTAATGAATGATCAGTTGAAACAGACTTGTCACGTGACTTAGCACAGACATACACAGGATCACTTCTAGACAGGGTGAACACACAGACATCATCATGTCAATTAAATTAAACCAGCATTTTATGTATTCCCGATCGCACCGTTATTATCTTGAATGGTCTCCACGGGAAGTACATACATCCAAATGTTCACTTTATAAGCATTCTCAAAACTGCTTTCAGTCACACAACGAGACGTGCTCAAAATTAGTTGTGTAGTTTCCCCTTTTTACCGAGGCTGTCAGGAGTTTTTTTCACTTTGTAAAAAATTTAACTTATTAAAAAATAAAGTACATCTATGGATGGGAGCCACCAATTATTAAAATTCAATTCGAGGTAGAAACACAGTAATGGTAAGAGGGTCATTTGTCGTTTCAATCTTACTCCACCTAGACATGGTGTCTAGAGATTTGCTCTAGCAAAGTCTAGCGCCAATAATCGAAAACAAATAGGCTACCGTTCTCACGTACAAATTTGCAGCGATATCATCCAAAAAGGATCTTGACTAGGTTGCTGGTTAAATGCAGTAGCTGCGTGGAAGAAATCTAAAATTAAAAAAAAATGTACCTTCTGCTCCAGATTTTTATGTCCTGAAAAATGGCAGATCAACTGAAGGGCAGGAGAAAGGAGGAGCCTGGAACAATCTAGATAAGGTATCGCTTCACTATTTAAAGGGGTAGCGTCTGTTTGCTGTAGCTGACCCGATGCCGCGTGGGAGGAATATCCATAAACATGATCCCAGTAAAAGGTGAGGATATTATACATGCATTGTCATAATATCCAGAAATAATCGATATTTATAGTGTAATAGAAATATTTGTCTAAATTCACACACACACACACACACACATATATATATATATATATATATATATATATATATATATATATATATATATATATATATATATATATATATATATTATTTATTTTATTTTCTCGTTACTTGTTATTGGTAAATCTGGGTTACTGTATGTCAGCAGTGCAACAGAATAGCTTTGCATGCTTCCTTTACTGTTTTTAAAACATACTTTGAAATACTGCAAACCATCTCTTATAAGGGTCTGTTTTAATGATCTCATGTTTAGCCCCTGAAAGTACACAAGGAATTGACTCAAGTATCTTGGGATGACCAGAACCAACCTGCCAGTACATTTTAACCCTGTTTTGCGCACCTCATTACAAAAATAAGAAAGCATTTTTATCGATGGGACACTTGCCCTTTATACCTTAAGGGTCTGTCTGTAGGTCTTAAATTGATTCACTTGTTGAAAGAGATCCAAGCTATCATAATAGCAAAGCAGTTTACCTGAATGGGCGTGATGCTCACTTTGCTGCCACATGACTATTTTATTAAACTACAACGTCTGACCTAGAAATACCTGCGTGTGTTGCCATAGGGACCAGTTTCCTTAAGATATGGATTGATTACAAACTAGATACAATGCTGTAGATACTGTACATAGTTTAGCTGATAATTTACTTAAACCATTTTTTGTTGTTAGATGCACGTAAACCTGAAAAATACCATTAGTGTTCCATATTTAAGTAGAATGATACATTTTACAATTCCAACTTTTTTCCATGCAAATACAGGGTCCCTATGGGGCAGACAGATACTATGGGAGACATGAGTGAGGAGATTCACAGGAAAAAAAAACAATCCTCAGTCTTGGATGGTTCTGTTTTATTTAAATGGTTTGTGTTGATGCAATATGTCTATTGTTACATCTCAAAGGACACCCTAGTGAAATTGGAAGCATGTGTTTTAACTTGTGTTTCTGTCAATGACACCACCACCACAGTGGTGTCATTGCAAGCATGTGTTTTAACTTTTGTTTCTGTCAATGACACCACTGTGGCAGCTACAGAATTTTTTAATCTGGAAAACCCTGATAATAGAAGTTAACTGAGAAATCAAATAACTCAGCTGTGTCCCAAACATTAAAACGGGTGTGTTCTGTCCCATACAGCTGCTGTATGACCTAAAATGATAATTACCCTATAGAATGAACTAATTTTCCTTCATAGTCGAATGAAACCTGCTGAATAATGTTACATTAACATTTTGAATTATACACCACTTTTTCCAGTTTTCCATATATTGAAAAATGACATTTCAATATCATACGCTTAAGTTTCTCTTACACAGGCAATTAATTAATTTAATTAAAGGTTAAAGAACCACCCCCATTTATTATACAAGGATTTATTTAGTCACGCAATTGTTACTTTGTGACAATTAATTGTGACTTTACTGCTCTACCTAGGATCACACCTGCTGCAAAGCAAGCGATCAGGTAGAAGCAGCAGTTTCAATTTTATTTTACCTACAGCATTGTAGTACTAGAAAAATAAATTATCGAAGTCCTTACACAGCAAAATACATTGGATTTCAATGTCCACAAGGCCTAGCCTGGACTTGACTGAATTTGAAAAGTATTAATTATAAAAGCATGCTAATTGTCACAATGAAAGTGACTGGCACTAAGGCAGCTTGTACTAATACAGATACAGAAATATGTGCTGTTTTAACAATGATCAAATAGGAATGCTCACAATGTTATTATGCACAGTAGCTTTGTATATTAAACCATTTTTGTGCAGGTTATTATTTTTTTGCTTTTTAGCAGTTTCAAACCAAGGAGCTGTTGGAGAGTTTCAGGACTAAAAGTCAAGACAAGTTAACCAGGGTGCATCAAGTGTACAAGGAGAGAAGTCTTCATACAATTAAAGGTTTATATACTAGACAGGGAGACGGTCACCTCCAAATACACTGGTGTCATCCTTTAGTTATAGCTGTTATATGACAAGTGCTTAATCCTTCCTTTTCCAGTCCTTCCTTTAATAAAGGGAGTTGGAGTTCCACTCAAATAGTCTGATTTCCACCAAATCAGTACTATGTTGTCAGTGCATTTGTGACATTTGTCTTAATGACACTGTACCAAGTCCTGCTACTACAGGAGAACAGGCTTTGGAAGCCCCCACGCAAGTGAACAGCAGATTCCAATTGTCAAATACAGCTTGACAATGACTGCTCTGCTCAGGACCTGTGGCCGAGATCATCCATGAGGTTTGGAATACTGGAATCTGTATACTCCAGAAACAGCTCTGTGCTGTTAAGGCATTGTTCAAAGAGTAAGTAGCTTCAAAGGTTACATCGGCTTGGTTTACATGCAAAAATAAAAATAAGTCTCACCTTTTTGACTTGCTATTTTGGTAGTATCTTTCGGGCAATTTGGGCTTACATGCAGTATTCTTTAAGGGAGGGAAATTCTTCGAAAATTAAAACGACCAAATTGATATTAAAATATGGGATGGTGTACTTAAATGTTCGGCAGTGTTCCAGTTTGGCCTTGCGCATCTGACAATACTGTGCAGCTTTCTTAAACTGGGTTTACAAGAAGTTCTTTAAACAGCAGCTTCACTGCTGGAGTCTTGAGAACCTTTGGTACAGATTTTGAACTGTTTCAATGCTCTTCCTAGAACATGAGGAATGTGCGTGATATGTATGTGCTATGTCACTTTCCTGACCAGGGATCTTAGGAATCCATTTGCTGTGGCATAACACGGAAAAAATCAGATATCAACATGGAAAAACACAGATTTCTCTATGCGTTTGGAGATTTTTTAGTTTTACACTTGGGGAGGGTCAAAAAACATGCAAGTCTTTTTTTGTTTGTTTGATAATAACCAAATCAGTACACGTATAATATATAAACATTAACACAGGCAACTTTGTTTTAAACTTACCTAAACATACCTGTCTAATAAAACTGCTTCGGGTATTCAAGTTCAGTTTACTTTAGTAATCAGAGCTATTCAAAGAAAACAATAAAAATCAACCCTAAAGATAGGGGTCAACGAGTTTGGCAAGAACAAGTTTCTGGTAATGTGCTGTTTTCTACTTGATGCAGCAAGGCTGTAGATTACACTCGCAGACAGACCATTGTAGAACACATGGAAAGCACTAAACATAAATTTAATGAAAGGAAATGTAAACAAGATGAGTCTGAAACAGCAGGGCCATCGAAAACACTGAAACAGACCACTGTGTTTGGATCATTTCAGCATCTTACAACTGCCAAAGAACAGCGTGAAACACCGGTTTGAGATTTTGTCAAAATGTGTGTAAAAGCCGATACTCCTCTGTACAAAGTGGATCAATCGGTCGTTTGAGATTTTTTCATCAAGCCCTTTAGGGAGGTGGTGCCATTCCAAGGTCAAACCAATCGTAGCTGGAATACTCCAGCTCTACTTCAACAAAAGCCGTGCAGATGACGAAGACCAACATTAATATAATTTTTTTTATAACAAGGAACTATTTGTAATATTTGAAGTAAAAAAAAAAAAGTTTGTTTTATTGATTAATGGCGCTGGTAAGCTTGTAACTTGCTTAGAATTTGAAAGTAACTATTTTTACTTTATTTATTTAGCAGATGCATTTATCCAAAGTGACTTACACATGTTACACTGTCATACCAGGTTACAGTTCAAGAATAATTAAAGTTATAAACTAAAATACAACAGAGACAAGTGTAACAAGAACAACAATACTTCCTGTGTTAACTGTTACCCAATAGTACTGTTTGTGTCTTATAATGTAGCAGGGAAAACTTTTTTATCCCTTTTATTTTACTCACAGAATAACAAAGGAGAGGGAATTTGGCGTTTCTAAACTGCATGTAGACCAAGTCATTGCCACTTGATGTGAATGTACTGATGAAGGCTGTTGGTGCCAGTACTCAGTATTCTTTAAACAAGATCAAAGCCAGGTCAATGCATATTATTTTAGCAAAACAACCACTCAATGACGGCAAACACCATAACATAGCAAGGGAAATGTGAAATCAATTTAAATGACCTATTAAAACTGCTTACTCTTTAAACCCTCCATATTTACATGAACCTCATTCCACACAGGACTGCAAACTTGTGTAAACTGTACAAGTTACCACACTCTGAAAATCACCATGAGTTTGTGCCTTCTCACATCTGCATGAGCCAGCATTCACGTCAACAGGTGTGCTTGCTTTCTTTTTCTGCTAATCGCTGTCCACAATGAGTGCTTCCACCTCTTCACAGGTGTTTTCCAAGCTGCTCTTCCTGTGTACATCCTTCAGATGCCTCCTCAGTCCTGCTTTATGTGCAAAATGCACTGCGCAGTAGTTGCATTTGTGAGGCTTGATGCCCGTGTGAAGGTTAATGTGGTCCTGTAGTGTAGCCTTCTGGCTGAAGGCCTTTTTGCAGAGCAGGCACTCGAAGGGTTTCATTCCAGTGTGCACACGTACGTGTCGGGTGAGGTTACTCTTCTGCGAGAACGTCTTGCCACAGCGCAAGCACAGGTACATCTTGTGCTCTTTCACGTGGCTGATGTAGTTTTCCAGGTGCTGGAAGAATTTGCTGCACTTCCGGCAGTAATAGGGCTTTTGCAATATGGCGTCGTGCTCTCTGATAAAGTTCTCCGACATCAGCTTGCTGATCAAAGAAGACTGGACCTGGTCGTGTTGCAGACTCTCTTCAAGGCTACTCGAGGCTAAGCCCTGGAATTCGATTTCCTGGGCCGCGAGCACATAAACGTCTCCACTGACCACCTCCTGGTCAATCGAGTCGTCTCTGGAATAGTCCTGCGTGTTGCTTCCAGAGGTTTCAACGGACAAGGCTAGAGATTTGGAAACAAAGCGCTCACACTTGAAGGGAATTATAGAAGAGGGGACATTTTTCACTACATGGGTGCTGTCCTCAGAGTCTATGTCAAATCCATCTATGGTTTCTTGCAATTCATCCCCGTCAGAAGATGGAGAACACGGATGTGCCTCATTAAAAGTCATCACCCCTTTTATATCTGCAAGCGTTGGGTCAAGGTACTGGGACACAGCCTGCGTACACCGTTCTACCACGTGACCCATCTGCAGAGCGCTGGCAGCAGTCAGATAGTTCACCAGCTCCTTCACAGGGAACTCCAGTATGCCTGTGTAGCAAGACAGCAGCAGCTGTCTGCCAATTTCTGAGCTTTGCAGGACTGAGATGGAAACCTCCCTCGAATCGTTAAGTAGGAACTGGTCCCGCAGAAAGGGAGACGAGGCAGCCAATACAACTTTATGTCCCTGGAATGTGAAATTGTGAATCTGTAGGGCGACATCGCAAAAGCAGTCTTGCTCCCGCAGTAGGTTCATGTTTTGCAGTAGTGAGTTGCTGTGGTTTACAAACTTGAAGTGAAACATTTCAGAACCTGGAGCCACTGACAAAACCTAAAATGAAAACAGAAAAGATATAATAAATTAAAATATCAATATATAATATTATTAGGCTGCAAATATTGCAAATACTGAATGGAAGGAAATAAGTCTGTTGGAATTGTATGGCCTCATACAAACCCACCAACAAACATGCATCCTGAAATCATTGTAAAAAACCTAATTTAGAAGATGTGTTGTATAGTTTGAAGGTGTCTATCCCATACCCCAAATACAGTTTTTATATATGGAAGTTGTTGCCTTATGGCTCATCTCTATAGCTGTTTTCTGTACCAAGTTATCTGTATAGCAAACATTATGGAATTTGCTTTCTGAGCTGTAACTGATGACAGCAGTACACAGGGCATTCTTTAGTGGCACGCAGGTTTAAAATCACCTATCTAGCAGTATATTGTATAACTAAAGTAGAATCCAAACCTCATGCATGTAGACATTAACTCGCCCAAATGTTTAAGTAAAAATATCAATTTATAAACATCCCTATCGCGTTTTATTTTGTTTAAATGTACCGTGCAAATTCAGGAAGTAAAATAAATAAATCACATAACCATTCTGACATACTTTCACAAAGTTTCTCAAAGAACATTTTTATAATTTAATTATTCATTGTGACTCGAAAAAAAAGGAACTATTACAGTAGTCGTGCCGTAGGCTATGCCTTTTCTGTGGCACGTGTTTAGCCATCTTCGTAATCAGAAAGTTCAGAGGAAGTCAGCCACAATATAAACTCAAGTCTTATCAGTTGGTGTTTTTTTTCTTTTACATAAATATATTTGTTATTCGCTTCAGTTAAAGCATAACTTTCAGATTTATGAATAACGCTAAAACAAATATACTCACTGCAAAGCAAAATCCACAGGCGGCTGCAGTTGGAGATGTCAAAAATAACTAACGCCACTTTTTTTTTTTAAATTTTAAACTGCATTTCATTATTGTATGGTCAGTCGTTTGAATTAATAAAATAAAACGTTGGTTTTAAAACCCCAAATAAAGTATTCACAGCTCTTGAAAACATAAAACTACAAAACCATTAAGCTGCTAACATTCCTCATTCCTGATAATTTATCTTAAGGATGCTTTTCTACATGTTCTAAACTTTAATTAAACGGGTTTTTGGGTTTTTTTTTTTTTTTGTTTTGTTTTGTTTTCCCAGTTTGAACAACTAACCTCCTCTTTATCAACTGCAATGTGTGTAAGCTTCCTACTTCCTGTGCATCACGATTGTCACCCCCTAGCTAGCCTACTGTCTCCTTGTGTGTGTGCGGTTCCTAGACGGCTTTTGTAAGTCAGCTGCAGCATTCTTGTTATTGCATATTGACAGTGTAAAGATGTTCACAAATGAAATACACTTTATATGACAAACAGGATGTGGCATTTTAAAACAGTAAGTCATTTGTATATTAATTTCTTAAAAAAAAAAAAAAAAAAAAAAATCAGTTAATAGAAACACGTATTTCGTAGAGTTTCCGCCCCTACAAAAATAACCTATAGGTTTCCATAGACCTATCGACCAAACGTCCCAATTCTCTATGCACCTATAGGTTTCTATAGCCTTTAGGCCAAATGTCCCAATTCTCTATAAAAAACCTATAGGTTCAATACAATAGCCTATAGGTCTTCTATAGAAACATATAGAAATTCTATAGAAGTTTTCTATAGTTAACCTGTAGGTTATTTTCATAAGGGAATGCTCAGTGCTTTTTTTTATTTATTTATTTATTTATTTATTTAACATATTTCGTTGCTTCACTATGCCGTGTTGGAAATATTTTATTATGGTTTTTGCGAAAGTTATTATTAATAATAAAACAAACAAAAAAGTTTTAAAGACGTACAGGTATCTGCATCAGTATGTGTTCCGTTGGGCTTTATTATAGCTAGAGGTATGGGGACAGTAAGCGGCCACTGTGTAGTTACAGAACACACATTCTGGGTCGTTTCAAGATAAGATGTCATTGTGTTAAAAACAATTTAAAGCACACAATGCAAGGTTTGGGTGGTCTGAATAATTATGTAACTTTCGTTTGCCTCATTCTGCTGGTGCTTTTTTTGGCAGCTTGATCTTGTAGCCGTTTTAGCAGCAGAAGCTGTGTGCGTAATTAATCACGTGATTACAGGTACTTCGGCTGAGTAGACAGTACGGTTGATCGAAGATCGGATAATTGTCTCTCTACTCTATGTAGAAAATTAGCTATACCGGGAGGCAAAAGACTGAGAGCAACTCAAATGACCAGCAGATGTCAGTAGTGATTCACTCACTCTGAGGATTAATACCACAACTACTGTCTGGCTGTTACTGCATGATGCATTGCATGATTCAGTATTATCATAGACACTCAATTTCAGTGCCATTTGAAGGGACTAACACAGCAATCCAGAGTCCATGCAGTTTCAAATGAAAACAGATCGTCTCCATCTTCCAGTTGTACCCTCCAGGATATGGAAGCACATTCAACCTGGATCTGATCTGTAATGTTACAGAATACTGGAGGGACCACGTGGGACAATTCACCAGGGGATTCCAGAAAAATTCACCTCCTAAAGAAAGTCAAGGTCCCTGAATATTAAAAACCGAAACATCCATGTAAATCTGGAACCATGTGGTCACCTAAGATCAAACCACTCAGTCATGGGAGCTACAGGTCATTTGCCATTTGTTTGGATTGGCAGTGCCCCATTGGAGGCAACATACTTTATATGAAACTATTAAGGTCAACGGTTTCTATTAAGGTCTCTGGTGGCTACGTTTTGTTTTGGAGTAGATTTTCACAACTGTAAGTGAAAATAATTATGAAATTCCTGGCTAAACACAGAGGATAAAAGTCTTAATAAAATACAAACCTTCAAAGGCGTGATCCTATGAATATTTGTTTTTCTGCCATATCAGTGGGTCATACATCACCAAAACACCAACATAATGACATATTCATAGTAAATCTCATTGGCTTATGTTGTATAGTAGAATGCCAAAGGTATACTCTAGTGTACCCTTTCAAGCTGTGAGATATTAATTGTGTGGCATTATTCTATATGAAGTCTGCACACTGTTACACAACAGTAGACTTAATTATGACATTATCCGTATCTGAGAACAGGATAAGATGTCTGGCAGGATGGCTGTGTGGAGACGCCCAGAGGCACACGGGCAGGTACTTGCAGGGTTGATTCGCTGGTGCACTGTTTTATTAAACAAAAATAAATTAGAATGTTTTTTATTTGTATTTCACCTGTTCTAATGTATTTTGGAATTGACTGTTCATTGTTTGCTTTGGTGTATTATTGATATTACTATATTCCTGGTTTTGTTTTTTTACATTATGCAGCTCCCTGAGACACCTTGGGGTAAAGGGTGCTGTATCCAATTATTATTATTATTATTATTATTATTATTATTATTGAGAGAGAGAGAGTGAGAGAGAGAGAGAGAGAGAGAAGGGGGAGAGAGAGAGAAGGTATATAATAGAACTGAGGTGTGTATACTGTGGCTCTCAAAAGTATTCACCCCACTTTTCCACATTTTATTGTGTTACAACATATCAAAATGGATTTAATTAGGAGTTTTTGCCACTGATCAACACCACAAAAGATCATAATGTCAAAGTGAAAAATAAAATCTACAAATTCTTCTAAATTAATTACAAGTAGAAAACAGAATACTTGCATAAGTATTCACCCCCTTTGCTATGACAGACCTAAATAAGCTCTGGTGCAACCAATTATCTTTAGAAGTCATAATTAGTTGAATGGAATCCACCTGTGTGCAATTAAGGTGTTTCACATGATTTCAGGTTAAATATAGCTGTCTCTGGGAGGTCCCACAGTTGGTTAGTACATTTTCTAACAAAAACTACATCATGAAGATGAAGGAACATTCAAAGCAAATCTGGAATAAGGTTCTTCAAAAGCACCAATCGGGGGTAGGATATAAGAACATTTCCAAGGCATTGAATATCCCCTGGAGCACAGTAAAGTCCATTATTAAGAAATGGAGAGAATATGGCACAACCGTGAATCTGTCTAGAACAGGCCATTCTCAAAAACTATCCGGATGAGAGGGGCACTAGTCAGGGAGGCCACCAAGAGGCCTATGGCAACTCTAAAGGAGTTACAGTCTTCCACGGCTGAACTGGCCTTTATGGGAGAGAAGGCATGTGGGAGACTCTGAGACCAAGTGGAAGAAGATTCTATGGTCTGATGAAACCAAAATAGATCTTTTTGGCCAGAACACTAAGCGCCATGCTTGGTGCAAGCCTAACACCGCACATCATCCTGAGAACACCATCCTACCGTGAAGCATGGCAGTGGTAGCATCATGCTATGAGGATGCTTCTTTGCGTCAGGGCCTGGAAAGCTTGTGAAGATAGAGGGCAAAATGGATGCAGCAAAGTACAGAGAAATCCTGGAGGAAAACCTGTTGAAGTCTGCAAGCGACCTGGGACTTGGGAGAAGAGTGGCTTAAAAACAAAAAGGTCAATGTCCTGGAGTGGTCCAATCAAAGCCCGGACCTCAATCCAATAGAGAATATGTGGAAGGAGTTGAAAATTGCTGTTCATCAAAGGTCCTCATCCAACTTGACGGAGCTTGAGCAATTTTGCAAGGACGAATGGGCAAAAATTGCTGTGTCCAAATGTGCAAAGCTGGAAGAGACTTATCCAAATAGACTCATGACTGTAATTGCTGCCAAAGATGCCTCTACCAAATATTGACTTAAGGGGGTGAATACTTATGCAATCAATTATTTTCTGTTTTGTATTTGTATATGTCTCTTAACATGAGACACACGACTAACTAGCTTATTATAAATCACAAAAGGAACTACTATTAAATAGAACTTTTCTGCTGCATTTAATATTTGTATTTAGAAAACCCAAAAACCATGAGGGAAAGCTGTAGATCATATGCAGACTGACTCTTAAAACATAGCACATAACCACATGTCACAAAACACAAGGTGGAGGATGCCTACCGGGTACGTGCCTTACCATAACAGTCAAATCCATTTTTACAAAATCCTACCTACGTCAAAACAAATAATTTCCATTGTTTACCTACAGAAATTTGGCAAACATACAAGCACAGCTGATTGTAGTTATGCATATAACTACAATTCAATAACTGATTGGTTTCTCTTCTAAAAGTGGACCATAATATATTTGCATTTTGAGCAAGTGTAAAGAATACAACAATCTAAAACATTTCAAACTTAATTTCATTCTTCAGACAAACTATAAAAACCATTATTTTAATATGTAAGCAATAAGGCACGACAGGGTGTGGGGTATACTCTAATATCCACACGCCCCGGGTGTGTTATAAGGCACGAGGTGAAGCCGAGTGGCTCTAACCGCCCGGGGCGTGTGGATATTAGAGTATATCCCACATCCTGAAGTGCCTTATTGCGCTTATAAAATGGATCAACCAACATTACAACCCCCCCCCCCCCCCCCCCCCCAAAAAAAAAAAAAAAAAAAAAAACATGTTTTAATTAACAAAAAAAGTAATTTTTATTAAATGTCCTTCCACCTCTGCTAGAACTTAGAAAAAATAGTTTTAAAACATAAAAAAATAAAACCAAAAATGCATTATTAAAAAATCATTTCAGATGTTGAATTGAACATTGCCATTGAAAGTGCAGTTTTGATTTGTTACACTTCTTGTAATTCTTGGTTTATTCATTACATTTTAAAGTAAAATATTACTACCCATTTTCATCATGACACAGCACAAATGAGTCTGCCTTTAAATCACGCAGCACAAATAAGACTGCCTTTAAATCACGAAGACCATTCCTTACAAGACCTGCAATAGTATCAGGTGAGAGTTGCGGGCAAATCTTCATACCACAGAGACAAAGAATGTCAGCAGCAACTGCTGGGGAATGTTTCATGCTTGCCTTTAACAAATGACAACACTCTGTTTTAGTAAGGAAGCAAGTACCACTAATTTGTAGGCTTTTATAGTGCTCTGAAATATTATTTACATAGGCTTATTTAATATTTAAACAGGTCCGCGAAATCCTAATTTTATTATATAACCTACCCGGAAGAAAAAAAATTATCCATAATTTAAATAGACCCCTCAGCATAACTGATGTTGACTGAGGCTTTTCCAAATAACTCCACGCTGACCTGTCCTCTGGGCTTTAAGTGCGGCCTCTAAATAACCCAATACACAAGCAGTGCTCATTGAGACCTTCATTATCATGATTGCAGCTCATTATTTGTGCGTGTTGAGTAATTTGCATTGCTCTTATGCTTACATAGGGTGCAGTGCAAAATAATTGCCTGGCCTCAGTGCAATTTGGATTCTGCAGCCGCAATTGTTTGCACATATTTAATACCAGGCACTGTATTGTTTTATGTGGAAAAATGATTTCTTGTTTTTTGCCAGGGGCAATTGAACCATTTGTCTGATAACAGATCTCCTAATAGCAACTAGGCCAAGCTCTGCAGAAATGTTTCTATTACCACCATTCCCACATGTGTCATCGCTTCAAGCACTTTAAATGTATTGAGTTACAGCTTGAACCTTTAGATTGGCAAAACATGTTCAGCTTGCAAAAAAAGATTAAAAAGCACTTGAAAGCATTATGTCATTCTTGCTGCACTAATATTAGTGTAAGCCTCTCAATGTTTGGGAATGTGCTGTGCCTGTACACCTAGATTAGCAGGCTGCTTTGTTAGTTTTGCGATGTTGGAATGTATTTTCTATTGGACAGGCTACAATATTTGCACCGTTTAGATAATTTTATTATTAGTGTAGAATAAATACAGCAAAAATGATTAGTTGGAACTCTGATTTGTACTGTGCAGCTAATGCATCTGTAGCTTTAAGTGGAAGTCCTTAGGCAGTGTGACGTTGCTGCTAACCAGTTTTGGAGTTGTAGGGGAGATCTGGGGACTAGGTAGGGAGGTTGTTACGTGGGATATTTGAGCAACAGTCTCTGAGCTCTGTAGTCTAATGCTGTAACAAAAAGCAACAAACCTGTGCTAAAGAAATAAAGAATATTGAACAGAGAAATCTTGTTTGGACATTTTTTATATCATCTACACATGAACCTGGCTGGTTCCACCTGAAGAGAACTCAAACTAAAGTTTTGTAAAATTGCTGAATAATCAGAATTCAACAAACCTATGCTATTTAAGCAACAAAACACTGACAGGCTTCCTTTGTCAGCTGATTATTTTGCCGTATTAACGGCAAACTGTCCTGAAGTGATTTTATAATCTTTTAGGTATCGTTACCTACAAAGTTTGAAGATTATTCAGCATCTATCATGACTGTAAAATGCTGTTCTAGTATAAAGAATCTGATAGTTCCTTTGATGTTAATTTTATTGTCCCACATGAATATATTGTTTAAATGAAAGGTTTTAACAATGTGTAATATCTCCCCCAAAACAGTGGCATTTTTAAAAATAAATAAATAAATAAAGTGGAATTGCGATGTCTCTTTAAGGATGATTTTTCAGCGATACTTGGAAAACACTGACTGTAAGCAAAACACATTTCAAATGTTTGCTGTAGAATTCTTACAGATGTTAATAGATCATTGTAAAATTGCTATTGTACTGAACATACTCAAGCACATGCAGAGATAAATATGCTTTCAAAATAACCACAGGACTGAAGCACAGTTAGCGGTCCAGGTAAGCTGCATACCTGCCTTAAAAATATGCACAGCAATTTTACTGCACAGCTTGCCTGCCTACCCTTCCCTAAAACTTCCACTAACAACTACAGCCTCTACAATAACGTTCCTATAATACTAAACAAACTGTCTTATAACTTATGAATGCATTTCCTTATTCTATTTACCTGCACGGCTTTATATTAAAGTTTTAACATGTTCAGTGAGTTTAAGAATTTAACACAGACCTCTTATATACAGTATACCATATTATATTCTACAATACTATAAGCTGATTATGTTGCACATCTTGTATACAAATACATTCTCCTAAAATGTGTACAATGATTCATTTTATAAACCGATAATTAAGTACAAGGTGAACTAAAAAAGCAGGATACCTACTGTATAGCGATTGCACCCCTATAAACTTTGATTTAATTCTGGATCAACTGTTTTAAAGATAAATACAGCTGTGGCATCGATTTGGACCTGTACATGTTTCATGTTTCAAACTGTGTAGGATGCATTTATTGAATATGAAAATGTCTACAGGGAAATATTTTCTTTGGTGAGATAGAATGTCTGAGTGATGTGGGCAGTTTATTTGTCTTTGGGCTGGTAATTGAATATTTCCATGGAGAGCTTGTTCAATTACTTCATGGGAACTGACAGTGTTTAAAAAAAATAACTGTGACGACATCTACGAGGTGGAGACTACATCCCTCCTAGCTGTTTCTCTACCCATGGGCACACACAGTTTGGGCTTGCTGACATGTTAGATTAACATGACTACTACCGTGACAATATAATGGTTTTCTAAGCAACAATCATTGTGAAACCACAGGGTGTGGTTCTCTTTCCACACCACTCGCTTGTGTCTTGAGATACATTGGTGGGGGGGGGATTATGAAAGGAATTTCTCATTAATTGATGAGACAAAACCTGCTTGTTTGGGTGTGGTTCGTACCTCATTGAGGGCATTCTGTATCTGGAAATATAAACTACATTTTACCCTTTATTTTTTAAAATTTTTATCACATATTTGGGGAGGGCTGAAGCTCAATTCAGCCCTGTAACGGAGATCTGTGCTGACTGTTTGGCGCATGTGTGGCACTGCAGGAAGGGGGCTGCAGCCTCGTAGATCCACCTGTCAGTCATGGCAGTGACACGGAGAGGCGGGGAAGAGTGTATGTTGGCTGAGAGGCGGGCCTTGGGGGATTGCTGACCCTATATGATAACTCTCTATTGTTGTATCAGCCAGCCCCTATAAGACGGAACGAGCCAGCTGGTGGAAGCTCTGTGGCCGGACCAAGCACAGCCGGAGAAGAACTGATTTTTCTGCAATATTGCGAGATTACTATTTCATTAGGTGCAATTGTTCCTGTTTGGTCTGCTAATACCCTCTCTTGAACAAAATGCAATAGTCTTGTATAGTATTAAATTTATAGTGTGCATTTTGGACTTTGACTTGAGAATAGAGCTCTAGCTCAGCATTTAACAGCACTCAACAAGGCCATTCTAGTAAGATAGTCATTTTTTTCAGGTTTGTTATTTTTCATTATGATGAATATGAAAAAAACAACTCTTCCTAGCTGTAATTAGGTTCACATAGTGATTTAATTTCAATAGTCACCTTAAATAATTTTATCACGCATGAACTGTTCAGATAATTTCTCTTTAATGTTATTATAGTGTTAGGCCATTTGACAAATTCAGTTCAGCATCAAAAGTTTTATAACAGCCAGGTTATGTCTGTAATTTTGATAACACCAATTGTCTAATCTAGTGTGGGAATAAATACTTATTGCAGATAATGAGAAGTAATGAAAGGATAATTATGTTTGTTGACTGACTCTGAAGAGTAGACTTCTAAAGGTGATCTAGAGCAGTGGTTGGAAAAACCCTAACCCTAACCCTAACCCTAACCCAACACTGGTTCTGAGGACACCCTGTGTCTTCTGATTTTCATTCCAACTGAGTTCTCAGTTATTTAACTAGACCCTTAATTGAACTAATAATGTAGACCTTTTTACTTGTTTTCAGCTTTTAAACAGTTGCAGATTTCAAGTTAGATAAAACATTTTATAAGTAACTTGCTGAAAACAATTCAAAAGGTTGGGAACCACTGATCTAGAGCGACAGGAAGGTTTGTGTTATGTAAAGGTGTTAAATCACTTGATCAGTTTTATATATTATAGGAGGTGTTGGCAGTAGTTAGATACATTTGGATGAAGCAGGTATGTGTCACTTTGTAATGTGGAATGCTCACCTTGGATAATTGTTTCTCAGATGTCAGTCAAGGAATGCAAATACTGATCACTCTATTGCAAGCTAGATTTTATAAAGTGCTGAAAAGGTACAAGTTATAGATTTGTGCTATTTGTGATTTGAAATTTCAATAGCAAAATGTGCAAATGTCATGAATTTATTCCTCAATATAAATGAGTATTAGGCAGACGCCAATGAGTCTGCCTAGCTGGAGCTAAAGCTTCTTTTACTTAAGAGTTAATGAGAGATTTGAAAAGATCCGGCTTACAGTTATACTTTCACTGGAGCGTGTTGTGTTTATATCCATTGCATTGGCTCCATTGTGACAGGGGGTTTCAAAGAGAACATAGCCATAGTTCTGAGTGTTGAGCAGGTGTAAAGGAAGGGACAGGACTTGTTCACTGGCCTCATGCTGGTGTCTGAATGGATGATTTAGAGGAATGCTAGTGTTCAGAAATACAATGAGTACTACATTTTACATCACACCTTTCATTCCTCATAATTAACACGACTGCAGCTCCGCCTATTCACATCAGCTGTTTGCTTCCCTGCCATTGTACTGATGGCTGAGGACGGGAGGGTTTCTTCCAAGGGGAACCACATGTGCAGTGGAGAATAAAAAATAATTTCTGCTGTGTCCTGAGCAGGAAAACATTAAAAACTCGTCTCAAAACCGTATTGCATAAAAAGGCAATGCTATAACATTACACCTGAGTATCTATAACTTATGTAACCTGAGGCTTTTAAAAAAAAAATCTGAAAAGGCATATAGAATATATAAATCTGTTCATGGAAACCTTACACCTGCATCACATGTACAGTAGATATGATTTCTAAATTAATGTGTACAGCTGACCTTTTCTCTTATGGTATAATATTGTGAGTACTTTGGCTGGGCAAGAGATATGCGAGTTTCTCTTTGAGTTTCCTATAATCAAAGCATAAGAGTAAGAACACAGTGACACTATTGTAAAGCATAAGCATTGTAAAGCCCAGAAAGGTATGACATAGCATATTAAAACACAAAACAACACCAAGGAAAAAAAAACAAAATTATTATTTATTTATTTGGAAGACACCTTTATCCAAGGCAGCTTACAGGTGTTACAGGGCAGTACAGGGTTACAATGCAAGATTAATATTCAAATACAGTATAGTTTACAGTAAGAGCAAATAATACTACTAAAATATAATAAGAACTAGGATGCAACAAGTTAGGGCTACAACAAGTTATATCTACAATGGCATATTAGTAGTGCAATAGTGCAAGGATAGTGCATCAGCTGAGGATCCAGTGACATCATAGTAGGGGTAGGTCAAGAGATCTGCAAGTGCAGTCTAAAACATTGCTAATGCATAGTATAACCACGGGGGAAAGCATGGGAAAACTTATGAGCGTCTGCATTTGTTTTAACCTCTTACAAATCTCTTAAACACTTATGTTATTTATATTCTTGTTTTACATGTATGCGTGCGACAACATGTATTTGGTTTTCTTCAGACAAGGAAACAGTTCATAACACTTTTCACAGAAGAAAACTAAATGTGTTTTAACACAAGGCATGTGAGTTATGTTTTAAAGAGAGGTAGTGACCAAACTAAAATACATTGTGACTCACCGTTTCTAAACCTGTGTAAACTTATTGAACTATTAAGGGTCTATGTAATGTTAAATGCAGCTGTTAAATGCAGCTGCTATTGTACAACAAAAAAAGGATAGAACTAAAATTAAAATAAACAAGGTTTATTTAGAGACCAGATACCTACGATTCCTTAACTCAGTGTTAGTTAAAACACTCGTCACTACTGATATAGACCACAGCACTGGAAAATGCGATGACCCATATGAAAAACACATAAGGGTTGTAATGCCTTAGTCTACCACCCTGTCAAGGAGTGCCGAGTGTAAACTGGCCCAAATAAAATCTCTTGTTCTAGCTTTACACAAAAGCAGAAACAGATGATAAAGTAATGGTTATGGCATTTGATCTGGAAAGAAACAAACCCAGCGACTCTCCAAACTAAAAAAAAGTATTTAATTAATTTTTTTTCTGCAGATCGACAAATTCCAAAACAAGAAGTTTCCACTTAATCTTTTTTTTTTTAAATCTTCTGGTAATAGGAGCAGCTGAACAGTTAATGAAGGATTATGCTGAGGCTTTTGTAATGAAAAAGTTATTGATTGTCTGACAGAAGTTTAAACATGAATGTGCTTGCTGTATGCAAATAGACCATTTTTTCTGGTCCGGGGGGGGGTGGAGGGATGTGAATGAATCAAGCACAAGAGAGGGGTGAGCTACGTGTTTTTGATACGTTACATTGAGATGATGAAATGTGTAGGGGCCATCCTCACTCCCGAAGTTTAGTTTTGAAACTTAATTTGCAGCATGATTTATTGGTAAAGGTGTCAGTGTGTATAACGATGAGACAAATATTTTCTGTTCTTTAATATATAAACAATCACCTGCAGTCTAATCTAAATTTGAAATTGCATTCCACAGCGCTACAAAGTCAATGAGCTCCACACATTTCTTATTAAGTGTATAGTGGATTGTGTTCTGTAATGGTTGTGAAAGGATACCGTATAAGGGACTCAAGCAATGCTAATAGCTGCTTTGCATGCCTGCTAACCATCAGTAGCCCTTTCGTATGATGTTGAATTACAATGTGTTAGAACCTGATACTTAATACAACATGATGATACTTGTGACAGGGCACAGCCTGCTATGTAAATTGTATGGTTTCGGCGAACGTGTAGATGCAGTTGGATTATTTTAATTTAAATTTTGGCAGGGATAGGGTTAATTCCATCCCTGCCAGAATCCATGTGAGGAACGTGGCTGGGTCTTGCTTGATTAATTGATGGTCAATCAAGCCCCAGCCACATGGTATATAAAGGGAGCCAGACCCTTTTTTTGAGGAGGTAGAAGAGCTGTGAGTAGCAGGGTGGGGTTGGGGCTAGGGTTGGGGCTGGTATAACTATCAATGTGTGGACAACATTTGAGAAAATGTCCCCACAAAGATAGTAACTCCTGAAAAAACGACGTTGTGGGGACATCCCCACTTTGTAAAACATGTTTTTAAGAACTAAATATGCCTTTAAAAAAAAAGAAAAAAGGTGCCAAAATATTTATTTTGTTGTCGACGAGTTTTGTCTGACTGGAGTTAGAAATAGTAAACAAAATTATAGTGAGGGTCAATGAGAAGTCCCCACAAATATAAAAATGCAAACAAGGCGCACTCTCAGAGGGTGGGAGTTTCTTTTGTTTGTACTACTGATTTGGTTGTTTAAAACTTTTTAATTCTGCTTTAATTAAAGTGTGCTTCGCTGCTTAAATTGCAGCAATGTATTTTGTTAAACAGTCGTGTCATTGCAGGAGTTTAAAACTTATTGTATATTAATTTTTTGCCAGCGAAACTACAGTACCTCTCTCTCTGTTTGTTTTATCCAACAGCCCACTCAATAAAGGAAAGAGAGGTTCCTACGATGTAGTCAGCCCAGTGCATTGCGAAAGAACATTATTCATGGCTAGCTAGTTCTTTAAAAAATAGGAATTAGAATTACTGACTCTATGCAAATCATAGAGTACACAGCACAAGCAAATGCCATTCATAAAATCCCATTCATAGTTGTTTTGCATATTAGAAATAAATCTGTACTGGGACATACTTGTATTGTATTTGTTACTTTTGGCCCAATAGCTATAGAATAACAGGTGGCTAAAAGGAGAAATGTGTTATTTTGGTGGATAGCCTTCTAGTCTTCTTTATTTTCATCTGGTAGTTTTGTTTGTTTACAAGACAGTTTGCTTTACTAGAACTTTTGAAGGACCTCATTGTAGCTTCACATTTAGGTGGACACAGAAGGGCATATAAAGTATTTTCTAGTCTGTAAATAGTACTTTCACTGGATACAATAAAGTAAACCACATAGTTCCAGTGAATCTTACCTGATACTATACGCATTTATCACATCTCACATTATGCCATACTGTTTAATCTTCATAGCAATTAGAGATTATGACATTGTTAAAATGTCTTTGAACATATTTAAATGTCACACCTCCTTTCAGCAATGAACACAGTCAATAAGAGCCTTGGAAAAAGATATACAAATATACATCTTGATAAAGACTCTAGAAAAACTAAACAATTCCTAATCTCTTCCATGTATTTCCTTTACAAGAACTGAAACTCTCAGAAGCTTCGGCTGGGCCTCCAGGTAACTCGTCGTGCTTTTCCTATGAAATTATGACAATACATATTAGATTTGCAGGAATTATTGTGTTTGCTCTGTGTACCTTAAAGGAGAAAAGTTTAGGACTCTTCCAAATTCTGGGATGATGCATACACCAGATATACTTGAGTAAAAGTTTCCACCCACTGTAGAATCCATGCACTGTAATCAAAATCACCTATGCTCAGCTGGGTACTGAATCCTGTATTGTTTCTGGTAAATTGACATTAAAACATTATTAACATTATTAAAACCAGGTTGCTGCAAGCTTGAGCAAGTTAATGGCTGCACAGTACAGGCAGAGCAATTGCTGGAGTCATTCTTTACGAATGCACTTTCACAGTTTCGGTTATCTCTGATTATTTAACAATATCATTGTTTAACTCTTGATTTGACAGCATGAACAGATGTCATCTGTTGATTTTTAGATCTCCAGATTAGTAACTGGGTGAGGTGACATGTGAATTGGGCTTTTGAAATTTAGGGCAAAAACAATTCTTTGAAAATGGTTCTGGGTATGGATTGATTCCCAACTCAGACACTGGTGTATAGTTCTACGTGAAATAAATGTTACGAATTATTGCCATGCGAGTCAAGAGTCTAATATCAAAATGTCTTTGGATTCCAGACCTGGAAATACAATTGGTGACCTAGACGTGAATGTCTTTCTATTCCAGTGCTAATATTCACCCATTTTATGAGCTCAATAATACATTCTTGGGTGTTCAAATGTGGTCCAGAATCTAATTCTGATTCCAAAATATGAGGTAGAACACTACACCTGTAAAGAGTTATCACATGTTTCTCACTTTCCTGACGCTGTTCTGCTTTTGGTGCCAATAAGTACTGGAGGTGTAATTTCTGTTTTATAAAACCAAACACATCCATTGGAAATAGCACTCAAGGGATAAAATGTCACTTACTGTACAAATACAAGACAGGATATACTGTTAAAGGCTTGGCTGCTGTTTTATATGCCTCACCTCAGACAATGAGGATTCTCCATGGTACAGTAGTTGGTGCCTATGAGCTGTTAACTTTTTATTTGGTGACCATTTCTGCAAATTTTCCTAAGTTCACAGGACAGGAGCAAGGGCTGCGTGGCAAGAAAATGAAGCAATACGTAGATGCTGACATAACACAGCACAATAATGTTTTTGAGGGCGTAACATGAGGTGTTTTGCTACTGTGTGGTTATCCACTGAGAAATGAGAGACACAGAGGGTTTGAAGAAAATGCCTCTCAGGCGTCCAGGTTTTATTTTGTTACAGGCAGTTGCAGTGTTGTTGGCTGCCACTAGGGTACCAGCAATGGTAGCCCTAGTGTGGAAGGATATACACAAACATACATTATTACAAAAATGCTAACCAAAACACTGTACAAAAACAACTATGAAGACAAACGCAGACCAACTCTGGCTGTGCGCTATGCCCACTACACAGGGCAGTCCCGCATCGAGAACCTTCTTCCAACACAAACTAAATACATTTTGGTGGGATTAAAATCCCTTAAATGAATCCCTACCATAAATGTTGGGGTAGGGGTCCATTTTCACGTGACGTATTTTCGTATATTTTTGAATGTAGTTAATTTTCTTAATAAAATATGATGTGATGTTATTCAATGTCTGTTGCTGTATCCAAGATGACCAGATGAGTTGGCAGAGCTTTTCTAGGGAGCTCTCAATGAAAGCGTGGCCCCTATGTTAGCATGTCATTTTAAATGCTGTCCTGGTTCATTCTCAACAAGGCTAATCCCTTGAACAGGGACTGGACATTTCTGTAAAGTATATATTGCAAACAAGCTTTGGTGTATCCTATTTTGCAAAATGTAGCCTTCCCTTGTTTTTATTTTTTTTATTTTTTTTGCAAAAAAAATGAATCTATAATGTTTTTGTTGTTTTTCCACCAAAGTGAATTTTAGCCAATCATGGGTAGAGAAAGACTTCAGCAGGGCTGTGCTATTCTGCGTGTCTGTTTCTCTTTCCATTTTCTATGATGTGAGATTGTCGTACTTTCATTGTGCCTCTCACTGAATATCATTAGATTTCTGCTAGCTTTGTTAAGTTTTTTTTTGTTTAATCAGATTGCTGAATGAAAACATTTTCATAGTGTACTTTTGTCAAAATTATGTTGTTTGGGATTGTCAAAGTTTTAGCATAATTTCTGTAACAACCACTCACCATCCAATCGTGTGGATTTCTATTTTTAAACCCTTCTTTTTGTGTATCAGTAAAAACTATATGAGGAGAGAGAGTAGGGCCACCGGTACTGTGAGATTCAGTACAAGACTAACTCCATGAAGAAGGTAGTGTATGTAAGGCAAAACTGTAGGCTTGGTTGATTCTTAAGTGGTTAAGATGCTGGGTCAATTATTAACAACAACAGGTCATTCATGAATAAACAGCTCTTTGACATTTATGGTTATCATAGTAAATGTTGTGGACACTCTTCAAATGTATCATTAAGTGGGTCAACATATCAAGTATCGAACAAAATAATGTTAAAAGTGTAGTTGCGAACCTACATCCTTTCCTACAACCATTACTACCCAATAAGTAATGTGTATACATGTGTATTTCAGGTGCCACAGCCAACAAAATGGAAAAAAAAAACACCAGCAAGCATGACTATGCTCCATTTATTCTGGCTCAAGTGCTCCTATTAAGTTCTGTTGAGTCGCTATGAACTTTCTGGTCTGGAAATACAAAAAAGACTAGCTTTGAGCCACACATCTGTTTTTTCAAAGGAAGGGGCCATCAATCTTAAGTTAAGAGCAGTGTAGACAACACTAACATTTAACACTACGCTGTAAGAAGCTGTTTTTAAGTTCACAGGACAGGAGCAAGGGCTGCTTGGCGAGAGAAATTGAAATAGGAGAGAAGTGCTTTGTGACTTAGTAAAGACGACAGGGTTTCCCCTTGGCTCGCGGAGGTGATCAGCCTCCAGGGCTGGGGAGCAAGCGTTACTTCCCACAAGGGGAACCTAGAGTGGACGGAGAATGGGAAAACAAAAGAGAGTTAGGATAGATTTGGCTGGGGGTCACCTCTGGCTCCTGGCAGAGGATAGGGCCATCTCGGCTGGACCTCTAAGGTTGGGAAGTGAGGTTCACTTGCACTCAGAGAGGCCGTTGCAGACATGGAGCAGCATAGAGGAGGAGGAAGGGAGGATGGAGGAAATGAAAAATGCAAGACAAAGAAAAAGAGCGAGTCTTGGGGTTTAAATAGAGAGTTTGACAGATATTTTGGCGGGACAGATTAGAGAAGGAGCCTGAGCTCCTGACTCCTGAACCACACACAAGGTTACAATTATTGAGAACAGTGTCAATACCCCTTTCCTTGTGAGGTAACATCATTTTCCTTATCATTTTCTGATTACCTTTAAATAAACAATAGCATGGAGTGATTGCCATGGTTTCTTTGCTGATAAACACATGTAAACATTAAGCTTTCTTTAACCTTTAGTACACATACTGTACACAGATTTCACGTGATAGAAAAAAGCAACAGTAATGAAACATGCTGTCAATCAAACTCTAAGAACTCATTCTCACAATAGTAATGCACCAAGAAGGATAATCCTCAGATCAACAGTATGTTTCATATAACCTACAACAAAGAAGAATTGGAAATCTTAAATGGAGTGACAAAGTTAACCTTAAATCATACTCTGAATGCAGTACAGAGACCAGTTGGAACATAGTTGGAAGTGGAAATAGACTTGGGACAAAGGGTAGGGGATGCTTCTTCACATAGAGAGTGGTGCAGGTTATCGAGTCATTTTGATACTGAATCACTGGGATCCTTTAAAACCCAACTTGAACCCAACCAAAGTTTTGAGATTAATCAGGTACTGGGCCTTAGAGGCAATTACCTAATTTAGGACCTGGTTGGAAAAAGATCCAGACTGGAATAAATCTCAAGGAATTGAGTACCACTGGTGTAAGATCTAATACTGAATTGTTGCAACTTTAGCGATTGACTTGATGATGTGCCCATTTAATTATTCTGGAAAGATCTGACTGTCGCGAAGTGTCAAAACAAACTTGTGGTTTTGCAGTGACAGACAGCCTGGCAAACTCTAATTTAGCTTCTGAGATGTTTGCCTTAAGTGTTCACGGAGGGCACAACACTGACCCTCCTTGTGAGGCAGTTCTCCCATGGGCTTCAATGGTATCCATTTCCAGCGCTGTAGGCTGAAAGCTCCTGGGTTACATCTCGTATCATTCTCTGTTGAATCACTATTGTTCTCTGTGATGTAAAATGAGGAACTATATTTTTCACTTTGGAAATAATAGGTTGTATCTTTTTATTCTACATCAATATGAAGAAGAAATAGGAGTAACATGAGGTTGGAATTAAACAGGTTTATTATACCCTGTGGAGATTTTTGAACAAAGTAAAACTGGGAGTTAAACAAATCAACAAGCTCCTGTTCCCTACTGATATTGGGATACATTATGTTGAAAATGATAATGATGCCACAGTGGAAAAGACTGCCCCTCTTATTTCCACAAGGGTTCCAAGTTGATATTTCCTAACAGCCTGTGATAAACGAGACATCATATAAAGGCTTTACATTTAAGACCTCAGCCTCCAGCCTTCGCTAAACGAAACTAACGTGGCCTGTACTTTCAAATGGCCTGCCTGCATAATTTCCCAATAATTGTAATAATAAAACAAAGATTTGTTTGTACCTGACTGAATCTGGCCGCTGCACCAGTACTTGGATTTGACATTCACCTACGCTAAAGTAACTGTCCTTCAGAATTCCCTTCAGTTTCTAAATCATTTGTTTTAAATGTGTGAAAAATGTGGATTACTTATGCTATCTGTAATGCATGACCCCTGGGCAAAGGGCAGTGAAAAAGGGTCATTTCCCCGAAAAAAGCAAACTTTGTCACCATAGTAAAAGCATCTGTTCCACATTGTATGATGTTTCTAATCATGCTGGGTATTTTTATTGCAATTATTCAAATAGTGTGTTTTACTGGGCTTTGAACAGAGTTCAGGAGCTACTCTCCAAAGAAATGCAAACCTGTAACAGGCTAGCTCAAACTGTGTTTCTGGCAATACATTAATACATATGTTCATGTTGGCAGGTCTAGCCTACGTTACATGTGCTATAGCAGGCCACTAGAGCTCAGGAGCAGAATCCAAACTCCTTGTAAAAGCACCTTGAAAACAAAACTCAAAACACAGTAAAATTACGTGGCATGATTACAAACATTCGAAAAAGGCAAGGCTGCAGAAAATATAAAAATCTACTTAATCTTAGGTTACCTTAATCTAGATTAGGGACTTAATCTAGATACAGTACAATGAAAAGTGATTGCACATTTAAAGGCAGCATTATGAAAACCCCTTGCTGTTCAGATAATTAAATTAGACCTCTATGTATGTCTGTAAAAATACCCCATAAAATGCAAAGTATCAATGACTAAAACTATAAAACTACCCTTAATAGCGGAACTATAGCTCAAAGGGCTAGTATGCAATAAAGGCCGGCATTCATTTAAACACAAATGCAGGCAATATGATACCAATCAATACCCAATGTAGAGCAATGCATTCTTGGAAACCTTTATACTTGCTGTCTTCCATTCACCAATCATTAACTCCAATTCATTACAGCACAGAACCACAACAGTACAAAAGTATTTTTTCTGAAAGGAAAAAAAAATACTATACCTTGATCATTTGTCTTTTAGTATTACTGAAAACAATGTACAACACCCATACTCTCTAATCATCACCTACATTGTATTATTTAAACCACTTTTTTTCTATGTAATTTCAACAGGATTCATTCACCTGCCTTTTTACATATCCGCACTTACTCTGGTCCCAGTGCAGTCGGATATGTGACGGATTACTGTATTCAGAACCATGGAAAGCTTACTAACTTTAACATAGACAGTGAAACCTCTCTAAGTCAGTCAAAGGACCAGCAGAAGCGGTCTGTACTTAGGAAGGTATTGTGACTAGCCAGCCGGCTCAGTCACGCATTGATTGAAACACTGGCAACCTTAATTAGACTGAGCATTGCGACCAATGATGGCGTACTTGTTGTTATTGAATAATTAGAAACGAACCGGATAAAAGCAATGTGCAGGATGGACTAGGAGAGCTGATTTTTGGGGTTTTGAGTTGTGTTTGGTTTTTGTTGCTGCTGAGGGGGTCACTGACGGGGTTCGGGGCTGCCTGTGGAACTGAACTGAAACTGAAACATAACTAAATGAACTGAATCGAACAGTGCGAATTGATTGAATTGATACACACTGGCTGGGTAAGAAATGCTGATGTAATATAACCTGGTTTTTAAACGTAATATTAATTGTTGCTGATTTACACTTAATAGTTTATGAATTACTGATTGTGTCTAGTGATTGAGTTGCCATTGTCTAGTTAATTATCCATACAGCAATTAATCTAACAGATTTGTGTTATAATTGAAGTGTGTGTGATTTTTACAATGAAATTGTTGTCTCTGGATTGTGTGGCTTTTCTTTTATGATTTGAATATTGGCTTGTGTACCAAACACTTAATAGCTTGATTTGATTTTAGTTGTACATATTGGTTTTAAATGTAATATTTGATTGCTATATTGAAGTTTGATTTATTGCTGTATGGTAATTTAACTGAAGGCCTAATTGTATAATAATTGGACTTGTTCTATGGGAACTGACTGGATCAAACATATTTGAAAACATTCCTTTCTAGAGTGCCTAGGAGTGACTCACCTGGTAAAGGCCTGACTGTTAGTTGTGCATGGCAGCACACACTACTGTCATTGGAGTTTAATGTAGTGTGCATATCTCCAGCCTTACACAACTACTGCAAACACAAGCTAAAAAAATAAAAGCTGTTCGTTCAACTGACTACAGTATTCGTAATCTAAGTTAGTCCAGAACTAGTTTGTAAGCAAGCACCAAACAGACAGTTTTCAGTTAAGCACAGTATGACTCATTCCACACCAACACAACCAGAAAAGAGGCATTTTGTTGCCCGACTGTCTCAGATTTTTCTTGAAAAATTTAACTGGGGGTTTTCGGGCCTGCTGAGTTCAGAAATACTAATCTATTATTATTCTTTCCCTTTCGAGCTGTGACCTGGCAAAGGTGAAAGTGACCCTGACTAGAAAAATCACCCTGGGCTCAACCTAGACGCTACCATCATGTGCAGCACTTCATTCGGCTTGTAATGAACAGGGCTTTCAAGAAAAAAATCACCCAAAGATATTTTTGGATAGATGTTGATGACCACAGCACTGAAGATGGTCAAACGACCGAAACGTTTGCACTTGCACTGTGCACTTTATTTGCTTGTTCTTTGGTTTAATAAAATTTCTCACTTACTTTGATTATGTAGTGGTTTCCTTGTCGCCACTCTCCTGATCAGTGTGCAGATCCTTTTTGACTTCTGCATCTACAAGAATGAAGCAACACTTTGTGGTTTCCACAGAATTTTTATTTTTGGCAGATTTTTGAAGTTGCATTTGTGCATTTCTAATGGCCACTTTGGTGAGGCTAAAGTACCACATAGTCCTAACTGAAGTGCTGTTATTTTGACCTAAACTTGGTAGACATACCAATTTCAAATTTCAGAAGGGCTTAATGACCAGTGCGTGGATTTGAAACCAAAAGTGTTTCACAAAAATTGAAGGAGTGGTCCCCAAGGTTCTTACAGCAATACTAACATTTTAGGACCCCCATCCCCTACAAGGTAAAGGGTTGTGCTGTAGTTAAAATAAAACTCGTCACTTACACCTCGTCTGGCAACTTGCCAAAAGTGAATTGGGTGGTCCTAGTATTTTTTTCTCAAGCCCTATTCATTCGAATAGTCGAATGAGGTGCTACACATTATGGTAGTGTCTAAGTTGAGCCCAGGGTGAATTTTATTTTTTTTCTGGTTAGGGTCACTTTTTCACTTTAGGTTAACCTTTGCCAGATCACAGCTCAAAGGGGAAAATTTCAAAAATAAAAAAAATTAGCATGTTTTATCCTTCCGTCTTGGAAATTTGACGTTACTGAAAACAGTGCATAGCTTCTAAACTCAATATACCGTATACTATGTATAGCAGATCCTGACATTTCTTTGTATCCCATAGTCTTTATCAAATGGACACAACGTCACATTAGCAAAACTGTGTAATTCTTATTTTACAAACAATATAATATAGGGTGCTGAGTAAGATGCAATGTTCTGGGTTGTAGTCACACATACATTCATCATGAATATACTGCTGTTGCTGGACTTTCAATGCTCTGTTTCTCAGAAGCCATTTGAGATGTTGCATATGTGTAGGTGCATTTAAACACACTGGGCAAGATTTGTTAAAACATCTGGGCCCAGCTGTGACAGTGGTTGCTAGCTCCTGATTTTATAGAGCACGAAACAGACATTTCTCTGTTAAGTGATTTTTGAAACGTATTATTTCATGCCAGAGCCGCGCTTTGAATAAAGTTTAGGAAGTGGAACGGATCGTCACGCGATTCTGAAGACCACACACAACTTATGAACAGATCTAAAGGTTGGGAGCGTACATTAGGAACAGGTATAATGAAACCAATCAAATGCCCTCATTAAGAGTTTAATGTAGCGTGCATGATGTTTTCAGAATAAAAACTACAGCAAACACAACAAGTTGGAGCAAAAAATAAAAGCTGTTCAACCAACTAAACCTGATTTGTCAATCTATGCTTGCATTTGAAATCTGTCATGTTTCATCTAGTGGTAACCGTTCATGTCAGCACCATTAGCATTAATCCATGGAACAGAATAAAGATGTGCTCAATGTTTAAGAAATTCGTGGGTTGGGTTTTATATTGTTTCATCATGGACATATTGAAACTTTATTGAAAAAAGTACATGGCTTCTAAACTCTGTATATAATATGTATTTGGTGCTGACATTGATGTGACCTGAAACATATTGGTGCCAGGTGAAAACATTACATAAACTGCAATACTGTTTCATGGAGTAGAGGTATGCCAGCTATGAAGGACAAATTAGATACAGTTAGAGCCTGCAATTGGGTATCGTATTATAAATATGTAAATGCATTGAATGCGGCTTCTTTTGTAGATCGTGTATTGATAACCAGCAACCACCAGGGGTTCATATTGATGGTAAGGGGTGTTGGAGAAGAACATGAGTTTACAAACGAGTGGAGGCCATTCAGCCCAGCATTCTCATTTTGGTTATGAAAGCTTCAAGAATCCTCAAAGTTCTGAGGTACCTGTCATTCTTTTCAACGTAAACAAACATTAAAACTCTTCTCATAGTGAGCTTGTTTTTTTTTGTTTTTTTTTAATGATGTGGTTCTTTTTTTATTAGATATCATTTTGCACTACTGTAAGTTATCAAGCAACAGGAGTGGTATAAAGTCATGTACAATATTCTAAATATATATTCTTTGGCAGTCGTTCTTTTCATGGGTGCAATTCTGGAGGAAAGCACAGTTGATGTGTTTTCAATTCTTTAAACAGCTATGCCAGTTGAGAATGTAATCGTTGATATCAGATACAAGAAAACAACATCCAGGCAGCATACTTCATAATGTCACATTAGACATTTTTCTGCTGATGCTATGCAATCCCCTTATAGTGATACAATGGAAACACCCTCATAGATGTAGAGACCCAGAACTAATGGTCCACCCCTATGCACACTGTAACAGCTGCTGTTACTGAGCTCAACTGATACCTTGAACCCCCAAAAAATGTAAAATATACAAGATTTCTTTTGAAAAATAATTAACGTACAAATCTTCACTGTTCCATTTTACCTGAGGAAGAGACCTATGTGTTTTTGTAAGCATGTCTGTTTCCTGTTTCTCTGTTGGTCTGATAAATTGTGTTAACTGCAGCTTGGTTTTGTTCTTTTTCCTCTGCACAAAAACGGTCCACGTAACAATTGTCTGGTTTGGAATTGACACAGTAGAATCATCATTTTTCAGACTATTCCTTGTGTAATGTGTTAGATACGGAAACAGCTGCCAACTGCTTATGAAAACAGTATGAGGCCGGAAGAATTTACTTCAGTGTTTGCCAGGCCTTGTGTGAATTATTTATTTTTTTTAAGGTTTAAAAAAAAAAAAAATTAAACACCAAACCCAGCCGAGTACCGTAATGAACCGTTTGTGCTGTTTATTGCCTTTATGGTTATGGTAAGTGTTGATTTATTGTTTCCTGCAGAGCTCACCAGAGGAAGCACCACAGCCAGTTACTTTTTTTTTTTTTTTTTTTAACAGTTGAAAATACTTGTTTTAAGTTTAGTTTCCTGCAAAGGAGTTGAAGCTCAGGTGTCTCATGTAGCAAACAGAAGGTGCCGTAGCCCTGCACTTTACAGGACTTTGCTACTGACAGTGTAGGAGGCGTAGTACACTGAGAGAAGTAGCATTAACACATGCCTGTATTGTCATAACTGTAAGGTATATAAACATGAACACTTGACTATTCTACTAGTAATTCTACTTGGTTCTGCATGTGCTAGAATAACCTGTAGATAATGTATACAGTAATGAAATGAATAGCTGGCAAATGAGTTAGCTTTCATTACAAACTTTTTGTAATACTGGATTGCTCATTTTTGTCTGTAGTTGCTTTGGTATGCTTGAGGTGTAATAGGAATGGGGTGGGACAGGGACCACCAGCTAAATAAATCCATTCCTAGCTGGGGGCAGATGAGACATTGCCATTGTTGCCACTCACTTTCTTCATCACTAACAGACATAAACACCCCCATGTTTTGCTCCTGAGCCCAGGTGAATAAACACATTCTGTCTATTCCCATGGTTACAGTTATTTATCTGGAAACAAGATTTGGAGTCTTTTATAAAGCATTTAAAAACAATGTTCTAAGTTCTACTTTAAATACCATTCATAAGCAATTAGAGTTTGAATCTATTTCAAATGTAAACTTACATTAGTAAATGTTTCCCACATTTCAGGAACATAAACACTTTTGTAGGTTTGTAAATAATTCCAATCAATATTCCAGCATTGCCTTATTTATCCAACTTCAAAATATGTTAAATTCAATTGATATTTATTTAGAATATTTACTTAATCTACTAATATAAAATGTAAAACCTATATATTTAATAGAACAACAATTACAATGTACAAGGTAACAATTGTGATCAATAACCTCTCTTGCTTTCGCTCTGCAGTATATATGTAATTGCAAATTATATAAATATGTAAAATCACTGTCAAATGTAATTTATATTTACATACCCTCTCATAGCACGTGGCAGACATTGGTTTAAATCTGCTGAATACTACCATGTGGAGACTGCAGACCAATACTCTGGGTCGTTCATAGTTAAAACTCTAAAATCCTCCTTCCTTTTTGCATTTGCTTAATCTTCTACAGTGCTGTGATTTCTGACTAAGTGGTTGTGATGCAGAAAGAATCCCTTGTCTTGTGTCTGGAATATTAAACACTGGCCTGGAACAACAGTGTCTTTGAACAGGAATTTAGAAACCAGAGAACACCCTCCTATCCATATTCTGATCCCAGACAGATTCAGGTGCTTTTAATCTAGACCTAGGACTTGAGAACATGAGCTATGAGTAAAGGCTAAACTAATTAAATCTCTTCAGCCTAGAAAAAAAGAAGGGAAAGACAGAACTTCATTGCATTGTAAGATAGTTAACCTGAGACACTACAAATTTAACCCAGAGAGTGGAACAAAAGGGCATACATGGAAGCTGAGTAAAAGTAAGTTTAGAACAGACAGGATCTCAAACACCGAGAACATTTTAAAAATAAAAGCCTAGATTATGTGCTTCTAAATTGAAATCCTCCCAGTAGGGGAGAATGGTGTGCTAACAAGGGAAGAGCCTTGATCGGTCAATTAGACTTTTCTCATTCCTAAACTTTTCTTATGTTCTTATTCCTGCTACACCTGCATAAAATTTGAAATTTGCAGCAGTCCCCAGGTCATCCTGGTACCCTACATGACCGGAGATAATGGCAGCTCTAATGAAAGACGCTTTCATTACAATCCCTTTATCCATTAACTTCAAGAGCAAGATAGGGTTGTGTTTTTGCCCAAAATAGTGAACTTCCCTATTTGTTCTGCATTCTTCTTACAGGGCATTGAATACCCAGCTACAAACAATCCTGTTTTATTAGCTTCACCTTGCAGATTCCAGAACACCAGTTCATGATATAGATGAACCATTCTTTTGTAGCTGGGAAGGTGAGGTATGAATGAGCTTATGTCCATCCTTCTGCTCTTGTTTTATATTTTGAAAGCTGAATTTAATAAATTGTAACACAAAACCAGTATAACGTTTCCATGGTTTCTTTAATAATATCCTTTATTTTTGCTAAAACTACATACATTTTATAGCTACCCAAACTAGCCATACAAAACCCATATGAAAGACAATGTAATTTATTAGTATTAATGTGGGTTTTTAACTCACCACTCTAAATTACTTCTGTAATGATGTATCTATACAATGTGTCAAAAGATTAAAAACATATTCTAACTGCTAATGAATGGACACAAAAAAGGCATCACACCAAAACAATTATTACCCCAATAGACAATAATACGTGTTTGATTTAAAGGCAAAGATTCAATGCATTTTTAAATCTATAGCTTTAGTCAGACAAGCAAAACATTGGCAATTTTTTAAAATTACAGTTTTGTAACCAGAACCAAAGAAATCACATTATTTTGGGTAGAATACAGTGAAATAGTGTCCTTTCCTCTACCCTCCCATACCCTCATGCCAGTTCTTCAATACACCTACAAAAAACAGCTGAAAGATTCCTTGCAGTATACCAAAGTTAAAAAGATCCAGCTCAAAAATACAATATACTGGGGAAACGTGTATAGCGCGCACAGGGTTCCGCCTATTTCTTCTCCACAGTCTCACTGGAGACTTCACTTGATTCGTCAACGATTTTTCCATCAACCATGGTCTGTGTGACAATCTGCACAATCTTCCTTGTCTTGATATCTGGTCACATACATGTGAGAGTGTGTTTGTTGTATTGTGTTATGGTGTTCGTCTCAGGGGTGCTCAAAAGTCTACACTCACGTACGTACCCAAAAGTAACAGACACTGATACGTTTAGCTGGTAAACGATGCAACACTTTGCTCTCCTGCAAAGGAAACAAAATCACTTTATGAAACAACTACTACATAACTGCTTTGCACTGTGTAACACCACAAGCAAGTCCCAGAGTTTCAGATTGTGCATGCATGGTTCTCTGTGACTATGCAAATACCATTTGCTCTTTCTGTGAATATCAGTGTTTTGAAATGAGTTTGTTTTAAACGATATGCAATAGTAATAGAATGTATTTGTGCTACAGTATGTCACAATAAAAACAAATAAAACAAAGATCCAGATTAACTTTTCATAAGTGGTATAAACCTATAACTCTGAAACAGTTAACAAGGGTTTTATAAACGCCACTGTATTTCTTTAATGAAAATGGACTTTAAAAACAGTCCTTAACGAAACGTCCATTAAAACAGTCCTTGAAGTTCTGTTTTTAAATTAAATTAGGCCCACTGTTTTCTAAGGAAAAAAAAGTGATTTTCTCTTGAGACTAGTACAGGTTGAAATATTTTGTATGTTTCCTAGTTTAGCGGGGGGGACGTGGGTCGCGGTTTTTTTTTTTTGTGGGGGGGGTTGGGTAGGGTTTTGTGGGGCGTTTTTCGGGGGAGTGGGTTTAGTTTTTTCTTATTGGTTGTTGGGGGTAGTTTACGTTTTAGGTTTTAGGGGTGGTGGGGTGTTTTTTGTTTTGTTGTTTGGGGTGGGGGGCGTTTTTATGGGTCTGGTTGTACAACTAAAAAAACAATTAAAACATTGTTAAGAGGAGTGGTAGTGTTTAATTTTGTGGTTTGCGGAGGTGTTTGTTTTTTGGGTTTGGTGGGCTGGGGGGTGGGCGTTGGCGGGGAGGGGGGGTGTGCGGACGTTGTGTTGTGGAGGTTTTTTGGGGGGTTTTTTTTTGGTGGGTTAGGGGCGTGGGCCGTGCCGTTGGTGGCGTTTAGGTTGGTGGGTAGGTTTGGGTTTGGTTGTGCCGTTGTTGTTTGTGTTCGTTGTTTGGTGACGCGTGTTGGTCGCGGGTGGGTTTTTGGGGGAGCGTGTTTCGGTTTTTTTTAGGGTTTTTTTGTTTACATAAAAATAAAAAATACATAAAGCCCATAGGCTATGTCGTAAATCTGATTCAAACAATTCTTTATAAATGTAACAACTGACAAGCCTAACACACAGCTTTCAGACAAATCACATTCATAGAGATTCAAAGCAAGTCATTCCTGTCAACACCTGTTACCACAGCAACCTCAGCCTGCCTGTTCACAGTTTAATCTGTTTCTAATGATGTAAAACTACTGTTTAGTTTACACAGGACTACAATTCACCAGCTATTTACAAAGCATAATCCTACCTTTAACACAAGTATATCTGCAGACACATGTTGCAGGAATTTGTATTGATATATATTTATTTATTTTAGGTATGTCTGTGTTTGCTCATGTAGGTGAAACAATGACTCTATCCACATGTTAAGGAAAGATTAGGTTGGTTTAGTATTGAAAAAAAACTAAGCAAGAGGAAGGAACACAGGTCTTTTCTGTCATATCCAAATCAAACACAAAATGAATACCTAACTTTCATGAGGTGTTTTATACATCTTCCAAATGCTTTTGGCGGCACCAGGAACTGGCAAAAGCCATTCCGATGTGAGGTATTAACTTTAACAAAGCATGTACAAGGTATGCGATGAGGTCATTTGTATACTAAATGGTACTCGAGCCAAGAACAGGAACAGGCTTTAAACTGTGTATAACAAAGACTTAACACGATATTCTTTGAATGCCTATCTGCTTTAATGTGTGACACATCAAGGACAGCTCATGCTGTATAGCTGTGTTTCTTCTCTGATTTTTAAGTCCTTGTATTCTTTTAACATTCATTAATAGGATTATAGACCATGTGTCTTTTTAAAGTATTTACAAGTAGGTATTACAGACAAAGGCCTAACAAGAGTATGTTGATATTTTGTGTATTTGAATTGGAGCTTCCAAGATCTATACAGATACATACAATGTGGCTTTGTTACAGCAACTCTACAGCAATCAGGTGACATGCTGTTCACTGGAAATGAGCCAGCTAACATTTTGTAGGCTGATGATGCAGGCAGCGGTGAACCAAATTGGGACGAACATGGGGGTAAAAACCATTGGTGACCACTAAATTAAAACAAAAGGTGAATAGTGCACTACAGTGTTTTAATATGTACTTACTCTTGGGTGGAGGAGGTGCTGGTTTTTCACTAAAAAGAAAATAAATAAAAAAAATTATTTAAATACAATTAACATTTGCATGCACTGTACATTAGAAAATGCTCTCAAATATCCCTCTAATGTACGTCCTTTAAATTGTAAAGCCTGATCAAATATATACCAGATACAATGTTATCAACACATTGGTTTGTATTGAATCCGTTGTTTACAACCCTCTGTTTTTAAGAAAGCTATGTTCTGAAACCATAATGGTTCTACAGAGATTGCTGTAGAAGGCTGTATACGTACACTTCCTCTCCTTCGAGCAGACGCCTGTAGGTGGCTATCTCGAGCTGTAGGCTCTCCTTGATCCTCAGCAGCTGCTCATACTCCATCTTGTTGCTCTGCAGGTCGTGGCGCAGCGTGGCTAGCTCAGCCTCCAGCTGGGTTAGCCTCACCTGCAGGCGTTCTAGTTCCACTGTGTATCTGTGACTGGTTTCCCCCAGGTTACCCTCCAGCATATTGACCTGTTGAAAAATTCGTCAAAAGAACTTTATTCTCGGACTAAACCATGTATAAGTAGCTTCTAACGTCATTGTCACGTTTCTCTTGCTGTGTTATCGCTTCGCAGCCAATCTGGGTGGTTCTGATGCTCACATATCGAGATATTATTATTTGTTAAAATCGGTCTTTACCTGCTTTTGAGCTTATCGAGAGAATCCTAAGTGACAGGACTGAACTGAACTGTTCTAACACTAATAATTTCCAAATACAGTTTTACACAATTCTAAATGTGAATTTTTACAAACTAGCCAGTGTTTTGTTGTTGTTGTTGTTTTTTTATTTGTTCTTATTTCGCCTGTGATACCGGTATTTAATTAGTCTGGAAAACCGTACTTCTAAAGCCGAGACCCAGTCACACTTTCTGTGTTTAAGAATCAGCGACATTTGTTTCCACTACAATGTGTCCTTGTTCAGGACATCACATTTGCTAAGGTAAAGTAAAAAAAAAATTATAATAATAAAAAGTGGGGTGTGATTCAAATTAGGTTGAGAACCCCTTATATAGAGACCAACTACGAAAGTTATGTCCAGTAAACAGTGCCTATATTGTTATTTTAAACATTCTCTCAATTGAGGATTGATTTACCTCATCGTCCTAACTTTTAAGCTAGACAGTCAATCGATATGTTCCGTGTTTCTCTACCATGTGGTAATGCCCTACCTGATATATATTTCGATGTTATAAAAGTTCTGATGTTCCTTATAATGTATACCACTTAGACACAGTCAAACATTGATATAGCTAATTAAATCATTTAAAATGTATTATATATATATATATATATATATATATATATATATATATATATATATATATATATATATATATATATATAAAATATATACCAACCTAAATGCACATTTAGCTGGTAAGCTACCATTACTTATAATAAATTAGGGGCAGTACTTTCAAACAATGATCTACACAGTAATCATTTATATCACTCAAATATAAACAAAACGTTACCTATAGTATTCTATCTATTTCTATCCTATGTAAACTGTGGCACCGAAACCAGTATCTGAAAGGCTTGCTGAACAATGAAGTGTGGAAAATGTTCTTCCTGTGAAAAGGTCTTTTTAAATGAGTGTTTGCCCTTGTCAACGCATGTCTAATGTCTATCCTGAGCATTAATAGGGTTCATTCATTCAGAACAAAAGCAGTAAGTTACATCTAGGAACTGAACCCTGTCATGATACAGAGCCCATGAAACAAAGCCAAGCTTCCTCTAGACTTACTTCAGGTAATGCAACATTTCCTTTATTCCAGTCATAAACTCTACTGAAATCCCTAAACTGTCATCTCAATCTTTTAAAGCATTAAGAATGTACTGTATACTGATAAACTGCACTTCACTGAAACGGAAAACTAATTTCTATAATTTTTGATTAGCAACTTTTGTCTCAACGACAAAGATTAATGTTTGTGTATGCATGCCTGAGAAAACCCTATTTTGTAACTAAGGTATTCCATGCTAGGTTCTTCACTGTTCTGCTTTTGGCTTTCTTACTTCAAGTGGGTCTCAGTGTGTTTTAATTACCTGCTTGCGCAGACTTTCCAGCTCTACCTCCAGGGACTGCAGGATACGTTTCTTCTCATTAATTTCACTCGTGGCACTCTGCAGGGCTCCAGTGTTCTGCTGTACCTCCAGAGTGACAGTCTCCATCTGTGTCAGCAGGGCACATAACACACAACTGTACAACCAGCCACAGAATATTCAAACAACTAACTTGTGAGAGGAAACTGAAGTGAGGTATGAGCTGGAAATGAGTGAGATAATGTTGTGAGAGTCTCTTTCTATCAAGTTCTAAGTATATTAGGTTCAAACTCAAGACATGTGGTTATACCTTTCTAAGATTCAAAATGGTAGTATTTAGGAGGCCAGTGGCGCATTGCAGATATGAATATATGAACAATATCAATGGATGAAGAATTGAATTGAACAAACCATTTCATATGACCAACTCAACTTTTTATCTAGCACTAAACTAATAGGGTATAGGTCTAACATATTTAAGAGTAAGTAACGGGGTTCCCAAAAAGATAACGTTACAGCAGAGTTCCCAAAAAGATAGCGTTATATGTCCCCATGTGTTGCTACAACTGGCTTTTCTGTTCCGTAGCACATCATGGATTGTTATTATCAGTGCACTAGAGCAGACATTTTGAAAAGAGCTTTGAAACAGACTTTAAAGTTACTAGTGTCAAAAGTTGTCAGATGTTAACCATGAAAAGACAAATTATAGCTACATTATTTAAACAGTTGTTGCAACACTAAGGGACATGTAACGCTACATTTTTTTAACTAACGAGAATGTTTACTAATGAGAAGGTTAAAAACAGCAGATATTAGCTAGACAAAAGCACTCAATATGACCTGAAATAGCATGAACAATTCTGGTAACAATCAGACTACCAAGCACTTAAATTTTGAGGTCCAGTAGGTGGCAGCTTTTGTGTGGTGTATAAATACAAATAAAGCATTAATGGGCTACTGATCTTTTGACTCATAATGACTGGTGAGGGTGTAGAGAAGGAAAGGCTGAAGGATGATAAGAGCTATTATTCACTGACACTGCAACAGGCACCATGAGAGGGCGTGGAATCCTACAGAATGTCTTTTTGGACGTTTCGATTCCTCACCTTTTTCTGGTACCATGCTTCGGCATCTTCCTTGTTCTTCCTTGCGACGCCTTCGTACTGGCTACGCAGTTCAGCCAGGACAGCAGCGAGGTCAGGACCTTGAGCAGCATCCACCTCCACGCTCACCTGCTCACACGACAGGCGGGCCATAATGGCAGCCACTTCCTTTAGAAAACAGAGGGAACATTGGCTTGTCAGTTAACAGCTCAAGTAACCTGGCTTCCTCCCAGGTATTATGAGCCTGAGCTGTGAAATGAAATGTCCTTCGGGATGTGAGAACTTAAAATAAATTATTAATACACATTCATTAAATAGTTACCAGTACAGGGGTAGAATGTACCTGCAGTTGTATCAAATTACAGCCACTCTATTACATATACACTGCATGCACAGGTCTAGAGTAATAGTTAAATTATCCACCCTTTGTCCAAATAGCCATAAGCTTGTTGACGCGTTGTTTTATCTCTGTGTTGACTTACTATGTTTAACAGTATCTACACTTCAGTTGGTTTTGCGGTCATCTCTATTTACCATTGGATATAATGTAAAGGGACATCAGGCATTTTCTCCACCCTTACAAAGTTAACCCCTTCTGCTGTTAATGATAATTTCTTCCTTTTATATCTGAATCCGCTTTGTTCTAAGTGGCATAGAAGCAAAAGCTTGCACGGGCTGAAGCTCAAATTACGACAGCTATTTTTGGAAGACCCCCTCGTCTTTTGAGTAGAATTATACAGGACTTACAACGTGGATATACAAACTGGGTGTGCTGGTGTACTGGTTATCATTAACGGAAAAGCCGTGAGGAAACATACATTTTGTTTCTGTGTGCATGGGATCAATGCACTTATGGAATTATGTTCCAGAGATAAGAATTCTTATCTGGTGATTCCCATGTGTTTTTAAGTGTAGTTGTGTAAGAGGTCATATGTTTACTGTACCCTTTTAAGTGACTTTAAGTTAAATTACTTTTTAAAATAACATAAAAAATGTTACGGCCAGATAAACATTTTTGTACCTTACGCATTTTCTAGTTCCAGTTCATGAGCTTTGGTCTTAGGAAACAGCAGATAGTCCATGTTATGGTTTCTTCAGCGCTCCCTCCCTTCGCTCTGTGTCCCGCTCTTTGCTTACCTCCTTGTGGTTCTTCTTGAGGAAGTGAATCTCCTCCGTCATACTATCCATTTGAGCCTGCATGCTGCTCAGGATGCCCACATATTCAGCCTTCACCCTCTTCAGGGCTTGGATGTCTCTTTCCACTGACTGGGTGAGGTCACACTCTGTCTCCCACCTACGATCCCCAGGAGAAAGAGGTTTTTATTAAAGGAATTCCCACACTCTGGAAGTGCAGAAAATTCAATAGTAGCAAGATGATCAAATTAGAGAGAATTTACAGTGAGGTTCGGAATTTGATTGTGGGGTCCTTTAACACCACAACTCCCAATTATTCAGAAAATCAATGCTCTCCTTTTTTATAGGCTTCAGATTTCTAGAAGCATCAGATATTTGTGTTGAACCACCTAGATTTTACCAGATTCTCTCTGTTTGTGTTTTTTCAGTTAGACACCATAGAGCATTAGTGAATGATGAAGGACAAAGAGGGCATTGAGGGATTCTAATAGCTGTAGATCAGTATCTAGGGCTACAGTATATGTAGGAGTAAGGTTGTAGTTTCAGAAATGTTAGGATGTATAGAAATTAAAAGTTGAACTGAAAAAAAAAAAATAATTGCTACTGATGCTAATAAAGGGTAGGGAAACATTGAGCTCATTTTTTTTTCAATTTTAAATTATACTTACTTCATTCTGAAGTCACCTGCTGTCAGTTTGGCATTGTCAATCTGCAGTAAGATTCTGCTGTTATCCAAGGTCATCTTTCTCACCTGAAAAAAATATATATATTGGATTTCATGGTGGCGTGAGATGTCAGCTAGAAGGGTTAGAGTTAAAAAACAAAAGGAGTTTTTTATTACCGTTTCATTAGCTACAGTTGTCAATTACCGAAGCGAGGGTTACCATTGAAGTGAAACACTTTTTTCCACCAAACAAACGTCAGTCACAGTATCAAAAGGTAAACAATGATGAAACTGCTACCATTTCACAGTTTGATTTTCACTTAATTTAAACAAAAGCTTTGAAAACCACGTATCAGGAAAAAGAAAAAGCAAGTCCTTTACAAAGTTTAACTTTTGTCGCATTAAATAGTTGCAAGTCAAGTTAAATATTGAATAGAGGCTGACATGGTGCCCATAAATACCAGCCAGGTGTAGAAGAGTGTTTTGCTTATGTGTGCCACATATCACATTACCTTCATATATCCATTACCTTCATCATCACATGACCTTCGTGTATTACATGACCTTCACAGTATGGTAAACCTGTTACTTCCTAAAACATGCGTAACTAACATTTCAGAGTTAGAACTGTTAGAATGTACATGTCTTACTATAAAAACAAGTTTGGACTATTTTAAATTTAGCAAAATAAATATTTGATGTAATGATGCTGGACTACACCTTTATTTTGTTACACACATGCTCATACACCCTAATATCAGTCTTCTAAGAACTTTACATAAAAATAAAAACACTGCAAGCTACCAGTTATGTAGATTTCATTCTTTGGTCTTCAGAAAGAATCAGATACATTTAAATGAAACCCTGTAACCCTTCTAGGGAGGGGCTAACATAAAGCTGCTAAAGCCGTGCTTATCTTAAAGATCACGTTTGGAATTTAACCCTTGTGTTTTCTCTTTACAGAGCTTGCTACTGTGTGACGCTTGGCAACGGCAGCAACATTTGCATTTCTATATCCTACGACATGCTTTCTAGGGCAAATTTTGTGAGAAAAAATAAAACATTGTATCTAAAACTAGCAAGAAACCAGGTTGGATGGTATTAGCTACTCTACCTTTCAATGCTCTGGTTCAAATCCAGTTCAGGTGACAAGGGACAATTAAATCATAATTCATCCATAACTATTAAACACTCAATAAAGGTGGATTTAAAAATACTTAACAAGCTCAAATTCAATGACCTACCTTTCCTGAGTGCTACATGTACAATCACTTAATAAATATCTATACAAATGTGTAATTATTGTTTAAGTGTCCAATATGTTAACCGGGTTCGACACAAACTTGTTTCCATCAAACAGAAACTAAGCTTAGTGCCTCTCATCGAAGGGACTCACCTCTTCATTGAGAGCATGGGCTTGTGCCATCATGGGGGAGAAGTCCTTGTACTTCGGGGATTTCTCAGCCATCACGTTCCTGATCTTGAGCTCCAGCTCCTGGTTGGACTTCTCCAGGAAGCGCACCTTGTCCAGGTAGTTGGCCAGCCGGTCGTTCAGACACTGCATGGTCTCCTTTTCACTGGTGACCCCCATCCCGTTCCCTGTGAGATGATTCAATCCATTCCCAACGGTGGACAGGGAGAAGGAGCTGGAGGAGGCGAAGGGAGCCTTCAACTGGGTCCACGAGCTGTCTCTGAGCGAGCGGCTGGAGTAGGCAGACTGGCGGCTGGTGGAGTAGCTTCTGAGAGACATAGTGGATGCCATTGTAGCTTCTGTAAAACAAATAGAAGAAATCTGAACTATGAAGAATGGCACCAGGACCTGTATTATAATAATACATCTACAACAAAAGCAAGAACACAAAACAAACAGCAAATACATTAAACACATAATCAAATACAAAGATAAGGATGCATTTAGATGAGATCCTGTACTGTACTCACTGAGTTTAGAGCCTGAGATGCAATACACAGTATCCCTCAAGGTATGGTGAGCTCTGTCCAGTAGCTGCTCCACTGCCTTTCATATATACTGCAGGGAAAAGTACCTAGAGGTGGAGACACAGTCACTTCTGCTTCTAGGGAGGTGTTTGTCACAGCATGAAGTGTGAGACGTCCTTTCATCTGAACGCATGACTGAGGTGTTGAATAGGAATGTCTGTTACAGTACATGCAGTCTGAGATGAGAAGAATAAATGAAAGAATAAAGAACACTTGATGACTGATTTCTATGATACCAGAAAAAACAACTAATTAGGCGCTGTACTTCTAAAGCTATATTGTGCACTTTGAAACGCTTGAAAAAAGAAAAACATACATTTTACAAGAGCAAAAAGGAACTGGATCAAGTACATACAGGATTTTTTTCTAAAGCCTTCTTAAATGTTAATCCATAACACTCAATCATAAAACATTGTACTGCTAAAAGAAATGTAGTATTAACAACACATATGTTTCATTATAACACAACAGACACAACATTAACATAAGTAATGGGAATATTTTAGTACAACTAAATCTTTCAGGCTTATCTTTTCATTGAGCTTTTGTTTAATGTACAGTATATATTTGTTTCCACAAAAACAAAAAAATAATCAGTATTGAAATTAAGGGTGTGCCCGAGTACAAGCACAACCTGGTATTCATAATGAGTGTGGACTTTTTTTCTGAGTACAGGTAATATACAGGTAATTTCGCTATTACTTATTGCTTGAAGAAATGACATGGGTGGTGGTGGACATAGTTAGTGTGCCCACTCACTCTTTTATAGAGCTTGAAATGTTCCCATCCTGAAACCGTATTACAGACAACACAAATGCCACTTTTGTCAAAGTTCATGATATTGTACTTTTGATTGAGAAAAAGACCCCTGTTAGACCACATTTCATTCCTACAGCACACTGGGAGTAAAGAATTTAGAAGGCAAGCATCAAAACTTTATAATGCCACTCCAAAACAGCAAGGTAAACAATGACGCATTCGCTACAACATTTATTTTTTTGGTTTCAACTCATATAAAAAACCTTTGAAAAGCATGTTGCAGGAAGATATAAATATGTCTTTTACAAAAGCGTTCTTCTATAACTTTTGTCACATCAGTTGCAAGTGTTGCAAGGTGCATATATATTGAAAAGACGTTAACATGTCCATATGATAAACAGATACTGCACAGCTATAGCAGTCTTTTGCTTACGTGTGCAGTATCACATGACACTTACACAAAATGCTTTCTTTATATATATATATATATATATATATATATATATATATATATATGTGTGTGTGTGTGTGTGTGTGTATATATATATATATATATATATATATATATATATATATATATATATATATATATATATATATATATACTATGATGATAAAGGCATTAGCCAAAATAGTTGTTTTAAGTTCATGAGTAACCCTTTGCGATCCAATGTCGGACAATTTTTCCTTTCCAGTCCAATGTCGGACCCTGTCCCATTTTGTAAAACCTTGTCCGACATCATCAAAAAGATGTAAAGCACAGGTCTCTAGTCCTTTTTTCTCTGGCAAAAGTCAAGAAAATCTTTGAATGGCCGAGTGAGACTATTAGGAGCTGAATGAAAAAGGAGGTATCTCATAATCCCATGCACTACAGAGATGACACGAACATAACAAAGGAGATAGCTGATTCTGCATTCAGCACTCAAAGCATATCACGGACATTTGCAGAGCTTTTTGAGATGTTATAATAATAAAAGAATGACTTGGATCACATTATTGAGGAGTTTGGTGTTAAAATGATTGATCAGGAGAGGATTTATCAGTATGCACGTCTATAAGAGGTATGTGAAAAAGTGAGGCTTGGCTGGGAATGCAGTACTGAGTGTCCTTTTGCGATTCAGTGCTTTTCAAACCTGTTTTACTCGGTGGGGGAAAAAAACAATTTAAACAGCGCATGTACCTGGGTATAAGAGCACATGTCTATACTGTAAATCCCTCTGGAATATGGGTGTGGTATAAGCAGGTTTGACTGTTTGTATTAAATACCCATTTCAGAATGAACAAGGGACAGTAGAAATGAACGCTAAATCTGACTTAGCTGTTGGTTATCTCCAGGGGTATCTACACAAAAACTTATCACTAAGCGGTCCTAGCTTTAAGCTTTAGGTAGCTGTTTTGTTAATGCAGAAAGCCTCTGAATGGCCCAGGGGGTAGCGTCCTTTTTCAGTGGCTGAATCGATAGCCAGTTCATTAAGCAGTATTTGAAATTATCACTAGAACAGGCACAGAACAGTGTCACAAGAAATAGACCACAACTTTGTCTCAGACTTAATAATATTTTGTAAACTATTCTGGAATACTTTGCTTAAAGTAGGTAAGCCCCAATTTGGTAAATGGTTTGCATATGAATATATTTGAGAAACAATTGTAACACATGCGCTTGGGATAATATTGATAAAGATTTGCTTTAGCCTCATACACCCATAACAAAATAATTATTAATTGTACATTTCCTTGTTTAAACCTATTCAGGTTTGATGGCCTGTCTATATGTCAAATACAAACGAAACATGATACTTCCTTATCTTTTGTTGTAATACAAGCACGAAACCAGGATTTAAATTTAATAATGTAAGTTTAACACATTCCCTTTTTATAATAATTCTTATGTTTAATAAATTAAGTTTCAAACAGCATTGGGATATGGCTAAGACACAGTGTTCTAATATAGTAAACAATATAGAATTAATATGCTACCATGGTACTGTAATCTATTACTAGTGACAATAAGTATCCTTATTTTTATTTTTCTATTTTATAAAAAACTTTTGTATCTACTTATTCCACTCAACTCCCGGTCCAAGCTCTTGTTCTTTCTAGATAGGATTATTGTAACTCTTTCCTCTCTGGTCTCCCTGCTTTGGCTATTCGCCCTCTTCAGCATTCCAAATTCTACTGCTTCTCTGGTATTCTCCCATCACACTCTCCACTGGCTACCTACTGTATATCTGCTCCTATCCAGTTTAAGACCCTTGCTCTTGCCTATTGCTCTTTATAGCATACTGACCCTTTCTATCACCAATCCCTTGTGTCTCCTTATATTACCCCTCACTCCCTGCTGTCTTCTCAGAACTAACTTGTGTTTGTATTTTCCTTTATATATCTTTTTTATATTTTCCTTTATTTATATTTATTGTATATATGTGTTTGATTTGCAGTTTTATAGCCTGTAACTTATATACTTTTATATATTTTGTTTAATTTCTGTAAGTCACTTTAGATAAAAGTGTCTGCTAAATAATAATAATAATAATAAATAATAATAAATCATATAATAATAATAATAATAATAATAATAATAATAATGTATTTTATATTAAAATGTTTACAACTTAGGTTTGGGAGGATGGACAAATTGTTCTATGTTAATTTGCTTTGCATACCCCATCATTTGTTTATCTAATCTTTGTGTTGTGGGATTTGTCTTGAACTACTGAAACCACTTTGATACCATTTTACCCATTGGACATCTACATCATTGTAGCTGCCTTAATGCTTTAGAGCCTCCATTACATTGGCACTGTATTCACACTGTGAATTGTCATTGAAGATCACAAGGTAACAGGGTTTTATTTTCATGTTCTTTAATCTTCATGCCTAGTTCAATGGAAGATTGTATTTCTTGATTTGTGTTTTTTGTTGTTTGTTATTTATTATTGTATATGGCTATGGTGTTTACCTGACAATTTTAAAACCAGACATTCGCAATACTATACATTACAAAATAAAATAATCCCATAGAAGTATTCTATTGTCTCATATGTTGTCTGTGGGAGTCTGCAGCCTATCCCCTGTACTATACGTTTGGGAAGAGCACAGCATGATTTAATGTGTAGGTAGGACAATACCAAGTGCCGACACAGGCTGGGAATGAAATCACTTTTTGTAGAAATATGTTTTAAAAAAAAGACTCTTCTTGCTAATGACTGACTTTATGAGAAATGATTCACATGCTGGCAACAGATAATGTACCAGTCTACAATAACACCTGCTTGTCTATCAATCAATCAATCAATCTATCTATCTATTTTATATAGCACCTTTCATAGTGGACTAAGCACTTTAGAATGCATAATACATTAAGTACAGTAAAAAATACAAGGCTAGGATGAGAAAATTCTAGAACATTGTGGATGCATATGTCATATAGAATCATGAGTATAAGATACAGTTCACATTGTCTACAATAACACCTGTTTGTGGAGGCTCTGTAAGATGTATCAGCAACAGTTGATATGCTAAATTATTTAATACTTGTCTCAGTTGAGAAATGGTGAAAAGGTGCAAGAATTAATTATTTAATGTATGGCTTTGAAGATGTGACAACAGTCTCTGTTATTCAATGATAATGCACCAAATTGGATTTTTTTGCTCCAGAGCTTAACTAAGATTTTTCAAGTTACCAAGCTTTGAAAACACAGCAACAATCTTAACTTTTCATCCAAATTGAACACACATATGGGGTCCCAGAGTGGCTAACCTGGTCAGAGGTACACAGGGTGTTTATTCTAGTGTTTATTCTGGCAACTAGGAAGCACAGAGTTTGTTTGTTGATATGTTAGTCACGTGGTTTGTGGGGATATATAGATGCAGAAGTCTATTTTGGGAGAATTTTTCAGGGACTATTTCTAGGAAGTAAAAGAGTTTGTCCAAACATCTATGGATGGCTCAGTAAATAAAAAGAATTACCAAAGGATGCAAGTTGAACTTGAAAAGCACCATGAGTCGCCAAATACCAGAAATGAGACCTACTCACTTTTATGTTAGTAAACCTTCTTTACTGTACCTGTAATCTAGACTTGAAGGGAGTTTGAGCCTGGTTGCAGTATACTCCAGAATGTCGCAATACCTTGAGATGTGCAAGTGTTGCACCTTTGTGAGAGGAAAGTGACCTTTTGATTGGATTTCTCCTTGTTTGTTTTCATATTGCTTGTGCATCTGTCGTGGTGGGTTGCTGAGACTAGGAAGCTGTGTTGTTTGGTGCAAATAATTCAGGCAGGAGGAGCTGTCTTATAAGAGAAACAGCTGGATTTACAAGAAGATTTCTGAACATGACTGAAGCGGGGTTTGACCAAAACACAAAACAACTTTTTTTCCCTCCACAAACCCACACCTAGGTTACACTGACCCAGTTTATCACCTTGAACTGGGCTTCAGGTAACCTCGTATCGGCTCTCAAGCTCAGTTCTGCTAATGTGCTAAGGTCTAAAAGGTGATTTATTACAGTATTTTGTGCACCCCTCAAAAATAAACAAATGAAATGAATGGCCCTGAGTATACCATTCCACATTACTGTAGAGAACAGGAAGAGCCCTCTGTTTCCTTTCTCTTTATGCTCTGTTACCATTGCTCTATCCCACAATTGTAAAAGTTGCCATTTACAAAAGATGAAAGAGATGAAAGTGTTTTATTTGTAATCACAATAATAATAAAAAAAAAAAAGTAAAAACTATTCAGCATTACCTAGCTAACCTTCTCAATTTAGTAACAATTTGGTCATACCCTGTGAAAGCACTTGAAACAGACGACAGATGTGTTTTTCTTCATTATTAAACTGAAACCCGCCTATATTGAATAACAATAGTTCTGAAATCATGTCCATTAAATAAAAAGCGCCTGTTTTTCCAGATTAAACAGCTCTCAACCTATACTCTGCTGTGCATACCCCTGGGTGTCCTATTATCACATCTCCACTGTAATTCAGTAATCTACCGTACAGTACAATGTCATTGTCTCCTAACCACGTCCTACTTGCTATTTATCCATTTACTCTAAACATGAATTAATCAATCGCTGCTAAATATCTGCAATTGCAGGGTCGTTTTTGCCCATTGAAGAGTTAAGTACTGTTTTTAGATTGGTATTATAGTGAGTGGAATAGTTCAAATGCAGCGTCTGAGGCACTGCGCCTGCTAAGTTTACTTTTGGTAATGTAAATATTGTGTGTTTTTGGTTCCATGCAGGTCTGTGGGAAAATCTCTAAAAACACAGGTTAGCTACTGGGAAAAAAAAAAAAATTCTCATGGCAGATTCAGTCAGTAGCTGGTGACAACAGTACATAATGTAGAATTAAAAAATTTGATGTGATTGTTGATTTCTTTTTTTGTGATGCTGTAATTTATGGGTAAACTCTTCAGGAACTACAAACAATCCCGACTGTACATACTGTATGCAAACTATTCTTCCTCAAATTGACATGGTTGTTCTGTTCAGATAAAAATATATATATACAGTACTGTGCAAAAGTTTTAGGCAGGTGTGAAAAAATGCTGTAAAGTAAGAATGCTTTCAAAAATAGACATGTTAATAGATTATATTTAACAATTAACTAAATGCAAAGAGAGCGAACAGAAGAAAAATCTACATCAAGTCCATATTTGGTGTGACCACCCTTTGCCTTCAAAACAGCATCAATTCTTCTAGGTACACGTGCACACAGTTTTTGAAGGAACTCAGCAGGTAGGTTGGCCCAAACATCTTGGAGAACTAACCACACTTCTTCTGTGGATTTAGGCAGCCTCAGTTGCTTCTCTCTCTTCATGTAATCCCAGACAGACTCGATGATGTTGAGATCAGGGCTCTGTGGGGGCCATACCATCAATTCCAGGACTCCTTGTTCTTCTTTACGCTGAAGATAGTTCTTAATGACTTTCGCTGTATGTTTGGGGTCGTTGTCATGCTGCAGAATAAATTTGGGGCCAATCAGATGCCTCCCTGATGGTATTGCATGATGGATAAGTATCTGCCTGTACTTCTCAGCATTGAGGAGACCATTAATTCTGACCAAATCCCCAACTCCATTTGCAGAAATGCAGCCCCAAACTTGCAAGGAACCTCCACCATGCTTCACTGTTGCCTGCAGACATTTATTCGTGTACCGCTCTCCAGCCCTTCGGCAAACAAACTGCCTTCTGCTACAGCCAAATATTTCAAATTTTGACTCATCAGTCCAGAGCACCTGCTGCCATTTTTATGCACCCCAGTTCCTGTGTTTTCGTGCATAGTTGAGTCGCTTGGCCTTGTTTCCACGTCGGAGGTATGGCTTTTTGACTGCAAGTCTTCCATGAGGGCCACTTCTGACCAGACTTCTCTGGATAGTAGATGGGTGTACCAGGGTGCCACTGTTTTCTGCCAATTCTGAGCTGATGGCATTGCTGGATATCTTCCGATTGCGAAGGGAAGTAAGCATGATGTGTCTTTCATCTGCTGCAGTAAGTTTCCTTGGCCGACCACTGCGTCTACGGTCCTCAACGTTGCCCGTTTCTTTGTGCTTCTTCAAAAGAGCTTGGACAGCACATCTGGAAACCCCTGTCTGCCTTGAAATCTCTGCCTGGGAGAGACCTTGCTGATGCAGTATAACTACCTTGTGTCTTGTTGCTGTGCTCAGTCTTGCCATGGTGTATGACTTTTGACAGTAAACTGTCTTCAGCAACCTCACCTTATTAGCGGAGTTTGGCTGTTACTCACCCAGTTTTAGTCCTCCTACACAGCTGTTTCTGTTTCAGTTAATGATTGTGTTTCAACCTACATATTGAATTGATGATCATTAGCACCTGTTTGGTATAATTGTTTAATCATACACCTGACTATACGCCTACAAAATCCCTGACTTTGTGCAAGTGTACCTAGAAGAATTGATGCTGTTTTGAAGGCAAAGGGTGGTCACACCAAATATGGACTTGATGTAGATTTTTCTTCTGTTCGCTCTCTTTGCATTTAGTTAATTGTTAAATATAATCTATTAACATGTCTATTTTTGAAAGCATTCTTACTTTAAAACATTTGTTCATTTGTAAAACTTTTGCACAGTACTGTGTAATATATATATATATATATATACACACACCAATTAAAATTAACATCTTCCTTGGCTTACATTTTCTTTCTCTGAGGCTTTGTCTATCCGCTTCATTGCTGAGGTACCAGCTGAGATCCAGTCTTGCCCCAGGGGGGAAGAGACACCCGCGTGGTGTGCAGGTTGAGATTGTATGGAAATGAAAAGACAAGAACAAGTGAGTACAGTTCTAGATCACTGGAGTAGTTAATTGAAGAGTTTCTGAGTCAAGCTTTCATGATGTAATTTATTGCATGATAAAGGCAAGGAAACAATCCTGGTTAGGTTTGTGATGGAACACATGACTAGGAGATATGGGCCTGAAGTTCCCCCACAACTCCTGCCTGTCGAGGCCTGTTCTGAGTTTGGCCATGTGCCCTTCTCTAACTGTGGGATGACACATGTTTTTTACATTTCCTATCCTTGCAGACTTACACAAAACCAGGGCAGGTCTAGTCCAGCCTAGTCTGATGCAAACCCTAGAATATTGTACATTTTGGCATATTTTGTTTTGTAAATATCTCAAAGCAAATTATATTGTGTGCTCCTGAAGCTTACCTGCTTCGTCATTCTACTCATGTAATGATCAAACAAGTGAGGATGTTCAAACATTTCATGTACATGTGTGAATTATACGTGTTGAAAGTGTTATATGTTTCATGTACGTGTGTGAATTATGAGTGTTGAAAATGTTATATGTTAAGAAATATATCCCAGTGTTAAACGTTTAGAATGTCTAAACATTTAACCAAATATATGCACAGTTGTTGCGATTTGATTGGGAAATGTACTGTAAATTTATAAAATGATTACTTTAATTCAGTATGAAAGAAGCAAGCAGAGAAATAAAATAAAACAGGTCGTGTTTGTGCTTCAGCAGTCTACATTTACATGCAATCTAATATACTGTAAAACTTCAAATAATTGCTGGGTCTCAAATAATCGCCCGTCTCCAATATACATCAGGCAAATTGCATTGTTTCAAATGATTGATCTAAGGAAAATCTTAGAATGCAGCTGCTTGATTTGGGTTTAAACATTCGTTCAACTACATACCTTATACTTGTTATATATAAAGAGTACTATCTGTACATTGGTGGAGTGCTGTGGTTGAGACCACTCCATGAAGCATTATGGTGTATCCTGTACTTACATGATGGGTGGAATCTATTGGCCAACTGTTATCCTTCAATAAAAAAAGACACAGTCCATTGACAGCATAACACAGGCTTATCTGACTGATTGAAATGCCAGGACCTTTAAAAAGACAAGGTAGGACTAAAACACTTCTCACATGATAACTAGAGGATGCATCATGAGTTTTTGCAAACAACAGTTCCCCTCAGCTGTTTTTTGTCCACACAGAAAATTATTATCTCCTCATACACTGAATGCACCCTCCAGGAAATTATACACCTCGCTAAGTTCATCAATCAATGAGTTTGTACATGCTTAAAATGGGTGTGGAAAGGCTGATGCACACTCCTGAATGAATGACACACACATTGTGGTGATGTGCTCTTGATCCTCAGAAGCAGTCTAATAGAATAACAGTAACAGAAATGAATACTGCTGAGACTTTTCCTGCGTGGGGGAATTAAATGTCAGGGCCTGTAGTGACACTGCCACGGAATGCAGGCGATGTTGGAACAGCTATAGAGGTGGGCAGGGTTGAGTGTTAGTGGTTTCAATGGACTGACAGGACTTAGAGTTGCCAGAATCTTAATTGACCCAAAACATTTGGCCAATAACTACTGTACCTGCTCAGGCAGGTTAAACAGGACTGATGGTGAAGGTAAGTAGCAATTATCACCGTTTAGCAATTGACTTCTGATTTTTAAGCTTTGTCTGGTGAATTATTTATATTAAAATGCTATGTGTAAAACACCAAATGTTTCAAAACACTAAATTACAAGATACCGTGACACCTTACACACATTTCCATAAGTACATAATGGAGTTTACATTTTAACAATCTTAACAGATAAATACCCCAGCCCTTTAACTCTGTGTTAATCATGATGGTGTTCTCCCAAAATGACCCACTTATTATTCCACATACATTAAAAATACAGTCAAATGAGGCCCACTTTTTAGGATGACGCTATCAAGAACTGCTTTTTAGATCATTAAAATAGACCCCAAAGTGTTTGATTTGTCAGCTTGAGTGTCTTCATTGGAAGATCGCCCCTTCCAAGGCTTTGCTGGGTAAACTCCCACACTATCTTAACAATTTGAAAATAGAACCTACAACTTAGGCTGTTGTAAATGTCATGGTTTCTGAAGTTAACGTGGGATTTGGAAAAAGGGGAGGGGGGGGTTTACGTTTTTTCTGCACTGTGGTGATCACAGTCTGAAACTTAGAGGCTGAATAACTTGAAAGGTGTTTCAACAAAAAAAAACAACGTCATGTAGCAGTTAGTGTTCGTGAGCAGGGCTAACACAGAGTTCTTATTTCTGGAAGATTGTTATGACAAGTTTTCTTAAACCATTATACCAGGTGTGTCTAGATAAGCAGCGTCACTGACATGTGATAGTTTATTATCTGATATGCGTATTGTTTGCATCTAAACAAAACAACCCATAAACATGTTATTAGTATGAATGAAGTAATTATCTGCTGAGGAATTCTGTGTTGAATTGATTTCTCCTTTACTGGTCCACATTACACAACCTTGGGAACACTTTTTGGAAGTTGCCAAAACATTATAATGTAAAGCATAGCGAGCAAACTTAAAATGGTACTATAATACAAGCATGGACCTTAATCGTCTTTTCTTTGATATATGTATATCTACACCCTTTCACAATGGCATGCTCGACCTGGGTCTGAGCCTACCCTGGTTGGGAGGCGGTGTCATGCGGGTCGGCTATGTGATTTCACACTGCGTTTGATAAAGCAGGGTCGACCTGGGTGACAGAAGTAACCCCACAACGCGTACACAGCTTGTTACGGAAGCTTCCTCCCAAGCTTCTCTGGATTGAACCATCGGCCCAGTTGTTGATTAGAGCATGTTTCCTCATCTCTGCTGCTATCTGGCTCATGGTGAGTCTCAATCAACAAAAACGTGGCTAAACAGAATAAACAGAAATGTTCCTTGTGGAAATGAAACCTTCACGCAGGCGTGTCTCTTTGTTTTCACACTGCACGGGATTGTAACCCGGGTGCCAGTGGGAAAGAGGCTATATGATACATTCCATTTCCCATATACTGAATGGGTTATATATGACTGAGACATTGAAGTAAATTAGAGCGCCCATTCAAGAAAACATTAGATTGAAGGCAATTTAATTGCATTTAAAACATATAAAAATATCCTTAGTATGAGAACATTTCAAAACAATACAATGCTGACTTGAGATGAGATGTGGGTAGTTAACACTGATTAACTCCTCATACTGGAGGTTAACCAACCTCATTGTGGTTGACACAAACATTGCAATTAATTTGTAATGTAAAACATGCAAAGAATGTAAACTGTATTCAAACAAAACACTAAGGCATGTTTATTAAAGTTAGAAGGAAGTTTTTTACAGACATAAATAATGGCGTACTTAAATAGAACAGTCTTGACAAACATGGGGGCAGGAATGCCTGTATTGAAAATTGTTCACAAGTTAGAGTCATGTGAAAGATGGCACTTCTGACAATGTGCTGTAAAGCCATCCTTTGGTGCTGGTCAAGATCTGCCCGGAATGCAGGAATTCCCCCTGTATTGAGCCTCCAACATCACTTTCTCCAGGAGGAATTTGGTCATAGATGTGTTCTCTCATCCTATACCGACTGGCTTCTTTTGAGATCTGATGATATCAGTATTTGAGGAGGTATGGCTAATGTCCCTTATGGTTTAGACCCACTCATATCAAATTAATTATTTTGATACATGACTTAGTTAATTAAATAAGGAATCTTGGACAGCAATAAAGCAAAGCGAACTACCTGATTTATCCTGATTTGGTTAACTGTGCCCTTTTTTTACACCCCTCGCATTTTCAGATGTGTAAACCTTTGTGCAGCCCTTAAAAAGTTCTTGCTCACTGCCATGTGTTAGAGCTGCTTGCTTCTTCTTCCCAGAATCCTGTAGAAAAATCACTCTGTAGTGCAGTCAAGAATTGACAATCAGTACCCCAATCAGGATATTTATGAAACAAATTGGTTCTACCTCTGCTTCAGAGCCTCAGAATTAAATTAAATTAAGTTCAAGCATCCACACAGGTTTTAGGAACGAGTGAAAAATCTTGACACTGACTTATCTACGGTCTTCTGGGCTTCTGCCGCACTGCGCCGTCATTTTGAAACGTGAGAACTTAATGGCACAGCAAGCAAGGCCGTCAGAAAATGAGGTGAGCTAAAGGCAAGCATACCAAAGTCCATTTTGAAGGATTGAACAGAATGTGTTTTAGAGTTCCAGAGTTTTTGTAAATGTAATACTGACATTAACATGAACTATAGTTTTACAAGTTTAATATTTTCTATATCAAAGACTATTACAAGAGGCTTCCAGTTCCCAGAAAATAGTTCCTTGGAAAGAAAGTATTACCGGTGCATATCACAATGCACTCAGTATATCAGCATGGCAAGGGAACATGTCATTGACATCAAGCATTAGTGAACAGTAAGAGAAAAAGTACTTGAGTGTACCATTGCTCCTCTATGGGTTCAGCCCCTCTCTTCTCATCAGCTAAGGAGTTAAGTCATGTTGGCAAAGTCTCATGGGAAATCTCACTCTCCCTCGCATGCTTCTTGTGTGTGTCAACAGACAGAAAGCTTCTGGTTCTAGTGCTAAAAGAAAACAATAAAACATTCCTGTTTGTGGTGGAAATGCATGACTGTGCAAGGCGTTCCCTGCAAAACAGCAGGGTCTGTATGCTTTCTTTACTTGAGGCTGGTCTGTGAAACAGCTGAATTTGTTCCCTCTGCATCTTTCCCATCATTAAGAGAAATGATAAGCTGAGACTGCACATTATCAAACACTTCCTATATGGTTACGAATAAAAAATGCTGTTTATTAGACCTTTTAACTTATAATTAAACCATACAGCCCATGATAGACTTTAAACCCCCTAAATAAGAGTTCAGGGCACCATGCAGTGGGCTGGTACTGTTCAACTAGCAATTATATGTTGTAGTCAGTTATGTCAACAATGAACTTCAGCCAGACAGATGCAATGCTTGTTCAGGCTGCTGAACTGGCTGTGTGGTACCATAAAAACAAGTACTGGAAATGCAGTTGTGCAGTCTTTTGATAGCCCTGTGTGAATTAAAAATACTTGATCTTGTCTCTTCTAGTAAGCACTTTGAGCGTGCCAAAGGACCAGCGGTCAGCCGAGCGGTTCTGTCACCAAAGGTGACATGAGAATACACTCTTATACCACGGGTTATAACTAACTAAACTAAGGAATACCACCATCAAGGTATAGGCAAGTCATAGTGAACATATGGTAGATCATAGTCAAGCATGATAAAGCGCAGGTATGTATGATAAAGCATTGTGGCTGTAAGGCTGCCAGTCTCTTTAAATGGGCTTTAAAGATGACAGTCCACTAATTCCAACGTGGGCAGTTGATTGATGCACATTCAACCACCTCGTCTACCCAAATCCAGGCCTAATTCGGTATGGTTTGGCTTACAGGTGTGTACAGAACTGTACACCACTTTCCTACGTAGTATGTATTGTGCTGTTTAAGTTTGTTTCACCTGATACAGCTTTGATCAACCCTGCTTAACATACTGTACAGTTTGTCACTTTCAGATTCATTACCTGGTGATAATCGTTGAGGTCTGTTTAAAATAATACAGCAGCCACCCCATTGCTGTGTTACTGAAAGCCTAGAGCCAGCTGCAGAGAAAAGCCACCAAGCACCAATACACAATAATCAAAAGTGGTTTAATAACTTGTATTTGAGCCCTTTTTCTTATCCGTAATCTGTATCTATATAATTAGAATAAAGCCCCCTGCCTGCTGATTATTGAAATTACTGCCCTGGTTTCTGCTTGGTAATTTTACAGTGTGTGTAGACGCTGATCTGATCTGTCTTTGTATCTGATAGTTTGCATTAGATGGAGGGTATGTCATTTTAAAATTAGCTATACTGTTTCTTTATTCTTAATAAACTAAATATTATAAAAACAGCGTATAGAGTGATGTGTAAGATGCAAGCTGATTTCCACCCAGTCAAGGTAACTTGTGACAATTACATTGTGATTGGGCTGGTTGAGTTAATTGCTACTGCTAACGAGATGCAATGAGTCAAAGGTTGTTTTTTTTCATTACAGGGAAGCATGTACTGGTGTGGAAGGTGAGATTAATAATCAGACTAGCCTCACTCTCTTACCTTTAGTCTCACATGGATTATGCAAAAAGCCTTTTTTTGGGGAACTGACTGGAAGCCTCTTGTAATAGTCTTTGATATAGAAAATATTAAACTTGTAAAACTATAGTTCATGTTAATGTCAGTATTACATTTACAAAAACTCTGGAACTCTAAAACATATTCTGTTCAATCCTTCAAAATTGACTTTTATAGTTTGGCCTTTGCAACTGTTTATACCTGTGTATTTAAATGCTGCAGTGTCGGTTTGTTATTATTTTTTTATTGTAATTTCCCCTTAGAACTGTTTGGGCCCGTGTTTTACAACAGTAGCTTTGTGTGATCAACACTAAAAACATGCTAAAAGCCAGCATTTGTTATGGTAAACTTTATGTGGGAAAGATTATTTAACAAAAAGCTATATAGGAGCACTATAAAATATGTGTGAATATAGGCAGAGCATTATGAAACTTGTTGCAGTATTAATAAGGTCATAGCAAAAGAAAACAAAGTGTAAAATATTATCCAAAATAGTGAAAACTATAGTCAAGCATATAGACATACTGCAATACTGTACAAATTCACCAGTGTAAGCCTTCAGTATGAGGCAGCATACTCCACCAGATAGAGATACTGTGTTTAGACATACAGGCGGTCTCAGAATGCGGTCTGGGGAAAGCTATGTCTGTTATGTCTAACTGCACCAAAGGAAGTCCAGATTAGTCAAAGATAAAGTGATTCGTGGTTGTGTACTATATTTGTAGTCAAAGCTGTGGCTAGACTTTCTTTGCAGCTGTAGAGACAGTCGTAATAACCAAGTATCAGCAATTAGCATGCTATAACGGTTTATATTCATGGGTGGCTGTTGTCTTTTTTATTCCACTCTATCTCAGTAGATAGTAATGTACTGTATCTCTTCTGCGTTTTGACTTTACAGCGCAGGGCTTTTATGAGTGCTATGGTATCTGTATGCTTATATTGGAGCAGGGAGACATCTAGTGGACGGACTTGGCATTTTGCAGCCATTCATACTTGTGTAATGTATATTGTGAGCTGTTCTCACATGTTTATTTTTCATCACAGCCAGGAATATTCTCAGGAGAGGTTTGTATATTATATAAACAATTACGAGACAAGGAAAACAAAATTGTCATCTCCTATATGCAAAATAAATATTGATGGATTATACTACAGTAGTATTTGATTAAGGACCCAGTACAAAAAGATTTATTTAAAGCATGTTTTTGAAGGATCTTTTTTTATGAATAAATGTTTGATATTCATGAAGAAGCCAACAAAACTTTCATGAATATCATGAATATCAATCTGTATTTTATTCATAAACAGACCTCGAAAACCACATTATTTTACAAATTCTACAAGGTGTATAAATGTATTAAGCATCATAAATAGGGCCTCATAATTTAGCTGTTATTAGCAGTGCTGTTTTCTAAAAAGACAAAATGCCAATTGCTGTAAAATTCCAAAACTAAAAAGAAGGCACTTAAAGGTAGAAAGCCAGCTCATTGAGAGTGTATTTATCTTGCCTGGGTTCTGCTCCCCAGGCTCATTGAGAGTGTATTTATCTTGCCTGGGTTCTGCTCCCCAGGCTCATTGAGAGTGTATTTATCTTGCCTGGGTTCTGCTCCCCAGGCTCATTGAGAGTGTATTTATCTTGCCTGGGTTCTGCTCCCCAGGCTCATTGAGAGTGTATTTATCTTGCCTGGGTTCTGCTCCCCAGCTCATTGAGAGTGTATTAATGTTGCCTGGGTTCTGCTCCCCAGCTCATTGAGAGTGTATTTATCTTGCCTGGGTTCTTCTCCCCAGGCTCATTGAGAGTGTATTTATCTTGCCTGGGTTCTGCTCCCCAGGCTCATTGAGAGTGTATTTATCTTGCCTGGATTCTGCTCCCCCAGCTCATTCAGAGTGTATTTATCTTGCCTGGGTTCTGCTCCCCAGCTCATTGAGAGTGTATTAATGTTGCCTGGGTTCTGCTCCCCAGCTCATTGAGAGTGTATTTATCTTGCCTGGGTTCTTCTCCCCAGGCTCATTGAGAGTGTATTTATCTTGCCTGGGTTCGGCTCCCCAGGCTAGTGCACCCCTTTGCGCTTTCACTTTGTGTAAACGTGCATCCTCACCCTAATGAGCTCTAGTTCCCTACCATGAATAACAGCTATGTGCTGCTTCTTCCCAGAATCCTACTGGAAAATGAAATGGCAGCTGCACCTGGGTAAGCCTATAAGATTGCAGCCTATAAGAGGTTTTCTTTCAGGCTGTTCAACACAATGGAAAAATCCAAGCAGAGATGGGCTGGATATTTGGGCACCCTTAATCTACCAATCCATACATAATGGCAATCTTGCTTCATTCATAACCTGTTGCTCTTTTGCTGTAAAAAAGAAGAAAATCAATAAAATAATTTAAATGAGCTAGATACAGTATAAGGGCCTATTGAAAAGCATTGCATCCCCACATTGCAGCAAAAATATGCAATTATCCAATTGAGGGCTTGACACCAACTTCATTCATGAGAATGAATCTAAACCAGATTAAGCAAGTCAGTCTCGTCACCAGCATCCTCACAGGTTGTGGGAATGAAATGAAAACCCTGTCGCTCGGTTTTCCATTCTACCACACACTGTAACATCACTTTGCGTGTGACGTCAGAGCTCAGGTTCACACAATGCCTGCAGTCTGGGAGTCTGGACATGCAAGCAGCTGTAACAAGGGCAGGCGAGAACAGAATTCACATATTTGCAATCACATCCAGATGTGTTCTACACTTCTAATTCATCAGAGAAATCTCACTGGAGACTTCCACTTTAGATATGTGAGTTTTTTATTTGTGGTTTGGTTATATGTCAGTGTAGGAACTGGTTGCAATCACTAGAGGGCGCTGTAGTCATATAAACAGGTTGAGGGAATCTGATTTCAACAGAAGACTGGCATTATTGTAGCAGCTTGGTATAAGGACATACAGTATACATATATACAGTGCGTTGTTGCATATTTCAATGAAAAAGCATGTTAACACTGTTTCTAATGTATATTATCTTATGATTCAGGGTTAAAAGTTAAAGATATTATACAATATTGCCAGAGACAGGCAGTATTGTAATAAAAAAAGATAAGCATTAATTTGTATTTTGTAATTTGTATTGTATGTTCATTTCCTTATCATTTTTATACCAGACATTTAGTGTATGTAAAATAACAGTTCTTTTATTTTTATTGAACTGTTTGTTAGGTGATGTGAATAGTCAGATTATTATAGTGATTGTTGGTATCCTAAAACTTACTTTCAATCTTCATATGCAAGTTTTTACATGCAAATAAACATTTTCCCCGTCCAGCTAACAGTGTGATTTTTCATAGATCCAGGCTCCCTAAGTAATATCTATATATCATTTTTTTAAATCTTATTAGGTGTAAAATTGACTGCACAGGCACTGGTGAAGAATGAAGGCTTGATGGGTCCCAGAACCCTATCTGCACAGGAAACGTGCACCATTGCTCCACACTGCGTAACCATATAGAGTCCCCTGACTAGGAAAACGTGCACCATTGCTCCACACTGCGTAACCATATAAAGTCCCCTGACTAGAAAAACATGCACCACTGCGCCTGACTATTTTCTATAGGAGTCTAACCCTGATTAAAGCAAAATCAGGACTGATTCTGAAAAAGACTCCTACAAGTTGAATTAGCTGATCTGAACCGACCGTAGGGCTGTGCAGCTATAATTACTGCCCCAGTTGTAACTGTGGTTTTGCATAGCAATTTTCTATTTACTTTCTCAGTGTTGCAGGCGGGGGCAGATATGAAAGTTGAGCACCCCTAGTGGCTCACTGCAGAAATTCAGCCTTTAGGATTGTTTGCAGTAGCAGCTCCCTTTAGCCAGTTAGCCTGGTAAATAATGATCTAAATAGAAACAGCAATAGGGAATTATACAAAACACACCAAATAGGATCTTAAACTAGTAAGAAATTAAATATTCAGCAAGTGCACATAGTATAAAACAGCTCTGTGAATAGGGCCTATTTTCTGTTTATGCAGCAGGATGATTATCTTAGGGTTAGGGTTAGGGATAGGGTTTTTGCAGAACGGGACTGTTTAACGGATGGCTCATGAGCCACATTTGTCTCATTGAGTTCCATATTATTCATGGTTTTTAATGAGTTTGAAAAGACTTCAGGGATCATTGGTATTCTTGGTAGAAAGGTGCACAGTGATCTGCAGCATATTGACGCAGTGTTTGCGCAGAGCAGAAAACGAATGAAGCCACGTCTAAGTGTATTTGTTACTATTCACAACACTTTAGTGCCCTAACCCTTTTGTCGCTGGTGCTTTATTACTGTGATGTGGTTATGGTGTTCATTGGTCTGTCTGTCACTATGAACACGATGGCTGCCATGATTTGGCATCATCTTCACCAAACACTTCCATCCTCCTATAGATGATTCACATTGCCTTTAGCTATAATCCCAAACTCTGTTTTATTATAATATTCAAGCAGTTCTATAAGAACTCAGTGGCAATTGCTTTGGCTCTTGTAGCCAAACTGGTTGGACTGCCAGCTTAGAAAGATGACCGGTCCAAGTTGTTCAATCACTGAAGCCTATGTGAGCAGTTGGAACTGGTTCATTGTATAGACTAGTTCAGCCAATGGAAAACAGTTCACAGATTCTACTGGAGTTTCCAGGAGTGAGTGAAACTCACAAGCCGTCACTGACAGAGCCTCCAACAGAAGACTCAGCCTGCCGTTGATTGTTGCAGACGATCAGAAACAGAGCTGCTTGGCTGGGACTCAAACACTTCCCAGTCCCAGATGATCTATCTGCTTGATTATCACATGGAGGAGTATAGCAATGCTATGACATGATGTTTCCAAGATGCTTTGAATTGTGTGCCTGCAAAAAAAAGCAGTCTCTAATTAATCACACAGAGCTGCTGAATGCTTTTAAAAGCCACCGTCTCCTCAGTGTTCACACAAATACATACCAGCATTGCATAAGGACAACAGTGTTTATTTTCTTTTTTCTGTTGTTTTTTGATGATTTCACTGTACATTTAAAGGAGTTTAATGAGTTTTTAATTTCTAGAACATTAACTAATCAGCCCTGATTTTTAGTATTAGTGTTTATATACTATGCTTTTTTCATTACTTTGTTAGAGAAAACCACAGTAGTTATTTGAACAAAACTGTTTCAATGCCAGTAGACTCCCCTATAATAATACAGTACCTCAAACACACTGCAGATGTATTTAATTATATTGAAGGTTTCTTGTTCTAGGTTTTAAGCAATAAACATTGAAGCCCAAAATAGCCACAAAAAACAGTGTTACGCTGTGAAGACTGAATAAAACACAGGAGATTACTGGTTATTTTATGTTTGCTTCCCACACTGTGATTCCCATGTGTGCTGTTACTGGATTCAACAGTATGCCTCAACACATCCACTCCAGTACAGCTGAACAGTACATGAAAGAACTGTTCCTTTTTGGAGATTAAAAACACAAGAAGCCCTGAGTCTACTAAGGTCTGTGCAAGCCTGCACCTACACTGGATCAACAAAAGTGATCCATTACACTTTGATGACCGCCTTGCAGCGTGTGATTGGCTGTTCACACTTCGCTGTTAAAAGTGAAAGGTGGATGTGTTGTCGTTAACAAATATAGTTGCCTGACATTTCACTTTATGTTGACAATACCAGAGAATTCACAAAATCTTGGGTTAATTTGTTTAGATTTATATTAAAAAAGGCTGGATGGGTTATTCTCAGTGGTGAAATGGAGCTGGCCAGCAAACTCAGCAGCATTGCTGTGCAGCTGTATTGTTTAGGTCGCTTATTTAGAAGTTTGTGCATCTTCAAAAAAGCCACTGCTAACATGTAAGTCACATTACACGTACATTTTAAATACATGTAATGTTGTATAGATGTGGTGAGCATACGCATACACAAACGGAAAATTGCATATACACCTTATTTTTAATTGTGTTAAAGACACTAGAGATCTGACCTAGTAAATGATTGAATAGCAATGAGAGAAAATACTGAAGAAACTCGGAACAAGACTGTTACTGGGGAGGAGGCGGAAGACCAAAAAGACAATGAAGATGGACCAGTAAAGATACTCATACTCATTCACGAGTATGAAGATCCTGTATATGCATACTCAATCACGAGTATGAAGATCCTGTATATGCATACTCATTCACGAGTATGAAGATCCTGTATATGCATACTCATTCACGAGTATGAAGATCCTGTATATGCATACTCATTCACGAGTATGAAGATCCTATATATGCATACTCATTCACGAGTATGAAGATCCTGTATATGCATACTCATTCACGAGTATGAAGATCCTGTATATGCATACTCATTCACGAGTATGAAGAGCCTGTATATGCATACTCATTCATGAGTATGAAGATCCTATATATGCATACTCAGTCATGAGTATGAAGATCCTGTATATGCATACTCAATCATGAGTATGACATTTTGAAATATGCAATCTGAATTTTCATATTTACCCATCTCTAGAAGAGTGTGCACATTTTATTATATACTGTATATCCTTTTGCTGTAAAATAATTTTTGCTGCTTATTTCCCCATTGATGTAGGGTATCTATATACTGTAACATAGCATATTTAATTATTTATTTTAATGTTTAATATTCTATGTAACCTTTTAAAATAACTACATTGTTTAAGCTAGAAGTCACAATTTTGGTATAAAAATACAATGTATTTAATATTGAGATTATCTCTGTATCAGTTCATTTTATTTCATAATAAATATTACAGGTTAAGTCGCATTGGCTCTGGTGCTCTGGTCAGGAAGTGTTTCTCCTCACTGCACTACAGCGGACCTTAATTGGCCAGGCACCTGTAGAGCTCAAGCAGTCAGTAGAGATCTCAGTCTAAAGAGGTTGTGAGATCAGAGGACACCCACTGACCTTTAGTTCTCCAGAGCTGTTGTGGGGATTGCTGTATTGAGGGAATAGAATTGGGCACTCTAAATTAGGGAGACAAACGTGAGCATCGTTCAATAGTACTAAATAGGAGTGATGCAAAATTAAAGCCCTGATAAACTCTAGTCATCTACATGAAGTCAGGAAATAATCTAGAAATAAACACTGCAGGGAAAAATGTTATTATATTTCAGATTTATTTTGCCAGATAGGATGTAGAGTATGTATATAGTTAGCTTCTTTCCAATAGCTCTCCAGTTTCTAATACAATGCAGTGGAGATGCTGTTATTTTAATATTTTGGTTTAGCACTGTGTGTGTGTGTGTGTGTGTGTGTGTGTGTGTGTGTGTGTGTGTGTGTGTGTGTGTGTATATATATATATATATATATATATATATATATATATATATATATATATATATATATAGTACTAGTACCTTGATAATTAAATCGTTAAATAAAGATAGTTTATTTCTATATTACAAATATTTCTTCGAAATAATGGCGAAACCATCGAAGGAGTAAGATGCTTTGGTAGCTTCCTCATTCGAACAATAGAGGGCAATGTTGAGCTTTTAAACAAACATGTAAAAACATGTAAATCTGGGCTCTGTTATTCATGCTGTGCCATATTTGTATTACATTTTTGGAAAATCTTATTATAACAGCAATGTATTATTATTATTATTATTATTATTATTTATTATTATTATTATTATTATTTTTATTATTATTATTAATTTTGGGATTTAATTTACTTTAACCTGCGTGACAACCTCGCGCTTCTGTGTTTAAATTGAACAATTAATCCAATAACTATATTAAGATATGTTTTCTGATAACGAGGCTTCTAGAATCAATGGCAGACGAGATTATAGACAGTTAACCTTTACTAAATTTTACGCTTAAAATTTTAGATTTTTAGATTTTTCTTTCATTCCTCAAACCTGCGAAGATGCTTAAGGTGTAAGAACTTGTCAAGCTCCGAACCAGCCCTGAATCAAACATCGAAATTGAAAAAAATACTATTACTGCGACTAAGTGGAGATTCAGTTCTTTTCAATTGGCTGTTATATTCTATGGGGTGTTTTTTTTTCCAAAATGGAGGGTCACACTGACTTGTTTCTCTACCATATTGTAGAGTAGGATTGAGGAAACATAAACAGGGCTGGAATGAGACTTTTGCTAAAGAAGCGATGGACGCAGTGAAACAAGGATAAATGTGCTCCTATCTGATCAACCTTTCCACCCTACTGTGCTGAGGGTGGGGCTGCAGGAGGCTCCCCACTCCTCCACTTAACCTCATCTCTCAAGTACCCCCCCTAATTACCCAGGCCATAGGAAGTATTGGCAGTCGATCCCTAGACAGCAAAGGCCATATCCAGCCCACTTCAAACCTGGGGGACATGTGGCAGGTTTGAACTTACTGGATAACCACGCAGGTTTAGATTAGTTTGTCAATGATGACAGAAAACAAAAACCTAACTGCAGACAAAAAATAAACAGAAAACAATTATCAATTACGCTTTTCTTAAACGCCCCTAGGAAAATGTTTGCGTTCACACGACAGATGCAGGACTCTGCAAAGTGCCTTCTTGTGAAGAGCTCTGTAGAGGTTAATGTCCTTCTGTTTTTCCTTTGAGATTATTTTAGTCTCTGTGTTAAAGACGGTTTTACCTTCCGTGTAATGGCACTAGTTTGTAATACTTTTTTTTTTTTTGTTGTTGTTACAGCTTTTCATTTAAAGACATTGAGAAACTTCTGTCATGAAATTTGCAAACTTTCTTTCAGTATTTCTCAAGAATGTCTAAAAACACAGTGAATGTCATCATTAAAAGATGTTTAAATCTAGATAACATACAGCGAGGTCAATCCACGCCTGTTCAAATCATTAAAATAGGGTCCTTTATGGCATTTACTGTATATACAAAAGTGTTAATGGTTTTTAAATTCTGGTCAAATATTCTTTCATTTTGAATGAGTTGCCCATTACAGAACAAAAATCTCAGAGGGGTAAAATAAACAAATAAACTAGAGAAACACTCCTGTACAGAAGAACGTGTTTTACCGACGCCATTACTTATGCATCTGTTTCTTTCGTATGAACTTTTCCAAATTCTATTATAGAAATGAATACGAAGAGTCGTTTTTGCCTCTATTTTCTATTTTCTATTCAGATTCATATTTCTATTATGTGTTAGCTAGTTTGTCCCCACACTAGTTTAAAAGGCAGGGGTATTTGAATATGCTACTGTTTTAAACAGTTCAATTTCTTAGATCCCAGTATATAAACCCCGTCACATCAGACTGTGTTTTATGTTTGTTCTGTTGCAGCGCTTGTACGAGGAAGGAAGGTTTTAGGTTATTTTATTTATTTAAAAATGTCAACACCAGGATATGAACACCCTGCTTTGATAAACGTCCCCAGGGACAATAAGCATAATCACACAAGTTCGTACATCTCATTCTTAAACAAACAGCATCATAATACTATTTAAAAAAATCCACAGTCACAATTTATACACGACCAGAATTGGTTAGCTATGAAGGAATATCATTTTGAAGTGTAATTTATTTTTATTTAATTTTTTTTCTGAAGGAATAAAAGATACATGCAATTTTTATTAAAACCCAATGAGTACTGTGTGTCCCTAAGGGCATATTTGTATCACATGCCACTATTGCTAACTCTTTAGAGCCCAACTGTTTGCAACAAAGCCAGTTTGAGTAAAAAAATGTCAACGACAATAACACAGTTTCAGGTAATAATGTATACCTCCATTCTACAGATACTGTTTATAAGATGCACTTCCATATATACCAGATATAGCAACATTACTACAGCAGTTATCACAGTTACTCCACCTTGATTAACACAGTATAAATAATTATAAAAATCACTGTACAATATAATGTAGGAGAGGAAGGCTGAATCTCAAATGCAAAGCGACACCAAGTTCAAATACAGGTCTGTCAACACTCCCAATTTGGAATGCCCAATTATTATTATTATTGTTGTTTCTCCTTCACCTTGGCGTTTCCCCACACAGTTCAGGGACCCGAGGCTCAGTGGGCGTCCTCCGGTCCCACGGGCCAATTGGTGTCTTTTTACACCCATGAACTTGAGAGCAGATGTCTGCAGGCTACCAGTCTCTGGAGGACAAAGACCAGACCTGCGAAGACCTGCTGCCTCGCACAACCAGGATTTGAACCTGTGATCTCTGCTTGTCTTGCTCGCCCTGCACACTGCGCGGCACTGCTTTTACCAGTGAGCTGTTCGGGGACCCTTGTGTAATTGCTGTTTGAGCTGGCCCTGCAGCGTTGATGACATTCATAATCCGATGGTTTTCTACAAAGTGGCTGGTTTGTAGAGGAAGAGGAAGCTTTTGTCCCAGCAGCTTCACCTTTAGGTCGATGTAAACCAACTGGAATACAAACAAGCTCTCCCTTCTGTGCACAGGAGAACAAGAGTATAGTGCTTAAGTACCAAGAGACCATATTTTAATCATGTACCCAACCTGGGAGTACAGCTATGGCCAAAAGTTTTGCATCACCTAGAATTTTAGCATTTAGCCATAAAAATAAGAAGAATTAAAAAAAAAAAACCATATGAACATAATTAGATATTTTATTTAACATCATGTGATCAAAGAAACTACACAATGAAATTGCAGAAGTCTATCTGTCTAATGTTTGTCCGTTTTTCATGTATATGGAAAACTACAAAGCGGTATGTAATTCAATATGTTAACGTAACATTATTCACCAGGTTTTCGTTCAACTTTATGAAGCAAGCTTAGTTCATTCTATAGGGTGATGAGAAACTTTTGGCCAGGGCTGTATGGGCGATCCAGATGTTTCATGTCAGTGCCGTGCACACATTGCTAGGTTTGTTTGATTTATTTCCAGTTAAGACTTTAGGAAAATGGTTCAATAGAGAAAACAAATTGCCAGGACCAGCTGATAAGAATCTCTTGGTAAATTGCAAACAGACAATATTCTGGGTCAGCATCTGCAGGTTATGTTTACAATACAAGGACTTTGAAATACTGATGGAACAGGTGATTAAAGCATAGAATCAGAGGCTCAAATACTAAACATACTTCCCTTTAGAGGGCAGCTGGAAAGTTAACAGATTGCTTGCTTTCTACAGCAGGGCATGTACATTATATTTCACTTATTGATAATTATCTTTATCATATAATATAATGAAAAATATTATTATCAATGATATATGTATTAGAAAGATTCAATGAAAAGTTGTTCCACACTCCACAATCAGGCTCTGAGAGGAGCCGTCAGTAATCCACAGCTAGGTACTTGATGAATCTTTAAAGTTGTTTTCTAGAAGCTAGGTGATCCAGTTCAAAATCGAACCTTTTCTTTTGTTAAGTGCACAGCTGTTGCTCTGCACTTCCCATCCTGAACACAATGAATATCGTTGCTTCTTGGGTTTCGAGTTCTTATAAATTGAAACGCAGTTCAGACAGTTTAATAACATGATGACTCTTCTTAAGTGTAGAGCAATCCCCTCTCCCCCTCACAAACACACATATGCTTTGTATCTCTATAAGCCAGCTTATTTGTTTACTGTAAGTCATTCTCTTTCTGTCACTGACTGCCCCACATAAACACATTTCCAGACTAACTTCCAGTTGTGTTCTATGGCATTTCTGTCCTTTTCTTGCCTTTCTAATTACAGAATGTACAATTTTTTTAAAAATATACACCTCTTTTAGCTCGTTTAACTTACCTCCTCAATAATATCAATTAGTGTATATTAAAAAAAAAAGTCTGTTTACATAAGGCTGTGCTAAGACTTTAAAAGCAATTTCCTAACCCTTATTGGTTGGAATAAAAAACAAGTGTGCAGCAATATTATGGTAGAAGGGAAGCAATGTGCAAGGGGAAAAGGAATCACTCTCGCAGAAATGACAGTGAATAAGTATGGTATTGTACATAAGAATATTCTACGCAACCCTATATATTCTAATATGAGTTTCAAAATGGGTCACGCAGGACACAACAAGTATTGAGACGCACAACAGAATAAATATTGAATTGCAGAAAGGCATTTATTGCCCCCCTTTTTAGCATAAACAGTGGCAAAAGTTCTGATAGAGCAGGGTGTACAGGTTTTAGGGTGACAGTATTAAGCTCTGGGGTAACACTTTACATGGTGTCTCTAATTACTGTGTATTTACATAGTAGTTACTTAGTAAATACATGTGTACTTTACATATTACAATGTTATTATGTTATTATGCATAGTTATACTGTACGTAATGCATATATCTGTTACTGTAGGGTTAGGGCTAAGTACATTGTAACTATGCATACTAACATTGTAATTATGTGTAAGTAAACATGGATTTACTAAGGAACTACTATGTAATTAATGATGCTGTTAAGACCATTAAAAAGAGCTATGTGTGTTGCACGGGATACTTTGTTATGGTTGCTTTTAATTAGTAGCAATTTGAAAACCTTTATTGTTTTAATAAATTTTTTATTAAAGGCTTTATGCCTTAGTGATAAGAACCATCCAAGCTGTATTGCAGGTTTGGATGAAAGAAGAAATCTGGTCAAATTCTTCTGTGTCCTAAAATCTCATTGATTTGTCTTTCCTGATGTGAATACACCCATACAGCAGTAGTTATTCGATATTGAATTGTGAGCCAAAATCTATATCCTGCACATTTTGTTTAGTTAAGTCATTTATAAGACAAGGTGTAAAAATACATTTTCATATGAAATCCATAAATTATACAGCAAAAATAAAATTGCATACTCCACACAAGAAAACCATTTTCCCGAACACATCTTAAAAGCACAATGCAGTGTCTAACTTGTGTCTACACCTCTATTAGCTTTAATTTCAAAGAATGCTTTAGACGTTGGTGGTTAATCCTTATGCAGAACAGATGAGATGATGAATATGCAGTGTCTGAGAGGTAATTGCATGGCTGCATGGCAGCACTGTCATTTTCAAAACAGGATCCTGCAATCAAGCTTCTATTCATTAGCGCCAGAGCAATTTGATTTCCAGGTACTTGAATCTGCCAATCACTCCAACATTACAAAGGCAAAATGGAAACGTTTCAATTATCAGGAATAACTATATGTGGTATAACAACCCTAACCACTATATTTAAACTGCTTTAAACGTGCATATACTTATTGTAGCTGGTACTGCATTGTAAAACAAAAATATAATAACTTTATGCTACAGCATAATCTTCTTTGAATTCATATTAAATTCAGTCATAATTGAAAACTAGATGCCTGCTGAAAGTTTTGTTTTTTTCAATGAAGATTGCTTGATAGTAATAAGAATTCAATACAATTCTCCATCATACACAGCTACGCTGTATTCTGACATGAACAATGATTAAACCAGAGGTTTATGGTGGTCTGTTTTTAACTTGATAAAGCCCGATGTCTAACCCCCAGCCTCAAAAATGATGTCAATGATTGAGTTATAACCCTGACAGGTCCATTTTGTGCTGATATTTTCGATTAATGAAATACCTAACAAAAGGGCAATGTCAAAAAAAACCAAAAACATTACACATTTCTCTCTCTCTCTCTCTCTCTCTCTCTCTCTCTCTCTCTCTCTCTCTCTCTCTCTCTCTCTCTCTCTCTCTATATATATATATATATATATATATATATATATATATATATATATATATATATCATATATATATATATATATATATATATATATATATATAATATATATATATATTATTTCAGCACTGCAGTAGGATTCCTAATGTTATGTGGACATATTAAACAGAGTGTGACGACACTGACAGCATTGGCAAAATGCATCTGGCAATGTGATGTGACCTTGTTTGGACAGATGTCATTAACATCAAGGATAAACAATTAATTAACCACCCCGAAGAAGTGACTGGAAGCCTGTCAGAGAGAAAGATGCTTTTACACACCCCATTCCCTGATATTAAAGATGAAATAAGCCTTTAAAATGTGTCTTCTTATCTCTCAATACCACAACGTGTATCCTATAACTTCACGTCCTGTGCAGCAGATATTAGGACCCCGCCTGAGCTTCACACACGTCCTGTGGTGCTGCACATCTCTGTTGATGGCTGTTATAGAACAAAGTTTGTGCATTTAGATTTATTTATTGTTTATTGTTCTTTATGATGTATTTTACACCGATAAGCACATTATTATAGGTGCAGTAACACACACTCCAAAGTGGTCCAATATCCAGTTTACCTCAAGCCAAACAGCACCCCAAGGTGTGCAGATATTGGCCCATATTTGAACGCCTTTTCATTTGTTATTCTTTATGTAAAAAGATTTTTATGAAAATAATCAAATTTCCGTGATCATTTTTGTATGTGAGGTGAGTGAAGAGGCAAAACAAATTGAAACCCCGAAAGCTTAGCGGTCTTGTCTTGTCTCAGTTTTACTATCACACCTTGAAGCAGCAATAACACATACTGTGTGGGCTGTGGTTAGCTGCAGTTTTGTTCTGCAACACAGCACTGGAAACAAACACACACTTGCAGCACACACACACACACACACACACACACACACACACACACACACACACACACACACACACACACACAATCATTGAGCCTGACCATTCCAGCCAGTCTGGATGTGCTCCATCAATGCCAGGATTCTACACGTTATGCTATGAAGCCTAAATCTGCACACACCCTGAGATCACCCTCCACCCATGCTTTTAATGACCTGCCTCAAAAAATAAATTTTACATTTATCAGCTCAGTTACCCCAGTTGCAGAGAAGTTGAACAATCTCAGCTGTCCTCAGAGGTCACATGTACAGCTCACAAACACCCTATTTTAAAATCATGCTTATTTGGAAATGAACAGACCTGACACTGAAATCGCCTAATCACAGCTTTATTGAATCAACAGCTTTTTTTTTTATTTTTTTTTTTTTAAATAGAAATGGGATCCCGTGAAGAGGTGTCAACGTTACACAGTTTAATGAGTTAGAGGGCTGCAGCTCTCTCTAAGGGGCAGGGTGGATTGATTCAAGGATATAAAATAATAAACCAAATTTGTACATTAAATAAAGCACAGCCTTCAATAAATAGTGGACGGGTGACCCCCTGCAACCTGTGAAGCTGCTGAATGTATTAAAGATTATCAGTGGAGTCCAAGCCTGGCAGGTTTTCCACAATAACAGAATCCCCACTGTCACTGTTGCTGCTGTTCAGGTCGTAAATCTGCGGAGGGTGACGTGCCCGCAGCACAGCCAGCCCTGTCAGGATGCAGAGCACCTTCTTATTCCTCTTGATTAGGCCGGGGCCTGCACTTGGAGGGAAGCCGCTTTTTCTGACCTCCAGGAAGGGAGTTACCGCGAGGAAGAAAGGATCAATAAAAAGTTTTGTTTCAGGCAGGAGGACAGTTCATGCTGTGAATCCTCTATTGTTCCCTGTGACAATGTCAGGCAACAGTGTGGAAAGGGTTTCCTTGGTAATAAATCTGCGCCAGCTCCTTCTTTGCTCACAAGGTGCTACTCCCATTGTTTTTTTGTTTTTTTTTACCAAAAGAAAGACCTTGATCAGTAAGGCAGATTCCCCTTTAAGAGTCATTATACAGCAGGCTTGCCTACTGACACGGTCAGTTTAAAATACTTAGTTATTAGGGATCTCAGATTGGTGTGTTTTTCCACTGTGGTGTATTCACGAGGTATCTTTTTTTAGCACTCTAGCTTCGTTTTCATATTTTTTTTATGCTTTCGGTGCTTTCAGGAGCTGCTCTTCAGTTCTAGTTGTCAGCCATGTAAGACATTCACTTATTTAAAGTGACAGTTTAAGAACTTTCCATTTTAGCCACCTCACTCAGAAAGTAAACTTTTGAGTGGAATAGCAGAATCTAATTTCTAAAGAAAATTCACTTGTCATTCACTTTGATCTTTTTTTTGTGAAAGTGTCTTTATATTAGTAGCAACAGCACCATCTAGTGTACAGCAGTGTGTTGCCTGTAAAGCTACAGGAAACTTGTTTCCAAAGGGGTACACCACTAGGTGGCGACTGCTCTTACTTCTATAAAGACGCTGGCTGATCTAGCCTGAGTTAAATATTTATGGCAGGTAGCTAGAACTAGGAAAGCAGCTCCTGAACTCAGGTGGTAATTAGTAGTTGCAATTTGAACCGTTCAGAATAATTACTGTTAATATTTAACTTGTCTTACTGTTCAATGACATATGTCCCTAAAACTGTCCTGCTTATCATAAATGAATGAGCCTTTTCAACAGAACTTAGTAAGGGTAAAAGTCTTGCGCACTGGGACAAAGAAATCACAAGGAAAACCTGAGGACGAGTTTACCTGTTTGCAGTCTGTATGTCTTCCCAAATGAAATGCAGTGGATAAGCAGTGGCATTTCAAATGGCACACTGTCTTTGTATGGCAGCAGAGGTGCAGATACAATGGTATGATAGTTTGACATCCCAGTGGCATAAACTAAAACAAAACCCACTGCACTGCAGCATCAGTACCAGCCCAGACCGTACAGTGCAATATTTGCTCTAAATCCATTGTTTTGCTATTGCTGGTAATGCTTTAGTCTGTTAAACAGTTTGATGGTTCCTCAGCCACTAGATCATTATTGTAACCTTCAACCTGTAGGTGAAACTGCTTCTGAATCCCTCCTATCTACAGCTTGGAATCCCCCATAATGAGAACTCAAAGAACGAAGGTGATCAATTAACATTGAACGCTACAGCAAAGATAATCCTGGTGATAACTGTATATGCTTTCTGTAGGATTGCTTTTAGATATAAAGGCATGCAGGGGTGCTAAGCTTATCTTACCTCTACTAAATGTTTTTAACACATAACACATTTTTTTAAACTAAAGTTGGGTTTTACAGCTGTTTAATAAATGTTATATTGCATACTACACAGGGCCTTGTTTTAACAGCGTAGAGTTCACTGTGCAGTCACTATATCATGGGAACTTAAAAACAAAAAAAATGTAAAGCACCCCTGTGCACTCAGAATTTTGTCTAAATTTTAAGCGCATCAAGCAAACCAGTGTAACCGTTAACCTGTCCCCCTGCAACTTGGTGCACACAGATTAGTGAATGTAAAAAATATGGCATTGGTTCAGTGTGTTCCATGGGGAATTTCTTTAGTAAAAAATACCGCATTTAATCTAAAACTCTAAACAAAAGAAATACTAACCTATGACCAGCAAGCCTGGTATAAAACAAAATCAAAACGGCAGCATCATTCATAAGCAAAATGTAGTTAGGATTTTTGGTCCCAATGAGTGACGTCTCTTGTTTTTACAACTGTAGAACAGACAGAACAGAAGCTACATGGTGCGCACGGGTTAGGCTTCAAACGAAGGGCAGGAGGCTAATCTGTTGAGTATTTAAAAGGGAGAAACACCAAGTACGAGGGTCAAACACACTCTAATGAGGTCTGGAATGTTAACACCAGAGAACAATGTAGCAAATTGCTTGAACCAGGAACTACAATATTACTGAGGAATGGCCCAAAAATGTACCGGTCAATTAAAATGTCAAGCTGTAATGTATTCCCCCATCAAGAAATATCACTTAGCAGGCTCTTGTGCTCTCAGTTGAGAACAAAAAAGTGAGATGAATGTTCAGTGTAAAGAATGGATTATGAATGAGGAAGGGCGGGCAATCATACAGGCAAACAGTGTGTTAGGTTAGGTAGCCAAAACCGCAGAATACAAGTCTAACTTTGTTATTCTAAAGAACAAGCATGTTTGAAAGAAAATGTGCCAGTGCAAATGACCAAGCAAGTGTAATATTATCTGAAAATAGATCCTGCCAAGGCGGATTTCTTTAATCCAGCATAGTGCCAGAGAGCGGGTTTTAAAATGAAAACCGAAAACAATAAAAACTATACACTTATACAGTACATGGAAAATGATTAAAGTATTTTGTTAGTTACAATTGCTTCAGACCCCATTTAGAATACTATAGTTCTGGTCACCCCAAAAATAAAGGATTGCTCTTTAGAAGTTACAGAGACGGGAACTATTAGCAAATCGCATCCCTTATTGTATAGACAAGAGTACAGTTACAGCTAGAGAAATGAAATCTCTTCAGCATATAGAAAAATAGATTAAAAGGGAATAAACTGAGGGACAGAGTAGGACAAGAGGGCATTTTTAACCTTGATGCATTTTGTCCACCCTACTGGCTAATACCTTTTCCCAAACAGTGCTTTTTTTCAGTTGAAAGTCAAATGTGTTTGATGTACCTTGAGCTTGTCATCTTATGCAACGTCTCTCTTTTAAAAAAAATTATTCATATAAAAATGAAAATAAATGTAGACATGGTTCTGAGAACTCTATGCAGGCCACAGGGGAGCCTAAAAGTTACATTTTTTTTTTGTTTTTTTTACTTCATTAAAATTCGACCTGCATTCAAATAGTTAAATAAGAAAATCAATTTTAAAAAAGGACGCCTTTTGTGAGTTGACTGATTAGACAGATTTCTCCACAAGCATTTCCAGACCACGTCACATGATCCAATGTTTGAAAATAAAAGGTAGGAGAGTTGTAACTGTGTGGGATTGCTTTCATACACAGTCTGTGAACTGTGACAGGCAGCCCGCCTCCTCCTGCTTATTTTCCTTTATCGTCTGGTGAGGGAAACTGTTTGGTTTGCAAACCATGCAAAAGCCTATCAGTCATAGTGCTTTACTTTACACGTATATTACTTTTGTTTGTTTTTTGCAGGCTATGGGAAGCTAGGCGCTTCCAGTAGTTTTTGGTCTAGTGTAGGGGTGCACTGATACTTGTAATTGCCTTTAAGAAGTATTTATTAGCAGGTATTAAATAAATCCATTACTCACTGTGTTCATGGCTTTAGTACATCAATAAAAACTGACAGCGCTGCTTATGAAAGAAAATTTGCTTCTAATTGACTTTTAAAACACTCAGTGCAGAAGTGAATTGCCATTGATTGGTATTCTATTGTAAAGGTGATGGAAGGACAGCTTAATCAATGGATTTATTTAATTCCTGATGATAAATACTCCTTAAAAGTAATTATGAACATGAGTGTCTTTGTAACTTCCAGGGTGTAAGGTACAACAATGAAAGGAAGTTAGAAAGGCCAAGAGAGAAATAGAAATGAACATTGCTAAGGGAGCTAAAACCAATTCCAAAATGTTTTTCCAATATTACAACAGCAAGAGAACATTCAAAGAGGAGATTAAATGTTTAAGAGATACAAATGGCAAAATCGTAGAGGAAGAAAAAAAAATAGCAAATATGTTAAATGATTACTTTTCACAAGTTTTTACAAAGGAAGATACTGACAACATGCCCCACATGTCATCCAGTTCCTATCCAGTTTTAAATAACTTTAGCATAACTGAGGCAGAAGTGTTAAAGGGACTAGGAGCTCTTAAAATAAACAAATCCCCTGGGCCGGATGAGATCCTCCCAGTAGTACTCAAAGAAATGAAAGAAGTAATTTACAAACCGCTAACCAAGATCATGCAGCAGTCTCTTGACACAGGGGTGGTACCGACAGACTGGAAAATTGCAAACGTAATACCGATCCACAAAAAGGGAAACAAAACTGAACCAGGTAACTACAGACCAGTAAGCCTGACTTCTATTATATGCAAACTTATGGAAACTATAATAAGAGCCAAAATGGAAAATTACCTATATGGTAACAGAGTACTGGGAGACAGTCAACATGGTTTTAGGAAAGGGAGATCGTGCCTAACTAACTTGCTTGATTTTTTTGAGGATGCAACATCGATAATGGATAATCGCAAAGCATATGACATGGTTTATTTAGATTTCCAGAAAGCTTTTGACAAAGTCCCGCACAAAAGATTAATTCTCAAACTGAACGCAGTTGGGATTCAAGGAAACACATGTACATGGATTAGGGAGTGGTTAACATGTAGAAAACAGAAAGTACTGATTAGAGGAAAAACCTCAGAATGGAGTGTGGTAACCAGCGGTGTACCACAGGGATCAGTATTAGGTCCTCTGCTATTCCTAATCTACATTAATGATTTAGATTCTGGTATAGTAAGCAAACTTGTTAAATTTGCAGACGACACAAAAGTAGGAGGAGTGGCAAACACTGTTGCAGCAGCAAAGGTCATTCAAAATGATCTAGACAAGATTCAGAACTGGGCAGATACATGGCAAATGACATTTAATAGAGAAAAGTGTAAGGTACTGCACGCAGGAAATAAAAATGTACATTATAAATATCATATGGGAGATATTGAAATTGGAGAAGGAATCTATGAAAAAGACCTAGGAGTTTTTGTTGACTCAGAAATGTCTTCATCTAGGCAATGTGGGGAAGCTATAAAAAAGGCTAACAAGATGCTCGGATACATTGTGAAAAGTGTTGAATTTAAATCAAGGGAAGTAATGTTAAAACTGTACAATGCACTTGTAAGACCTCATCTTGAATATTGTGTGCAGTTCTGGTCACCTCGCTATAAAAAAGATATTGCTGCTCTAGAAAGAGTGCAAAGAAGAGCGACCAGAATTATTCCGGGCTTAAAAGGCATGTCATATGCAGACAGGCTAAAAGAATTGAATCTGTTCAGTCTTGAACAAAGAAGACTACGTGGCGACCTAATTCAAGCATTCAAAATTCTAAAAGGTATTGACAGTGTCGACCCAAGGGACTTTTTCAGCCTGAAAAAAGAAACAAGGACCAGGGGTCACAAATGGAGTTTAGAAAAAGGGGCATTCAGAACAGAAAATAGGAGACACTTTTTTACACAGAGAATTGTGAGGGTCTGGAATCAACTCCCCAGTAATGTTGTTGAAGCTGACACCCTGGGATCCTTCAAGAAGCTGCTTGATGAGATTTTGGGATCAATAAGCTACTAACAACCAAACGAGCAAGATGGGCCGAATGGCCTCCTCTCGTTTGTAAACTTTCTTATGTTCTTATGTTCTTATGTTCTTATTACACCCCCATTAGTCTGGTTACTGTACTGTTCAGACATATTAAAATGTCAAGCAGTTAAATTATAGTTTATAACTTAAAGATACACTTAAATAAATGAAATGTTCAGAACTACAATATCTCTTAAACCAAGATAACCAGTTGGAATCCCATAGACAGATAGAACCAGGGCTGGTAGAGCTATACCATTGCTGATGGAATTTCCGAGGTATTTTCATCCACATTAAACAAACCCACAATGAGATCCTAAAAGCATGGCAACACTTGTGTAGGAATGAGTCAGTGAAAAGAGCTTTTCAGCCAAGCTCCTTCTCTCAGCGGGCAGTGACAGCTACCTGTCTGTACACCCTGTCACACAGAGGGCTGTTTGCGGGTAGAGGTTACAGAGCATCACTTCATTTGACAGCAGTTATTTCTGTAATCCAAAACATCAGCTGTGGGGCAATAGAAAGTCAAAATTAAACCAGTATGTGGCCCAAGGGGACATAACCTAACACTTTGTAAAATTAATGAGATACAAGTTTTTTTTTGGTACATCTGACATAGAAACTAATGTTCTTGGCAGCTGCGAAAGAAGTGTAGGGTGGCCAAGAATGACAAGGAAATTAAATATTAATTGGAGCCTAGATGGGTGTATATGATCAAGGTGAAACTTGTCTTTGTGTGGATTAGATAAGACGGCTTATTAGAAATGACACTGTACTGTAGTACAACACGTGAAAATAATTACCAGTGGGCAGTGGTATGTGAATTAGACATCTGGTTAAGTTTTGCTAAAATACATGCTGGTATGGGGTGGTCTACAGAATGTGAAATCCCAGTATCAAAACTAGCCCACCAAGAAGACTGAGGACCGTACTCTTCAGAAGCTGATCATGCACCTAAAACAATATTGTGCAAAACTGCATGTCTGTGTTATGTTTTATACATTACTCCAAGTATTTAATTATTTTTGGAATCGTGTTATGGTGTTAGCCATGACTTTTACTTGGAAGCGTTTGGCAGGAAAAAAAGAATATGAGGATCCTATTGTGTATCCAGATAATGCTCCCTCGTGAAACCATGTTGGTGCTTTGATTGAAATAAGTGGCCTATTGGGGGAACAGAAACTGAGCATTGTTGCAGGAGGAAGAATTATTTGGATACACTGATTCTCTTGAGTAAAAGATAGACTGAAGAAATGAATTAAGTGTTAACTAAAAATTTGCCAGCATTTGAATTTTAGATTTCTAACCCTCTCTGTGCCTTGGCTGGGAAATTATATTTCTGTTGGTCGGGTTGAGGACTATTCTTGGATGAAACTGTGTCTGCGACCTCAGCCACTGAAAACACCAAGAGCTTATGTTTCTCACAGCTTTGCTTCTTCAGAGTGCTGTTATAAGTGCACCATTTGTTTTTGTGAATGAAAAACCCACCAGTAATGTCACAAAAAACAAATTCTAAAAAAGTTGAATTCTGCATTCTCAGCTGACGCCTTTTTTATTAGTGTTACCTCAGATTTTATTTGCATGATTTAATGGTCATTAAATTCTCTCAAGTTTTGTAACATTGACAGCTTTATGTTTCTTTCACAAGAAACCTGGCAGTGACATTCTTCCCTCGCCACGGTTAGAGCTATCAATTAACATGAAAAAGTAAATGACCTACATCCACTGTGTGATCAATTTTAACCAATTATGAGAATTTCTGACAGGCGTTGTAACATCAGAGGGAAAAGAGATGACAAGTGATGTAAATCTGTCCAGGTAAAGACAGCCCATGTACTGTACTGGGTGTGATCAGCAGAATAAGATACAAACCAGTCAAGAGCAGATCTGGACAAGCCAGGATAGGTCCCCAGGCACTCCAACCGGGGTCCAATGAATTCTGCTGAGAGATCCTGGAACACTAAAATAGAAAGTGAGCCAGAATCAGTATCCATGAAACCACCATTACATACTCTTACCAGTGGGGTCTCTGTGAACAAATGTAAATCCTGGCTGAAATGGTATTTTTCAAAGAGGCTGTTTTTACTGAGATGAACCTGTGCTGCACCACCTTTTCCAAAAACTCAGCAGCAAATAGTACCCTGGATATTGGATAATAGCTAGTTAGGTCATCAGGAGGGAATGTTGATGGCTGCATATACCTCAAGATTCTGAAACTCCTAATAGCGTGTGCTTGTGAATGGTGATTTTCAAGTAGATCAGCAATTCTTTAGAGATATAAGGGTAACATACCTTCATATAGCCTCTGTGTCAGGACTTTGTACCATACTTCTTGGGCACATGTGTGAGTCTGCAGCAAAGAGCCAGACGCTCCTCCAGCTGTGTTTGTTTAAAGGGTATGCTAGCCAGGGATTGGCCAGCTGTGGATCTCTGACTGGCCGGTGGGTGTTTGAGGGCGGAGCATCTTAATATAAATGAAGCAGCTGACACACTCGGAACTGATGAGCCAGGAGCACATTCCAGGAAACAGATCTTCTTAACTCCTTTGTTTGGTGAGTGAGAGGACAAGCACGCAGTAACAGCGTGTACAGTCAGGATCACCCTTGTGTGAGAATAGCGAATCTAAAATCCCAAACCAGGATACAGAGGGCGTGTCACGGAGAAGGCTCTTGCAGCAGGACATCTCTTCAGTGGGACCATCGCTGAGCCAACTGTGTGCAAAACTTTTTCCTGCTGTATTTTCACCACTGTGTCTTGTTTTGCATTTTTTGTATGTATTTTGGTTACAGTTTTTTCAGTTAATTTGGGGGTGCCACTTGGTTAGATGGCTTGCAATCTGTCCATTTACAATCTGTTTGCATAATTTGTTCAGGGGAATCAAGATGTTTAGCAGGGGTCCAGGTAAAACAGACAACACATTATCCCACCTCCAGTCATTCTACATGTATTCATCTGGCCCAGTAGGAGGGTGCATACATACAAGTTTGAAAAATGTGGCAACACAAAAACATCATTCAATACATTACACATCAAAAACATATGCATGTTAAAGAAAGACCATAGAATTGGCCTGAATGACAAGACGTATTCAAATTCAGAAGTCTCAGTAATATTATACAGACGGTCACATTTCCTGAAATAATGAGATCAAGTAAAGCCATCCAGGTTTTTTCGCTGTCACGTGTGGTCTTTGAAGATGCTGCACCTCTTTGCATTGTTAGTTTTCTGATTTGAATCTGATTGCAGTCACAGTTGCCGAGGTAACCAACACAAAGAAACCCCGCATCTTGGAAATAACTAGCAACAGATGCCGCTTTGACCTCAGCTACTTCCTGGAAACTCAAATTTGTCAAAAAAAAAAAAAAAAAAAAAAGATTAGTGCGAGGACGGTTTGTTTCGACACAGACAAAGCTGGGGTTCAATGTGTGTTATAACTTGTCCCGTTTAATTCTCCTGAATAGATTCTAAGAAAAGACAAGGGATTTCCCTAAAATAGGATGGCATGCCACTTGAATCCCACTTATTCACCCATACATGTATTATTAGGACGTTATACCCACACAAATATACACTTTGATTAATGCTTTCCTGTTTTCAGATTTAATGTAGCAGTAAAATCCGTTCTTCTGTGCTGCTAAGGATTTGTTGACAATAGCTTGTTGCATTATAATGGGTTTAATCAGGGAATGGCTTTGTTCTGCTTGTATATTCAGTGGCGTGACTGCAGTTAATCATTCTTACTCTCACTGAGGTGTCAGTTATGTTAAGACAGGGAGCACCTACACAACTAATACTCTGTGAATTTTAGAGAGGGTCTTGATTTAGATTACAATTTAAATACACTGAGTTAAAACTAAAGACACATCTTGTAAAATAATTACGATTCACGGTATGAGAAATCAAACAATCCCTGTTGAGGATTTATCAAACTGCCAGTACGTCTCATCTTGGTATAGACAACACTGTTACGTTTAATAGTAGCTCACTACTAGTCTTCTTTAAGTTACAACATTGTTTTTAGGGGGTCTCTTATTGTAACAGAACACAGTTGGAGCAGCCAGAACCTCTTTTCGCCCAAGCTCACACATGACATTTGAAGTAAAATGTGTGGCTGTGTTTCCATGGTTACCACAGAGTCCATTCATCTTTTCCTTAATATAAGATTTAATGGACATAATCACACAGTATTTACCCCAAAGTTTGTATTTATTTATTTTTTTTGGTAAATGTCAAAATAAATTATCTGTGTTGCAGCATTAACTAAGGCTAACATATGGGCTCTTAAATGAACCTGCTGAGTTAGTTATTTGAACCTGTTTAACATCTCTCTTTTTGCTCTCTTTTTTAGAGGAAACAATGTGTAAACATAGCACTTGGGTAAAGCTAGCTTGACCAGATTTCCAAAGCTCATGTTTAACTATGTGTTACATATATACTGCTACTATTACCCTTCATTTCTATCATGTCGCATTCTTTTAATTTAGTATAGCAACCTCTATGAAAAAGGGGACGGGCCCAGTAAAACCAAGCCTGGTCACTCAAGGTACAGACTATGTGGATATACTGTAGCAGTGGCGGCTGGGGAGGCAGAAAAATGGGATAGGGATCCCCTTAATACCCCAGCAGCAGTAGAACCATATTACTGTATTCTGACTGACACTTTTCATATTATTATTATTATTATTATTATTATTATTATTATTTTATTTGGCAGACACCTTTATGCACTGCGACTTACAGGTACAGGGCAGTACAGGGTTACAATGCAAGCTTAACATTTAAGTACAATGTCGTTTACATACTTTGCATTTAATATTTTCTAAACAAAGTTGTTACAACTTTGTGTGATTTATTTTTTTATTTTTTACAAGTATAGATGCTCAGTAATCGTATCCCACTAAGCATTGAATGGCAAAATAACGCACAAAACTTTTCATTGTTGTTCTCAAACTTAATACACCGATAGTAAAAAAAAAACCAAAAAACAAAAAACACGTTTGCACAGTGCAGTGTTTGAAGGACTGGCTCAGCTAGAATGGAAATACCCAAATGGCAGTGAACCGTGAGTAAGCAAGATTCGCGAGAACCACGGATTGCTGTCCGATCAGTGGTTCTGACCGGATGCTGTACAAATTCCCTTAAAGGCGGATGTCCGCTCGAAAATAGGACAGTTGGAAACCCTACCATGCCAAGGCTTTGTCTCCCCTGAGTTAAAAACTCTCTGGGTTTCTCCAATTAAAACCTGTGCTCAGATCACATCATCTGCTACCGCTAGTACTGTGGTTATAGCAGATAGGAGTTTATAACAGGCTGATCACATCATCTGCTATCGCTAGTACTGTGGTTATAGCAGATAGGAGTTTATAACAGAGAAAAAAAAACCTCTCTGGGCTCCAGCATTGCTCTTAATATAGGAATGTTGACACTAGGGTTTAGGTTCAAATGTCATTTGTCCTTATATTAATTAGATTTTGTTTTATTGAATGTTATAATATTATAATGCTACACAACAATATATAATAGGAAAACGTCACAAGGACAATCGATTAAAGTTTGCAAAGCGGCTTTTAAATGGTGGATATGAGTTCTGGTCAAAGATTTTGTGGAGTGATTAAACAAAAATCGAGCTATTTGGTCTTGCTGATAGTCGTTACATTTGGAGAAAGTCTGGTGAGGCGTACAAGAAAAGAACACCATGCCTACTGTCAAGCATGGAGGTGGTAAGTTCTAACACATGGTAAAATGGATTCCATATCATACCAAAAGATACATAATCTTCCCAGGTTGAGTTACAAATGTTGTACCAACAAGTTAATTAATTGTGAAAGAAAACTGCAGAAACAAATAACAGGTCCTTTTCAACAACAACTTTCCGAGGTTTTCATTTTGGCACTTGTGAATTTCTTGCTAATGGAAGGCGAGTGACAATGGCTATAGAGTGACGCGATGCCACTCAGCTCTCTAAGCCAAAGGGCTCATTTCGAGGTGTTTTGATGTCACTTGAGATCGATTTCAACACAGGCCAGGGTGAAAAGATTAAACAGCTGTGACACTTTGCCCCCAAATGCTGTACCATTATGAGCTGTCTTCATTCAGAAATATCCATAAACAGATGCATGTGGAGCTCAATGCTGCATAACATATTATTTCCCCTTTCTGCCTCTTGTTTGCTCTGTGGAAAAGTGTGTCACATTTTAATTCAGTTATTAATCACTGTGTTCCAAAATGTTTCTACCAGCACTACTAATAATGTTTAAATAATAGGTGGGGCTAGGTGCAGATTAAAAATAAAACAAGCCTGGTGGTCTCAACTAGCAGATATTGGTGCACGTCACTAAACACCATGCAACTCTGAACAATCAGCTGTCTCTGGTGAAAGAGCAACTCAGTGTGCATATGAAATATCAGTTACTTAGCTGTATTCCTGTTGTTGTCAGATTCAATTTGTATCATTTTCTGTTTTAGTCATCAGATCTCAAGTTACTTTTTTAAAACTCAGGAGTTTAAAGCCTCAAAGTGACCTCAACAGAGCTCTCTGAAACACGTCAAACCCCAAAGCACTTCTAGTACACCAGAGTGTAACCATTAACCTGTCCCCCTGCAACATGTGTTCCTTGTCTTTATAGAGCATTACATTTGCAAACAAACAAACAAAAACTACTGAGACAAAAGCTTTTATAAGTTTAATTTCCAATTTAATGGATAATAAAGAATGGAGCGGTAAACACTCACTTGTCTAGCAAAGCCCTAATTGCTGTTGGTATAACCCATTTCCTTGCCTTGTTATCGAATTGAACAAGCTCTAGACTGCCTGTAGTGTTGTATTCCTGTGGCCTGTTTCCAAGGCTTTTGCAGAGAGATAGCGTTCTCCCTTTCATGTTTGCATACTATTTAATGCTGTAATGCCTTTTGTTCCTGTTGATCAGAACTGGCTAGCGGAAACAATCAGAATATCTGAAGGATACTTTGGCTGCCTGATATCACAAAATTGTGGAAACATGCGCCATTAAACTCAGATGCTATCAATTATTAAGTGGGCTTACGTGAGGGATATTAACTATTAACTCGAAGTAGAAGCCAAATACGGAAATAATCGGCACAATAAACACATGTAAATAATAGATTCTAAAACAAGACTGGAGGATAGTAAGGGTAGATTTTTTTTTAATTTTTTTATTGTAAATTACATTTTGACAGTGCTAAGGTTCAAGGCAGTGGCATTGTATGGCTGCCATTTACAGCAAACAAAAAACAAAAACATGATTTTACGAGATCGTTATTACGTTATAATACTAATTATTTCTGTTTACACATGATAATTATGCTAATTAATTACATTTTCATGATATAATAATGCTAATTATTTCTGTAATTATTTCACGAGATAATTATTACATTAATATCAAGCAGAATATCAAGCAGACGAATGCGCAATTAACATGCACGTCATTGTAGGCATAACTTGTTGTAATCCTAACTTGTTGCATCCTAGTTCATATTTTATTTAGTAGCATTTATTTTGCACTTACTGAAAACTATACTGTATTTAAATATTAAGCTTGCATTGTAACCCTGTACTGCCCTGTAGGTAGGGTGACCACCCATTCCTAATTGGATGGGACAGTCCCTAAATGTAAAGATCAAGTCCCGGTCCCGGACTAAATGCCTCCGGGACAGAATTTATCCTGGATTCCTACACCATACAATTTTACAGTTTTAGCGCCACAGTCAAACCATAGCATATCTGTTTGGAGCTAAACCCCGCCCTTGCCGCATCACTTTGCAATGCCTTATACAGCCCCAGAATGATTGACACATCGGATAGCCAATCTAAGACATAAAATTATGTACTCTCACTATCATGTGACTTTTTACACTCACATCACATGTTCCCCAATATCCTGAGACAGATCTGCTTTGGCGACAGCAAACAAAATACAATTTGTATAATATTTTATTTTCAGTGTTTTCTTTGTTTACGCGAAATGGCTGACTCTGAAAAAGTTGAAGTGTCACTGATAGTGATACATTGGTAAAGGAGAACCTATAAGACCAAAGAAGGAAATTCAGAAAGGAATGGGTTATAACGGTCACAGAGGTGGATTAGGAAAAGTGCAAGAGTTTTGTATACATTATGTAGAAGAGATTTTAGAATTGGATACTGAGGTGAAAACGTTGTAAGAAGCATTCAAAGTTGATATGTTGATATTTAATTTTGAAACACTATTATTAAATATACAGTATAAAAAAAATGGCAGATGTCCCATTTTTGCATTTTGAAAAGGTGGTCACCCTACTTTTAACAGAGTAAGGCAACTGCCAAATAAATAAACAGATAAGTAAATAAATAATGCAATATCTCACTAACACAAGTAAATGCACAAATCAGCAGAGACTGTCACGCATGGCTGATGCAGTAAACAAATGCCCCACTGTAGGTAATTTATAAACCCACGATAAAACTATTTTCTCTGTCTGCTTGGTAAAATGTAATCTGGATGGAATCTTTACAGATTTATCTTTACTCTGTATGTACAGATACAGCTAAGTTAGAAAGTTAGCTAGTTAGAAAAGAGGTTAGAACAGTAGGCCAAAAAACCCCACTAAGTCAATTCCCTTTTCTAATGTTTGTTTTACTTCCAGAGCATTAAACTTTACAACCTTCTGCTGCATGGTGCAATGCAGCGGAAATCAAGATATAAAACTGTTCAGCAATAATGAAAGAAACAAGTAGAAATCTTTGACAAACGTTGATGTGACTAGAAGTATTTTTCAATGTCCTGCAGTGGAAATGCTTGTCAAAAAGTTACACTAGTTTTAAGCGTGTGCTGATACTAGAATATTCCAAGTGTAGTATTTTCCTTGTTACTGCTGTGCACACTGGGAAATGTATTCCTTCATCCAGTATACAGAACTACAATCTCATAGTTCATTGCAGAGATGACATTTCTAAGGAAACCAATAAAATGAAATCAAGACAAATTTATATAAAAATGATAAAAGAACTGTAAGACAAAATAGTGGTTTTAGTTGGTCTGATCACAACAGGTTCTGTATAGTATTATATCACACTGTGAGATTGTTATTGATTGCTACTCAGTAACTGTAAACAAGGCAATCAAGGGAACCTTTTTGTGTGTGTGTGTGTGTTGAGTAATTAACAAGTTTTACTGAATTTAATCATCAGGTAAAAACTACAAACTTCTTAAAGGAGATTACTCTGAAAATACGAGTATCGGCACACCCTAACTGCTACATATCGCTTAAGGTTTTGTAGTTAAGCATTTAAAAACTACCTGTGGGAAAAATACTGCAGACTGGGCTATCAACAAGTTTTGTTTTTGATGAGTGCACAGATGACCAAACAATAGAAAAATGTTTTAAACAGACACCAGTAAATTATACTCAACATATATAAACATGATTGTGGGGCGCTACAACTTTAATATTTGCATTTTTAGCAGTTGACATTTGTGTGTAAGGAATGGTTAGGTGGCATGCTAACTTTTCACCTCTAGTTCATTTGGTGCTTTAAACACAGCAGCATTGTTTTATACCACTACATAAACTGTAAGCAATTGGCACTGGGCCCTTTTGCCGACACAAAAGGAGAAGCCTGGGATTAAATTTACATGGATGCTGAGCCTCTTGCTCCCCCACTGGGCAGAGTTGTGGCATAGTTACAGGGCAATGTGTGGAAGTTGCTAATGCCTTGACCTGTGGATTAATAAGAAGGGCTTGAGTCTCAGGCTGGCATTTTGGCACCTTTCAGTTGGCTAAAACGTAAATGTTGAAAGGTTTGAGCCAATTACAAAAATACTGCTTTCCACAGTAGTGGAAAAATGTAAGTAAACCTTGACCTGGGTTACTGTAGCGATTTGAATATACTTGCAATTCAGTATCTGGTCGGAGTTGTTTTGTCTGTTTAAGGGTGTGTGTGTCAGACTGTTGGAGAGGTTTAGCAATATTTGGGCCCTTATTCAAAAAGCTTTGCCTTGTGAGTTAGCAGAGAGTGCCAGTTTATCTCCTCACCAGAGTCATGTGTTACTGAAGATTTATTATTACAAGATGAATGGGACAGTTTTCAGTTGGATGAATTACTGAAGTGTGATTTAAATGTTAATTGCTACAGGCACATGCCATAATCCTTACACATTTGGGACAGTGCTACTTAACAAAACATGAAAGAAACTGGCATCAGCCACCAAACATGGTTAGTATTACATTTTCCAATCTGAAAAAATAACCGCTTCAGTTCTTCCACTAAGGCACAGAAAACTCTGCAATAGCACAAAAGAAGTAGTACAGAAGTACAGCAGTACAGAGTGGGCCACAGTATAGTGTAAACCTGGGAGTATTTTGATAACAACTCAAAATAAAGGCCCTTGAATATTTGCGGAATTATGGTCTTTTCCTTAAACAGTATTTTTGTAACATATTGTGCATCTGTAGATAGATAATTGAAAGGCTAGGCACTAGGAAGATGTATTTACTGTAAGGACGTGTAAAAACAATCATGATACTACTTGGGAAGAAAGTAATGGGTAGCGCTATTATTTACTTTTCCACACTCCTTTCATAGGTCTTACAATGCATCTTCTTTCAATAATAATAATAATAAAGAATACTTTGAGCTCATACCATTCAATTTCCCTTCCCAACGTTGACTTTAAGACGTTGACTACATTTTTGCTTGAAGCTGTCCTTGACCTTTATAATGTCTTTGAACCAGACTAGTTTTATACAATCTAGGCGCCTTTATCAACCTAAAAATCAGTCCTCAACACACCAGTCTTTAACTGGGATTTTAACGAAGACAGAGTTCTGATCCCATGAGATGCAGCTACAAAAATATTATTCTTCAGTGGGCGTCCTCCGTTCCCACGACCAAGACGGTTTCCTCTTTTACACCCAGGAACTCCAGAGTGGATGTCTGTGAGCACAAAGGCCTGCCCTGCAAGTGTCCACTTGAGCATGGCCCGCTGTATCATGAATGTGGATAAACAACCCCTGCAGCCACTCCCTCCAGAATCCCCAGTGGAGAACGGCAACTTCGCACAGCCAGGATGCAAACCTGCAGAGCCCTGACTGTATGACTCGCCCTGCTCACCATGCAGCCCTGCTTTATCAGGTGAGACACTTGGGGACCCCCTGAGTTATTACTCTTTAATGATATTTGTACATAATTGAGCAGTGAATTGTTTAGTGTTACTTAGTGAACTAAACAGGGCACCAGCTCTTGAAGTAATGGATGTGTATTTAAATGCTTTACACAAAAAAGAAATAAACACCACACAGGATTTATTTACTCCTTTCTCCACTTGTTTCCCTTATAGTAATTGAGTTTTACAGCAACTTTGTAGCATATATTACAAGTATGTAGTTAATTGTTTTTTCAGTTTGCAAATTTGATACTGCAATGCCAGTGCTAATGACTGAAAGGTTATAAATGTTAACAGCTAAAATAGACTTCTACACACTTTGAGCGTGAAGTTAGAATTTCAGATTATAATATATACAGCACCAAATTGTTTATTTTTTTGGCATAAAGTCAGTGCTTTTTAAACTGCACAGCTCTGACTCATATTGTTTATTCATGTTATTTGATATTTTTTCTTTATTGCAGAAAAGTTTTTAATTCTTAGATTAACTGAGGGAAGTGACATTGTTATCCGAAATAACACTGCATATTTGGAGCAGTTAAAAAAAAAAATCTAAACAAAAATGAAATAAAATAATGTTTTGTCTGTGAACCAGCTGTTTGAAAGTGTACTAAATGTTCATAGTTGGCCATATAGCCCCTGGTCATTTCCATTTCAAAAAATATTGGCAGGTTTTTTTAATTAAATGAAGAATTCAAAGTAGTTGTACAAATGACATGGAAAGCAAGGATACATTTTTGGTTTTTGCAAAATGAATATCGATATCGATATTATTGCTTTGTGTGAAAACGTTACTGTATTTAAAAAAAAAAAATGATAACAAATAAGCTGATTAGGAGATAAGATTTTTATGTTCAGTTTCTGAAAGTTTTAAAATGTGGCATTTACAGTTATTTGTTTTCATTTGTTTGTTTTTAATGCAGGTGAGGGAAGTAGAGGATAACTTCACTGTAACAAACCCTTCTTCTAACAAACCACCGTTTTTAACGATCCCAACAGCAAGAAGCGATGTTTTTCAATGGAAATTGGCCCTGTTAGAACGATCACTTACCAGGGTCGTCACGGATACAGTGATCTCGGTACTGACTGACACTTTCTCCACTGGGAATGTGTTGAACTGATAATTTGCTTAATTAGACCTTTTGTTTTCAGATCTTAAACAGTTGCAGAGTTCAAGTTACTTATAAAATGTTATTGCTAACTTGAAATATGCAACTGAAGCTGAAAACTGAATTTAAAAGGTCTGATTCAGCAAATGATCAGTTCAATTAAGTGTCTAGTTGAGTAATTGAGAGCTTGGTTGGAATGAAGCCAGCAGCCACAGGGGGTCTCCAGGACTGGTTTGGGAACTACTGCTCTAAATCAGTTTAGGAAGAGCGATTAAAACAAAAAAAACATGACAAGTGCTCTGGCTTTTCTGTTGGATCAGTATTGCTGTGTTATCTTTCTGACAATGTGCTACTTACTCATTAAGTTTAAAGAACAAACAACATAAACAGATGATTCTATTGTGTTTTTTAAAAGATCCTATCTGTAATTTTAATTTTCATATAAACTTCTTAGTGCTCTAACTAGAGGTTTGTATATTTGTCTGATTCAGCAGTCTCCTCTGTATTAATTAGATTGTTAAATTATTTATTATATTTTAAACCAAATGAAACAAATGCTGTTTTATATAGCTTTATTCAAAGCTTATGCATGATTTACATGTCTTTCTAACTTGCAACATCCAAACTCTTATTTTTTATTTCTGCTGGATATTTCACATGCAAGTCTTTCCTCAATTATACTAGAACCCTGTGCTTCCTACACATAGATGGCTAACACAAGCAGTGACTTTCACAGCTCTGCTCAGAGACCATGACTGGAGACCTGTTCTGTGCAACTGCTTATTAGCTTCTGTTTCAGCAGGTCTGACCAGACTCTTCCTGCTCAAGCAGAGGGTGGCCCTCATTACTCACAATCCGGATGCAGAGTGATTAAGCAAAGACGGCAAAGACTCCTGCGCTGCCAATGATAGACCTCAGCACAGCCTGCAGCCCGAAGCAGAGGCCCATTTCCACTTAGCACCTTCTCAAGTGGCAATATATTACACGGGACACATACACTCTAAGATGGATAGCCCTTCTAAAAAATAAAATACAAAGAAAAACCTCTTTGAGTTTGTCTCTGTATTGTAGCTTTAAACCAGGAGTGCAGTATGTAAGTCCACTGCCATTGAAAAGTTAAAATAAAAGCATGGCACATTTAACCATTAACAATTTTAACAATATTTCTAAATAGGATGTGGTCAACCGTTACATTTTGATTGTCGGACAGGGACTTGAGGATTTAAAATGAAACTAATAGTGACAGAATTGTATCATACAATGGTTTGGCTGCCTAGCTATTCTCCTACCATGCTATCTGAAGAAAGGCTGAAAAGTTGTTGCTACTTGTTAAAATAATTATAATAATAGTTATAAGTTTATCAATTAGTTCTATCATTATATATATATCATATAAATCATATATATATAGTTTTTGCTCAAATATATATTACAGGATAACTAAGCATGTCTCGTTAAACACATTATCGAATCAAACTTTACTCTTTAGAGGTCAACTTGAAAGAGTTAAAGACGATATAGTCTGCCATAGACTTTCATTAGGACTAAAAAGGTCTGCCTTTCTGTTTGTTTTACAGGGTCTGGTTTTCTTATGAAAATGAACTAATGTGTTTATCATAGTTTTGTGAATCCCAGAAACATGGTAAATAATATTATTTTGTTTATACTGTATCATCTATATACGTTAGCTTCCAACGAGTCCCTCTTTCACAGTTAGCAGGACAGAACCGTAGATAGATAGAAAGATAGCTTATGAAATCTGCTGAGCATGAGTAAAACACAACCTTCATATAAAATTCAGGTAACCTCTGCAGCCAAACACAGAGTACACATACTAGACTTATTTAAACATTGCAGAATTGTCTGGGGAAGCAGTGGCCGGTCTAGATAAATCATTCTCAAAGTATCAGTGACAATCACTGCACACAGATATACAGTATAGCAAAGTCAAGGATAAACATTGAAACGCTCCAACATTTGTTTCTTCTGTTTATTTTTGTCTGTGTTGTTTTCTCAGGATTGAAATGCATCACTTGATATTACCCAAGCAAGTTTGAAATGCGGTGCATCAGCTGAAAGCAATTTACTATGAAGCACAGCTGCCAGCAGGATAAGATTTCCCTTCGTTGGTTTACTTTGAAATGCTTTTTTTAAAGCCAAAATACACAAGGCAGCCAAATTGCTGACATGTGTGTGAAGGGTACCAAAACCCTGCATTCTTTCATGCCCCTCTATGCAAAATTCACCATTGTTTATTTAAAGAATGCAGAACACTTTAGCGCTATTAAGAAACATGTCTTATAGTAAACTAAAAGTTTTCTCACAGCGAAACATTGTCAAAGGTTTATTTTTTGTTCTCAAAGTTATTTTAGTTTTATCTCACAAACTTCTGCAGTCACAGTCGTGAAAGAGAGTGTGCTGTCAATCTCTGGACTGTAAGAGCATATCAATAAAAGCAAAAGTGGAAGTTCTCTGCTTGTTTGTGTACGTATTGGAAACCTGGTCCCCTGGTTTCAGATAGGCTGCCGGGATATCCGTCAAACAAAAGTGTAGCTTAACATTGAAAGAAAAATGTTTTCTCTTTTTTCATTTGAGCATTTCTATTAACTGACAGCAGTATATATATATATATAGTTAATAGAAATGCTCAAATGAAAAAAGAGAAAACAATTTCCTCTCTGGGCTTTGCAATGCTTTCACTATGCTTTGTTTTACTTTTGAATGTTTTTACTCTTGGAAACTTTTATAAGGAACAGCAGTATCACTGTATAAACTTCCACAAAATACATCCTGTTACTATGCTAATCGACTAGATCATTATTATTATAGCTTATAACTTGTGAATGACTTGTTGGATTAATTTGAAAATCTGTATAAGCCTAGAAAGAAAAACAACGAATAGCTCTCTGTGCATACTCATGTGTGCACTTTAAAACTATTTACCGCATTAGGCAAACACCCTTCCAGCCTACACTGATACTAGACAGAAATAGATTTTCCTCTTTGTATATGTACCATACTGCAAAGTCTAAGTACATCAATCACTGCCTGACAGCTGCCAATAACACCTACGACCACCTCCCCTCCCCCAATTTAATAAACAAAGCAGTTCCTATGATGTAAAGTCTGGCTTAAACCAAGGAAAAGTCTTAGTCTGGAAGAATCTCTTTTAGTGTCAGATGAGATTATAACTGTAATTCCACCAAGCCTGCATAGTCTGTGGTGTGACATATGTGCTGTTGGTGTACTGCTGCAGAAGCTGTTGCAACCTTAATCTTTACAAACCTATCAAAACCAAATAAAACAAGCTAAGGAAGATGAAAAAATAGATTTTAAACCACAGAAATACTTATTAAAGTAGTTCCAGTATTGAGTTATTAGTTTTTCTTGAAATTGGCTTTACCTGGCTCTGAGCTTGTATGGAGAATCCTGTGCGCTTTGACCAAATATCTTGCCTCCTTCCATTCAAATCATGTGACAATATGACCTTTCAACTCTTCCAGCCCCACCTACTCTACATATGCTACATTCTTTCGAATTTAAGACGGCTAACAAGAAGAAAATGAACCAATCTTGGCTGGGGACTCACTAAGAGTGCTTCACTGGCCTTTGTGCTCTCACAGAATTTAGTGGCCAAATACTAATAGCACTGCCATCACCCCTGCTGGTCAAGCCTCCTACGAGTCCAAGAGGAGACTTCCTGGGCAGGCCCTTGTCTTCATGGGTCAGCAGATTGGTTGTTTGGGTTCGGCTGGGGCAGTTGACACAAGCATGCATCACAGCATGACTTGCTTGATTTTTGTGCTCGTCCTAGCCTTCTAGGGCACTCTTTTGCCAAGCCCCTTGGAGAGGTTGAAAAAGAGGTGATGACTGCGAGAAGGAGGTAGACTTAATAGGAGTGCATTGACTGCGATTTACCTGGCTTCAATACTATTGGTGACTGGTAACTTGATATTGAGAGTTTGCATAGCTTACATTCAAATTTGCATTCAGCATTCACAAACATAAACATGTCTTGATGTAAATGATGTGAGTTAGTCCCTGATGTTGCTAGACTTATACAGTGAGGTAACTATATATTAGTGAATTATATAGTTTGCAAGTGATGAGCCATATGAGAAATTTAAAAAAAAAACATGTTCCATGAATTGAAAAAACAAAATGTGTAATTATATATTTTAGGATACTTTTGTGTAAGAAAATGACTCTGCTATTTCAGACCTGAAGATGATGTTAAAACATGGCTAGGCAAGGGTCAGCATGCAGCTATCAACAGCAACAATAAAGCACGAAACCCCAGTGCACAAGCAGATGAGAACATGAGCATATATATATCGTGCATAATATAGATAGACATATATATATATCTAGATCATATATATATATATATATATATATGAATGCTATCCCTCTTTCTTATTTGATCCCCTGGCTAAAACTGAAACACAGCTAATTTCTTAAATATTTCAGCAGACAATACCTGAGGGTGTAAAGATGTTTTGAAACAATAGGCTTGTAAAGTAATTCCCCTTAGATTATTGCCAAGAGCATAGTAAGCATTGCGCATTTCCCAGCTTCCTGGTATATACGACATGAGCTACTTCCTATCGCAGCTGCACATTGTAGGTGACGTACGCTGTGTGATTGATTACATATACTGTATGACAACATAATGCAGTCTCCTACAATCATTTTCATTTGTTTATAATTAAATATGATTCATGGGTAGTTCCTATATTCTTCCTTAGTTGGTAGTTTCAGCTGCAGATAAACAAAGTCTCCCAGGGCCGCGGGAACGGCAGCACCCCCTGGCTTGAAGTACAGGGGTGCTGTGCACCTGCTGGTGCAATAATACATCCTGCTAGCTTTAGGAATTTTATGACCTGTGTGTGCCGTGCACTGGGTCTTTTTCCATTGCTTTTGAACACCCCCCACCCCCCTTTAAAATGCATTCAATTACTTTTGAACCAACTGCATTTCTTAATTGAAAAGTAAAGTCAACCTGTTTTATGCACAAGGACATTGATGGGGATTTAATCGATTTAAGAACATGGTTGGAACAAAGAGCAGGACTGGAATCCTGATCTATAGGTAGTCAACAGTTTATTGGATTATACCTAAATCCAAGGCAGTTCTGGTCTTCCCGATGCAGTGTGTGACCGACAGTGGCTGTGTTTCCATATGCTAGTTCCAGCAAGCAAGCCACCTAACACTGTTTAATATAGATCTCTACTCCAACATATTTTGTATTCCGGTATGGTGTAATGTGGAAGTCAATGCTCATAAATATGACACTAGTTTTATTCCAATGTATATTCCAATTAAAGCTTGTTTAGGTTTATCAACTCTCATGAGCATTTATGTTTAATGAAAGACCCAAAAAATCAGTTCTTCCCTAATGACAACCTTTGAACTGAAGCTTCTGTGGACTAGTGCTAAAGACCTTTAAGGCTTTGAGAAAACCGTTCACTCAAAACCATTGTCTTGAACCGAGAGAATGAAAGCAGCTGGGAGATCACAGAGTCATCGGCAATGATAAATACATTCCGACTGTAAAAAGACATGCCACAGGACCTTCATTTTTAATTTCCTGATGGACCCGGGAATTAACTCAACAATGGCAAGAATAGCTGGACTGTATCCTTAAAAACCTGGAAAAGAACCAGATATCAGAATATCCCAGCTGGACAATATTCAGATAAATGGGAAATGAATCCTGTCCAGCTCAACAGAGTGCAGAGTATCAATTTCAAACAGAGACATTTGATTAAAAGGTGGTAAGCTGGCAGGCTGTCCATATGAACCAGGTGCAACTGTGAACTCGACACAAATAAACCCAACAATGAGATAACCAGGTCAATCTAAACAACAGAAACCACTATAAAAAAACGAATGACCGAAAACATTCCGATTGACAGTCAGATCACTGCGGCACAATAATGGAGACAGCAGAGGAAAGGCTAGCAGGGAAATCCAATCTCAAGATGTGGAGAGTAAGGAAACAACACCTGGGAAAGGGACAGGATAAAGGAATGAAAGAATAGTGGAACAAAATAAAAAAAAGGATGAAGCAGAGCTTGATTGTTGAGTAGCGCTGGCCCCTTGTGTTTTGGAAAAGTCAGTTGGAAAAGCTGAACCGTTCTGAACGTCAGTGGAAGGAACATATGGAGGCAGCCAAAAAATAGAAACCAGAGAATCTGGGAAATGGTAAATTGCCTGGACAGGAATATGAAACAAAACCTTACCACATTACGGATAGCAGTCAAATCAGTAAACCCACAAGAACCAATTTGCAGAATATTATCTTTCATTAAGTGCTGGCTACCTTTTCAGGTTAATTAGCATCCACACACTGTATGAGTCTGCACATCAACAATTTTGTTGACCAACATGATATGAATGACTTTGTTAAATATTCTAGCATTATAATATATTCGTTTTTGGACCATGCGACTCTACCAGCACTTATACCAAGGTATGTAAGGATGTGCATTCACATTCATATTTCAGGGGTTATTGATCGAATTGACACCACCTTCAACATCACTAAACGCAACAGACTATGGAAAGAAGTCTGTGCACAGAGCAAGTTCACTAGTTTAAAGAGGTTTTTTTTTTTATTTAAAAAAAAGGTTATCTCTGAAAGGAAGACAGCACTTTGTTTTCAAAGCTCTTTTTAAAATGTCTGCTCTAGTGCACTGGGGTTTGAGATCTGTCCTCTAAATCACTGCAGGAAGAGTGATAAAATAAAATAAAACATAAAACGTGCTCTGGCTTTTCCGTTCCGTACCACATCATGGATCGTTATTGCTGTGTTACCTGCTTGACAATGTGGGCAATAATCCTGACACTATCAATGCACTAGAGCGGACATTTTGAAAAGAGCTTTGAAACAGACTATAAAGTTATAAATATAAGGATGTTAACAATGAAAGAAAAATGACAGGTACATCATTTAAGCAGTTGTAGCAACACATGGAGACATCTAGCTATATTTTTCGGATCTCTGCTGCTTAGTCTTTAAGGACAATGTTATTTATCACCCGTCGTGAAAAAAATAGACCTCAGTTTGTAATAAATAAATAATGTTTGCTTGTTTTTTTCTTATAGTATAGATTTTACTCAATGTTTCTTCATGCCTTTACCGCATGAGGTCTTATTCAAGTTACTAAGGAACAGTTTGTAGCCAGCTTGGTTTCATTTTCTTGTACTGACGTTTGGAGTTTTGGTTGTTTCTATAAAAGCCTGTGACTCTGATGTATGACTTTGTTGTATTTATTTGAAACGCTGTAATGCTTTTATAGGCAGATAACCATTTTGCATATTATTACGAGGACAATGTTACATAGGGACTATATTGGTAAAAATAGGGGAACACAAAACTCCAGCCTTATTACAGGAGTAGCTATATACAGATTAGCCTTATAGTGAGGCTCGCTATTGGAGCACCCAGATGATATCTCGCTATTGGAGCACCCAGAAGATATCACTATTGGAGCACTCCAGAAGATATCTCTATTGGAGCACCCAGAAGATATCTCTATTGGAGCATACAGAAGATATCTCTATTGGAGCATCCAGAAGATATCTCTATTGGATCATCCAGAAGATATTTCGCTATTGGTGCACCCAGAAGATGTCTCACTATTGGAGCACCCAGAAGATATCTTGATATTGGAGAATCCAGAATGATTGAATCAATAGTAAGGTGAAACCACACAAGCTGTTGCAAATGAAATTTATAGCTACTTACTCTTCAAATACAGTCAGCACTCGGATATCCGTTTGTCAGGTACACGTCAGTCGAGTTTACCACCCTATTATTATGAATGAAATCAATCCCCTATATATATATATATATATATATATATATATATATATATATATACACAAAGTCCAATGTACTTGTTTAACCTTCACAGTCCGCAGTTTTTTTATTTTCTTGGGGGGGTTGTGTTTTGTTTTTTTTTCAGATTCCAAATCAGTCAAGTCAATCAAGTCTTTATTGTGCAGTTACACGGTGTTTCCTCCAATTTCACATGATGAAAATACAGCAAAAACAAAGAAAACGGGTTATGTAAAAGTTAATCATTAAACAGTTTTAGATACCGTGATGCATTTTTAAAATAAATCTGTGATCTTTAATTGCTTTTGTGCATTTTCATTTGCAAGTGAACTGTGACATTAGGGCCTTATCAAGCACTGTATTCTGCAATTTTGAAAACTGAATCTGGATAGTGTTTTAATTCTGGAAATATAGTACTTTACCAACAAAACCACCTACAGTATATCTGAATGGAAGCCTGCTTCTCTTAAAACAGTCCTTTCAGCTATGTATTTTTGACATTGTATCTTTTTTGTCTTCCCTGAAAAAACAGACAAGAGTTGGAACAGGCCAAAATGAAATAATCAGATATGCGTCACACTCGTTGACTGAAGTAAAAATTGTATAGGGTTGGATATGTGCGTGCCGACTGTATATATAAGCAATTCTTGATTAATGAGACATACATACACATACTGCCACTATATTCCCATTGCTGGATAAACAGCATGTAACCCTGTAGAGGATAACAAGTATGCCATGGAACCTGTTTGTTTGTACAGTGTATTTGTTTACATACACTACGATGATAATAATCCAGCTATATCTATTCTTTTTTAGGCATTGTAAGAAAATCAAGCAGAAATCTCACCATATATGACAAAAAATTATATTTTGACACTTGCATGAACATAGTGCTCGGGGGACGTGAATAGATTTCAAGACTGTATCTAACAGAGTAATTAGGCTGTGGTCGGGATCCAATAACAACAGCCTCCTGCCTGGGAGGATCTTTGCTTTCTTTACTCCTGTACAAACACTCCCTGCAAGCCGCTGTCACCAGCTGGATTGCTTCACTCAAGGTGTTTGAGGATGGATAGCAGCTTGTGTACATTGCACTTCTTCTGTTACACTTCCAAAGTGTTCTCCTCTGTTGGAATGTTGGGTTTGGAAATCCACCTACAAAACTTTTTCAAAAAAGATTGCTATTACAGCCCTGTCACTGTTTCACATGGATACCAACCTTTGTTAGTTTTACAAGAATCTGTTAAATGCTTGAATGAAGAATTTGAGAGTCAACCATATACAAATATAACACAGTCCTTAGATAACACAGTACGTTGTTAGGTTTGTTTGTCAGGGGATATGCTGTTAATTCAGGTAAGACACCACTTTATACTGGTGCTTTTAATTTATTTCTTGACTGTTTAATATTCAGTGTCCACCAAGTCATGATGGTCTTATGGTTAGTTCTGGATGTACCAAGGCAGATGGTTTCATCAAGTGGCTGTACAGCTTACTTTGTGAACTCATTAAGGACCTGAGTCTCAAGTGAATAAGACCATGTCTCCGTTATTTGTGCAGTGCATAGCAAGCACATGTGCAACTGTTGTATCAGCCACAGCAACATTAAATTACAACAAAACAGTCATTTAAAAAGAGAACAAAATGTAAAATTCCAGCATGAAAATTTATGGGAGTAATCAGTTATACCCGAGAAGGTTATTTTTTGCAGGGGATGCAATTAGGGTTTTAATTAAAGGTCAAGGCAGAAAATGTAAATTGAGCTTTCTGAAGTGAATCAAGGTTAAGCAAAGATATTTGAGAAGTACGGGGAAAAGCAATGCATATCCCGACATGCTGGAAGCTCACTCAGTACAACAGCTATACATCCCAATATACAAAGCCTTGGCATACATAACTAATTGGGAATTCATCATAACGGAGAAAGAAAGCTGTAACTGCTTTGGAGTTACTATACACGTTTAGTTGTGTAACAGTACACATGAACAAACAAAAAACACGTTTCCGCCATTGTTAGTTTCGATTTTAAAACATTATTGAAAATTGCTTTTTAATTACGTAATTCAATATTTACATCAATACGTTATAGCGTGTATAAATTCATAATATTTAAATGCTTCCCTGTTTAAAATCCTATTTTCCGCGTTACTTCTACTCTATTTTTGTTTCTGCTAAGATCATTATTTACCATATCCCTATAGCTGTGAATTTTATATGGAAATTTCCCATGTAGTAACTCACATTTTCAGAGGGGGCGGAAACAACATCAGCACACCTCATTTTGTGAAACCATTTTTGCTGGAATAGCAAGCAAGGTAAATAATAACCATCTATAACCTGAGCAGAAACAACAGTAAAGAATAAGAGAGAACTGCGGAGATGCATAGCTCCTTATTCGCATGGTTTTCTTACTATTCCAGCAAAACAAATGTCTCTGAAAAGACTCTGAAGTGAGGTGGGGAAGCATGTCAGTGATGCACCGGCTTCGAGGCACAAGTGCAACGCTAAGATGTGTCCCCCACCTTACTTCAGCAAATCTGTTGTCTTTTTAGAAGTGATTTTAAAGTTAACAGTAGTTTGTAAACACAGTGGCTATTAATAACCCTGCAGCTGTTTACATTGCCATTGTGTATAACACTAATAACAGAATCTTGACTCCCATTAATGTCTCTGGTGTCATCTATGAGCCATGCCCTGCTTATTTGTGGACAGGCTGCTTGGTGTTCCAGATACATTAAATGATTTGTATATAGCTTCTAGAACTAATTTAGCTGGAAGCTTAAGTTTACCATGCTTGATGCATGTCCCTTAAATAAATGAATCACAACTTTTTCATCAGTTAATATCAGAGGGAAGAATTTTGTTCAGCGTATGTATGAAATGCTGGTTTAGTCTGGACTGTAAATATGTGGATTTGAAAATGTACAGACACAATGCAAAAAAAGCAATGGAACAACCATTTGATATTTAAAACTGCAGTGAATGAAATCCCAATGTCCAACGCAGCAGGCGTTACTTGTTAGATAACTGCTAACCCCTATGCGAGGGTGGGGGCACTTTACTGAATCAGCAGGGCTACCCCTGAAACGGGTATTCATTCTGCAATAAACCAATTACTTTTGTTTTTATGTTTGTGAATAATGTGTTTTTACCACTGGTGTGATAACATTTCTAACATAAAAAACTTCTGCTTCTTCGTCAGTCAATCGCTTCATCTCATCTTTTCAACACAGCAACCTCCCTATTGACAATACACACTCACCTGTAACCATACAGCAAGAAGCTACAGTAGCAATATATTACAAAAACAGTCTTAACAAAGGTGTTTGAGAAATGCTATTGCCAAGAGACACTGACAGATGCAGACACACAGGCAACTATATATATATACTTCATGCAATAGCCATCATTTGACAATAGCTTTTCAAAATCATTCAGACTCAGTTTTCACTAGGAGAAATTGGCATATTTTCTTAAACAAACTTAGCAAGAGAACATCTGCCCTTCAATCAAAGACTGCGATTTCTAGCTCATAATGAGAAATATGTACAGTATTGGAAACAAGCCACTGATCAAACATCAACGGCTGTAAACAAAACCGCAAAGGTTTGCTTATTCTTGTGCCTGGATTCAGAGCTGTCACTTGTTATGTTCCTGTTTATTCAGACTTGCAGATGATATAGAGGGGTTTGCAGGCCTGCTGCACTGTGTCTCTCCACAAATGAAATGGAAAGGAACTTAGGTGACACACGCCTTAATAGTCAGTAAGTTATCCTATTGCCTATTAACCAGAAGGTTGAAGTTTTTCATTTTCTTTATCTTTTTAAAGGTTTGCATTAAATAAGTCAGAACTATGGTGTTCAAATCCGTTTTGTTACCTGTTTTTGTCTTTTGTGGGTATTTTCAGATTCAAATATAGTACAGTAGATTTAAAAAGTTCCTGGTACTGGGGTAAACTTGACTCACCTAATAAAAGCATTGGTGTGTGGAACACAGAGTGATTCAAGCGAGTATGGTTCAAATCCTGCTTGTGCCAAGCTGCTGAAGTTGAGACATTGGGAGCACAGTATGTATCAATTTGAAATACTGAATGTCTGACTAAAGATCAACAGTGATCTCTGTTCTCACTTCTCTTAACAAACCAAGCAACTAAATCCTGTAAGCAGGGTCAATCTGTTTGTAATTAGTTTACATACATTAATTGCTATACAGGGATGCACCAAAGCATGCATTATTTATGAAATTAATTAATTATGAAGTTTTTTGTTTACTCTTTAAAAAATGTACATTTTTGACCAGTGGCCAGTTGTATGAAAATATAACTACATGTAGTCTTTCTTGTGACTGGGGCTGGCAAAGAACCAGTTCCATTGATGCTCCACTGCAAAATAGCCAGAAATGCATCCAGGGCATTAGCATTATTTATCAATGCGTGTCCATCACAAAAACAAGTTGAAAAATGAATAGCAATGATGACATTGTCTTAAAGGGACACGATAATTGTGTTATTTTAAACACATTGCTATACTTAAGTTTATATGTCCATGTTGTGTTGCTTTTGTTTTTTATTTTCTTTAATCCAAAGTATTGCTTGGTGTGATGGGTCTTTGCATTATATTTCTATGACAATAGCCAAGGCAGGCAGTGGACAGTCCACCAGAGGTAGCCACAATGCAGCTGCTGATATCTCAAGTCCAGACAGCATGTGTTCTAAAACAAAGGTTCAGCAGATCAAGACAAACACTCCACAATATAGTAGAACATGGCTTTAGTGAAATCATACAAATGACAACCGTGTGTAGATAGATACAATATTTGGCTTCTTGCCTGGTGAGATTACTGAGATGAATTTAACAGATATTTTAAGGGGACTGGATACCCCCAAATATCTCAGTCTAAAGCCTGCTGTGGAGGTGCAGAGGGGTGATTTAGGGATGTTGATGCTACAGTGTTGCTGGCTGACTGGAATACTGGGAATGCATTTATTGACGTTGCGCTGGGCCTGTCTCTCCTTCCAAGCTATATTTACCAAGCGCCATTTCCCTATTGGCCCTTGAGGTCCATTACAATCCAGGACTAAAGTTACCCTTAGCCAGGTCGATTAAGTAATTTAGGACCTGGTTGGAGAAAAAAATCTTTGTAGAAGTAACCTGAATATAACAAGTAAATATTAAAAAAAATAATAATAAAATTTCACAAGCATTAGTATTGGATGTACTGTATGTTTGCTGTGTAATCATTTTGGTTTGTCATCATTGAAGTAAATAAAAACTAAATACTGTAAACACTGCATGGAAAAATAATGTTGGAGACAGCTCCGTAGAAAGGGCATCTTGTACAAGAAAGGATGGGCTATCGATTATTTCTAATACAGCAACACAGCCTGATAGACGCTGTAACTTTTCATTTTAAAAGTTTGTGTAGCAGTAATGTTGGTTTGCTATTATTAGGCAATACATTTTGTACTGTGTTGTGTCATTGAAACTTTTTTGCATGCAAGGTTTTATATGTTAATAATAAACCTATTTTGCACACTGTAAGTGCCATTTGAAGTAAGTGGAATCAGTTACACATTCTCCTATAGCTGTAGAAGTATTAAGAAAGATTGGGGTCTATGGATCTGACACTTCTATAATGTAGATTTGCGTCCCTGGTTATGAAAATCAAACGTTCATCAATGTATCTCTTGAGTTCCTTGAGTATTGAACATGGAAAGGAGGATATTTTATTTTTGTGATTTAAAAGGATGGTGGTATTTACTGTAGAACCATCGTTAATTAGATCAATTGGATAGATGCTCTGTTTTTTGTTTTTTTCCCCTAATTAAATTTGTTTCTGGTACCATTTTTTTCTTTGAAAAACTCTGATTGGCAGTTTATTGGTTGTATTACTGAAGTTGAATTTGTTTGGCACTGCAGGGTGGCCTTAATACTGAACTATTTAAATTAAAGTCAAATCAAGACTGTAAATGTGTCCATAATTGCCGTGGGTTAAGGAGGCAAAACCAGCAGGGACTGTTTCTACTTATTGCGCTACAGTGAGCCCTGCTGGCCAGGTGCCCAGTGAGCCCAAGAGAGGACACCTGCAGGGCTGGCCTTTGTCCTCCAGAGGCCAGTAGCTTGCTCTCATCCGCTCTCGAGTTCCTGGGTGTAAAAGAGGAAGCTGGCTCAGTCGTGGAATCGGAGGACGTCCACAGAACCTTGAGCTGTGTAGGGTATTGCTGCAGTGAGGGCAAACACGATTGGACATTTCAAATTGAAAATCACAGCACTAAATTTATTAAAAAGATTGAGCCAATTAATACATTTGCAACATTATCAGAATATCAGTATCTATTATATTTGTGTCCAACCTTTTTTTATTTACCATTAATTTAAGTGATAAAATATTCTGAGGGTTTCAAAAAAAAAAACTTTGCTTCCAACTTTTTTTTTCAAATATTTATTTAATCTGTCAAAGTTATTCCAGAAAAATGGCAAAAACGCAAATTAGCTGTTATGCTTCACTGCGCTAGCACAACTACCTCCCTGGCGTATCGTTGCTTTTGAAAGTTGATTCCATTGCTGTGTTGTATTTCTTTCCTTTGCCAAAACGTGCTTCCTGTGCCTGGGCAGAGTTAACCAACAGTGACCCTCCCTTCCTTTCCAGAGCTCCACACTTCAGCTGCCACGAGCCCTGCAGCCACACCTCAGGCCAGTCATGGTCTCCTGCCGCATGCATATCGCCAAGGTCGGGACCGACTGTCTGCGGCTTCCTGGAGCGGCAGCCAGCCACCCAGCCTGGGAGAATCACCACGGGAACCCGGCAACCATTGTGTGCTCCCTAGCAACACAAAGGCTCGGTGGGTTATCTCTGTATCATAGATGATGGGCTCAAGCAGCTATGGTTTATCTCCTGCCCTTATCAAAATGCATGTCAGCCCTTGAAATGATTGTTTTTCGCTTTAAAGACTGGTTTGGTATGGTGCCAAGGTGTTCTTTTAAGAGAAGTTCCTGTTCCTTTAAGCAGGGCATTTTCAATGGGTAAAATCAGTTTCACAGGTGGGTGTTCTCTTAGGCGAAGTGTTCTCTTAGGAGGTGTTCCTATACGCGGACTACTGCATAAACTTTCTACACCAGTTACTGACTTTAGTTAGAAAAGTGTGGTACTGTACCAATTTTGTACTGGTACAAAACCTGTGTTATGTGTTTACTAGCTAAAAACTTAAAAAAATATCACATTATAAAAAGACAGACACAATATGCATTTAGAACTGTTTTTACAGTGAGCGTACAGTACAAGCTTGTCATTTTCTCATGCCAGTGCTGTCAGTAGCTCCATCTCAAGGTAATGTGCCTCCAGTCATATAATGGATATGATGGATAGCACAGCATTACAGTTATTCAGGTTAGCAGCTGCTACATTTGCTAGTTTGTGTTAATGAAGTGAACGATGAAATCTAATAGGAATGCATTTTCCGTTCAAACGATCATGATTTCGGATACAGTACAATATAATTAGCAGCAGACAAATTCTGTCCTATCCTGTCCTTGTGTGTGTGTGTGTGTGTGTGTGTGTGTTTGATTAAATATCTATTGACATTAAAAAAAAAATCCTTTAAGAATTCCAAAGTACAATTTAGAAAAACATTTTGGCTGGTGCCTTTCTCAATGTACTTTTATGAAGAAAATCGATATAGACACAAGCTGAAACATGTGAGCACTTGACAGCTAGGACATTAAAAGGCCTTAAATAAAAAATGCAAATAGCAAATTGTTTTCACAAAGTGTTTTCTCTTACATTATATCAATAATTTTATCTGAAATGATTCCAAAATGCTTAAACAAATTGCCATTTGTACAGAAAGAGCTTGTTAATGAAAAAAAGCACCCAGATACACACCAAGTAGTATTCATGGTATCACTTAGGGAAAACTACTTGGATAGTATTCAATAGCCACTGGTGCATTGCTTCCCTTTTATTTATTATTTATTATTATTATTATTATTATTAATGTTTAATAATGAACATGCATTATTAATGCAAGAGTAGCCTGGCTAGCTGAGCAGCAACAGTCCACAGTAGCTATAAACACGCCCCTTGTAAAAAAATAACTCATTACAGCCAAATCTGACTTTAAAAACAGTAATAATCGTTCATTCAATCTGGGATCAAAACAGTTCCATTGTAGCATTTTACTTATTCAAATGTATTCAACCCTGGTCATTCATCTACAATTAAACAAGGCATCTGGGTTAAGCATCTGCTGCATCCTGTATTCTCTGTTAGACAATATCAAAGGTGCACTGTCTGTAACTGAATGCTGAAGGGCCAACACAAGACCTGCTCAGAGGTACTGCAACGAAAGCTGTATAAAAGTGTATTATTAACAAATCACATGGGGATTTTGAAGGGAGCGGCTCATTGGCTCTGGCTCTCCCCCATGGATTAGGGAGGCAAAACCGTCAGGGACTGGTTCTCCTCATCGTGTTACAGCAGACCCTGCTGGCCAGGCACCTAGTGAGCTCAGACAAACATCTCAAGGACTGGCCTTTGTCCTCCAGAGGCTGGTAGCTCGCTGACATCCGCTCTCGAGTTCCTGGGTGTAAAAGAGGAAGTTGGCTTGGTCATGGGTTTGGAGGAAACCCACTGAACCTTCAGGTATCCTGAGCTGTGTGGGGAATTACTGCGCTGAGGGGAAAAAATTATTGGACATTCCAAATTGGAGAGAAAATCAGGGGTAAAATAATTTGGCACACTAAACTAAAAAAGTTAAAATTAAAAAAAACACAAAGTACAAATTAAATTAAACAAAAAAGTATTTTTGCACGATTTTTTTTTTTTTTTTAAGAAACTTAAGAAAAGAAATGCACTTATGCTTTACAGTTTATCAGCGTCTCATTTAAAGGTGTGTTTTCACAGTTAAAGAAGCTGGATTCAAGATTAACCAATTTATTGGATGCACTGTTTTCATGGTCTTCTAAATTGAATCAAAGTTGCATCCAGCATATTTGACGAGGAGTGCATTTGATACATTCAAATGGCACCAGCTATGTCAGCAACAAGCTGAAAGTGTTTTTGCAAGATTGTCAACCAATCAGATGTATTCCGAAGCACTTTTCAAGCGACTAAAACACAGAAACTAGAAGAAATCATAAAATCACTGTAAATATACTAATTAATTCAACTTACTAATAATTAATCAACCCGCGAACCAATCAGAGCGAACTTGGGCATGATATTTCAGAAACATTTTGTTCAAAAGTTCTTCAAAGAAATTGAATCGACTTGGAATGCAGTACTTTTTAGAATTTAGAATTTAGGTTTTAGAATGTGGAACATGCAGTTAGAAGCACCTTGCTACCTAGTAAACGTGGTACTTCGACAATCACTACTGAATTCAGTAGTAGGACTTAGTTAGGGGTCATTACACTACACAAACAGAAAATAATTATCTTTTTCAACATGTCTAGAATCTTAAAACTTTGAATTTGATTTGTGAACATGTGAATGGGTCTCATCAGAATCCTTCTCATGCCTGTACGGTAGGCCACCTCTGTGGTATTTCCGTTTTAGGGAACAATCATAAACCACAGCTTAAATCCTTCTATTAGTTATTAAACTGTGGAAATAAATCTTAACTTGAAAAATGTTCAGAGGTTGCAACGCATTAGTGTTCTAAAAATCACCTGGTTATCCCCAAATGAAAAACTCTTGAGGTTAACACAGAAACGTTCATACAGAAATTTTCGGATGTCTTCATTTAAACGGTGATCGAACATGACTGCAGCTTTCTGACTTTAAGCGTTATTTTTCTCTTGATATGGCCAGGTAACATACTTCAGGCCCTCTTGCAAATAATGTGTTTTACTGGCAACTACAAGAATCCAGTGTGTAGCTTGCGTGCCACTGCGTTCAAACTGCCAAAGAAATGTCAGGGTAAATTCCACAAAGCTGTTTTAAACTCTGACTTGACACTGGCTTGTTCTAGAGTTTCAGAAAGAAATTCCTTATATTTAAATGATAATTGACTAGTACTAAGCAAAACCAGTGTTCGGATATAGAGTGAATAGTTTTTATGACTTATCCTTCTAGACATTGGAAAGTAAACTTGTAGTATTGTAAAAAAAAATAAAAAAAATAATAACTTTTCGTATTTTTCTGGATGCTTGCAATTATTCTACAATGTTCTTATTACAATTACTCAAATACAAATAGTATTTCTAATCTCAGTTCTCTGTTAAGGATATTGCATGAGTTCAAGCTGCCTGCCAAAGATATATGCAACATAGGCTAGATCAGCCAGTGTCTTTATAAAAGTAAGCACCAGTGCCATCTAGTGATCTTACACTTTGGATCAAGTTTCCTTGCATTTTTCTGGAATACTGCTGACCACTAGATGGTGCTGGTGCTTACTCCACTTTGTCTGATCTAGCCTACATTACATACGCCTATGGAAGGCAACAAGAACTAAAGTGTAGTTCCTGAACTCATTCAAAGCTCTTTAACACAGGTTTACCAATAAAAAAAACAAAATATTTGAGTAATTACATTAAAAAAAAAAAAAAAAATTATATATGAGGACATTATTTTTATAGTCTTCAACTGCAGTGATCATACAATTAAAATTTCTCTAGGTCCTTTTGGAATTCTTTATTCATTTTCCAGCTTGATTCACATCGTAGATCTGTTAATGCTCTCCATTGTTTTCTTTACATAATATCCATAACCATAACAAACTTCATTTTTTAAAAGCGCTGTTCTAAATTACATCCAAGAATAGATTTGCTTTGGCAAGGTCAGGAATGATACCAGCATTTTAAGTCTTGACTTAATTAGGTTTGTCTGGGCATAGAAATAGTTCATACAAATAGTTTTGGTTATAGCTAAAGTAGAATACAGTTCAAAACATTTGAATATTTAATTGAATTTGTATACTTCATGGACATTAGGCAGTAAAAACATGTTTTCTATGTTCTATGCTAAAGTAGAACATTTTGTACAACATGCATTTTATATCTGGCACATCCATATTATTAAAAAAACTGCTTAACAAGGTTTAGTTCAACTTCTCCATCTGCCATTGAGACTTACTTGAAAGCACTTGAAAATCAGACTCATTCATGTCTATAAGCAGCGGAGCAAGATGAAATCGATTTCAATATGGGTTCTATAAGCCCTAACAAGCAGCCAACGCAAAGGACTGCAGAAAAATGATGCACATGCACAACACGAGGGCTGAACAGTAGTATTTGTCAGAGGCTGATAAATGAATTCACAAATTGCAATTATACAAAACGTGATACACACTGGTGATCTTTGACCTGTGTCATGTCAGGTTGCTGATTGGATTGTAAAGTGCAGATGGGTGCAGCCAGTTTGATAATGAGACAAGAGGACATTGAGGTTTACAAACTAGTTTCATGGTGACAGAGGTGACTTCTTTTTTTTGGGGGGGGGGGGGGGTGGGGGCGACACCCCAGGAAGGCAGGCAGATGTGTAATGCTCTTTTATTGAAGACAGTAAAAATATTTTTAGATGTCTTTTTTTCCAGCCTACTCCCCAACCTTAGTCTAGCAACAAAACCAACAAGGACTCTCTAGCCTGACCTAATATACAGGTTTTCCTAATTAAATGACCCTCAGTATATTTTAGTGTAAATTTGAACATTACAGTGGGGCACTTTCATTGGGATCCTTTGTACAGTATACCTCCTTAACTGGCCACCTTGAGTCTATGTATCAAGACTTGACCAAACATGACCAAAAGACAATGGGTTGTTGATACCCATATACCTTTATTAATGTATTGTCCAACACTGCTGCATGAAATGATTTTCTGGTGTCCTATCAAGAAAGCTTGTGCAAGACAATTATTTGAAGCCTTGTTGATATACTGGAAGCAAGCTGACAGCCCTGCTTTTATTCTGGGAATTTCTTTCCGTCCTGAAGTTTATTTTCTTCTGCTCCCCCTGCTTTCTATTTAGGGGTTGATGGGTTCCATTACCCAGGCCTGGATGATTTCGGACTTCTATCAGGTCTCACCTCATAAGGAGGGCGGTTCCTTTTAAGCTGAAAGGCAAGATCCTGGGCCGCTCCTATCAAAAATTCCACTTGAACTATTTCTTAAATTTGATAATCAGGAAAGAATAAGCTATTGTTTGTTTTCAGCTTGTTTTCAATGGTGTCAAAAAAACACCACCATTTTTTGTATATTCATGAGGACACGTCTGCAAATATGTTGAGGTAAAAATGCTGGTTCTTCAATAAGAGAAAGACAAGTTAGAGACGTGTCACGCAAATTTCAAGAACATACACGTTTCAGCAGATTTGAATGTCATCTGAAGTGGAGGATCTAACGTGTTACCTGTCAAGGTGGTTGAGTGCAACTGTGAAAATCTGTTTGTAAAGGAGCAGAAAAAAACCTCTCAAAATTAACTATTTTTTTAGGATCTTAACGCTTCAATAAAATTGCACGGCTCTGCAACATAAAAGTGACTTTTTTATTTTTTAGCTTTTTGTAATATGCTAAAACTAAAACTTACTTAGGAAATTGGGAACAGTTTTCCAGATCCGAGGTTAATCTGCAAACACACACAACTGACTTGTAGTGGCGCAGATAATGTTTGCGGCTTGTGGAACCTGGCTCAGAAACTCTTGACTGGTTGTAGGTCTAAAGGGCTTTGCCCACTGGATCCATCCCATCACTTATCATCCGAAAAAGTCAATCTATTCCACACTAGTGGAGGCTATGTAGTAAATATACCGTTTCAGTATTTTAATAAAAAAATTAATACAATTCTGTTATTAATTCTTACTGAACTTTGAACATAAATAATTGTTACATGTGGTATAAACTTAATGATCAGCAAACACGATATCTTTGTTGGATTTATTAAAGTAATTTTTGTTAGGCAACGCACACAATTAGTTTTTCCATTTTGTTCAGGGAACTGCAAGAATCCATGTCTCTTCCGAGTCGTTTTTCATTGGTCAATATAATTTTTAACGAATGTTAAATCAAAGTTGTTTCGATTCTAAAATTGAAGCATCACCGCTGTACAATTCCGGACTCGGTGAGCAAGGTGCAATAGGGAATGCACACAAACGCTGTTTCCTTCTTAGACGCACGTTAAAATCGAATGCATGGTCGGATCCAGTGTTAACTCATACATAATAAGTTCAGAATGCATGTGCCACTGCTGGTTCAATTACAAACTCCAGTGCCAGGTCAGGTTTGTGTTACAAAGAGGTGTTAGAGTTTTCTAGAAGAACAGTTCTTTGAACCTGTATTGTGATATACAAAAAGGTCCCCTGACCTGAGTGAGGAAGTAAATTAAAGCTGTAAGGAAAGGAAATTGGTCAGAGCCCTAGGATAATACCCATGCTCTTCTTGAACAAGTCCCCTAGGATTCAGACATGAAGCAGATATGTGTCTAATTCAAAGACTGGCCACTGCAATGAAACAGAACCTGTCTTCTTACTTCCCAAACACAACACAATGGGCTTCATGTGCACTGTCAAAACTCTGTTCTGGAAACCACTCTGCATGGACATTCTGTTCCCATGTTTGTCCTTCACTCCCACTGTAATCCTCAAAAAGCATGTAAGGTTGGAGCAATGCATCTTTTAGGTTATTTTACCTGTAATATACAAATGTTTATGCCATACTAATTGTGTTATATGTGGAAGAAAGATAAGCAATTACATTTTGCAATTGCACAATATACTAGAAAGAAGCAACAGTAATTAATAACATCAGTTTTGCTCAGGCGTATGGGTGTTATTAATATAAATGTTAACATTTTAGCCAAGTATTAAACTCTTTTAATGAATGTTTAACCAGTGTCAAATATGCAGGCCAAATACACAGTATGTTTATTGAATAGTTCCTCATTGTATTTCATATACACAAATGCAGTCTTATACACAAATGCTTATGCACACATTTTGCAGTAGTTTATAAAATAGCGATGGGGGGCTTCTTTTGATGGCTTTTCTGATTGGTAAAAAACATTTCCATTAGTTTAAAGTTTAAATGTTTAAGAAAAACAAATGGAAACTAACATCCCTACTCTGGAGACATTAAAGAATGTCTCGGCTCTATATTTTAAACCACTGTCTGTATACATTATATACACATCAGTGAAGTTTATAGCCAAGTATTTAAATTCATCTTTTTTTATTTTTGGGAGGGAATTTTTTTTTTTTACATACATTAAACAGATTGGTATGGTACAAGCTGCATTGCACATTTCAAAGCCTGCAGTGGCTCGCTAAACATTCAGATTCAGTAGGTGAGACACTTCACCAGTTCCAGAAGAACAGTCTGCTGCCATGTTTGGAAGGCTGGAGCTCCCCCTCAATGACAGGATTGGGCTCTGGTCTTGGCCTCGAGTGATATGCATTCTCAGGGAAAGGCCTGTCTGTCTGGACCTTGGTGATCTGAGAAAACAGAAGGGTTTTATAACACAATCAAGACCTGAAAGTTCTTTTTTATAATAAGTTTAGTCAAGTAGTGAGTTCAGTAGTTAGAGAACACTGGCTACATTAGCAACTGCTGGTCTTTACACAAGATGACAATCTGAGAATAAGCTCACTTAGTTAGCTCTTAAATTAACTAATCCTACCACCAGAGGTAGTTCAACTAGTGAATAACTCAGTTTAGGAGTTAAAAACAAAATCTAACCCTGAAGTAGTGTGTGTGTGTGTGTGTGTGTGTATAAACTCAGAGCATAATAAAAGTACTGCATTGCCTATTACTGATTCCTGTATCAACATCCGGTCCATGGTGTTGTTTCTGGTGTTTGTACTCAATGTGACAAGGAGCAAACGCAAATGAATAGTCCATATAATAAGTATGAGTAAGGGTTATGTGCATGAAGTCAGACATATAATCTCACATCAGTACAGAAAATTGAAAAAGAAAAAAAAAAAACACTATATTCATAGTAGGATCAATTATTAAAAAAAAAACAAAAAAAAACTAAGCTTGTTTTTGTGCCAGTGTCTCCCAAGTTTTATATTATATATATATATATATATATATATATATATATATATATATATATATATATATATATATATATATATATATATATATATTATATATCAAAAAGATCAATCTGCATGACCCTCTCTGTGCCTCTTTGCAACACAAGCAGGAAGCAGTCATTCAATACTGTGAGCTAATGCACATACAAACCAATGGTGGAAACTAGACATGATCAAAGAGCAGAGGTTAGGAGGTCACTGGAATAACGTTAAAATTGCAATCAGAAGTTCACATAACATAACAGTTACTCTACATAACAATTTGGCAGTCAATTGATATTTAATCAATTTTACAATTAATTAAATATTTACCTTTAATTCTCTAGTGCTTTCATACTTTTTACTTATTCGTTTCATATGTTGATGCACGTCTTAAAGAATATTTCGGCTAAGAGAACACTTGTTTCCCGAGAGGTGTTCTCTTAGCCGGAGACTACTGTCTTACCATTCTGCTAGCTCGTGATCTCAAGATCATTAATTTATCTCAGGCTCCTGAGATAAATAAAGTCAGGAAAACAAGTAATCACTTCCATTTTGTTGAGGTCCTGAGAAAAATTCTCATACATTTATTTTCTTGACCTGTGAGTATTTTGGTCAACAACACGGAAACAGAAGCACGTACTGTAATCTAACAATGCAGTGATAACTTGATTGGGATCTTTCTTTTCATTCTAAATGTGAATTTGGTGCTTGTTTGAAACTTAAGGCCTTCATTTAACTAGAACTCAGAAGGGCAGCATCAATTTGAGCTTCCCAGCAATGGCCCACGTCCCTGGCCTGGACAGGTCCTTGGCCTCATCTCTGACAGACTACCTGCAAACGTTTCTTCTTACCTTTGACAGATCTCCAAGAGCAGGTCTCTCCCAGCCCAGCTTGTCTAGAACGCAGCTGTCAAATGCATGTTGCTGCTTGCGACAGCGGCGCAGCTCAGACAAATTGGAGTAATCCAAGCAGGTCCAATATTCTGTGAAGGGTTCAGCACAGTTAGTCTTTATCTGCCTGAAAAAAAATGAAAAAGAACAGTTTTGAAGATACAGTTTGATATCATACTTACTTTACTATAACTTTTTGACAAAATGGCTTTTTGTGATTTAAAACATGGTAGAAAACTGACATTCTGAACTTAATCAAGGGATATGACTGACTTTCAGTAAATACCAACTTGACATCCTATCATCACTACCACTGCTTTTTGCAGAACGTGGTCTGCAAACTCTTTTACAACAGTGTGTTTTTGGGTAAGCAGGTCTCCAGTTACATAGAGGGGGAAAAAAAATCACAACATACAGCATTTATGTCATGTCATGACTGGTTTTTGACAGTAAAACAATTGTTAATCTCTGGTAATTCACAATATAGAGGGTATTACTGTGAGTATGTCCTAGATATATGTGCATTTAATCTCTGCTTTCTTTTTTTGTATTGTATTATTTTCTTTTTCAATAGGACGTGTAGCTATATGACATCTATGTTGGCGATGAGGTTTCATGCAGGTTATCTGCTTGAGAGTTTCCCCATCCATTCACATACAATAAGGCCTACCTGAAGAACTGCAGAGCACACTCATTGACCTTCCTTCCCTCATTCAAGCATTTCCTTGGGTCCTTTTCCTCCCAGCGGCACAACATGAATTCCTTATTGGCCTTGTCACACTGCGACCCATAGTGATGAGCTGCTGCTTTCAACACTGCTGAGGACACATTCACCTTCACATTGACAACACAAAAGAAATCAAAATCCCACGGGAGTGTGAGGCCCTCACTGTAATATGTAAATGCATGTTATTGTGTTTATTACTGTCATTATACTGGCGATACCCGAGCCGTGGGTTATGTATAGTGCATGCTATTGAGCAAGTATATTTTAGATATGGCGGTATACTGCTTTATTTAGATTGGGGCGCTTACTTTAATGAAGTTGCCATAGCTTTAAAGTGTTTTGTTATAGCCATATGTTCGGTAATCTTCCAAGAAGAGTTATGGACTAGACAATAATAATGATAATAATGATAACAAGTAAACATAGAATAATGGAATAGTTTATCGATGGTCTGTTTGTAAACAAATAAGTTATTCCTGCAGGATAAATAAAAACGTGTAAAGGAGAAGAAACTTGTTTATTGTAAAAGATACGAATGTTTATTGTAAATGGAATGAATGTTTAAATAATAATAATAATAATAGTTTATTTGTGATGAAATCATTCCAGGTGTAACTGTTTATTGAATAATTGATCCTGTTAGGAGCAGGTGGGGCTGGGGATTATTGAATGAAGTGTCTTTCCTGTGCTTTGTCTCATTCGTGCACTTGTCTTTGTGAATGTCAGTCATTTTGTGTACAGCCTGTTAGTCAGTTGTCATTTGTAATTTGTGTGAAGTATTCTTCCAGTGCCAAAATAAATATTCATGCCTGTGAACACGACCAAGTTGCTTTTTCCTGCGCTCCAACGAACCTCTGGGAATAATGTGATTGTGGGTGGGGGTAAGGCCGGACCATCACCCTGTTACATACAGGCTTCAGGCTATTAGTCTGTTCTATGTGCAATTAATTTCCCATACCCACAACGACATCTGATCTAACAGCGGATCTGAAAAGATTACCACAAACACTGAGTCAGCTCAATATAAAAGTTACAAAAAACAGATCCAGTAATGAAGGTATTCTCCCCAAAAACATACAGGCAGTCAGGCGTAAAATGATACAGAAATATATATATATATATATATATATATATATATATATATATATATATATATATATATATATATATATATATATGTCACTGTTTGAAAGTAAATCTGTAACAAACATCATATTGCTATAGATATATTTTAGATATTACAATGTCCTCTAATGTGTCAAATACAAGAATTTTCTGTTGATGACTGTCCCAGTACTTGGACTTTCCTGATATTAATGACTTATCCGATGTAACAAATGCTACATTTTCAGGCCCTATCGGTTTCCAAGTCCTAGGAGTGCAGCTGAAGCTTGTCTGCCACCTCCCCCTTCATATCAGTGTCTTTAATCATAGTCATTAATAGGGTGCAGTAAACCACTGACCTGAACTTCTTTCAGAAAGATACTTGCATTAACAGTTATAACATGCAGAAACACTTTAGTCAAAACTCATTTAATTAATGCAAAACAACAACAACAAAAAAAAAACAAGTCTGGACTTTGTAAAGCTTTCGTTCCAGAGGGAACTGGTGGGATTGGAGCAATAAGAAAACCAAATAATGCAGAGACAGTCCTCTTTTCAATGGCTTCATTCTTCGTATTTAGAACTCTTGACAAGTTTAAAAAAAAAACAGAAAAAAACAGCAGACCGTCACCTTCTATAAATGTGTACAAATAAATATCAAATAATTAATATTTCGATTTTTTTTTTCAGAAATTGTACTTTTTCAAGCCGTTGTGGTCCCATAAGAGGGTCTGACTGTACTGACACCAGCTTAAACCACAGCTGACAAAACAAAGCCAAAGCAGGCATGCTGTGGAGTTACTGACGTGTGAAACACTGCACTGAGCACTTGGACACGGCCTTGAACAACGCTGACCAATATAATTATTAACATTAGTACTGATCGTACTTATTTTTCAAAAGTGCAGCTAAACGTTGCATTGTTAATTAACTGAAGAGCACTATTTTAGCATTGCGGAGATTCATTGTTAAATGTTAAAAATAAACTCACTAATAACAAACATACAAAAGTGCCTGGCTGGACATGACAGTGGGCAGTTTCAACGAAGTTAAGCCCTAACCTCCATACCACCTTTGCACAATAATTAATTAAATGCATCTATACCGCAAAGGTCTTTACGGTCCACCCCAAGTCAGAGCTAACACATACCGTTACTTTAACTTTGACTAATTATTCATTAATAACAGCAGCTAAGGATCGTACATTTTTGTTTTCATGTCCAAATGCCGAACGGTATACAAAAAAGCAAGAAAAAAATCACAAGCTGTTAGTCGGATAACAAGTTAAAATATTATAAATCAATATGGTTCCTCGACAGAATCTCTTACGTTTTTTTACACGGTCGGGCAACCCCTGTGTATTTTGACAATGAATGACATTGTCAGACTCCGTTCACAAAAACATGAGGGAACGAGTTCAGTAATTCCGTAATATATAAATTCTACCGTATTTGAGTTACATTAAGCAACTGTATAATGACATTAATGCTAAATACACATTATGTTAACAGAGTACAAAATGCATAACAAAATAGCCGTCTTTATAGTGTAACATATATATAACATTGCTGCACACCAACACTTAAGTTATCCACTGTCATGGCTAAATCATAAACAAGACCAGAATAAGTTCTATCTGATGGTTTATAAAACTAAAGACTCAGTTGTGTACCGATTCTCAATTTCAACACAGAGAACACCGCATCTTTTTCCATTAAAGTACTTACCTCGTTGACATTTAGTTCCTCTAGAGTGGGTATTTCCACCTCACCCGGCATTGTACTAGCAGTTGATTATATACAAAATCTAAACATAGACAACACAAAATATTTACACCCGTTTCTAACCCGAAATATACTCAAGGTCCCCTGACTCTGTGGTGGACAGGGCTCAGGGCTACAGTCTAGGCCGCACAAAGAAGGTCAATCTAATGCGCATGCGTCATATCACCACGCCGGCGCGTCAAGGTTGTGATGAAACTGTATCCCTATGTTCGCCATGTTGGCTCAATCTGCCATAGAGCTAAGTAACCTCTCAGTCCACTTAAGAGACGGAATGGTGACAGTTTCATTAAATGTTATTTCTTGCGCAGTTTACGCCGTACGTAAACTTAACCTTTCAGACCATAGATATGTTTCAGGCGCTCCGCTTCAATGGTGAATAATGTTTACTTGTCTGCTTAGCATGCAATTCACTCTGGCGCAAGTAACAATTATAACGTATAACTAACTAACTGTACAAAACAATATGCTAAAAGTATTACCAATTCGAAATACTGTACTAGCGTTCAACATACGTAGTGTATTGCGTATGTTGGGCAGTTCTATGATTAGAAATAACGTGGCCCACGTGTTGTCATGGAGACGTTGTCACAAACCCGGCTAAGTACAATCTAGGGAGCAGCAGTAGAAACTGCATCGACGGTTACATATCACAGAACAGCTAAACAAAATAAAAAAAATTCAAAAAATACGTAATTGCAAATAATAATAATTGAAATGGAATATGTTGGGAGCACCTATGAAGGAGATTACCATAATGGCAGGTATGAAAAAAACTTTACTGTTAGTGATTTGGGCTCAAATTGGAAAATAAATCGAATAGCTTGCCATAACAGTTTTTCACATCCTGGATTACCAAACATGAACACTTTTTATGTCTTAATGACTTAATATATGATTCTGGTTGCAACATAAAAACAGTATTGATAATTCAGCACATCTTTAGAATTCACATTTTGGTGTACATTTTCTCTTTGTTGCAGCTGCACACAATTTTAACAGTGACTGCTATAGTTCGTTGGTATTGTTTTTACAGAGTTTCACAAATACTGGACTTTGACATTTCAAGACCTAGCAGCCCAGAGGGCAACAAGGGCTATTTGAACTAAATAAACCCAAATTTATTTGGTCTTTCCTTGTTTTTCTACCTCTATTAATGATTTACAATGTTGGTGATTCAAATGGGTTCTTTTTGTTAAAGTTCTGATGCCCCCCAAATGTCAACATGAATCTCTCCACTTTCACCTGAAGAGGCCTCTGAGGTCTTGATTAACTATTGTTTAGTTAGTCCAATAAAAGGTATTGCCTATCCTTCTCTTTGTCTATCATATCTGGACTAATACAGCTACCATTTCCCCTACCCCCTTAATGGAAACTTAAAACCTGAAAATCAGGGTTATATTATTATTTGATTGTGGACAGTTGTCTTTTTCCCTAACATTAGCTGCTTTTTTTTCCAACCACAATGGGCTAAATTTGCACTGGAGTAAAAACTACTGTAGACCCTCTAAAGATGTTTTACATTGATTTGGTACATGCAGCTTTGGTATCTACTGACATGAGCAAAACCCTTTTATTATTACAGGTTGGAAGGGAGTGGAGTGTATACCCTCCAAACTGGGACTCGATATGAAGGGGAAATGAAGGATGGGATGTATCATGGCAAAGGAACGCTCCACTTCCCTCTTGGAAATAAATATGAAGGGATTTGGGAAAAAGGAATAGCAGTAGAGGTATCTGGAGAAATGTGTCTTTTGCTGTGTGCACTGTCATTAGCTTAAATCAAGTTTGATGTGATATTTTGGTCTACAGTACTGTATATCAGAAACAAATACTTTGCTTAATTTACATTTTTCCAAACATAATTTGAGCAGTGATACCCTGCACAGAGGTAATTGGCTGAGATCATAGACTGGTTTTGGTTTGCAGTTCCAGATGTGGACGGTGTTATTGGAATCACATGTCAATGAAGATACCATTGCATTAAACATTACATTTATTCCTGCTTTAGTATATTGTAAGTTCTGTTGACATACACTCATTTTTCTTTTTACTCACTGTCAATTAAGGAAAAGGGTTAAATCACACATTATGGGAAGATGTGTCTTCTGAAAAAAAAGAAAGATAATAAAAGAGGTATCGCAACAGAAATTATAATATTCAGTTCTGAATAAGACTAAGCCAGAGCAAGTGATGCATGACATCAACTCAAAATGCCAGATGTTTACTATGAAAACTACATCCTGGATTGGGCTCATCTGTGTCTATGCTGCTAAAACAAAATATATTCAGTAGGTCACTGTGTAGTGAGAGAATTATTATTATTATTATTATTATTATTATTATTATTATTATTATTATTATTATTATTATGTATTTATTTGGCAGACACCTTTATCCAAGGTGACTTAGGTGTTATTACAGGGCAGTACAGCATTGCAATACAGTATAGTTTACAGTAAGTGCAAATCATACTACTGAAGCACAACATGAACTAGGATCCAACAAGTAAGAATTACAGCAAATTATATCTACAAGGACATATAAGTAGTGCAATAGTGCAAGGATAAGACTATGTAGCCACCCAGAAGACCAATTCATTGTGCACTATATAGAGCTGGAAAAAAAATTGAAAACCTGTGACATGTCACACACACATTTTTGAGGGATAAGCAGTCCCTTATTGGACAGAATAATTTGTAGTGAAAATGCCATCATTGACTTCTGTAAAATAAAAGCTTACAAGTCCTTTGCACATCATTCTCAGTTGCACTGTTCAAGACATAAGTATTTGGTGGCCTTTAAAGAGAGATGATTAATGATAATTGTAGGCCAATGTGCAATACAGCCTTCCTATTTCTGCAGATTATATTACAGTACATTTATGGCAATGGCCTCTCATTTGGTTCAGTTGATTACATTTCATATTGTATGTCATCATTAATGTTTGAGATGTTGAAGAAAAAAAAAACGTGATTGTTTTATAGGGAAAGTACACATTTGCAGACGGACTTAAATACAATGATGAAGACTGGGAGTACTGTGACGGTTACGACAGGATGTTTTACACAGAAATCTGTAATGGACTTAAACCAGCAGGTAAAGAACTAAAACTAGAATCCCATCTGTAATTGTATCGATTATCGTTTATGTAGGTAATTGCTATCTGTGAAACTGAGTCTTAGAGCTTTGATCACAAGTGTCAAATTGATGAATATATTGGTATTTTTCATTGTTGAATTTGTTTGTTTTTCACAAGGTCGTTCACAGCTAACCAACTTAGACCCACCAAGAGAGATCCCAGAGGGGTGTTATGACTGTGGCGATGGATTTTATAACCCCCAGACCAGAGTCATCATAGATTACAAAAACACATTTTTGAGAAATGCAGGTAAGATTTGAGAGAGTGGTAGCTCTTTTGCAAATGTTATAGTGCAATTTGCATACTGTAGTAAAATACTTTGGTAAACGTGGGAAGTGGTTCTTGTATTTAGCAAATCTGCTTTTTATGAATGGTTACATCATGCGCAGATATGAAAACAACTATAGTAATTAATAAAGAAAAAGCAGAATGGAGCAGTGAATACTTAAGGTGACATCACACAATTGTTGCCTTGCATTCAGGACCTTCTTCTCAGGTTGTGCAGCAAAGCATTCCTAATGGAAAACCTGAATATGTCATACTATGGAAAATCAGAACTAGCTATCCTTGGAGCTGGAGCCCAGTTTGTTCCTATGCTAAATTTATAATAAGCAGTGGTTGCCTGTTTCTGTACTTTAGCTTCAGGGCAGGTAGGAGATTTATGAAGTTACAGCCAGGTCACTGATCAGGTTAGACCTACTGCCATACATAAATTGCACTTTGTATGCTCTTGTCGTAGCCTTTGCCTTCTAGAGGGAGCAGTGGTGCTTCATACTGCCATCTGGAGAGAGCCTAGGGAGCCTAGGGAAGTGATTTATTTGGCACATTCAGACTGTAATGGTTTAATTAAAATATATACACAAACACCAGGACCTTCAGGGTTAAAATTAAATATGACGCACACCTCCACTACCACTGTGATTTAAAGTGAATGCAGTACGTCACGTTTTCATACAGGAATTCAGATTTGGATGCCAGTGTTTTACAATAATACAACAAAAAGGAAATCTCATGGGTTAGGAATTGTTAAAGTTTAACAACGCTGTACAGTGAATGTCTTATTCCAAAATGCGGTGCAGTTGTGATACCGTTTTGGTCTGTGGAAAACCCTCATTGAGGTGCAGTGTGTATTAGTGGTTTTGTTTTGTGGCTACTTGCATGATGCTGATGCTGCTTGCAAAGAATGTTAAGGTGAGTGTTTAATTAAGGCTTTATTAGTTTGCAAGAACGTAATGTATATCTGCTAGCAAACCCCAAAACTATTCATTAGGATCCTGTAATATATTTCTTCATTTATATCCGCTGTCAAAACCCATGTGACATATAATTCAGAATTTTTACTGATTGTGGTAGCTGAGGTATGTATGTGCATAAACCAGGGAAGACTAAGAATTATATTATTTTTCTATGTTATATTAATTATATTGGAAATAAAAGCTGAACACAAGAACGGTAATAATGCCCTGAAGAGTTTGTTTTTTTAATAGCATTGTAAAATTATTTAATGACATTGGGCACTATTTCAATGATCTAAAAGGTGACGGAGCTAAATACCACCTCCTGTTAATTGCATATAAATCCCACTATTGTTTTCTACTACTGCCAAGGAAGATGAATTGTCCTTCTCATTAACATACGTGTGATAGGGCAGAGGCCCTGCACACTGAGAAATGTGTGCTTTGTGGCTGCCTTTGCACAGCCACGTGATAATTAAATGGTTACATTGTGTAATTGTGTATTGTTTTATTAGTTAATTAGAAAAGTGTGGGAATTTAATTATTGAAGTCAGTTACCCCTGGCCACACCCTATGAAAGAACACAGGAACTGTGTGTTTGGAAAGGTGGGTCAATGGAGGCAGTTTGCCAAGCCTGAATGGAAAGGATATAAAAAGTAAGAGAAACAGCTCTGGGATAGCTGTAGGGTTAGTGTTGTTTTATGTGTTATAGTGGTTTGTGCAATCCTTTGATTTGTTCCTGTGTTTATTTGTGTTATTATTAAAAGTGCGTCAAGGTGCTTTAAACTGGGTTTCCTATTTCTGCCGCTGACCAGCTGACTGCACGCCACTACATCGCAATCCCTGAATACAATAAAATACACTAGAAATATGTCTGTGATATAACAAGGAGTTTTAAGGTGGCATGTGCCAGTTATGCATAGATGATATACATCTCAGTCCATTTGTTTAAACAAGATAAGCATAGAGAGGCTACTGATTCCACAGTAGCCCGACTGTAGCACACTGTAAATTAACTGTAAAAGACTAATGGGTCACCAGCACAACCTTCTTGATCCAGGATGACCCTGACAGACCCTTAACGAGTGATTCAGCGATCCATTGTCTGAGTAAGAACAGATGTGCTCCAGCACCCCAGGTCACAGAGCATTATGGGAAGGGGATGTAGTTGACATCTGCACCCAAATATTGGATCAAAGGTTACATAACTGAGGTCTGTGTAGCGGGGTTACTAAGACTTATATCAGACTTAAAACAATGTGGCTTGTTGCAGAGAGAGAGAACACCCAACATCTGCTTCTCCACAAAGTTGGGGGATAAAGCACACAACTTTTGGCGTAACCAGCTCTTGGTATATTGATTTGATTAGTGTTTTTGCGAACAGGTCTGGATGTACATTGCATTGTACTGTGCCAGGCTATATTAAGATACTTTTTGATTTAATAATAGTGGTATTGAGACATACAAATAGATATAATAATTGCACACAGCTGTAACAATTACTAAATTCACACAATTATTGTTTTGAGATTCAGCTTTTATTAGGGAGCTCCCCTAAATCCCTTGTTTAGAAAGATACAGGGTATTAATGCTTGTGACAGGGTAGCCGTCTGCTATGTGGGTGTGTGCATTCGCTGCTGAGTGACAGGCAGGAGGTCGAGACGGAGGTTGACGTTGATACGCCCCGCAGGCAAACAGGATTTATTTACATATCAACACTCTGAACAGCTCACCTGACACTACCAGCAATGGCAGCCCACAGAACACAATACAACACACTGTATGAAAACTTTGATGGGCTCTACAATCTTCTATGTTTAACAGTAAACTAATGTTGCTGAAGAGATTAATCACGGTGGATAAACGGTTAGTGTGGATATGTGACGGGCGGATATAAGAACACAAGAAAGTTTACAAACGAGAGGAGGCCATTCGGCCATATTGCTTGTTTGGTTGGTAGTAGCTTATTGATCCCAGAATCTCATCAAGCAGCTTCTTGAAGGATCCCAGGGTGTCAGCTTCAACACGATTACTCTGGGTGAGACGGGTGGATAGGCAACAGATTACTGTGTTGAGAAATACATTCAGATTTAAAAATGCTGAATGAGAATTTTACAGCAGTAAATGTCGCAGACACTAATACGTGACACTAAAAAGTAGCTGCACTTTGTGATTGTGGTCCCAGGATACTGCAAACTAGATTAGGGGGGATACTGAGAGTTTGACTTTTTTTTTTTTTACCCTAATAAGACCAAAAAATTTTATAATAATAAAAAAAAAAAAAATGGATGGTTTTGTGTAATTTTTTTAATGTTTGTAGTTTTTAGCACTGTGGTGCTTGAATAGATGCAAATAAACAGTTTGCTCACAGTAATCCAAATTAATTGACTCCTTTCAAGTCAATTACAAATATGTTCCTTCACTGGTTTGTGGTACTTGTACTTCAATGCAGTGATGTGTTGCTGATCTATTTTGTGCTGCCCTCTCACTCATCTCTTTTCTTTTATTTAGAACTGCTTGAAGCTATATCAAAAGCAAACAGATCAGCTATTAGTTTCTCACTGTCTTGACCTATAACTGTGGTTTTAATCGCCTCTTTACCAAATACAAAGCTCTTTACTTTAGAACAACATGTTTGGCGAAAGGCTTCAGTAATAATATTCAAAAGAATATTTGATTGCGTACAGTTAGCCAATACTTTGATTCTGTTGTTGACTTGAATGTGTGGATTGCAAGCGTGAGCAGCTAATTTCATGATCTCACTGTGTCATACAAGTGAAATCTCAGGCATAAGAAAAAATAGACAAAGCCCTAGGATTGTGGAGGAAACCAATCACAAAATAGAAAATGTTGACTGAATTGTCAGTCTGCCACCTTAGGTTTTCAGTGAAGTGAATAACTTTTCCTTTACTCGTTCTCTGGTTTATGTATAATTGTGTTTGTTGGAGACATAGTCATATAAAGTAGGCTTCTGTTATTCCTGGAAGAAGGGGTGAAATACATGTATTAGGCAAATTAGCCTTTGTATACAATTCCAAATTTACTTTTTAGTAAATGACAGATGTGTAGCAATAGGCATTAGAGTGTGTTTGTATCTGTCTTTGCTATTGTGTCGTAAAATAAGATCTGTAGAGAAAATATATGTTGTGTGTTTTAATTGGTTGTTAATTTTTTTTTCCCTTTTTAAACAGTTTAACAGAAAGTTGTTAAAATATAAGAGTGTGCTGGAGTAAATAGCTTTGAGAATCTAAACCTATGTGTCCTAAAAGTACCACTAGAAAATATAAACAGAAGAGCAGACTATGACAGAATGTGATGAAGACACCAATAAGTTTTTCTTTTGTCCCATTTTGTCTAACCAGATTTGTCCATTATCATTGCTTGGACTCCCAGGGTAAGCCACCAATGTAGGTGAAAATGCCAAATACAGTTGTATAATTCTTTTGATTAATACCAGCATCAATACCATCTTGTAGTTAACATCTTATTGTTAGTAAGCGATCAGTCATTTATTTTCTTAATACACACAGTACATATAAGACTTATTGATAAGTACATCGTTGATGATACATGAAATAAACTGCTAATATTTTAGAACAAGACATGAACTCAGGTTTTTAATTTAAGGGCTCCTAAACTTCTAGCAGCTCTTTGGAAAAAAAAAGAAAAGCAGAGCAATAACTTGGCCAGTAAATGTGGCCCACAGTGCATAACCATGTGTAGGGGGGGAGGGAATCAAATACCTACAGTACCTACCCAGGATTTGACATCTGAGTCGAGTTTCTGCAAACCAGTATTTTTTTTTTTTTAAAGAGTGGCCTTAGCAAAGACCTATCAAGAACAAGAAGAACAAGAAAAATACCTAGTTAAAATAAACTTAATTAACTATATGTTCAATACAGTGTAGAGTTCCCTTGTTTTATTTTTAACTTTTCTGGACCAAAGGTGCATTTGTCAAAATGGGTGTGAAGACAAAATATATTGCCAATAGCCTTCCTTTAGGAACACTAGTGCATCAGAGAACAGTACTTTCTCAACATGAAGAGGAACTGGACTCCCCCAAGAGAGACGGTACAGGCTACAGGGCCAGAGCAGTAGAGGAAAAGAAAAGTAACAGCTGCAGGTGGGAGGAACTAGGGGAAAAAGCCTGGAATAAAAAGGACCGGGCCCAGAACTACTGCTCTGTAGGCTGGGCAGGAAGGGACAGGAAATGCCCAGGATTCAGGCCAAGTCTTGAAAAGCAGCAAAAGCAGATGGTAGGAAACATTGAGGAAGTTCTTTACACAGCTCTAAAGGCTAGACAGGTTAACCGAAAGTGGCTCTGTCTCTATCAGGTCTGGGAGTGGTATTTTTAAGGATGCCCAGGTTCTGGCCTTTCACCCGTGTTCTTTGTGGAGGGCTGTGCTTTTACTGCAAAACAGGGAAACAGAGGCACTCCTTTGGAACAGCTATTTTGGTCTTTATTCTCAACAGGGCCACTGTCAAATATACATTTTCCATAACTAGATTTAAAAAAAATTTCTAAAAAGACCACACTTCAGCAAGTAAGCTTTAAGTAGTCTTTTCAGAAGCAGCATGTGTGGTTGAAAAATTACATTAGTTAGTAATTTGGTAAATAATGATCTAAGCAAAAACAGCAAAATCTGATATTAAATAGGTAAGACATTTTATATTCTGAACATGTAGATGGTCAAATGGTAAAAAGCGCTCACCGCGCACCAGCGACCCCTGTGGTCTGGCTGGGCATCTGTAGGCTTGCTTATGAGCTGCACAGAGCTGCATTGTCTTCCGACGCTGTAGCTCTGAGGTGGCTGCTTGTGGGCCTGCAATGTGTAAAAGAAGCGGTCGGCTGACGGCACACGCTTCAGAGGACAGCATGTGTTCATCTTCACCGCACCCAAGTCAGCGCATGGGGTGGTAGCAGTGAGCTGAGCCTAAAAATAATTGGTGATTCCAAATTGAGGAGAGAATTATAAAAACAATTGGCGACTACTAAATTAAAATAAATAAATGAATTTAAAAAATGGCAAACGGCCTGTAACTGAGTACATTTAGTGAAGTAATTTGACAATTTGAAATCCTAACTGTAGATCTAGTTTGAGATTTACAGTATACACTTAAGGTCAGTGTGTTCCTGTAACTGAGGTTGATTAACCTTTACTAAAGTTCACCATCCAGAAACCTACATAGAGAAAGCCTTTGCTTCACCAGACAGTGAGAAGCAGATCTATTTTTAATATGTCATGGGGCCTGTTTTCCTTTTCACAAATTGATCCTGACTCCTGCTTTACCTTTGTTTATAACATTCCAGTAAGTGGCTTGAACCTTTATTGGTGTATTGTTCAGTGTGGTTTCCTGTGTTGAAAATAATTACCCCTTTGAAACCTGTGAAGGATCACATTGAAAACATTGAGTGGCCAAGGATAACAACCTGACTGGAGTCTCAGCCATTCCATTGTAAGTCAAATGAAAGATTTTTAAACAGATAGTATTAGTGTAGTATGCAGTGGTATCAGATGGGTAAAAATTTATACAAATGTTTCTGTAAGTAAAAATTAACTACCCTGGTCAGAAGCAGAGGACGCCTAGTAACCTCCCAGACATGGGTTAGATTTTAGCAACAAAAGTCAGTAAATTCAAAATGGTGCAATGTTGTGGCCAGAGAAGGCGCTTTTGTGCATGATTTGTAAGCAGTGGACCGGGTTTAAATAACTGATTTCATTGTAATTTCTTTTACAAAGGCTACAATACCCATTTTGTCTTTTGAGTCATATGCATTTCCATACATATCTTCAAATGCACCTTTAAAAGACAATTATGTTTTGTATTTTTGCCCGTCCCCAATTTGGTTATGTCCAATCATTGACTTTTATTAAACCGTAGACTCTCAGATCATACCAATTTTAATATTATATTATGGTTTATTGTAAAGGGTGGTGTTGCTTTGAATACCCTGGAAACGCTGTATCAATTCTGACAGAACTCTGACGTGGTCGATTTGCATGGGTGTAAAAAGACGCAGGCTTGAAATTTTACAGAAGTTTCCGGTGTCCTGTAAAATAATCAGGACTAAATTTCAACGAGATTCTGAAACCACCTGTTTATGTGGTGATGTTTAGTTCTGTGCGAATTGGGCTTTAGATTGCACATAGTTACTGGTAAACCAGGCGGTCCCTGCTGGAAACACTGGTACTTCAGATGAAAAAGTTGAAAATCACTGGGTTAAAGGCAGTAGGAAAAATGAAAAAAACATTGATTTTGTTTTTCTTTTTTCCTTAATGCTAGTATTAGCTGAGGCCATCATTTCTATATTAATCTTTGACTTCGACGTCTCATTGCATGTGGGTATGAACAGTGTGTGCACACGCGCTGTCCAATCAAAGGAGTCGAAGGCTGAATCTGGTGTAAAAATGACAGGACTGCTCAATCGCAACTAGACATGTGTTTGACTGATGTGTTTTTTCTCTCCCACATTGAATAATGAATTTCAGGGGTGGTGGGGGGGTAGGGTTCAAAGCCCTAAAACCACCCCTAGCTACGCCACTGGTAGTATCCATGTGTTTGTGCCAAAACTGGTTCTTTCTGGAATGGAAATTCAACCTCTGGGCTGTTTTTCAATTATCCTAACATTATCCTCTTTACCATTCAAAAAACCATGACGATCTAAATACATATGCCGCCTGTGTTAATTATGTGTGCACGGTACTGCACGTAAAAATCTATTGAGAGTCAGTCTGATTTTTTACCCCCATTTATTCTTGCTCTTTTGTTTTGGAAGAAACAGTTTTCCTTTTGAGTATATTTTACGGATTAAGATAAACATATTTTAGCACGGTGCCACTGCTTCCTTTCCTGTACTGTATATTACACGTGTGCCAGTTGGCACTATGTGTAATAAATTCATTTTTCACATTTAAACAATACTTATATTCAAGTCGTGCTTTTTGGATTTGAGAAAACATTACATTGACTGGGATTTGTTTTCTTAAGTTAGCCCAGCTACTGAAGGAGTAAACTTTCTCTGTCAGTGTGTCATGTCTTCAAAGCCAGGAATATTAGCTCAAGGCTGTGAAATAACATTGTAGAACTTGTGCTCTTTAATGAATAATGTCTTTGCTACAGAAGGCTTTTTACTATGTAGACTGTAAAGCTACCACTTGTATTAAAGCAGCCGTTTCTCCTGCATTTTACATTAAAATAATTAACCTGCCGGATTAACCTGTTACTTTTTTTATAAATGATATACATTTTCAATCTCTGTTACAGCTCACAAAACAGCAGACACCTAACAATATTGTAGAATTGATATTTCCAACATGAGCTTAAAAGGTAATAACTTTCTGAAACATTTGAAAACTATTTTTAAATCCTTGTGAGGCACTTCCAATCAGTAAGTGTAAGCATCAGAGTTTATGTAATGGGTAATGTGGTGAATCTATTGTGTCACGTCCCGTACCTTACAGATACACCAAGAAATAACTAGTGCTGAAGAATTGCAAAAACAAAACTATGATTAAAAACATTGGTATATTGTATTGGATAAATAAATAGATAAACAAAATGTAATGAAAATAAGTTATTTTCTCAGTATTCAAAGCAATGCTGTTCTAAATGTAGAAATTGCAATCAGCCTTTGTGGTGAAGTCTGCTTTTCCAAGCATTGACAATTAAATACAATTCAAGTTAAATCGATGATCAGAATATATTATCATTCAAAGTTTCTAATGGAGCTCAAATGCTTATGAATTGCATCTGAATTATAATAACTCCAGCCACCCACTTATACAGCATGTTTTTTTTTTTCACTGTTGACGTTTGTTACTGTAATATGTTTCCTGGTGTCATTCATGACAGAAAAGAAAGGGAAAGAGACATTTACACTGTGCCAAAAAATGAAACGCTTTTTAATTTAACAATTTTGAGCTGATTAAAGAGTCCTAGAAAATAATCACGGCTGTTTCAAAAGGAAAATTATACCAAAGGTGAAAATGTGCCTGTGCCTCTCTCTTATTAGCACATTCACAGAATCACAATTTGGGAAACGGTAATTAAAGTTAGCTATCCGCTACTACCAATCAAACCAAAAAGCATTAACTGGTTTTAAATAGTGATGAAATATGCTTCTTGAATCTGACCTCCATGTTGTGGGTGGTGGAAACGGGCAGGGAAAGAATAGGGGAAATATTTAGTTAGCATGCAGCTGCCACAGTGTGGACAAGGCATCTGTGATTTAAATGGTTGGCTGCTCAGCCAGGTAGAGTGTGAAAAGGCTAGTCAAGAGGCTGTTAAGGCCATTGCTGGCAATTACCAACAATCAGGCAGGGGTTTAAGACCTGTTCAGAACAATAGGCCCAGTTTGCCATGTTTCAGGGGTTACCACTGAAGAGGTTGCAGCTGCATGCAGTGATTCAGATCAACCATAAAAGAACTACCTCACTGTAATTAGCACCCCTTTTCTATTTCAACTATAAAAAACAGTATATTTATAATCTAATGTTTTAACCCTTTGAAAGCTTGCGTGTAAAAGAGATCCTTCTGAAATGGGCTGGAGGTTTTTATGGTTATTTATTTTGTGGGTTACTCTTTCGTTAGATTAAATTAATCATTTCAATAATAACTATCTTGTAAACACAGCAGAAAGAAATTGCTGTTCAGAAAGAAAGTCTCCTGTTTTAATTGCAAACACAATTCTGCTTCAGTTCTGCCACAATCAGTGATAACCGCCAGTGTTTATTGTCTTGTTAAGAAAAAGCTATTTTTGAAGAATGAAAAATAGGAAAGCATCAGGGCTAAATAAATATAAAAGAAATACATACAAAATGAAATATGTTCATAATGTTTTTCAATAAATTGTTTATACAGTGAAGGTCAGATCCTTAATATATACATATTGTAGCCTAGGACCAATATATTTCTGAACATTACAAATGATTAAATAAAGCATGTTAAATACTTCAAAGCTACTACAATAACATATAGTTATACCTATAGTGAACCTATACTAAGTGATCTGCAAAATCAATGCAGTGGTTCTGAACAAAGTAGCATAGTGGTATTAACCATTGATAGGATTGTGCCACAACTGTAGTGTTTTGATATTTTATCAAACAATGGTGCCATGCAACGGTGAAATATTTGTTGTAAAACTATTGTGCAGTCAGCAATGCTTCCAGTTAGGTTTCTTCAGTGGTATGTGCATACCAATGATCACATGCACTTTCTGCAGTTAAAGTCTCCTAGCAGTATCCACTGTGTTTTGTTAACACAGGAGTGACGTATCTGACAGTGTGTGTATCTGCCTTTTCAGATGATGATGAGCATGAATGGATTGTCAGGACCTGTCGAAAAAGTTGGGATGAGATAACTGGATACAAGCCTAAACATTAGCGACAGACATTCTCTGCTTCTTCATGGTTTATCTTTTTTTACTTTCTTGCTGTTTCAGAAAGAAGCTGCAAATATACCGCAGTCTAGTCTGTGTGATAGCAGAATGCTTCTTAATAGGTTTCTTTCAAACATTTTTAAGATGTGTGGTCCTGTTTAAAACACAAAACACAAATCTGGTATTTTAATGATGTTTTGGCAATAGTCCGAAAACAGACAGGAACTTTGAAATACAAAATAGTCACATTTCTGTCAGCTAATATAGATTTTGCTACTTTTGTTACAGTATGTTTGTTGCATCATTTAATTATATAAGAAAGGTAAATAATATGGTAGAGAAGGAGTTGAAGTAATATAACTAAACCCCAAACCAGACATTAATATCTGCTTTTTGTATAATACAGATGATATCATAAGTGTAGGTTGCAATCAATGGAAACTCTAAAGACTGTATTACTGACTCAATGCAAGCCAGCATTTTGTGATAGTTGTTAGGGTATTTTTAAAATAAGAATGGGAATAAAATATTTACCCGTGTTTTACACTAAACAATTGTTCAAACTAGGTGGGGTAAAAGAAAAATAAAGCTGTCAAGCTAATAATTTGGAATATATTATAACAGCAAAAAAATAAACTTTTAAATTCAATGACTGTTGTCTTTTTTTAATGTCTTCAGGTGTTTCTTTTAGTAATACTACATATTCCAACATTGAGTGTTTTTATAATTATGGCTGAGATAAATACAAGTAGATGTACTGTAAAGATACTGGAAAAAAAAAAAAAACATGGCCTTGGATTTGAATACTGACATTACAGTTCAAGTATGTGAAGATTACACATTGACAGCAGATAATGTGCATTTAAATATGAGATCCTTGCAAGTAGAGAAGGATCTTGTAGTTGGTAATTATGTTGTTTGTAAACTGAAATTAATAACACTCTTTGTGGGTAAAAAATACACAGTTGCGGGATTGTATCAATTGTTTTTGTTTAAAACAATTTTGTTTAAAGTTACAAGACATTTGTTTGTGCTGGGTTAATATTCTTGCCAATTTTTATTTCTTATTAACTTTAGTTTTGAAGTAGATGTGTCATTAATTAATAGGAGATGCTGTATGAAAACATGGTAATCCAGTTAGCAGAACAAGCACGCCACTTTATAATCAACTTCAAAGTTTGTATTGATTGTTCTTGTATGTGAAATAGTACAGTGGGTCTACTGTAGCTAGTAACTAACATTATTTCAGTACGGGAATAAGACCGACCTGAAAGGAGTCACCCTCCTTATGTCAGCTGTCAGAGCACAGCCAAGGTCAGGTGATGGGACCCATTAACCCTCCGAAAGGGAAATACAGGTGAAAGAAAGGGGGTAATCACAACCGAAAGAAAAGAGGTAAGTCCCAGCTTTAAACAACTGTGATAAACCAGTGAAGGTAAAGAAAGGGGCTGCCGCCTTGCCTCTAGGAACAGCAGCAAGAACAACATTAGATTATTGTGCATATATCTCAAGAGGCAATGCTTCTCTATTTAGGGACATTTTGTAAGCAAGGGTTTTAAGTGGGCTAGGAAGTGTATATAATCCACCTCAGTCGTTCTGCATTCATTCATCTGTCTCAATACTTGTTTCAGTTTAGTACATACACTACTGTAATATGCAGTTTAATATATTTAGTCAAGAACATTTTCTCTTAATTGCATCACAACAAAGAAGAACCCCCAGATTACTTTAATATTTATGTTTAGTGTGTCCTGTTTGATGTAGAATCGAATGAACCTCAAAGGAGTATTTCTAAGCTAAGGTTCTGACATTCCAAATAATCTATTATGGAGCATTAGAGCAATCAAATCACAGTTGGACCACTTAATACTTCTAAAAGAAAGGAAATTGCTCAGCTTGAAATTGATCAGAAGAGTTGGTGAGTTCGATGGTTAAGACCAAGATGAATACAATCTCACCAATAAGTGGGAAAAAAAACAAAAAAAAAACCTATATCCCATATTTACTTGTGTTGTTCCAGTTTAATTTTCCACTGCAATATAATGACCAGTACTGGCTTAAGTGCTACTAGGCTATTTAATATCATTACTATAAAAGGTTTAAATAAAGCATAGAAATAGACGATCAATATTGTCAGTGTTGTTCAGTGGACCTGGTTTTTGTAGCACATTACACTAAAGTGGAATAAAATCCCTCTTTTATTTCATATAAATATTACTGTTAGAGTGTAATTCAGAGCCAGTGGTTGAAAGCACGTGTTCTCAAAGGTTTCTGGAATTGTTTAACATTTCTATTTAGAAAAATTGTATTTTCTATGACAACTTATTTGAGCTGGGATGCTTGTAACAGGGATGGTTGTGTTCAGATTTTAGGGTGATTCCATTTATTACATTGTCTGTTTCTGTGTAAATGATGTGGATCAAATTCTCATACTTTTCCTTAATATAATAAGGAGCTCAATAATAAGTGTAAATATACTTACATATTTGGTTTTTTATCTGGGTGTGGTTTAGAGGTTGAAAATCATTGCATGCACATGTCCTCCCTAAACCTGCCCTGGTTGAAACAGGATTCTGGAAATTCTTTGCAATATAAGATCAATCCTTTTCTTATGCATGACGTTCCTTTCCTTTCTGACATGCTATGCACAAATCAGTGTGGAAACTCTTTACTAAGAACTATGAACCATGAACACCCTGACAATAGAGTTTTAGACTTATGATTGCTGCCTGACATTCGTCAAAATGAAATACAAATCTTATTCAATTTGAACAGGCACCTCAGGGATCGTGAGACTGATGAGTTTCCTTTAGATTGCTGATTAATAATTACGAACCTATAAAATGGTCTAAAGGTGTTTTCAATTAGTTTTATGTTTGACGAAATGTCTCTAAAACTCCAGAGTTTATATTTTTTTGTCCTTGGTAGGTACCCATGATATATGCTACTTAAGGCTTGTGTGCAGTGGATTGCATCTAATAGCTAAGGGACACAAAAGTCTAAGCTTAAAGCAATCGATTATCTGATCACCAAACACGAAGATAGCAAAAGTGTAAAAAGGATGAAAAAAAATCTGTGCTTTCCAAAGAGCTTCGGTATTTATTTATATATGTATGTATGTTTTGCAAAGGGCTGCATTTTTTATTTGTAGTAGCGTTAATAATTTTTATAACCTTGTTGATAAACAGTCAAACTATAAAGCACTATCATTTTATGAGTCAAATGGCAATAATTTGAAAGATTAAATAACTGGTGTCACACAAATAAAAAATAAAACAATGGCGGTCTCTAAACCCCTTGTACTGTTTGCTTAGTCTTCTCTGTTTGGACAAAGAAGCTTGCCATGGCTACTTCCAGCAAATCTCATATAATAAAAGGATTGCTTGGTCTGGCCTTTATTGTTGTAGAAAGTGATGTGAGTTTACGTCACCAATGGGATTTTCACTGCTGAAGTCTCCTAAGCATAAGGTACAGTTTTTAGTCAATTGTACGGCTTTTTAGCATGAGAAAGCGATTTACTATGGAAGCCCACACGGGTTTAGTATGCGTTTCAAATATTTAGTACACTTTCTAATTTGGCATTACTATGTGTTGCAATTCTAATTGTTTTACACATACTAATTTGGCCAATCAGATCACTGAAAATGAAATGAGAACCGATTAAAGAAAACAGTGTGTGTAATAAATTATCCAATTAAAAATCAAATTGTGGGGGCTCCCTGGTGGCTCATCCAGTTAAAGAGCTGCCGATGGGAGTGCAGGGTGAGTCACATAGCTTGGACGGGTCCAGTTCACGTCTGGGCTGTGCAAAGAGGCCAAACTTTGCCTGGGACCCCGAGGGGGGGCCGTCACATTAGCTCTGACGCTCCTGGGGTGGGGTATAGGAAACCGGCAGAGATTGCTTCTCCTCATCGCACACCCTACAGCGAACCCTACTGACCAGACACAGAGCACATTCAGAGTGGATAAGAGGCAGGGCTGGTCTCTGTTCTCCAGGATCCGCAACCCGCCCACTCTGGATGGCTCGGCATAAATGCAATTCTGGCGTGTGAGATCGGAAGACGCTCACACACCCTCAGAACATCTGTGCTGTGCGGGGATTCGCTGCGGTGAGGACAAAAAAAACATAATTGGACATTCTAAATTGGGGGAAAATAAATAATAATAATAATTAGTCACTCTAAAATTAAAAAATAAAAAAGTCACATTACGTCTGCCATTCCCGCCCATTTCGTGGCGGTATGTGGACGTGGCATCGTGTAATGTGTAATGATAGACCCGGATCCTCTGAGACGAGCACCAACCAGCGGTTTCAGAGCCTTAGAAATCCCTTTAATTCAGTGGTAACCCCACTGGAACTAATATGCAATTAAACAAGTGCTGAAGGATCTGACATTGAATCTAATGTTAGCTATGGTAACTCAATATTTAAGTGTAAAACTAAAATATAATTAGAAAATAATAATAAAAAAAACAAAAAACGATTGTGCACACTGAACCATGTCACAGTCACCATTGTCCTTTTTTCCTTATACCTTTTTTTTTTTTTTTTTTTAAGCGTATTTCTTTTATTTCATGGAACCAGCGAGTCGTTCTCCTCAGGACTGTTCAGTCTTTTACTGCTTTCTGCCATCTTCTCATAACCTACGTATTCAACGTTTATTTGTAAATTCCTATTTATATGCCTTTCTGTATTTTCCTTTATTTGTATTTATTTTGTATATATTGTATATATGTGTTTGTTTTGCATTTGTATTGCCTGTAATATTGTATAATATTGGGCAATCTGGATAAAAGCGAAATTGCTAAATAATAATAATAATGTCCAAAATTAAAAAGATGTTATACCAAAGGTGATTGGCTACTCTTGTAATTACGCTGCCTGACTGTAAAATGACCAGCCCCTACGTAAAACATACTTGTGTTATATGGTTGCGTTGTTTTGAACACTAACTTGTCAAACACCAGTCTTGTAATCAGTCATTTTCAAAACATTTTTATTTACAAGAGTACTTTTCATTCTGCCTTGGTTCCCATCTGTACAAAACATTGTTTGTGATACGTGTAGCATTCCTTATGCTCATTTTTTATTGCATTTATTACACAAATAATACATTTTACAATATACAATTAGAGAAAACCAACTTATGTAACAAAACAGACATGTGAAAAAGTGCTTACATGTGTTTTACTGTTTTCAATAAATACTGGAACAGTGATGCCTTGCCTGCCCTTTTCATTAGGGACACTGTGAACCTTAACCCCAAGACATACTAACTTACAGCTTTATACAAAGCAGTGATCCCTTTTGCACAAAGACTGCTGTAAACAACTAATGTATATACACCCAGATTTGACAAGATCCGAAAGAAATGTGCTGAAACAGTATTAAAAGAAGCTACATGCTTCAATGACAGAGCATTATAACGGTACCAGTTCTCCCTCCTCCCCAATCCCACGTTCTTTTTTCTTGTTAAAACCAAAATACTTCTTAAAGAAACCTTGTAGATATCCTAATGTACACCAAGATTGTTTCAGAGTGATTCTCATTGCTTCTGTGATATGTTTTGATTTAAAGTTGTATGTGTTGTTTTAAAACGGGCTTAGTTCTAGTCTTCACTGATAGTCAGGAGCGGGGTGCACTCCCTGGCTTGAAGTTTAATCACAAACCCTGCTAGTTTCGTGAATATTATGAGCTGTGTTTGCAAAGCACTGCTTTTTCCTTTGTTGGACACAAACAATAACAGAGCAATCAGTGCTGAGGGTCAGAACAGGGGAGGGGTATTTTAGGTTGCTATCTCACGATTAGTAGTTGGGCTGGATTAGAAGCTTGTATACAGCAGGGCGGTTATTGAAAATGTCCCAAAAAAAGAATGTCAGGTTTTTTGGTAAATTCTGATTGGCACTGCATTCTAAAATCAGTTTATCACAAATGCAGCTAACTGTGGGTGCTGCTTTGTGGAGCAATATTAAAAACACACGTACAGTTACATTGTGGACGTGCTAGATGTCCACTTCCTCATGAGAAAAATCACAAGCATGACAGCAGAGCTCAAACCAATACAGCTGTTCAATCTGTTCTCACCAGTAAACATTTCTAAATTGCAGCATCATAACAACACGCTCCTTTTCGATTTGCTAAATATTTTTCCGGTTAACATTTTGTAAACATTATTGCAGAGACTCTGGTTATTTTTTTTACTTAAATAGATAAACAGGTGCTGATGCTGGCTTCGTTTTCTTAACGAATAGCGACCATATACATGGCTTCCATCATATACAGCCGGAGCTACGGTTTTGTTCAATGGCTTTCAGCACCCCGATTATAAAAATTGTTCCAGCGCCAGTGCTGATAGTATGGTAGCATGAATATAAACAGTACGTAACATAGAGTGAACACAAAACACCCAGTATATCTTAATTATGGATAACCATTACTTCATCGGTCTTACATTTCCCTGTGTAAAAGACACACGCATTACGTTAAATGTGTATCTGCCAGTCTTATTTGACTTCAGGTCACGTGAAGGAAGGCAGAGGCCTGGCATATGTTAAAAGCAGCGAGGAGGGCTAAAGAATGAGGCAGCTGGGAATGGGAGTTTGAGTTCTTGTAAAGCTCATAGAAGCAGCTCATCACTATCCACTGCTTTCTCTGGTATTGTTAAAATCAAATCTACACCTACCATAATGTGTGTGTCTTTTATACAGGGAAAACTGGAGCTCTATGAAGCAATGGGAATGTACAGATGTACTTTAAAAGGAACACGCTGTCCAGTAGGGCACAACACTGTTAAAGGTGTAGATTCAAGACAGTATAGCTAGGAAGATATTTAACATTTACATGGAACACAGTTAATTTGTGCAGTTTCCATGAGATCACCTCACCCATCATAATCCTGCAAATAGTTTTTTTTTCCTTTTCTTTTATACAGATGCAAACCGTATTAACAGGATATGTGTCCACTGCACATACAATGCTACACATTTTGATGTGGATTTCTGTTGATTCTTTGTAATACTAAAAGGAAACATTTGGTATCACCTTGGGCCATTTTATAAACCTTAAAGGGATATTTTAAGGAATGTTATTTTTTATTGTTATTTTGATGAATAAATCTATTTACAAACCTTTTTTTTTTTTTTTAAACAGTTTTAGAGAGAGTTTACTGTAATTTTTTTAAGCGGTTTGACTTTTAGAGTATGTTCATAAACAGTATTAATAAACATTCTTTAAAGTTTTGTGAATAATGCCCCTACTATGCTAAGATTTTAAACAGGAATCTGACAGTTTACTATACAAATACAGCTCACAAAAAACACATACAGAGGAGGAAAACAGACACACACTCACGTACATAAATGCACAGACATTCATTCATAAATAAATACATATATACAGGCATACAAACAAATGTGAATTTATAGAAACTAAAACACTGTGATTTTTTGTATTTTGTCTTAAAGGTGATCACTTATTATGATATTACAGCTAGGGTTTTCCCTTCATGACTCAATATTAAATTGCTACTTGTAATTTAATGTAAGCGGGCACATTTAATTTTGTAAAAGACCATTCATGATGTCTATCTGGTGATTAAAGTATTATTTGTCTTAATTGTCCTTGCATTTATTTGAACATATTCTTAGGTATAATAGGGTTATTTTCATATGAAAGCAAAAATAAAATAAAAACGATTTATATAATATAGTGCTGGGACAAACATTTGAATAATCCTCTATTCAACACTGTTTGAATTGCATAACACTGATGAATGCCTGACAGGGTTATTTTGCTCTAGATATAATTATTTATTATATGATGTAATGCATCATACATTGTTAGCTAATTAAATCTATTTAGAACATTCATCTGAATTGCAAAATAATATTCAAACAGAAAAAAAAATGTTTTTCTCAACACTAATATAAAGTCCTGGAACAAGCATGGATTGTATAAATAAATTCAAATTGGATTAACTGGAATAATTCATACTGTCACAAGAAAAAAAGAAAATCTCTCAGGAGTAAAAAGAAAAGCGGTACCCCGTGTCACACAAAGGAGAGAAACGCTATTCTGTTCAGCTGAGTTTGGGGAGTTCATTTCAGGTGCCATTCATGCTCTGGTTTTCTTTGCATGATATCTTTGTGATCCATTCATTTATAAATTCGGTTATATAAACGAATAGGGACATAGTCATCCAATATTCAAATATTTGCCCCAGCATTACTAATATAATCATACGAAGATTAATAATATATTAAAAAATAAATTAAAAAAAAACAGGAAAATGAAGGCAGGCGGTGGTCTGCTTTGTAAAGCATTTACAAATGTGCAAGGGTTAACCCTTTCTTATCCCTACGTGAGTGACACATTCAGGATGTGTTAGTAGGTCTGACTGTTTCATTTATAAATTTGGAATCAATCATACTAACAAACAATGTAACTAACAAATAATTAAGAATGTGTAACACCAACTATACCTTCAGCTGTACCTGTTACTGTTTAAAACTAAATAAACTGTCCAATATTTAAATTAGTGTTGTAACATTGACTTCCGTTTCAGTTTAGAATAACATATCCCCAACTGTGCACTAGAGCTAAACATATCTTAAGCAATCATTTTGGAAATATCCCCTACCAAAGGTTTATTAAAAAAGGATAGGTGGAGCAAATACTACTGGTGTTGGACAGTAAATCAGAAACACCTGTGCCATGTCGCACACATTTGTGTGTAAACAAGATGTCCCTTGCATGGATCATTCCTCTGTTACGCACATTGCATCCCTGCCATACATTCTGTTTTATAAAACCTGCATCTCATTCTTGTAAGTCAGTTTCAGTTACAAGTAACACGCTAAATGGAGGCTGACAGTAGGCAGGTTTAAAGGTTGAGCAGAATCTGATGCATCTGATAACGATAGAAGGACTGGATGGAAGTGCAAATGCGTTTACAGTGCAACTTAAAGGGTACACATCTGAAATACCACAGCAACTGTATGTTAAAAATCAAGTAATGTCATTTTAGTCTTTATAGAAGTAAGTTCCCTTTTGTTTTTCTGACATTACAGTGGTGTGTACTGAA